>NC_135801.1:135269614-136469614 GCF_964213995.1 Mustelus asterias | reverse complement strand
GCCCGAAATGATCAGAGCTCTGAACTGCGCATGCGCAGTTAGAAAAAAATTTGAAAAAGCGCGCCAGTGTCAGATCGCTCCCGAGCCGCAGAAAGCGGAGAAAGCGGCCCGGGAGCGAAAAGCGGGAGCGATAGCCCCCACAGACATCATTGTCCCCGTTATCCACCACCCCCCCCCACTACCCAGACTGATTGTGACCCCCTGCCCCCTTCCCCCCCCACCAATCGCACACAGAGTGGCACCGGACCCACCTGCCCCCCCCCTGCCCCCCACCAGAGATACATCTTACCCGTCTCACTACCCCCCTCCCCCAGAGAATGATCTGGCCCCCCTCCCACTCCCCCAGAGAATGATCTGGCCTCACACACCCCCACTCCCCAGAGGAACATCTGACCCGCCTCAGGATGACGTCAGTGGGCCTGGAGGTCTGGAGTGCATCTGCTTCAATGCAAGGAGCGTCACGGGCAAGACAGATGAGCTTAGAGCCTTAATGTTTGCGCGGAACTTGGATGTGGTAGCAGTGACGGACACTTGGTCAAAAGAAGGACAGGACTGGCAGCTGAATATTCCGGGGTATAAGTGTTTTTGGCGAGACAGAGGAGGGGCTAGGAGAGGTGGGGGAGTAGCAATGCTGGTTAGGGCGCATATTACAGCGGTACAGAGGGTGGACAATTTGGAAGGATCAGGTAACGAGTGACTGTGGGTGGAGCTCAGAAATAGGAAGGGCACAGTCACTATGCTGGGGGTATACTACAGGCCTCCCAACAGCCCACGGGAAGTTGAGGAACGGATATGTAAGGAGATTCTGGACAGGTGCAGAAAAAATAGGGTTGTTGTAGTGGGGGACTTTAATTTCCCTGGCACAGACTAATTTCCCTTGTATAGACTGGAAATCACTTCGGGCTGGGGGCCTGGACGGGGAAGAATTTATAAAATGCATACAGGAAGGTTCTTTGGAACAATATGTTGACAGTCCAACTAGAGAGGGGGCTATACTGGACCTAGTACTGGGGAATGAGCCCGGTCAGATCATCAAAGTTTCAGTGGGGGAACATGTGGCAAATAGTGACCACAATTCTGTAAACTTTAGGATAGTAATGGAAAAAGATGAGTGCTGTCCTATGGGTAAAGTGCTGAATTGGGGGAAGCTAACTATAGCCGGATTAGGCAGGATTTGGTGGCTGTTGATTGGGAGAGGCTGTTCGAGGGTAAATCCACATCTGGCATGTGGGAGTCTTTTAAGGAGCAGTTGATAAGACTGCAGGACAGGCATGTGCCTGTAAAGAGGAAGGATAGGAAAGATAGGATTCGAGAGCCGTGGATAACCAGTGAAATTGTGGGTCTAATCAAAAAGAAAAAAGAGGCATACATGAGGTCCAGGCAGCGAAAAACAGATGGAGCACTGGATGAATACAGAGAAAGTAGAAAAGAACTCAAACAGGGAGTTAGAAGGGCAAAAAGGAGTCACAAAATGTCCTTGGCAGACAGGATTAAGGAGAATCTGAAGGCATTTTATGCATACATTAGGAATAAGAGGGTTGTTAGGGAAAGAATCGGACCTCTTAGGGACAAAGGAGGGGAATTATGCTTAGAACCAAAGGAAGTAGGTGAGATGCTAAATGAATACTTTGCATCAGTATTCACAAAGAAGAGGGACATGTTGACTGGTAGTGTCTCAGAGAGATGTGTTGACCCGTTAGAAAAAAATCTCAATTACAAGGGAGGAAGTGTTAGGTTTTTTATGAAACATTAAGACAGACAAATCCCCAGGGCCGAATGGCATCTATCCTAGACTCCTCAGAGAGGCAAGAGATGAAATTGCTGGGCCTCTAACATAAATCTTTGTCTCTTTGCTGGACACAGGTGAGGTCCAAGAGGATTGGAGCTTAGCAAATGTGGTCCCGTTATTTAAGAAGGGTAGCAAGGATAACCCGGGTAATTATAGGCCGGTGAGCTTGACGTCCGTGGTAGGGAAATTTTTGGAGAAGATTCTTAGAGATAAGATATATGCGCATTTAGAACTGAATAATCTCATTAGCGATAGACAGCATGGTTTTGTACGAGGGAGGTCATGCCTCACAAATTTGATTGAGTTTTTTGAGGAGGTGACAAAACCGATTGATGAGGGAAGGGCCGTGGATGTCATCTATATGGATTTTAGTAAAGCGTTTGACAAGGTCCCTCACGGCAGGCTGGTGCAAAAGGTTAAATCTCACGGGATAAAAGGTGAGCTAGCTAGATGGGTGGAGAACTGGCTTAGCCATAGAAGACAGAGGGTAACAGTGGAGGGATCTTTTTCCAGTTGGAGATCTGTGACTAGTGGTGTTCTGCAGGGTTCTGTACTGGGACCTCTGCTGTTTGTGATATATATAAATGATTTGGTGGGAGATGTAGCTGGTGTGATCAGTAAGTTTGCGGATGACACAATGATTGCTGGAGTTGCGGATAGTGATGAACATTGTCAGAGAATACAGCAAGATATAGATAGGCTGGACCATTGGGCGGAGAAATGGCAGATGGAATTTAATCCAGATAAATGCGAAGTGATGCATTTCGGTAGATCTAATGTAAGGGGGGGCTATACAATAAATGGCAGAACCATCAGGAGTATAGACACACAGAGGGACCTGGGTGTACAAGTCCACAGATCCTTAAAGGTGGCAGCACAGGTGGAGAGGGTGGTCAAGAAGGCATATGGCATGCTTGCCTTTATTGGACGGGGCATAGAATATAAAAGTTGGGGTCTGATGTTGCGGCTGTATAGAACGTTGGTTAGGCCACATTTGGAATACTGTGTCCAGTTCAGGTTGCCTAACTACCAGAAGGACGTGGACGTGGAGGCTTTGGAGAGAGTACAGAGAAGGTTTACCAGGATGTTGCCTGGTATGGAGGGTCTCAGCTATGAGGAGAGATTGGGTAAACTGGGGATGTTCTCCCTGAAAAGATGGAGGATGAGGGGCGACCTAATAGAGATGTATAAAATTATGAAGGGCATAGATAGGGTGAACAGTGGGAAGCTTTTTCCCAGGTCGGAGGTGACGAACACAAGGGGTCACAGGTTCAAGGTGAGGGGGGCAAGGTTCAACACAGATGTCAGGGGGACGTATTTTACACAGAGGGTGGTGGGGGCCTGGAATGCACTGCCAAGCAAGGCGATTGAGGCGGACACGCTGGGATCGTTTAAGACTTATCTAGATAGCCACATGAACAGACTGGGAATAGAGGGATACAAACGAATGGTCTAGTTGAGCACATGAGCGGCGCAGGTTTGGAGGGCCGAAGGGCCTGTTCCTGTGCTGTATGGTTGTGGTGAACCATCGTTGGTTACCACTGGGGGTTGTTATTATGTTACTGTTGGGCTAGGGTGTTGTCACTGTGGGGGTTGTACAATGTTGTTGGGTTAGGGTGTTTACCTGTTATAAGTGTTATCATGGCACATCCCGGTGGGGCCCCGCCTCCGGAGGCGAGGTATAAGACCCTCTGCTCCGGCAGGACCCCTTCAGTCTGAACTGGTGTATTCGTGTTAGTAGTTCCATTGTTAGACAATAAAAGCCTTCAATACTGAAGCCTTGTTCCACGTGCTTGATTGTCGCGCATCAATTTTATTGTCTAACAGAAAACTCTCAGCTGTACAAAAAAAAAGAGTATGGAACAGATCTTGAAACCAGATCGTCTGGCGCTGGACCCACGTGCGGTCGGTGCCGCTAACACCTTCGACCACTGGTGGAAGTGTTTCGAAGACTACCTGGCTGCCTCTGTAGCTATTACTACAGTAAGAAGTTTAACAACACCAGGTTAAAGTCCAACAGGTTTATTTGGTAGCAAAAGCCACACAAGCTTGTGTGGCTTTTGCTACCAAATAAACCTGTTGGACTTTAACCTGGTGTTGTTAAACTTCTTACTGTGTTTACCCCAGTCCAACGCCGGCATCTCCACATCATGGCTATTACTACAGACAGCGACAAACTCCAAGTCCTCCACGCAAGGGTAAGCGACACGATTTATCTCGCGATTCGTGCGGCTCCCACTTACCCGAGGGCCGTCGAGCTCTTGAAGAAACGATACACGAAACCACCCAACGAGATACACGCTCGTTACCTCCTCGCTACACGACGTCGGCAGTCGGGCGAAACCATGGAGGACTACGCCAATGAGCTCCTGCAGCTTGCCAGGGGTTGCGATTGTAAAGACGTATCAGCCGAACAATACATGTACGACCTCGCCCGAGACGCGTTCGTAGCAGGGGTAGGGTCCTCGTACATCCGGCTTAAATTACTGGAAAAGGGGAACCTCGACTTGACCCAAGCGATGGAGATGGCTGAGATGCTGGAAGCGGCGTCGAAAAGCTTGGCGCTGTACCCCGAGGACCACGTGGAGTCAACGTGGCAAGAGCAAGCTCAGCTCCCTCCTCGCCCCGCAAACCTGCGCTCCCAGATCGATCCGACGACGGCGGCAGCTCCAGGTGGCCAGCGATGCTATTTTTGCGGTGGGGCCAAGCATCCACGGCAACAGTGTCCGGCAAGAACGGCAATCTGCAGCCAGTGCGGTAAAAAAGGCCACTACGGTAAAGTCTGCAGGTCGAAGTCTAAAAACGGCAGTGCAGCTTGTAACCCTCCAGAACGGAGACAATCTCCTTCGGCGTCGCAGTACCCACGAGGTCCGACCACGTGTGAACCCAGGACGGCGCCATCGTGGCTGACGGAGGAGGAGGAAGACCACCAGGAGTCGCTGCGTTTGGCGCCCTCGCCCACGTGCGATTCATGGGGGCGGCCATCATGGTCCACGACGACTAGGAGAGACCAGCAGGGGTCCTCAGCATCAACATCGGCGGCATGCAGTGACGCCCAAGGGCCAACGGTGGCGTCGATCTCCCTGGACCAGACTAAGCACCACAGGCTTGAGAATTCAATGATGGATAGAAAGGTAAATGGTCGAACTGTGAATTGTCTGTTTGACAGTGGGAGCACCGAAAGTTTCATACACCCTGAAACTGCTAAAAGGTGTATTCCGTACGCGCAGGTTAGCCATCCTCGGATACGTGGTGGAAAACGGGGTCATTGGCCCTGATCCAGACCGTATGCGCCCCCTTTCTGAACTTCCCGTGCCCGCTAGCACGAAAGCACTGAGGAGATGCCTCGGGTTTTTTTCGTACTATGCACAGTGGGTCCCCAATTACGCGGACAAAGCTCGTCCGCTCATCAAGTCCACGACCTTCCCACTTACGCCGGAGGCCCAATTGGCCTTCAAGGCTTTGAAAAGCGACATTTCGAAAGCCACGATGCACGCGGTGGATGAATCCATCCCTTTCCAGGTGGAGAGTGATGCATCTGATTTCGCCCTAGCCGCCACACTAAACCAGGCAGGCAGGCGAGTCGCGTTCTTTTCCCGCACCCTTCAAGGCCCTGAAATTCGGCACTCAGCGGTGGAGAAGGAGGCTCAGGCCATTGTGGAGGCAGTCAGACACTGGCGCCATTACCTGGCGGGGAAGCGGTTCACTCTGATCACGGATCAACGATCCGTGGCGTTTATGTTCAGCAACACGCAGAGGGGCAAGATCAAGAACGATAAGATCTTGCGGTGGAGAATTGAGCTCTCCACCTATAATTACGATATTATGTATCGTCCAGGGAAGCTCAATGAGCCCTCGGATGCCCTCTCGCGCGGAACATGCGCCATCATGCAGGAGGACTGCTTGAAGGCCCTCCACAATGACTTGTGTCATCCTGGAGTCACCCGACTCTACCATTTCGTCAAAGCCCGCAACCTGCCCTACTCGGTGGAGGATGTCAGGTCAGTGACGAGAAGCTGTCGGATTTGCGCAGAATGCAAACCACACTTTTATCGACCAGACCGGGCACAATTGGTCAAGGCCACTCGCCCTTTTGAGAGGCTGAGTGTGGATTTTAAAGGCCCCCTTCCCTCAACGGACCGGAATGTCTATTTCCTCAACATAATAGACAAGTACTCCCGGTTCCCGTTTGTTGTCCCCTGTGCGGACACGTCATCAAGGCATTCAGTGAGCTTTTTACCCTGTTCGGGTACCCCTGCTACATTCATAGCGACAGGGGCTCGTCGTTCATGAGCAACGACTTGAGGCAATTCCTGCTCTCATTCGGGATTGCCTCTAGTAGAACCACGAGCTACAACCCTAGGGGTAACGGACAGGTGGAAAGGGAGAATGCTACAGTCTGGAAGGCTGTCCTACTGGCACTGAAATCCAGGGGCCTTCCAGTCTCCCGTTGGCAGGAGGTCCTTCCAAATGCGCTCCATTCTATCCGCTCCCTCCTGTGTACGGCAACCAATGCTACTCCCCACGAGAGGATGTTCTCATTCCCTCGGAAGTCGTCCTCGGGGATCTCATTACCAGCCTGGTTGACGTACCCAGGACCCGTCCTTCTGCGGCGACATGTGAGGGTTCGCAGGTCCGACCCCTTGGTCGAACCGGTCCAACTCCTCCACGCCAACCCTCAGTATGCCTATGTGGCATATCCTGACGGGCGAGAGGACACTGTCTCCATTAGAGACCTGGCGCCCGCAGGGGACGTAGCAACTCCTGTCGCTCCCATACCCCCTGTCACGAATCCCCTACTACTCATTGCTTCCCCAGACGTGGCGCGGTCAGCACCGGGACCAGTGCATAACAGTTCTACTCCCATGTACAGCTGTAGACTCGGAGATCGGCGCCACCACCGAAGGTTCCAGGATCCCCTGCACCATCGCCTCACCAGGGCCAACTGGCCCGGGAGTCCTTGAGGGGACAGCCGGACGTTGTTTTGGAGAGAACGCCACCGCAAGCACCTGCTCCGGTTTCGCAACCGGTGTTGAGGAGATCACAGCGACGGTGCGGTCCTCCAGACCGTCTGGACTTGTGAATTCTGTACATATGACCTGTTTTTTTTGCGCCCCGCCGGCCTTTGTTTTTAAAGGAGGGGTGAATGTGGTGAACCATCGTTGGTTACCACTGGGGGTTGTTATTATGTTACTGTTGGGCTAGGGTGTTGTCACTGTGGGGGTTGTACAATGTTGTTGGGTTAGGGTGTTTACCTGTTATAAGTGTTATCATGGCACATCCCGGTGGGGCCCCGCCTCCGGAGGCGAGGTATAAGACCCTCTGCTCCGGCAGGACCCCTTCAGTCTGAACTGGTGTATTCGTGTTAGTAGTTCCATTGTTAGACAATAAAAGCCTTCAATACTGAAGCCTTGTTCCACGTGCTTGATTGTCGCGCATCAATGGTTCTTTGTTCTTTGTTCCTTCTCCCTCCCCACCCCCCCAACCAGGGAATGATCTGACCTGCCTCACTCTCTCCACCCCGCCGACACCACCCCCCCCCCCCCCACCACCATTGAGTCGGAGTGCCGTTGGAAGCTTTGAACTCGCCTCTTAGCAGCTGAAGCGCCCGATTCAGACTTTTATTCAGCATGTTTATTTTGGTGCGATTCCAGATCGGCGAACACAGTGGTAAAAGGGGAAATGCTGATAAAGTTGGGCGGGCAGTTCATTAATTCAATTTAAATGCATGCAAATGCATTTAAATCGCCGTTGCGCCCGTTTCGGGCGCGAATCAGATCGCGGCCATTCCCGGGTCTCAGTAAAGTGGCCACCTGCGCAGACGCGGGCACGGATTGCGTTAATGGCCTCACACCCGACTTTACCACATTTTCATGCCTGTTTAATGGTAAAATAGGACCCATAGTTTTACAATCATAGCTCGGGTCTAGAGAAAGGTAGGTCCATTCAGATGTCTGATGGCAGCAGGAAAGAAGCTGTTCTTGAGTTGGTTGGTACGTGACCTCAGACCTTTGTATCTTTTTCCCGACGGAAGAAGGTGGAAGAGAGAATGTCTGGGGTGGGTAGGGTCCTTGATTTTGCTGGCCGCTATTCTGGGCAGCAGGAAGCGTAGATAGAGTCAGTGGATGGAAGATTGGTTTGCATGATGGACATGCCAACCTTCCTTAATGGTGATGTTGGTGGGCTTTCTTAACTATAGCGTCAGCATGGAGGGACCAGGACAGGGGATGGAGGATTCACAGTTTATCCAGGCTATTTACAAACATCAGAAATTCTGTTTGTGAACTTGAATGGTCAAAAATGATATTTCATAACGAAAATATAGTTGAAACTTTAATTTATTTTAATTTTGGAATAATTGAATTTCATACGTCCTGAAAAATCACTAAGTCTCTCTGTGCACTGAACATTTGTCTTTAAGTAGGTATACTTCTATACAGATCCTTGTTTATATCCTATTTCTATTCACTTTAACATTCCCTATCACTTGTGACCTTCAACCTGACTCCATCTTCTTGAAAAGGCTGAATTACAGGGATTCTCCCTGAAGTGGCAGAGAAAATCACCAGGCTGGGAATATTCTGCTGCAACTTCCTGACTTCAGTAGTTGCAAAGTAGTTGCAGGTACAGAGCTGCTCCATCACTTTTCCACAACCTTGCTTCTGCACCTTGGGCTTTGTTTTCCTTGATTTTTATCTGTCTGCCATTTACCTTTGGTAGAGTCTGTCAATGGGCCAAAATGCCTCAGGTAAACCTCAAAACGTTTACAGGTATTCTGCAGAGAGTTGCAAGTCAGGAATGGATGGAGGAACCATGAGAGCAGAAGAATACGCTGGCATTTCATTGATACCTTTGAGAATCACTAAGTAACGACATTTTCCTCAGGGAATTAAATTAGGGGTTTTCTCATTGTGCTTTCCAAATGTTTTATGATTGCAACAGTGCTACAAGAATTACTGCCTAAACCAATAATCCTTGACAGGATTGTCCAAAATGTAACATCGTTCGTCACTGACTGAACCAGGGTGATTAGAGGAGATAAAGGGAAACTACTGCAGATGCTGTAAATCAGAAATGCTGGAAACATCCAGCAGGTCTGGCAGCATCTGTAGAGTGAAAAAAAACAAGAGTTAATGTTTCAGGTCAACTCCCACCTCCCCAATCCCGTCCCCACCTTTTCTCCATCAGTCAACCACTTACCCACCAGCAATATAATTACGTGATCCTGCAGTGACTTTGGATACCTCACTGGGATCAGGATCAAAGATTACCGATGCCTGTTTTGACACAAGTTCATTGGTCCTGGCCACTTTTAGATAGAGGATTATCAACATGTGGAATAGATTCCCCAGGGAGGGAGATACTAAAGTGAAGAAAGACTTGGTGGATTATTGAGAGGTACTGAATTTTCTGATCTGACGGATGATCAGTAGAGTCTTTTCCTGCCCTATACTTTCCTTTATTCACAAACTATGCGACCCTGTAAACAAGAAATAATCTTGTAAATTCTTTCTACCTTCCTTCACTATTTATTTCTATCAGCTACTTCCTGGTTGTGTAATAAAACAGAGAAAACAGCACATGTAATTGGGACATATTGGGCTTTGAATTCCACCAAGTTCTATTTCTTTATTGTCATAACCTGAAGCATATCATTATCCATTCCCAGTCCAGTGTTGTATGTTGCCACTTCAACATAATACAGTTTATATCAGACAAATCAAAAGCTTGCACAATGGATGCAAAGTTGCTAATAAGTTTTGTGATAACTGTACATCAAACTACATTAGTGCTCAAATATTAATGTTAAATTGTTCACAGATAATTGCCTGCCTGTATGAAATCTAATTTCCCTTGCTTACAAGTGACAAATTATATTTTGAAAGATAATGACTTGAATAATCACTAAGTCTGATTGCATGTGTGGATATTGTACTCCAGCTAGTTTAAAGAGATAGTGTTGGGCAAGCTAATGGGGCTAAAGGTAGACAAGTCTCCTGGCCCTGATGGAATGCATCCCAGGGTACTAAAAGGAATGGAGGGGGAAATAGCAAATACACTAGTGGTAATTTAGCAAAATTCGCTGGACTCTGGGGTGGTTCCCGCAGGTTGGAAAACAGCAAATGTAACATCACTGTTTAAAAAAGGTGGACAAAAGGCAGATAACTATAGGCTGGTTAGCTTAACTTCTGTAGTAGGGAAAATGCTTGAATTTATCATCAAAGAAGAAATAGCGAGACATCTGGATAGAAATTGTACTCTTTGGGAAGACACAGCATGGGTTCATGAAAGGCAGGTCATGTTTAACTAATTTACTGGAATTCTTTGAGGACATTATGAGCGCGGTGGACAATGGGGAATCGGTAGATGTGGTTTATCTGGATTTCAAAAGGCATTTGACAAGGTGTCGTACAAAAGGCTGCTGCATAAGATAAAGGGCATAGCATTACAGGTAATGTATTCGCATGGATAGAGGATAGGTTAACTAACAGAAAACAAAGAGTGGGGATAAATGGGTGTTTTTCTGGTTGACGATCAGTGATTAGTGGTGTGCCTCAGGGATCAGTGTTGGGACCGCAATTGTTTACAATTTACATAGATGATTTGGAGTTGGGACCAAGTGTACTGTGTCAAAGTTCACAGATGACAGTAAGATGAATGGTAAAGCAAAGTGTGCAGAGGACACTGAAAGTCTGCTCAGGGATATTGATAGTTTAAATGAGTGGGCAAGGGTCTGGCAGATGGGGTACAATGTTAGTAAATGTGAGGTCATCCATTTTGGTAGGAATAACAGCAAAATGGACTATTATTTAAATAGTAAAAAATTGCAGCATGCTGCTGTACAGAGGGACCTGGGTGTCCTTATGAATAAATCGCAAAAAGTTGGTTTGCAGGTGCAGCAGGTAATTAAAAAGGCAAATGGAATTGCTGAAGGGATGGAGTTTAAAAACAGCGAGGTAATGTTGCAGCTGTATAAGGTGCTGGTGAGGCCACACCTGGAGTACTGTGTACAGTTGTCGTCTCCTTACTTGAGAAAGGATAGACTGGCACTGGAAGAGGTGCAGACGAGATTCACTAGGTTAATTCCGGAATTGAGATGATTGGCTTATGAGGACAGACTGAGTAGACTGGGACTATACTTATTGGAATTTAAAAGAATGAGGGGGGGATCTTATAGAAACAGATAAAATTATCTGGGCAGGGAATACATAAGATAAAAGCAGGCAGGCTGTTTCCACTGCCGGGTGAAACTAGAATTAGGGGGCATGGCCTCAAAATAAGGGGGAGCAGATTTAGGACTGAGTTGAGGAGCAACTTCTTCACACAAAGGATTGTGAATCTGTGGAATTCCCTGCTCAGTGAAGCAGTTGAGACTACCTCGTTGAATGTTTTTAAGGCAAAGATAGATAGATTTTTGAACAGTAAAAGAATCAAGGGTTATGGTGAGCGGGCGGGGCGGGTAAGTGGAGCTGAGTCCACGAAAAGATCAGCCATGATTTTACTGAATGGCGGAGCAGGCTCAAGGGGCCAAATGGCCTATTCCTGTCCCCAGTTCTTAAGTTCTTATGTTCTTATGAACCTCTGCTTATTTTTGAGGTGATGATTGGACATTTGAGGAGCAGGAAATTAGGGCAAACTCACTACACCCTTTCACCGATTCTTCAGCAACTTTTGCTGGAGGGGTATGGTGCTGCTTTTTCCACTTTCCATCCTTCTGTCCCAGCATCACTTTAGTTGGAGTAGGGTGGGATCAGGGCAGGGCAAAATGTGACTGATTGTAATTCAATGCCAGTATTTAGGAGGCAATGCATCTGATTTAAAAAACGTAACAGCAGTAAATATATGCAAATATACGCAGATCAGTGCTGGGAGAGAACAGAGGGATTTAGACACAGGTTCACAGATCATTTCAAAAAACGACTTCCAGTTGATGGTATTGCAAATAAAACTCTAGCTTTTATCTTGAGAGGTATAGAATGTAAAGTGAGTCTATACAGAGCCTTAATAAGAGCTCAAGTTAGAGTAATTATGATTACGAAATATATTGAGCTTTAGATTTTCCAGCCTTCCCGCCCTGCGGTAGATGCCATGAGACATTGGCTGCCAATGGGATCTTCCAGCCCCATCTAAGTCTATGGGCTTTTCCTTGGTTCGCCTGCCCCGCCACTGGGAAATCCTTTGTGAGGGGTCGACTTCAGTGGGACAGGAAGATCCCGCTGCTGGGAGGGGGCTGGGAAACCGCACCCTATGTCTCTACATCCTTGGACTCAGATTTTGTAGGTAGGTGGCAACACTGAACGGCTAGAGAGTGCTGGTGAGTGGCAGCTAACCTTGAAGCAAGGACAAATGTGACCAGGCAGACTAATTGCAAGATTCATGAGGATGCTGTCTGTCATAAAGGAATACAAATGTTAATGTCATATGTGAAAAGTTGGGCTGCTTCTAATACTTCCTCTTCAAACATGAATTAAGAGATTTGGAAACGTGGAATTGAGCACGGCATCAAGAAGGCTGTTAATTTGCTGTTGTCCATTTTGCAGCACTGCCCAAGGCTAATTTCATTCCTATTTATTCTTTGGATAGTGTCTCTTTCAGGGGTGAACTCGCCACAATGTAAATCTCAGATTTTGAACCAGTTTTTAATAAGAAAGTTAATACACACTTTAAAACAAAGCATAGAATGAAAATCTCAAGATATTTTCTATGTGACGTGATAGAATAGAGGTTGTATTTTTAGCTTTTATTAACAGGGGGTTGGAGTTTAAGAGCCATGGGGTTATGCTGCAACTGTACAGGACCTTGGTGAGACCACATTTGGAATATTGTGTGTAGTTCTGGTCACCTCACTATAAGAAGGCTGCGGAAGCGCTGGAAAGAATGCAAAGGAGACTTACCAGAATGCTGCCTGGTTTGGAGGGTAGGTCTTATGAGGAAAGGTTGAGGGAGCTAGGGCTGTTCTCTCTGGAGCGGAGGAGGTTGAGGGGAGACTTAATACAGGTTTATAAAATGATGAAGGGGATAGATAGAGTGAACGTTCAAAGACTATTTCCTTGGGTGGATGGAGCTATTACAAGGGGGCATAACTATAGGGTGGGAGATATAGGAAGGATGTCCAACGTAGGTTCTTTGCTCAGAGAGTGGTTGGGGTGTGGAATGGACTGCCTGCAGTGATAGTGGAGTCAGACACTTTAGGAACATTTAAGCGGTTATTGGATAGGCACATGGAGCACACCAGGATGATAGGGAGTGGGATAGCTTGATCTTGGTTTCAGATAAAGCTCGGCACAACATCATGGGCCGAAGGGCCTGTTCTCTGCTGTACTGTTCCATGTTCTATGTTCTACATTGTGTGAGTCATGCCAGGTGTATGTTATTCTTGAAGATGAATGAACTATACTATATCTTAAGTCCTGGCCTTCAAGTCAGCCAACTTACTCCCAGAATGGCAAACAGTCAAATTCATTATAATTTGATGCATGTCTTCACGGAGCCCAAAGTTAAATGAAATACTGCATTAATGTGCAACTCAACAGTGATTTGTGCTGACAGACCAATTACCACTGGAACACTGCTGAAACTGTACAAAGTTGGACTTGTTGATCAATATTTATGATACACATTGGTTGGAAGGTATTTTTTCAGTATGGGTGACAACACTATTTCACAAGATGGAGATGTCTTACTGCAGGTACTCATATTTCTATAAATCTGGACCTGCAGTTAAAATGTGTGGATTCAAAGCAATTTCATTACCTCTTTTCTTTTTTGGTTGTATATCCTTCATGTATTCCACAGGCATTCAGAATCATTGGACTGAATTTTACAGTGGAAATGGGATCACCAACCTCCATCCCTTCCCGGTATAAAAGTCAAGGCCAAGCCTGACCCTCCTTAGCTGGACTGCCCCACAGCCATTTAATGGCCATTGAGTCATCAATTGGCTTGAGATGAGACTTGTGCCCGCACCAGAGAGGAAGTTCTGCCTTTGAGCGCTGCCAGCCAATCACAAGGCAGGCAGTTGTCTGGTCCCAACAGTATCACCAAGTCTATTGACCACTGCTGTGGCTACAACAGACCCTGAGGAAGGTGTGCTGCGATGGGCAAGACATCAATTTAAGTCTGGGGGCTTGCTGGAGCCAGGCTGACAGGCCTGTCCCCCGGGGAGGACAGGACAGGGCAGTGCAGTGGTGGGGAGGGAAAATTGAGATGGGGGAATACTAGGGTGGTGCCTCCGATTGATTCAGGAAAGCTGAATTGAGGCCACCTCCCCCCCCCGCCTCCCCCTCCCCGCACACCCCCCACCACCCCAGCCAGCCACAAGCCTGCGTTCCACTGGGAAGGCTGGGAATTTGGCATCTGCCTCCCCTGGTGAAATCCCAGTGGTGGCAGGACAAAGTTGGCTCAGGAGTGAACAGGCCTCTTGATGTCTCCCCATGCTGCAGTTGGTAAAATTTCAGTAAGGACTGGGGGGCACGCGGGTAGGCAGGAACATGTGGTGCTCACCTTTATACTTCCTGCTACCTGCCAACCTGCCCCCAAGGGACGGTAAAATTCAGCCCATAAAAATTACAGTGCTTATTCTCCAACAGGACTCAAATAATTTAATCCTACTTCCCTGCACGTTCCCCATATTCCCTTTGTACTTTTCAAGTAATAATCAATTTATTTTTCATGAAAATGTCCACTACAGGTGTGGGTCAGACATAATAGTTGACTGATGAATGTGGGTGTGCTACCTGGGAATGTTTTCATTCATTGAAATTTCTGGACATAAAATTGGATTTGGCACATTCTGATTTTCTCAGTCATTGAATTGCATCTAATTCAGTTAGATACAAACCTATGTTGACTGACAAGCCCATGCCTTTCTACATTTTCACAAATAGCATCCCAAATTATTGACCCCCCCCCCACAAAAAAGAATTATTTTGATTTTGCATTCCTGGAAATTCAGACATACCCTGCACACAGATGTCAGATACGAGCATCTGATGTGCCAGCTGCTTACCCTGGAGTAAAAAGTTGGAAAACTATCCCATGGAAGTTTACCCACAATTGAGTAGAATCTAACCGGTCTTTAACATCCTGCATTATCCCAATCTCCTTCTTTGAACAGCATGTAATATTATTCACTTCCCGAATCTTTTGAGACAATTCTGTATCCAAAGAGTTTTGGAAAATGTGGTTAGTGTATTTGTTTTGCTCTTACCCAGCCTCCTTCACTATTTCAGGTTATATATCATAACATATTTTGTACATTTAGTTCCATTTTTCTCTTTAATTTCTTTTAAAGTATTTATCTTTGGTAGTAGCTCTTCTGCATTTTCAATGGGTACTTTTACAGTCATCAATGAAATCGCTCTGATAACGATTACAACAAAGAACGAGTGAAGCCAACTTTTCTTTCTGTCATTTTGTTCTGCCTTGTATTGATTTTACATGCTAGTAAAATTGCATGTAGCTAAATAATATAGTTGGTCATGTGCGTTCCATGGTTGACCTGCTGTCATAGTTGTTCACTCAATCCTATGCATTAACCTTTTTAGGCCACCTGCAATCCAGCCTCTTCCAAAATTCTGAAATACAGTAATACTGATCATACCTCTTTTGATATTAGCCATATTTCTACTGTGCTCAGTCAATGCAGTTGAGATAAAATAGCTGTGTAATGATTTAAATTGAACTCGTTGGTGTACCTGAGAGCAATGGAACCTTAAAACTAACTGACATGCCTTAGTTTGGTTTCAGATGTTAAGTAATTGTCAGGAGTGAAAAGTCAGCATTTCCTGCACAATTTTGTTAGATTGATAAGATAACCACAAATACTGCGGTACTTGACTCAAACAATTACTGCTTCATCACACTTTCAACAAAGAATTTGCTAACAGTTAAACCATCTATCATTGAAACATGACATTAGAACCAAGAGCACAGAAAAGGGAAGCCCCAGGATTTTACACAGTTTAAACTGTACAATGCATTTCAAACCTTGCCTCACGCCTTTATAATACTTTACAGTATCTCCCAGTGGCCAGTAGCAGAAATTAAACAGCACCCATTTTTAAAGAACAAAGAACAAAGAAAATTACAGCACAGGAACAGGTCCTTTGACCCTCCAAGCCTGCACCGACCATGCTGCTCGACTGAACTAAAACCCCCTACCCTTCCGGGGACAACATCCCTCTATTCCCATCCTATTCATGTATTTGTCAAAATGCCCCTTAAATGTCACTATCGTATCTGCTTTCACTACCTCCCCTGGCAGCGGGTTCCAGGCACCCACCACCCTCTGTGTAAAAGATTTGCCTCAAACATCTCCTTTAAATCTTGCCCCTCGCACCTTAAACCTATGCCCCCTAGTAATTGACTCTTCCACCCTGGGAAAAAGCTTCTGACTATCCACTCTGTCCATGCCCCTCATAATCTTGTAGACTTCTATCAGGTCGCCCCTCAACCTCTGTCGTTCCAGTGAGAACAAACCAAGTTTCTCCAACCTCTCCTCATAGCTAATGCCCTCCAAACCAGGCAACATCGTGATAAATCTTTTCTACACCCCCTCCAAAATCTCTACATTCTTCTGGTAGTGTGGTGACCAGAATTGAACACTATATTCCAAGTGTGGCCTAACTAAGGTTCTATAAAGCTGCAACATGACTTGCCAATTTTTAAACTCAATATCCCGCCGATAAAGGCAAGCATGCCATATGCCTTCTTGACTATCTTTTCCACCTGCGTTGCCACTTTCAGTGATTGATGTACCTGTACACCAGATCCCTCTGCCTATCAATACTCTTAAGTGTTCTGCCATTTGCTGTATATTTCCTATCTGTATTAGACCTTCCAAAATGCATTACCTCACATTTGTCCGGATTAAACGCCATCTGCCATCTCTCTGCTCAAGTCTCCAACTGATCTATGTCCTGCTGTATCCTCTGATGGTCCTCATCGCTATCTGCAAATCCACCAACCTTTGTGTCATCTGCAAACTTACTAATCAAACCAGTTACATTTTCCTCCCAACCATTCATATATATTACAAACAGCAAAGGTCCCAGCACTGATCCCTGAGGAACGCCACTTGTCACAGCCCTCCATTCAGAAACACACCCTTCCACTGCTACCCTCTGTCTTCTATGATCGAGTAAGAAGTCTAACAACACCAGGTTAAAGTCCAACAGGTTTATTTGGTAGCAAGAGCCACTAGCTTTCAGAACAGGCTGTTCCTTCATCAGATGGGTGGGAGTTCTGATCACAAACAGGGCACAAAGGCACAAACTCAATTTACATGAATAATGATTGGAATGTGAGTCTTTACAGCTAATCAAGTCTTAAAGGTACAGAGAATGTGAGTGGAGGGAGCATTAAGCACAGGTTAAAGAGATGTGTATTGTCTCCAGACACGACAGCTAGTGAGATTTTGCACATCCAGGCAAGTTGTGGGGGTTACAGATAGTGTGACATGAACCCAATATCCTGGTTGAGGCCGTCCTCACGTGTGCGGAACCTGGCTATCAGTTTCTGCTCAGCGACTCTGCGCTGTTGTGTATCGTGAAGGCCGCCTTGGAGAACGCTTACCCGGAGATCAGAGGCTGAATGCCCGTGACCGCTGAAGTGCTCCCCAACAGGAAGAGAACAGTCTTGCCTGGTGATTGTCGAATGGTGTTCATTCATCTGTTGTCGTAGCGTCTGCATGGTTTCCCCAATGTACCATGCCTCGGGACATCCTTTCCTGCAGCATAACAGGTAGACAACGTTGGCTGAGTTGCCAACTCGGACTGGTTTACCCCAGTCCAACGCCGGCATCTCCACTTCTATGATCGAGCCAGTTTTGTATCCACCTTGCTAGTTCACCTCTGATCCCAAGCGACTTCACCTTCTGCACCAGTCTGCCATGAGGGACCTTGTCAAAGGCCTTACTGAAGTCCATGTAGAAAACATCCACTGCCCTACCCTCATCAATCATCTTCGTCACTTCCTCAAAAAACTCGATCAAGTTAGTGAAGCACGACCTCCCCTTCACAAAACCAATTTCAATCCCATCCTCTCATCAGTCCTTCTGTTGTAACAGGTTTGTAATTGAATTATATTTTGGCCAGGTGAAAACAATCCTGTATCTATCTTCAACTGATATTTAAGGTGGGTGTTCCTTCAACCGTGCCCCGACTGCCAACATTTTGCTGTAGTGCGACGGAAGCCCTATTCACATGTGGGAGTAGTTAGTTTCCTCCTGTTGAACAAAGCAGCTTTTTAAACTAACACCAGGCTTTTGTCTATATACCTGCTTTTGAAGGTTAATGACTATAATTTTAACTAATGTATCTTCACATGCTGCCACTAGTGAACAATATTAGATTGGCTAATATGGTACAGTGAGGGGAAGCAAGTTACAGGGATTACTACACTAGAATGGATGTAGGCCACTCATGGCACAAGGGGTGACATTGAGGAGCAGGCTTTGTGGCATAAGGATATGGGGCTTGGTATCCAGTGTATCAGTTGATGTTGAAGAGCGCAGAAAAATATATATGAAGCACTGGGTGAAGTTCAGATCATTTACTTGTGCCTTCAATCAAATATCACAAGAGCACAAAAGGGACATTGAAGTTAACAAACAATTAATCAGTCTCTCCTTAGTATAGGAAGCTGAGTCAGATAATATCTTGTGAGAGACGAAACAGGCCACCAGTGCATTGCTCTTTAAATCATTCAGCAATGATTAACACAATTCCCAGCAATCAAGACTTTTCATACGTTTGAAAATTGATTTTAAAAATGACCCACAGGCATGAAAATAGGACTGTACTGACTTTGAAGAAAAATTAGATAGCCTGGCTTAAGGCCTTCAATGTAGTGAAAGATACTTTTCGGAAATGTCATAAACTCTCTTCCTTTACAGATGCTAACTGATCTGCTATGTATCTCTGGCATTGTCCATGTTTATTTCAGATGATCAACATTTGCCTTTTTTTTTGTACTTGTCTGATTCTTTATTCCACTGTGCAAAGTTCACATTTTCCCAGAGCTTTTCAGTTCATTGGGAGTGAGCATTCCACTTTGGCAGGGGTAAAAATGGTCAGCAGCCGATTGATAGACCCCACCTGATTTTTCTTTCTTATTGGCTTCAGCTGTTTTGCACACCTGGTGAAGTTCTATTTTACCCACACTAGAGGTTTTAGTTTTCCATGAATTTAATGAAACAGCTTTGCATTATTATTTCTGCATCTGATTGTGAATTAGTTTGTCAGGTTAAAATGGGGAACTACCTGACTGTCAACTAAATGCTTATAGCAACAAATTGAATCCTGAGGGAATACAGGAGGGTTGTACTACCTAGAGACACCGGCACTCTTCTGGGATAGAGTTTTAGCAATTCTACTAATCTATTGGAGCACAGATCACTGGAATTCTGTAGAGCCCGCAAGCCTCATTGGGCACTGATCCACAGCTGTGATGACAGCAGTCGGAGCTTGCATGGTATCAAACAGACACGACATTCTGCACCTTCCCCTTTCCTTCTCTATGAACGGTATGCTTTGTATTGCGCGCAAGAAACAATCATTTTCACTGTATACCGATACATGTGACAATATTAAATCAAATTTTTAAAAAACTCATCACTTCAATCTGAGTTGTCAGTGCAAGACAGATTGATGGTTGCTGCCTATTGATAAATGCTAATAATAAATGCTACCTCATGGGTGGCACAGTGGTTGGCACTGCTGCCACAAAGCACCAGGGACCCAGATTCGAAGCCAGCCTTGGGTGACTGTGCGGAGTCTGCACGTTCTCCCTGTCACTGCGTGGGTTTCCACCAAATGCTGCAGTTTCCTCCCACAAGTCAGAAAGACATGCTGGTTAGGTGCATTGGCCATGCTAAATTTTCCCTCAGTGTACCCGAACAGGTGACTAAAGGATTTTCACAGTAACTTCATTGCAGTGCTAATGTAAGCCTATTTGTGACATTAATTTTAAAAAATTAAACTTAGGGATTTTCCAGTCGTTCACACCCTGCCGTGGCTGCAAATGAAGATGGAGAATTTGGCACTCAGCCAAATCTCCATTCACTGCAGCGGGACCAGAAAATCCCGCCAGCGTGAATGATCAAAACATTCTGGCCCATAAGGCTGGAAGATAGTGTCATCCTGGTTGTTCACAGTGAAGCCAGATGTAATGATGTCTTGTCACAGCCAGTCCCAAGCTGCACGAGATAGAGCTAAACAATCCCACAACCAATGGATCAGATCAAAGCTCTGCAGTTCTGCCACATCAGTCATGAATGGTGGTGGGCAATTAAACAATTAACGGAAGGAGGAGACTCCACAAATATCCCCATTGTTATTGATGGGGGAGCCCAGCATACCAGTGCAATAGATGTCACTGTGAAGCATTTGCAACAATCTGCAGCCAGAAATGGCGAATGGATGGTCCCCAACATTACAACTGCCAGTCTTCATTCGATTCAATTCATTCCACTTGATATCCAGAAACAGCTAAAGGCATTGGATACTGCCAAGGTGTGGGACCCTGACAATATTCTGGCAAAAGTACTGAAGACTTCCAGTGCAGCTACAACACTGGAATCTGACTAGGAATGTAAAAATGTCCAGATATGGACACTAAAGCAGGACAGATCCAACCCAACCAATTATTGTCCCTTCAGTTTACTTTTGATCATCAGCACTTGCTCAGCAATTACCTATTCACTGATGTTCAGTTTAGCTTCTGCCAGGGCAACTCAGCTTTGGTCCAAATGTAGAGAAAAATGCTGAATTCCAGAGCTGAGGAGAAAATCACTGCCTCTGATTTCAAGCCTTTGACTGAATGTGGGTTCAAAGTGCCATATCAAAACTGAAGTCAATGGGAATGGGAAAGACTCTCCACTGGAAGATACTTGTGGTTGTTGGGGCTCAATGATCTCCATCCCAGGACATCACTGCAGCAGTTCCATAGGATGGTGTCTTAGACCAACCGTCTTCAGCTGCTTCATCAATGACCTTCTCTCTATCGTAAGGTCAGAAGTGATGTCAGTTGATGACTGCACAATGTTCAGCACCATTCATGAAGCCTTAGATACTGAAGCAGCATGTGCCCAAATGAAGTCTTGGACAATATTTGGGCTTGGGCAGATAAGTGGCAAGTAACATTTGTGTTACACAAGTGCCAGACAATAATCATCTCCAACAAGATATCCCTTGATATTCAATAGCATTACCACCATTGAAGCCCCATCATCAACATTGTGTGGTTTATCTTTGACCAGGAACTGACCAAAACATAAGTACTATGGTTCCAAGCGCAGGTCAGGGGCTAGGAATCCTGCAGCGAGTAACTCAGCCCCTGACTCTCCAAAGTCTGTCTACCTCATCTACAAGGCACATGTCAGGAGTATGATGGAATATTCTCCATTTGTCTGCATGGATAGAGCCCAGCAACACGCAAGAAGCTCAACATCATCCATGACAAAGCAGCCCACTTGATCGGCATCCCATCCACCACCGTAAACATTTACGCTCTCCACCATTGATGCACAGTTACAGCTGTGTGTACCATCTACAAGATGGGCTGCAGCAACTCACCAAGGCTCCTTTGACAGCATCTTTTATTACTATGAACTCTACAACCTAGCAGGGCAAAGGCAGCAGATACATGATAACACCAGCACCTGCAAGTTCCCCTTCTGCACTGTAGGGTTTCTATGATTCTTCTAAGCCTCACATAACTGTTCCTTCACTTCACGGGGTCATAATCCTGGAATTCCCTACCTAACAGCACTGTGGGTATATCTACATCGCATGGACTACAGCAGGTCAAGAAAGCAGCTTACCACCATCTTCTCAAGGATAACTAATGATGTGTAATAAATGCTGGCCTAGCGAGTGACTCCCACATCCCCTGAATGAATTAAAGATGTTAGTTGGTGACACAGTGGTTAGCACTGCTGCCTCACAGCACCAGGGATTCAGGTTCAATTCCAGCCTCGGGTGACTGTCAGTGTGGAGTTTGCACATTCTCCCCGTGTCCGCGTGGGTTTCCTCCGGGTGCTCCAGTTTCCTTCCACACTCCAAGGTGTGCAGGTTAGGTGGATTGGCCATGCTAAATTGACCCTTAGTGTCACAAGATGTGTAGGTTAGGGGGATTAGTGGGGTAAATACTTGGGGTTATGGGAACAGGTCTGGGCGGGATTTCCCCTTAGTGTCAGGGGGATTACATGGAGTTACAAGGATAGAGCCGGGGTGGGGCTGTTGTTGGTGCAAATTTGATGGGCCAAAAGGCCTTCTTCTGCACTGTAGGGATTCTATGATGCTATGATTCTAGTGGGAAGACTTTGCAGGCTTGACAAGGCTTGGTGTACAATTGTCATTTCTTGTGCCGAGCAGATGCCAGGTGGTCTGTACAAGTTTATTGCTTACGGAACTTCCTATAGAGGTTTGGTACAATTGACTGGCTTGTTAGCCCATTAATATTCAGCCACATAGTGTGGGTTTGAAATTTCAAAAAGGCCGGACCAGGTAAGCATGCCGCAATACCTTCCCTGAAGGGCATTATTGAACCAAATGGGATTTTATGACAATCTGATAATTTCATGGTTCAGCAGTTTTAAATTCCAGATTTATTAATTAAATTAGAATTCCACCAGCTGCACTGGAGGGATTTAACTGCATTTCATCAGAACATTATCTCAGGCCTCTGGTCCCATAATATTACCACTGCATGACTGTCCTCTTACTGTGTTGAGCTTCCTGAGTGTTGTTAGAACTGCACTAATCCAGGCAGGTGAAGAGGATTCCATTCCTATCCACATCTGTCTTGTGCCTTGTAGATGCTGGACAGGCGAAAGGAAGTCAGGATGTGTGTTACTCATTGCAAAACTCCCAGCCCCTGAGCTGCTCATAGCCCCAGCATTTATATGGCTAGTCCAGTTCTGTCTCTGGTCAATGGTATCCCCCAAGATTTTAATGGTTGGGATTCAGTGATGGTAACGCCATTGAATGCCAAGTGGAGGTGGTTAGATTCTCTTTTGTTGGAAATGGTCATTGCCTGGTAATGTATTTATATGTTCTGGGTATGCTCAGTGTGTGGTGACGTTATCAAACATGTGATCTCGCCATCGTGGTGCCTGCCTCTCTCAGCTCCTGTTCCTGGAGTCTAGCATGATGAATGTGAGTAGTTTCCTGTACCTGCAGTTATGTCAGTGCTGGCAGACATCCCTATTGTAAAGAGAGAGCGAGAAAGACACTGGCCAGAATTTAACCGCCCCACCCGCCACAGGAATTGAAGCAGGCGAGAAGTGGACAATGAGAAGGTCCATTGACCTTGGGTGGGATTTTACAGTTTCGGGACGAGTGAGGCCGTAAAAACCCGCCCAATAAGATAGTCAGATCTCATGTTGAATGACCTCATCACGCAATACGCATACTCATAATTTATGAATATAATACAATATTTATTCCTTTATTTATCCTGAGGTGTCCGCTGATTCAGCAAAATGCTTCTTCATGCTGTAGGTAGCACTGTCACCTTGGGACCAAGAGGGTTTGATTGTAAATCCACATGGGAACTAAGCTTCCTTCTGCAACTATTTGCACTGCAGACGTGGAATATTTTAAGAATGTGTTTACTTTGGCTTATGATGAACAATTTATAAGCAAATAACTGCAGCAATAATGTTTGCGAATACGGGGAGAATGCAGTAAAATCTGTGGAATGCCGAGGTCAATGTAATCAAATTATCTAACATTCAGATATTGGTAAAAATTGCTAAAGTGAAGGCCAACTTAAAAGAAGTTAAACCGCAAGATTATTGTTTCGTTTTGCAGTTTTTGAACAGTGTTTAAATCAGTTTTGAAGCCAGTGATGGCTAATTCTGTGGAAAAAATTTTAACGGCAAAAAGTAGATGGATTCGGGTCAGGCGGTATGCGATCTTTTTAAAAAGTTCAAATTTGCCTGCAACCTGCTCATTTCCAATCTTTAAATGGAGGTGAGATGGAGGGAGGGCAGCCAACTTGTTTGCAGAAAATGGGTTGGTCATTTCAATATAATTATATGTCATTCAGGTTTAACCCTAGCAGGCCAGGTTTTCTGGCCATGGAAAGCACAGCCTCTAAAGGGAGATGAGGACTGTTTTGTGGAGGAGGCAAGTAAGTATCTTTCCAGCATCATTTGTGGACCATGAGGGGCCAGAGTGCTGACTATAGTCCACACAAGAAAACTTGCATCTTTCCCACCCATGCCAGCCTCCGGCCCTGATTTTACCGGCTCGCCCGCCCTGGAATGAGGCCCGCAGAATGACATTCTTCGTTGGTCTCGGGGACGATCTTACGAGCCTCGGTCGGGCGTGCCGGGGAAATTCTGGCATCCATCCTCTTGTGTGACACTATGACACTATCACAGTGCAAAATAGGATGGATTCAAAACACATCAAGTAGTTTGAAACTGGACACCCACGAGGCACTCTGGGGCATCAGCTGCAGCAGAATTTTATTCAACCACAAACTGTAACTTAATGGTTCTGCATATGCCTCACTGTACTATTATCACAAAGCTAAGCTATCACAAACCCTGGTTCTGCAAGGAGTGGATGAAAACATGGTACCAGGGATACCTGAAAATAACATGCCAATCATTTGGCTGGATGAGTGCAGCTTTAAAAGTTCAACGCTATCCAGGAAAAAGCAATGCACATTTTTTTTGTTATTTTCTCATGGGATGTGAGTGTCACTGGCAGGACCATTATTTATTGTCCATCCATAATTGAGAAGATGGTGGTGAGCCGCCTTTTTGAACCACTGCAGTCCATCTGGTGTAAACCCACTGTGCTATTAGGAAGAGAGTTCCAGGATTTTGTGACAGTGAAGGAAGTCCCAAGTCACTTTGCGATATGACTGCAGTGTATATTATCTATAAGATGCACTGCAGAAACTCATCAAGGTTTCTTCTTTCAAACCCACGACCTCTACCACCTGGAAAAACAAGGGTAGCAGCATATGGAAATACCACTTGTGAGTTCACTTCCAAATTACACAAACCTGAGTTATTGGTGTTCTATCATGTTCCTCCATCATCATTGGTTCATAATTCTTGACTTTCCTACCTAACAGCACCATGGGAATCCCTTCACCACACAATTGCAGATCTCAAGAAAGCAGCTCACAGTCACCTTCTTTAGGAATGGACGATGGATGCTGGCCTTGTCTGCAACACACACATCTCATTAAACAAAAAGAAGCCAAGCTGGCCGATTGGGCTGACCTCCTGGTGGGGAACCTACTCTGTAAATTTGGGCCCCATGACTTTAGCTTTGATGTTATACACTGCACTAATGATTTCATGTTGTGTAGTTCCTAACATACTAACTATCATTTTATAGTTATTTACTAGGATTTAGTCATTGTTGTACATAAGGGAAAAGTGAATACTTGTCAATAAATGTATACTTTAGTTAAGATAATTGCATACTTAAACAAACTGAAAGAAATAGAAATAGTCAAAATTCATATGGACATGTTTCTATAGAACCTTTCCACAAATTTTTTAAATCCCATAGCATTCAAAATCCAAACATAATTTGAAATACTCTTTTGCATGAAGCAAGGTATGACTTTTATCACAAAAATAAATTGAATAAATAATCAAAAATCAATTTTTGATTGTGATTTTTGAAGTAAGAGGTTTTTTTATTCATTCATGGGACATGGGCATTCCTGGCTGGCCAGCACATCCTTAGTTGTCCTTGAACTGAGTGTCTGTGGAGTCACATGTAAGCCAGACCAGGTAAGGACAGCAGATTTCCTTCCCTAAAGGACATTAGTGGACAAGATGGGTTTTTCCAGCAATTGACAATGGCCAAACAATATAAAGAACTCTAACATCCACATGAAAAGACAGCTGGGGCTTTGACTTAATGTCTGACATCTTTGATAACAGCATTCCCTCATTGTATTGAAGTGTAGATCTAGATTATGTGTTCAAATCTTGGGACACATTTATCTCAGATACAAAAGTGATAATATCAGAGCCGAGCTGACATGTAATATCTAATTATATCATCCAATTAACACACACCACAATTAAAAGTCTTGCATTTGGCACAAACATGCAGAATCATCGTTCAAAGGGAAAATGTTGCAAACAAAACAATAAATGCTGGAAATGTTAAAACACATTGCTACATGGCAGGCCATGTTTCACAAATAAAGAGAAAAGAATAAATAACACGATAAATGAATTTTGGTTCAAATATATCATTGATTAAATAAAACCCAATCAAAAATCAGTTTCACTGATATTTGTTTTTGGCAAATATATTCTGTTGAGTTGCTCCTTTGTATAAACACATGGACCTAGAAATTTGACCTTGCAGCACGCAGGCAGATGGAATTGTGTTCAAAATGTACAATAACATTTCAATTAAATTTACTTTCCCCCAAGTCAACAATTTCACCAATCTCAGATATTTTATTGGTTTATGGTACATGCGATAATGGAGCATCCGCTGAGTTGAGTGTCTCGCTCAACCTAGTGGGGGATTTTATTCTGTTGCTTGATTAATGAAGCATAATTCATTTCTTGAAAAGATCAGGGCCAACTGGGCTGGTTTAAACGGCTGAGTAGCTGAACGTTGAGGAAAATAGACATAAAGAAGATCTAAAGAAGAAGAAACTGCCTGACAGCAGATACTCTTCAAATATGTATTTTTAAAAAATCTTTCTGGAGTCAGCATTTCCTCTTTATCAAGCTACTTGGGGAGACAGCTGAAAAGCCAATTATCACAGGGTGGAGTGTATATGGCGGCTCCATTTAAAGACATCTGGTGTCAGATTGTTAGAGCTGCAGCTGGGGGTGTACTTGGGGAGCTGTTAACCATTGCAAGTGTTGTGCCTTTGGTTGCCATTATATTATTGCTATTCCATCAATGCAAAATGGTTTCTAAGATGCTTGGATTGTAGAGTAGCAGTGTAACTTCGGTATTGAACATTGATCTGATACCTATGTGTTAAAGGCAGGAGTAAAGAGAACACCACTATTAAGCATGGTTACCTCTACTGTGCATGGACCCTGCTTGGACTTCATACCAGAGATAGTCTAACTCCACCAATGCAAAGCGATACTTAAAATTCATTAGAACTATCAGCACACTTCCTCAGATTTGTGTAGGTTTTTTTTTAATAGTAAGCACCAGAAATAATATTCTCACCTCTTCTCATGTTTCATAGGATTAAAAATTAGCTATCCAATGAGCACAATTTAACATGAGCATTCTGTCATCCCCATGCAAAGTGATTTTAGTGCTGAGGCCAATGCATTCAATGAGAAAATGTACCTGCCTGTGTAACTCTGGTTCAAATCTGTAATATAGTAGTGATTTAAACCACAAGAAATGAAACACCTTTTGCTTTTTTACTGTTGTAAAATGACAGGAGAGCAGGATGGCATGGTGGCACAGTGGTTAGCACTGCTGCCTCACAGCACCAGGGACCCGGATTCAACAGACTGCGAATAGAGGGATACAAGCAGATGATCGGTGCAGGCTTGGAGGGCCGAAGGGCCTGTTCCTGTGCTGTATTGTTCTTTGTTCTTTGTTCTTTGTTCAATTCCAGCCTTGGGTGACTGTCAGTGTGAAGTTTGCATGTCCTCCCCATGTCTGCGTGAGTCTTCTGTGGGTGCTCTGGTTTCTTCCCTAAGTCCAAAGATGTGCAGATTAGGTTGATTGACCATGCTAAATTGCCCCTTAGTGTCCCAAAATGGTTTGGTAAGAATTAGTGGCGTAAATATGTGGGGTTACGGGAATAGGGCCTGGGTAAGATGCTCCGTCAGAGAGACAGTGAAAACTTGATGGGCCAAATAGCCTCCTTTTGCACTGCAGGAATTCTGATTCTATGAGAGTGACAAAAGCTGTTTTTAAATGTTAGGAATACAACTGAAAGTTAATTTAGATTTGTTTTATAAGAGATCCTAAAATTGGATCACAATCATCTTCTGAGACTTTTTGAGCACAGAACTCCAACATATTTCATGTATGCATTCAGTGACCATTGACAGCTAATATCAGTTTATACCTCACATTGCTGCAATTGTTATCCAGAATTCTCTCCCTAAACTATTTTGTCTTTACGCATTTGGCAAAACCATACCTGGGATTCTCTGGCCTTGCCCGCGGCTGGGATTCTCCGACCTTGCCCGTGGCTGGGATTCTCTGATCCCACTGCAGTGAATGAAAATTTGGTTGAGCACCAAATTCTCCATTCTCACTGGCAGCCACGGCGGGGTGTCCGACATTGGAGAATTGTCCATAACTTCAAGAACTGGATTTTTCTTTCAATGAATGGAAATACATTGCATTATCTGGACACTTGGATGTTGACGTGGAGTTTTGTGTTAAAAAATGGTTATAAGTTCAGCTTGGAACTGTGAACAAACAAGCCTTTTCCAAGAAATCATCCAACCAGCATCATACTTGAGGGGGAAGACCCATGTGTTTGTTTTTTACTGCAATCACTTTAATTGATGGGATAAAACTGGCACGGCTAGTGATTTACTGGAAATCACATGGCAGAGACAAGCTTAAGTTTTGGACTTGTAATTTTGGAAATCGGTGTGTTTTGGGGAATCGGCTGTGAAGGACGGCTGCCCTAACTCACGCTCCCTCTGCCTGGCCAGAAATTCCATGTGTGGTTATCAAGCTGCTGCCAGAAAACCCTCATCTGAGTACAGCTTGTCTGCATTTCGAAGCGTGAAAAGCTAAGATGAGAAGAATTGATCCAGCTTTATATTGTCCATCACACAGAGGCTCCATTGGCGGGAACTTCCAGACATCTGCAAGAGTCCAGAACCCTGTCTTCATACAAGGGAGCTCCAGATAGATAGCGGCGAAACCCTGCAAACTTTACCCTTTCTGTTATAAAGCCCATCTATGCAAAGACCCCATCTGTTTATCCTTTGTTTGTTTGTGTGTATGTGCTGGAATTATTTTTAAAAAGGGACAGATACTTATACTTCCAGAGTCAAATTGTGTGTTAACTAGTTCTTGCAATTTGTTTTTAAAGAAGAGGGTTTTTATTGAAAGAAGCCTGGTTGAAGTTACTTTTATTTTGGATCTAACAGTAGCAAGATAAATGATTGACTTTCAGTGAGTGAATTAAACTTTTAAATAAATGGGGCAACCTGCAGACTAGTGGAGCTAGATAAATTACACAGTCCTGCCCTCCTGCTCGTAAAAATACATCTCTCTCGATCCTTCTTTGTTAAATATATCTTCTTTAACCAAGCTTTTGGTCATTTGTCCAAACATCTCTTCCTTTGGCTTTGTGTCATTTTGTTTGATTGCGCTTCTGTGTGAAGCTCCTTGGGATGTTTCACTATGTGAAAGGCACGATATAAATGCAAGCTATTATTTAT
This sequence comes from Mustelus asterias, assembly GCF_964213995.1. Classification (NCBI taxonomy): domain Eukaryota; kingdom Metazoa; phylum Chordata; class Chondrichthyes; order Carcharhiniformes; family Triakidae; genus Mustelus; species Mustelus asterias. The sequence continues at coordinate 136,440,428 of NC_135801.1, read as the reverse complement.
TACCAAAAGTGATCTGACTCAGGTAGAGTATGAAGCTGTGTTTGAAAACACAGCCATCTATACTGTGTATCTATTCTTGTGGAATATTTCCTATTTTTGGCAGTAACATTTATGCTTTAATGGGCCGTGGAGTTATTTGCTTCTGTTAACTCCAATTTGAGTACTTCCTGTGAGCATTTATCTAACAGAATGTATACTCTACAGTTTCTCATGTTAATTCAGTCCGAGTCTTGAAATGGTTCAGTTGTTTTCTTTTAAATCCTGAGAGGTTTTCATTCCAACTGTTGAAATGTTTGATTAAAAGGAGACATTAATCCTTAAAAACGTCCTTAAAAATCTGAAACATCTATATATTTGTATTCACAGCAGAAGCATTTGCAATCTAATTAAAAACTAACACAATGAGGGCAAGGGAGGGAAACTGTGAGAAGAATGTATTGGCGCACTGTAAATCCTAATCTTGAATCAGCAGATGCCTGCATTCAAATGAAAAACCTAAAGCAAATAGAAAATAAATTAAGCTAATCCAAGTTTTCATCACAAAGCTGTCCTGATGATGTCTCTTTATACATTTTTTTCTTCATCTTTTTGTGTTCTCCACTATGGGCATTAGTTCCTTATCTTAATTGCCTGGATATTTTTTTAATCCATAAATCTTAGATCTGAGATGCCGAGAAAAGATTGTGAAGTTAATGAGATTGAAGTGCTCTCTTGAAGTCAGGGTAGAGGTTCACCATTGGAAATTGCCCTGGGCAGAGGATAATTTTAACCTATTTCAGATATTACTTCCTGCCCCACATCCCTCACCCCCATTCCACCTACACTGTCCAATCCCCTTCTGAATTTGCTAAATCTTACTGGGTTGCATTGCTTAGCAACCAGAATTTTACCAGTGACCATTTTCATGTCCACCTGGATTTCCTCCCTCCTCCACAAGCAGATTAGTGTGGGAATTCTGCCCGCTATCCAGGACCCACTAAGGCCATATACATTACCCTGGGTTAGGACCAATCCCAAACATATGATTCCCAATGGTAGTTCCTCCCTGAGAAGGGAGCCCAAACTGCCCAGGAACAGTTTGTTTCAGTGCAGCAATGGGGCATTGAGTGCAGAAATAGAAATGATGGATCCATTTTTAGAACACAAGACTCCTGAAGGTGTAACAATGTGAATTCTGGATGCCATTGCATGAGCAGTTCTGAAGACCTGTTGCTAGTGAAGGAGTATGGGAGAGGGAGAGGTGACAACATTCTTCCATTGACTTCTGCTTCCCATCACAACAATTCCTCTATTGCCTCTTCGCACCACTTATTTCTTTCAGAACTGAGGAGGGAAAGCAAGGAAATTGGCCAATTTCTCAAGTCTTACTCACTTAAGAACATAGAACATAGAACAGTACAGCACAGTACAGGCCATTCGGCCCTTGATGTTGTGCCGAGCTTTGTCCAACACCAAGATCAAGCTATCCCACTCCCTAAAATTCTGGTGTACTCCATGTGCCTATCCAATAACCGCTTGAAAGTTCCGAAACTGTCCGACTCCACTATCAAAGCAGGCAGTCCATTCCACACCCAACCACTCTCTGAGTAAAGAACCTTCCTCGGACAGCCTTCCTGTATCTCCCACCATGAACCTTACAGTTATGCCTCCTAGTAATAGCTACATCCACCCGAGGAAATAGTCTCTGAACGTCCACTCTATCTATCCCTCTCATCATCTTATAAACCTCTATTAAGTCATCTCTCATCCTCCTCCACTCTAAAGAGAAAAGCCCTAGCTCCCTTCACCTTTCCTCATAAGACCTACCCTCCAAACCAGGCAGCATCCTGGTAAAGCTCCTTTGCACTCTTTCCAATGCTTCCACATCCTTCTTACAGTGAGGTGACCAGAACTGCACACAATATTCCAAATGTGGTCTCACTAAGGTCCTGTACAGTTGCAGCATAACCCCACGGCTCTTAAACTCAAACCCCCTGTTAATAAATGCCAACACACTATAGGCCTTCTTGACGGCTCTATCCACTTGAGTGGCAACCTTCAGAGATCTGTGGATCTGGACCCCAAGATCTCTCTGTTCCTCCACATTCCTCAGAACCCTGCCGTTGACCCTGTAATCCGCATTCAAATTTGTCCTACCAAAATGAATCACCTCGCACTTATATAACTTCATTTAAACACAATGGGGCTGATTGGCTGATACCTATGCCAGTCAGCAGGAAGCTAAACTTTTGAGGGCAGATTCATGATTGGCAATTCCATTTTAGAATTCCTGCACCTTTGCCCTTGGTGCACCAATCTAATAACTCTAAGGTCCTGGAGCTAAATCCAGGTCAGTCTGTTTGTTTTTATTTATTCTTTCAAGGATGTGGTAAGGCCAACATTTGTTTCATACCCCTAATTGCCTGTGAAAAAGTGGCATTGAGCTGCCTTCTTAAACAGCTGCAGTCCATGTGGTGTAGGTACACCCACAGTGCTGTTAGGAAGAGAGTTCCAGAATGTTGACCCATTGGTAATGAAGGAATGGCGATATAGTTCCAATCTGGATGGTATGTGGCTTGGAGGAGAATTTGCTGGTGGTGATGCTCCCATGCTCCCGCGGCACGGTAGGACAGTGGTTAGCACTGCTGCTTCACAGCTCCAGGGTCCTGGGTTCGATTCCCGGCTCGGGTCGCTGTCTGTGTGGAGTTTGCACATTCTCCTCGTGTCTGCGTGGGTTTCCTCCGGGTGCTCCAGTTTCCTCCCACAGTCCAAAGATGTGCGGGTTAGGTTGATTGGCCAGGTTAAAATAAATTGCCCCTTAGAGTCCTGGGATGCGTAGGTTAGAGAGATTAGCGGGTAAAATATGTGGGGGTAGGGCCTGGGTGGGATTGTGGTCGGTGCAGACTCGATGGGTCGAATGGCCTCCTTCTGCACTGTAGGGTTTCTATGATTTCTATGATATCTGCTGTCTTTATCCTTCGAGATGAGTGGGGTTGCGCGTTTGAAAGGTGCTATGCATAGTGGTCAATTGCTGTGATGCATCATGGTCTATAGTACACATTTCTATCACTGTGCAGTGGAAATGAATGTTTAGGTTGCTTGATGGAGTGTTGTCTAAGTGAGCTGCTTTGTCCTGGATGGTATTGAGCTTCTTGAGCGTTGTTGGAGTCACACTCATCCAAGCAAATGGAAAGTGTTCCAGCACACTTCTGATTTGTACCATGTAGATTGTGGACAGGCTTTGGGAAGTCAGGAAGTGTGTTTCTAGGATTTCACAATCTCTGACCTGTTGTAGCCACAGTTATATAGGACTGGTCCATTTGAGTTTATTGTCAATGGTAAACTCCAGGATGCGGATACTGGGGGATCCAGTGATGGTAATGCCATTGAACAAGTGGAGATGGTTAGATTCTTTCTTGTTGGAGATGGTGATTGACTGGCACTTGCCACTTATCATCCCAAGTCCTCCAGGTGTTGCTGCATTTGGAGATGGACTGCTTCAGTATTTGAAAAATTGTGAATGGTGACGAACATTATGCAATCATCAAATAACATCCTCATTTCTGACCTTATGATGGAGGCAAGGTCGTTAATGAAGTAGCTGAAGATGGTTGGGCTGAGGACAATACCCCAAGGAACTCCTGCAGTGATGTCCTGGGATTGAGATAATTGGTCTGTAAAAACCACAACATTCTTCCTTTGAGCTCAGTATGACTCCAGTTATTGGAGAGCTTTCTCCCGTTTCCCATTGACTCCAGTTTTGCTAGGGCTCTTTGATGCCGAATTTGGTCATATACTGTTTGATGTCAAGGGCAGTCACTTCTCACCCCACCTTTGGAATTCAACTCTTTTGTCCATGTTTGGACTAAGGTTTTAATGAGGTTAGGAACTGAGTGACTCTGGCGGAACACAAACTGAGCATCAGTGAGCAGGTCATTACTGTGTAAATACCACTTTTTTTCATTCATGGGACATGGGCGTCACTGGCGGGCCAGCATTTATTGTATATCCCTAATTGCCTTTGATAGCCATGTTGTTGACCTCTTCCATCAGGTTGATGATTGAGAGTAGACTGATGGGGCAGTAATTGACTTGATTGGATTTGTTTTGCTTTTATGGACAGGACATACCTGGGCAATTGTCCACATTGTGGGGTAGATGCCAGTGCTTTAGCTGTACTAGAACAGCTTGGCTATGGAAATGACAAGTTCTGGAGCACATGTCTTCAATACTAATAATGGAATGTTGTCAGGGATCATAACTTTGCAGTATCCTGTGCTTTCTTAATATCAAGTGGAGAGAATCAAATTGGCTGAAAACAGGCATCTATGATGCAGGGGATCTCTGGAAGAGGCCAAGATGGATCATCCACTAGGCACTTCAGGCTGAAGATGATTGCAAATGCTGCAGCCTTATGTTTTGAACTAATGCGCTGGGCTCTCCCATCATTGTGGATGGGGATATGTTTGAAGTCTTCTCCTCCAGGTAATTGTTTGATTGTCCGCTGCCATTCATGATGGGATGTTACAGGATTGGAGAGCTTTGATCTGATCCATTGATTGTGGGATCCATCGTAAGGTCAGAAGGGAGGATTTATTTGATAATTGCGCAAGTTCATCACCATTTGCAGTTTTCAGATACTGAAGCAGTCCATGTCTATATGCAGCAAGATCTGGATGACATTCAGGCTTGGCTGATAAGTGGCAAGTGCCAAGAAGTGATCATCTCCAAATAGGAAGAATCTAACAATCCCCACTTCAATGCTGCTGCTGTTTGGCATGCCTCTAGTCCTATGTTGTAGCTTCACCAGGTTGATATCTTATTTTAAGGTATGTTGGGTGATGCTTCTGACATGCCCCTCTGCACTGTTCATCAAATCATGGTTAATTCCTGGTTTGATGGTAAAGATAGAGTGGGGAATATAATAGACCTGTACTGGGCCATGAGGTTACCGATTGTGGTTGTAAACAATTCTGCTACACATTATGACCCTCATCACGTCATGGATATCCCAATTTAGAGCTGTTATATCTGTTCTGAATCTATCTCAATTAGCGCAGTGAGAGTACTACCCAAATGATGGAGACAATGCTCTTTGTGAAGACAATGCTTTGTCCTCGCTGATCACTCGTATTGTCATGGGGAAATGCACCTGTGACAAGTAGGTTGGTGAGAAGGAGGTCTCGTAGATTGATGTGATGATTAACAATGGGGAGCAAACCAAAACAGAAAATTCTGGAAAATCTCAGCAGGACTGGCAGCATCTGTAAGGAGAGAAAAGAGCTGACATCTCGACTCAAAACGTCAGCTCTTTTCTCTCCTTACAGATGCTGCCAGTCCTCCTGAGATTTTCCAGCAATTTCTCTTTTGGTTTCAGATTCCAGCATCTGCAGTAATTTGCTTTTAAACAATGGGGAGCAACTGCACCTGATCATATCCTCATATGAAATCTGCACATGCTTATTTTCTGGTAGGGAATAATTACCAGATAGGATTCTCAATTTACTTATTTTACAATCTGCATCATAAAAATCATCATGCCACTGCCACAGTCATACCCAAAAGTAACAGGCTTATCAGGACTCCGGTGACTCACTGACTGTCTAGGAAATGTGTAAGGCTTGCCTGCTCCAATTATTTTGAGCTAATGTCACTCTCCTCCCTCACATAAAGCTGAGGCTGTCATCTATAAGTAACAATTGCCTCACTGTAACTATTCACCTCCCGTTGAAACATGCAACACTTTTAAGGGGCTTGACAGTGTTGCTGCTGGGAGGATGCTTTGCTGTTGTCTAGAAGTAAAAATCACAGTCTCAGAATGAGGGGTCAGTTATTTAGGGCTGAGATAAGGAGAAATGCCTTCACTCAAATGGTTATGAACCTTCGGAATTCTCTCCTCCTGAGAACCATTGTTGAGCATATTCAAAGCAGACGAATTAAATGATATGGGAATAGCGCAAGGTGTAGCTGAGAGAACATTAGCTATGACTCGAGGGGCCAAATGGCCTACTCTTTCTCCAATTTCTTATGCTCTAATGAAAGAAATATCCCAGGAAGTCTTGAAACTAAGATTAGTTAGAATGATGAGCACATTTCTATAGGGGAAGGAAAGTGCAGGAAGTATTTTCTTGTTCTACAGAGTAAAATGATATGTATTTCTTTATAAAATGCCAATTTTACTAACTCCACTGAGGCTTTAAGTTACTGTTTCTTTTGGGGGCTTTGCCAGGATTGCTGTGGTGAAGAATGAACATTTTCAAAACCAGCAAATAAAATTTTGGAGCCAGGGTCTCATAATTCTCTATGCAAATAAGTTCTTAATTTATGAACAATATTCTGAAAGTTTTCAACACTGTCAGCGCTCAATAAGATGCAGTGACATGCCTGCCACAAACACTTGGTTGAAATATTGAGCTAACAACCAAAAAAAAGTGACTGATGATTTCCAAGACGAAACATGTGGTCATCTCTGGTACGTTACCCGTGCCACGTGATAGCGAGTTGAGGAACAGGGAGAGAGTGCAGTTAAATATGTGGTTGCAGGGATGGTGTAGGAGGGAGGGTTTCAGATACGTGGATAATTGGAACACGTTCTGGGGAAGGTGGGACCTGTACAAACAGGACGGGGTGCACCTGAACCAGAGGGGCACCAATATCCTCGGAGGGAAATTTGTTACGGCTCTTCAGGGGGGTTTAAACTAATTTGTCAGGGGAGTGGGAAAGGGAGTTGTAGTCCAGAAGTCAGTGAGGGTGGTGAGGTATTGGGGAAGGTATCAGGGTCAAGGGTGGGTACTGGTAGACAGGAAGGTGGGTTGAAGTGTGTCTACTTCAATGCAAGGAGCATCTGGAACAAGGTAGATGAACTTGGGGCGTGGATTGGTACTTGGGACTACGATGTTGTGGCCATTACGGAGACGTGGGTAGAACAAGGACAGGAATGGTTGTTGGACGTTCCGGGGTATAGATGTTTCACTAAGTGTAGGGAAGCTGGTAAAAGAGGTGGAGGAGTGGCATTGTTAATCAAGGATAGTTTAACGGCTGCGGAAAGGCACTTCGTGGGGGATCTGCACACTGAGGTAATATGGGCTGAAGTTAGAAATAGGAAAGGAGCGGTCACGTTGCTAGGAGTTTACTATAGGCCCCCAAATAGTAATAGAGATGTGGAGGAAGAAATTGCTAAGCAGATTATGGATATGTGTGGGGGTCACAGGGTAGTTGTCATGGGGGACTTTAACTTTCCAAATATTGATTGGAACCTTTGTAGGTCAAATAGTTTGGATGGGGCAGTTTTTGTGCAGTGTGTGCGGGAGGGTTTCCTGACACAATATGTGGATGGGCCGACTAGAGGTGAGGCCACATTGGATTTGGTACTGGGAAATGAACCGGGCCAAGTGTTAGATTTGGTTGTGGGAGAGCAATTTGGAGATAGTGACCACAATTCGGTGTCTTTTGTTATTGCAATGGAGAGGGATAGGGCCGGACGGCAGGGCAAGGTTTACAATTGGGGGAGGGGTAATTATGATGCGATTAGGCAAGAATTAGGGGGCATAAGTTGGGAACAGAAACTGTCAGAGAAAGGAACTAATGAAAAGTGAAATTTTTTCAAGGAACAAATACTGGATGTCCTTGATAGGTATGTTCCTGTCAGGCAGGGAGGAAATGGCCGAGTGAGGGAACCATGGTTCACAAAAGAGGTGGAATGTCTTGTGAAAAGGAAGAGGGAAGCTTATGTCGGGATGAGGAAACAAGGTTCAGATGGCTCGATTGAGGGTTACAAATTAGCAAGGAATGAGCTGAAAAAGGGGCTTAGGAGAGCTAGGAGGGGACATGAGAAGTCCTTGGCGGGTCGGATCAAGGAAAACCCCAAGGCTTTTTACTCTTATGTGAGGAATAAAAGAATGACCAGGGTGAGGTTAGGGCCGGTCAAGGACAGTAGTGGGAACTTGTGTATGGAGTCAGTAGAGATAGGCGAGGTGATGAATGAATACTTTTCTTCAGTGTTCACCAAGGAGAGGGGCCATGTTTTTGAGGAAGAGAAGGTGTTACAGGCTAATAGGCTGGAGGAAATAGATGTTCGGAGGGAGGATGTCTTGGCAGTTTTGAATAAACTGAAGGTCGATAAGTCCCCTGGGCCTGATGAAATGTATCCTAGGATTCTTTGGGAGGCAAGGGATGAGATTGCAGAGCCTTTGGCGTTGATCTTTGGGTCCTCGCTGTCCACGGGGATGGTGCCAGAGGACTGGAGAATGGCGAATGTTGTTCCTCTGTTTAAGAAAGGGAATAGAAATGACCCTGGTAATTATAGACCGGTTAGTCTTACTTCGGTGGTTGGTAAATTGATGGAAAGGGTCCTTAGGGATGGGATTTACGACCATTTAGAAAGATGCGGATTAATCCGAGATAGTCAGCACGGATTTGTGAAGGGCAAGTCGTGCCTCACAAATTTGATAGAATTTTTTGAGGAGGTAACTAAGTGTGTTGATGAAGGTAGGGCAGTTGATGTCATATACATGGATTTTAGTAAGGCGTTTGATAAGGTCCCCCATGGTCGGCTTATGATGAAAGTGAGGAGGTGTGGGATAGAGGGAAAGTTGGCCGATTGGATAGGCAACTGGCTGTCTGACCGAAGACAGAGGGTGGTGGTCGATGGAAAATTTTCGGATTGGAGGCAGGTTGCTAGCGGTGTGCCGCAGGGATCAGTGCTTGGTCCTCTGCTCTTTGTGATTTTTATTAATGACTTAGAGGAGGGGGCTGAAGGGTGGATCAGTAAATTTGCTGATGACACCAAGATTGGTGGAGTAGTGGATGAGGTGGAGGGCTGTTGTAGACTGCAAAGAGACATAGATAGGATGCAAAGCTGGGCTGAAAAATGGCAAATGGAGTTTAACCCTGATAAATGTGAGGTGATTCATTTTGGTAGGACAAATTTAAATGTGGATTACAGGGTCAAAGGTAGGGTTCTGAAGACTGTGGAGGAACAGAGAGATCTTGGGGTCCATATCCACAGATCTCTAAAGGTTGCCACTCAAGTGGATAGAGCTGTGAAGAAGGCCTGTAGTGTGTTAGCTTTTATTAACAGGGGGTTGGAGTTTAAGAGCCGTGGGGTTATGCTGCAACTGTACAGGACCTTGGTGAGACCACATTTCGAATATTGTGTGCAGTTCTGGTCACCTCACTATAGGAAGGATGTGGAAGCGCTGGAAGGAGTGCAGAGGAGATTTACCAGGATGCTGCCTGGTTTGGAGGGTAGGTCATATGAGGAAAGGTTGAGGGAGCTAGGGCTATTCTCTCTGGAGCGGAGGAGGCTGAGGGGAGACTTAATAGAGGTGTATAAAATGATGAAGGGGATAGATAGAGTGAACGTTCAAAGACTATTTCCTCGGGTGGATGGAGCTATTACAAGGGGGCATAACTATAGGGTTCGTGGTGGGAGATACAGGACGGATATCAGAGGTAGGTTCTTTACGCAGAGAGTGGTTGGGGTGTGGAATGGACTGCCTGCAGTGATAGTGGAGTCAGACACTTTAGAAACATTTAAGCGGTTATTGGATAGGCACATGGAGCACACCAGGATGATAGGGAGTGGGATAGCTTGATCTTGGTTTCAGATAAAGCTCGGCACAACATCGTGGGCCGAAGGGCCTGTTCTGTGCTGTACTGTTCTATGTCTAGAAGGAAAGGAGAGAGTGCAGAATGTGTAACAGTCATAGCTAGGGTGTAGAGAAAGATCAATTTAATGCAAATCGCCCCTTAGCGTCAGGGGGATTAGCTGGGTAAACACATGGGTTTGTGGGGATAGGGCCTGGGTGGGATTGTGGTCGGTGCAGACCCGATGGGCCGAATGGCCTCCTTCTGCACTGAGGGGATTCTATTCTAAAGATTCTGTTATATTATCACTCATCAATTAATGTGAAGGACCCAGTAACCACTTTCTTAGTTACTCATATCGTAATGAATCCAGCTCTGGTGAAAGACCATCAGCCTGAAATATTGGCTGCAATTATCCCAGAAATTGGCGATGGTCTGGGGGGAGTGGCACAGTAAAGCTGGCAAAAATGGTGCAGGAAAGCAACAGGGAGAATGCCTGACATCTTCCTGCCAACATACAATGCTGCGAGCAGTGAAAAAGCCGTCAGGTGGTCCACTCACATGAAAGTCAGTAGAACCATATGAGTGGCCATTTAAGGGCCACTTCCCACCTCAGTTGTAGGGGGAGGTGGGAAATCATCTAGTGAAACCTGTTGATCTTTCAGTGGACTCTGATGGGGGATACTCCTTGGGCACTCCATGACCCATGGAGGAACACTGCATCCTCAGACCCCACATGGTTGTGAAAATGCCCAGTGCCAATGCAGTCTCTTCCTGCAAGTGGAGGCTCAGTTGTGGCTACACTAGTGGTGGAGCAGCTAATAGTGCAGAGCTGCTGGACCTCTGATTGGGCTCATCGCTCTTGGGAATGGGATACCATCCCTAGTAGGGACGGCAACCTCAGTGGCTGATTTAATTATCACGCATCAGGAATATGCCTCCCTGGATCCCACTGCGGAATTGTCTCCCACTTTCTGCCCCAGCAGCAGGACTTCAGCCTCCGTAATAAAATCCCACTGGTTAACTCTGTTTCTCATTCCAGATGTACATCCAGAGCTGCTGAGTATTTCCAAGGTTTTCTGTTATTTACATAAGATATAACTAATACGTTGGCTCAGCCTCAGCTGAAGTATTGAGTCCACACTTCAGGATGAATGTGAAGGCATTAGAGAGGGTGCAGAAAAGATTCACAAGATTGGTTCCAAGAAAGAGAACATCAATCACATAGACAAATTAGAGAAGTTAGGACTGCCTTCCTCAGAGAGGAGAAGGTTGAGAGGAAATGTGATCGAGGTATTCAGAATCATGAGTGCTCTGGAATGAGTAGATGGGGAGAAACTGTTTCATTAGTTGAAGGATTGAGAATTAGAGAAGATAGATTGAAAGTAATAAATAAAAAAGCAATGGCGACCTGAGGAAGACATTTTTCATGTAGTCAGTGGTTAGAATCTGGTATACACTGTTTCAGAGTGTGGTGGAGGCAGCATCGATTGAGACTTTCAAAAGGGAATTGGGTCATTATCTGAAAAGGAGACATTGACAGGGCTACAGACAAAAGACAGGGAATGGCACTCAGTGAATCGCTCCTTCGGAGAACCAGCATGGACACAAAGGGCTGAATGGCCTCTTTCTGTGCTGTAACCATTCTGTGATTACCAGTATTCCCAGTTTATAAGTTGTTAGTAATGAATGTGTTTTGACTTCTGCACTAAATTGCATTGTTTTCTATTTTAACAAGGTTTATTTGAAACTGAATAACATCTTGGTTACACTAAATAACAGAAATCTCATACAGACATCTTCTTTACTTAGCCTTTAGTCATGCTTGAGAGCACAGTTTCAGCTGCTTGGATGAGGTTTCGGAGAATGGGTATGTATGGGCCTATTGAACCAGGTAAAAGCTATTAGGGGTAAAATTATGAATTTTTTCTCCTGACAAGGAGATTTGATCAACAGCCAAGTGCTTTAGGGATTTAGGCATGTGTTTCCCACAATTTCTCATCCATATGAATAGATACAAACCTTTGTCATAAATTGCTTCTAGGTGAGGTTCCATAAAAGGAGCACAAATTCATAAAAATTACCATCAGTGCATCTTGAATGAGATTCAACACTAATCACAGTGAAAGTATTGAACAAGACTTAAGCACTTTTGAATGAGATGTGCATTTTTTCATTTTTGTGACTACAGTGTAATAATAACATTGTGAACAAAGAATTCATATGCCGGTGTTTGATATCATGTTTACGTCATGTCACGAGGATCTTCGGTAGATTGCCACTTTGCACTGCAGTCTGTTTTTTCTAACATTTAATGCTTAGTGCATCTATAACTTGATTTGCAGTTTCCTGCATAAATATCATTAAATAAATAAATAGATAAGACTATCTTTCATTTAAAAAATGTCCCTTGGTGGCGAGCTGCTGCATTTTGATTGTTTTTTTCATGTCTCCACCAATTTATCGTTAATTTGTCAAAGGCTGGTACAAATGTTGGTGCTTTAAATTAAATTTGAGTGGGTTTTTTTGTAAGTAGTGCAGATATATTGCTGTGCTCCTACCTAAGCAGCTGTGTGTGGGTGTGCATAAATAATAACTCTGTTGCTAGCACTGGTGCTTTGTGTGACATGCAGAAAAAGCTCCATTGCTGCATTAATATTTATATGTGAATTATTTAAACATAGCCCTATACCATCAATCAATTCCACACAGCATTATAATTATGGTAGCTTTGAAAAAGAGAACTCCCCGAGCCGTTTCTGTCTGTGTGATATTGATGAGATGGGCTCACAAAATAAAGACGCTTTACTGCAAAAAAGTGAATCCATTAAAATTGCAAGGCACACAGCACCTTGAATGCCACCTTCTGTGGAGAAAAACTATGGCGTGAGCCCTCTTCCACTTATCTTGGAGTGACCCTTGACTGCTCTCTAACTTACCATCACCACGTCAAAAAGACCAAGACATGATTGAACATCATCCTCAAGTTCACCATACAAGGTGAGGTGCAAACGCCTCTGTCCTTCATACCTGTCATGATGTGGAGATGCCGGCGTTGGACTGGGGTGAACACAGTAAGAGTTTTAACAACACCAGGTTAAAGTCCAACAGGTTTATTTGGTAGCAAATACCATTAGCTTTCGGAGCGCTGCTCCTTCGTCAGATGGAGTGGAAATGTGCTCTCAAACAGGGCACAGAGACACAAAATCAAGTTACAGAATACTGATTAGAATGCGAATCCCTACAGATGCCCTCATAAGAACAGGATATGGCGCTCGACTCATCGATCAACAGTTCCGATGCGCCACAGCGAAAAACCGCACCGACCTCCTCAGAAGACAAACACGGGACACGGTGGACAGAGTACCCTTCGTCGTCCAGTACTTCCCCAGAGCGGAGAAGCTACGACATCTCCTCCGGAGCCTTCAACATGTCATTGATGAAGACGAACATCTCGCCAAGGCCATTCCCACACCCCCTCTTCTTGCCTTCAAACAACCGCGCAACCTCAAACAGACCATTGACCGCAGCAAACTACCCAGCCTTCAGGAGAACAGTGACCACGACACCACACAACCCTGCCACAGCAACCTCTGCAAGACGTGCCGGATCATCGACATGGATGCCATCATCTCACGTGAGAACACCATCTACCAGGTACACGGTACCGACTCTTGCAACTCGGCCAACGTTGTCCACCTGATACGCTGCAGGAAAGGATGTCCCGAGGCATGGTACATTGGGGAAACCATGCAGACGCTACGACAACGGATGAATGAACACCGCTCGACAATCACCAGGCAAGACTGTTCTCTTCCTGTGGGGGAGCACTTCAGCAGTCACGGGCATTCAGCCTCTGATCTTCAGGTAAGCGTTCTCCGAGGCGGCCTTCACGACACACGACAGCGCAGAGTCGCTGAGCAGAAACTGATAGCCAAGTTCCGCACACATGAGGACGGCCTAAACCAGGATGTTGGATTTATGCCACATTATCAGTAACCCCCACAGCTTGCCTCCTGGACTTGCGGGCTAACCTGTCTGGAGACAATACACATCTCTTTAACCTGTGCTTAATGCTCCCTCCACCCACATTGTCTGTATCTTTAAGATCTGGTTGGCTGTAGGGATTCGGATTCTAATCAGTATTCTGTAACTTGATTTTGTGTCTCTGTGCCCTGTTTGAGAGCACATTTCCACTCCATCTGACGAAGGAGCAGCGCTCCGAAAGCTAATGCTATTTGCTACCAAATAAACCTGTTGGACTTTAACCTGGTGTTGTTAAAACTCTTACTGTCTTCATACCTGTGCCAGAGCTCTAGTCTTCTCAACAGCTGTGTACTGTGCACCTGTCTGGGCCTTAAGTCATTACAGAAATTCATTGACACATGACTTCACTCAGTAATGAGGTTAATCTCTGGAATTCTGAGATGAATTCCACTCCAGTGGTTACCAGTACTGACAAATATCTCTCCTCCCTTCATCTGATGGGACAAAGCAACATGCAGAGAAATAACTCATATTGGCAGCAACTTGGACCTCCCCTTCTATAGAGACCTTCAAGACCATCACAAGACTCTGGGCACCAATCAAACATCTCCAGCTCCACACACTGATGAAACCCGGAGGAAAGCTTGGGCAGAAAATACCCTTGAGTAAACTTATTGCCCTGGATTTTTATCTTCGGGGTAGGTAGCCCAGAGTTGGGAAAATTCCTGCCTATCCTTGGGGAATATGCCCCACAAAAGAAGGATCTTCCTTACTGTTGTGGGGTGGGGGGGGGGGGGCTGCTGTTTGCCATGCAGGGCAGTGGCAGAGACAGGTGCGGGCTGGAGTCAGGCCAGCTGACCCAAGGTAAATGTATGGAGGCAGCCACTGGAGCTGCAGGGTGCTGAGATGTGCTGTTAACAATGTCCACCTTGGTGCTGTGGGACTTAATGCCAGTTAAAATCAAAACAGAAAGGCTTACAATCCTCATCTCACACATTCCCCATGTCCCATCCATGCCATCTCATGCCCTCATGCCAAGCTGTGCCTCTCCATCCAGCTCCCATGTCAATGAGCAAAAATGTGCCACAGTTTGGTATTGGGATATGAAGGACCATGGGAAGTGGATGGAGGTGTATAGCATGGCATGATGGGCCAGAAGGGCATAGCTTGGCATGGGGACAGGAGGGGCCATAGAAGTTGTTTGGGGAAATGTCTTGGAATGGGGAGGTCGGGGGGGCGGGGGGGGGGGGGGGGGGGGGTGGTGAGGGAGGGGCGGTGGAGGATGGTGGATGGGTAGGTGATGAGTGTCTTTTGTACTGACCAGTTAAAAGGTTCCTCATGCTTCACAACACCTCAAAGGTCCCTTGAACCAGTGGATGATCCATCTCGGCCTCCTCCAGAGGTCGCCAGCATCCCAGATGTCAGTCTTCAGTCAATTCAATTCACCCCATGTGATAGCACGAAACAGCTGAAGGCACTGGATACCCCAAAGACTATGGGCCCTGACAATATTCTGGCAATATTACTGATGATTTATACTCTAGAACATGCTGCTCCCCTTGCCAAGCTATTCCTGTACAGCTAGAGCATTGGTATTTACCCAGCAATGTGGAAAATTACCCAGGTTATGTCCGAAGCACAAAAAACAAGACAAATTCAGCCAATTACCACCCCATCAGTCTACTCTCAATCATCAGTAAAGTGATGGAAGGTGTCATCGGCAGTGCTATCAATCGGCACTTACCCAGCAACAACCTGCTCACTGATGCTCAGTTTGGGATCTGTCAGGGTCACTAACCTCCTGACCTCAATACAACCTTGGCTCGAACATGGACGAAAGGGCTGAGCTCCATTGACGAGATGAGAGTAACTGCCATTTACATCAAGGCAGCGTTTGACTCAGTCTGGCATCAAGGAGCCCCAGCAAAACTGGAGTAAGTGGGAATCAGGGGAAAACCCTCCGCTGTTTGGAGTCATGCCTAGCACAAAGGAAGATGGATGAGGTGATTGGAGGTCAGTCATCTCAGTTCCAAAACGTCACTGCAGGAGTTCTTCAGGGCAGTGAACGAAACCCAACCATCTTCAGCTTCTTCACCAATGACCTTCCTTCCATCATGAGATCAGAAGTGAGAATGTTCGCAGATGACTGCACAATATTCAGTACCGTTAACGACTCCTCAGATACTGAAGCACTTCATGCCCAAACACAGCAAGACCTGGACATTATCCATGTTTGGGCTGACAAATGGTAAGTAACATTCATGTCACACAAGTATCAGGCAATGACCATCTCCAACAAAAGAGGATCTAACCATCGCCTCTTGACATTAAATTGCATTACCATCACTGAATATCCTATTATCAACATCCTGGGGGTTACTATAGATGAGAAACAGAACTGGACTAACCATATGAATACTGTGGCTAGAAGAGCAGGTCAGAGACTAGGAATCCTGCAGCGAGTAACTCACTTCATGTCTCCCCATAGCCAGTCCACCATCTACAAGGCACCAGTCAGGAGTGTGATGGAGTTATCTCCACTTACCTGGATGCATGCCACTGCAGCAACACTGAAGAAACGCGACACCATCCAGGACAAGGCAGCCTGTTTGGCACCCCATCCAGAAACATTCACACCATGTACCACCAGTGCACAGAAGCAGCAGTGTGGACCGCCTACAAAATGCACAGCAGGAACTCACCAAGGTTCCTTAGGCAGCACCTTTCAAATTCATGGACGTCACGATCTAGAAGAACAAGGTCAGCAAACACATGGGAACACCACCACATGGAGGTTCCCCTCCAAGTCATTCATCATCTTGACTTGGGAATAGATCACCTTTCTTTCGCGGTTACTGGGTCAAAATCATGGAACTCCCTCCCCATCAGCACTGTGGATGTAACTCCACCTTGGGGGTGCAGCGGTTTAAGTAGGCAGCTCACCACCACCTTCTCAAGGGCAATCTGGAATGGGGAATAAATACTTGCCTAGCCAGCAACACCCATATGCCATAAATGAATAATAAATTTAAAAACAATGATTGTTGGAAAAGCTGACCTTCTCCATGAAAATAGTGGAAGAGTAGGACATGTTTATCCCTGCAACAGAGCCGACGAGGTCAGAGGTGCTGGGTGCAAGCTTTTGACCTGAACCAACCTGCACTCTTAAAAGGCACTCCCAAAAATCAGAAAGCCTCGGATTGGAGGCAGGAAATACTGAATCCGGTCTCTACCTTCATTTTTAATGGGTTCCTGAGTCCTCACGGCTCAGCGAAAATCCAACCTATTGTCTCCAGGTCAACATCTCAACAACCAGGTTTCAATCTCCTAGAGCATGTGGACAACCCCTAATGGAGTAGAGACTGGACATAGCTGATATGGCCACCTGATGTATAGGTGGCATCTCAAAACCTCACCTGCTGGGACTCCAGAAACTCTGTCCAAACTATGGAGCACCTCTTGCCCCAGCTCAAGATTTGAGGGTGAAATCCATGGTTACACTTGCTGTCCAGAAGGATATTGAGCTGGCTAGGGCATTTGACATTAAAACTGTGATGACAGCTTCTGCTCCTAAAGTCATACAAAAGAAAGGAGAGAACTGCAAAATGGTTTCTACATCATGAAAACAGAAATTTGAGCATTTGACTCTGGAATCAGATCCCTGCAACATTCTGCTTGGTCTTCAGACCTCAAGGTATATAACTCCAGTGTACTATCAAATCAATGTTACAAAGTGCCCAAGGCTCCACTGAACCTCTTGGAGGCTTTATAAACTTGTGTAGAGTTCTTGTATTCTTAGGTATAATATTCTTAGTTTCCGGTCAATATTCAAAGTGGTTAAAATGGTACGATCGACCAATAAAATGACACAGCTTCAAACTTTTCTGTCGTTATCCTGTGTAATTTTAGACAAAGTAAATTTGTTTCCATTTTATTTCTGGGAGGTTTCTGTGAAGATTTGATTATTCTGAGGTATCATTAGCATCTGCAACCAGTATATGGATATACATATTATAAATAGCTGATTGCATTTGAGGCTGAGTCATCATATTGCATGGAAAACCTCTGCAATGAGTTGTTTATTTCCTATTGCTTCAATACATATCGAATACACAAAGTACTGTCCATTGTTTGTGACTGTGGGGTCACCGAACCTTGCTATTCTGTCCGAATTCCTTTTTGTGATGGCTGCCTCATCCTGCTCCTCTGTTTGGTAGTTGAGAACTGGTACAAGGCTACACCAATAATTTCCTGAAACACCTGTGCCGGGTTTGCAATTCCCTGGACGGCTTGATGGGAAAGATTTTCACAAAAAGAAAATGCACACCAACAACTTATATTTACATCTTCTCCATGACATAGCAAAATTGCCCAAAGTGGAGAGTTAGAGCTAAGGATGGGATTAAGAATGGTGAGTAAAAGAACTATTGCTGTAGGTTTCAAGGAGGAATAAAAGGGAGAGAGCAGTGTAACGAAGCAATGGGATTTACTGTGCATCAGCGTAAGTGTGCTGAGCCAGTGGAATTTGTATGGGATAGGCTGCAGGTGATGGAGGACCCATGAAGATTGTGTGTATGTCTTGTGGAGCACTGGAGGGTGTTAAGAAAGGATGGTCTGAGAGTTTCAGGGGCAGTAGAAATCAGGGAGCACAGAAATGGGCAGTGTTCCAGAGATAGACGTTGGCAATGGATTGAATGCAGAGGTAATGACAGGGCAAGTAAGAATGCAAACAATGTGAGAGAACAGTTCCACACGGTTGGACCACAGAGGAGAGATTGTGCATAAAGATGGTGTTAACAGTGTGAATGGCCCTGGTGAGGATAAGGACGCATTTAAAAGCTATGAACTTCTTTGGCATTTTCTGTGCTCTTGAGTTCCAATGTCTGTACCTGAGGGGCTCAAAGTGGGGACACTGAGAGTGAGCTCTCATGCCAATGAGAACTGTCACTCAAAAGTTATTGAAATCTGCTAGGGGATTTCTGACCTTGTTTAAAACAGTCTGGTGGTTATATTTTCAGAATTTCACTATGACATTTGACTTCCGACTTCAACTGTCGAAGAAAAAATTGGAGCAAACTGTTTAGTGCTGCCCAAGTGGAGACAGTGGTATCATCATTAGACCAGTAATCCAGAGACCCAGGTTCGATTCCCACCATGGTAAATGGTGAAATTTGAATTCAATACAAATCTGGAGTTAAGTCCAATGATGACCATAAAACCAAATTTGATTGTCAGGTTCACTAATGCCCTTCAGGGAAGGAAACCTGCCATCCTTCCTGGTCTGGCCTACATGTGATTCCAGATTCACAGCAATGTGGTTGACTCTTAAAATGCACTCTGAAGTGGCCGAACAAGTCACTCAGTTCAAAGGGCAATGGGGGATGGGCAGCAAATCCCCTGAATGAAACAAATGTGGCTTTTCTCCACTTTCAAGAAGAGTGGAATAATATGGAGGAGTGAGCAATATGACAGAAGGATGGGATATTGCCTTCACTATTCCAGTAAGAAGTCTCACAACACCAGGTTAAAGTCCAACAGGTTTATTTGGTAGCAAAAGCCACCAGCTTTCGGAACGCTGCTCCTTCGTCAGGTAAGTGGGAGTTCTGTTCACAAACAGGGCATATAAAGACACAAACTCAATTTACAAAATAATGGTTGGAATGCGAGTCCTGACAAGTAATCAAGTCTTAAAGGGACAGAAATTGTGAGTGGAGAGAGGGTTAAGCACAGGTTAAAGAGATGTGTATTGTCTCCAGCCGGGACAGTTAGTGAGATTTTGCAAGCCCAGGCAAGTCATGGGGTTTACAGATAGTGTGACATGAACCCAAGATCCCACTTGAGGCCGTCCTCATGTGTGCGGAACTTGGCTATTAGTCTCTGCGCAGCGACTCTGCGCTGTCGTGTGTCGTGAAGGCTGCCTTGGAGAACGCTTACCCGAATATCAGAGGCTGAATGTCCGTGACCGCTGAAGTGCTCCCCAACAGGAAGAGAACACTCTAGCCTGGTGATTGTTGAGCAGTGTTCATTCATCCATTGTCGTAGCGTCTGCATGGTCACCATGTACCATGCCTCGGGACATCCTTTCCTGAAGCGTATCAGGTAGACAACATTGGCCGAATTGCAAGAGTATGTACCGTGTACCTGGTAGATGGTGTTCTCACGTGAGATGATGGCATCCGCATTGATGATCCGGCACGTCTTGCAGAGGTTGCTGTGGCAGGGTTGTATGATGTCGTGGGCACTGTTCTCCTGAAGGCTGGGTAGTTTGCTGTGGACAATGGTCTGTCTGAGGTTATGCGGTTTTTTGAAGGCAAAAAGTGGGAGTGTGGGGATGGCCTTGGCGAGATGTTCATCTTCATCAATGACATGTTGAAGCCTCCGGAGAAGATGTCGTAGCTTCTCCGCTCCGGGGAAGTACTGGATGACGAAGGGTACTCTGTCGCCGTGTCCCATGTTTGTCTTTGGAGGAGATCGGTGCGGTTTTTCGCTGTGGCGCGCCGGAACTGTCAATCGATGAGTCGTGCGCCATATCCTGTTCTGATGAGGCCATCTTTCAGCGTCTGGAAGTGTCTGTTGCGATCCTCCTCATCTGAGCAGATCCTGTGTATATGGAGGGCTTGTCCGTAGGGGATGGCTTCTTTAACATGTTTAGGGTGGAAGCTGGAGAAGTGGAGCATCGTGAGGTTATCTGTGGGTTGCGGTACAGTGAAGTGCTGAGGTGACCGTCCTTGATGGAGATGCGTGTGTCCAAGAATGCAACCGATTCCGGAGAGTAGTCCATGGTGAGTCTGATGGTGGGATGGAACTTGTTGATGTCATCATATAGTTGTTTCAGTGATTGTTCACCATGAGTCCAAAGGGAGAAAATGTCATTGATGTATCTAGTGTATAGCATCAGTTGAAGGTCCTGTGCGGTGAAGAGGTCTTGTTCGAACCTGTGCATGAAGATGTTGGCATATTGAGGTGCGAATTTGGTCCCCATGACTGTTCCATGTGTCTGGATGAAGAACTGGTTGTTGAAGGTGAAGACATTGTGGTCCAGGATGAAGCAGATGAGTTGTAAAATTGCATCTGGAGACTGGCAGTTGTCGGCGTTGAGTACTGAGGCAGTTGCAGCAATGCCATCGTAGTGGGGGATGCTGGTGTAGAGTGCCGAGACATCCATTGTGACAAGGAGTGCTCCTGGTTCAACTGCTCCATGTATGCTGAGTTTCTGTAGGAAGTCCGTAGTGTCGCGACAAAAGCTGGAGGTTCTTTGTACAATGGGTTTAGGATGCCCTCGACGTAGCCGGAGAGGTTCTCGCACAGGGTCCCATTGCCCGATACGATGGGACAGCCGGGTGTGTTTGCCTTGTGCATCTTCGGGAGGCAGTAGAGATCTCCAACGCGGGGAGTACGTGGGATGAGAGCACGGAGGGTGCTCTGAAGGTCCGGATCAAAGGTCTTGATCAGTCTGTTGTGTTGACGGGTGTGTTCTTTGGTCGGATCTGCAGGTAACTGTCTGTAGTGTTCCTCGTTGTTGAGTTGTCGGTACACTTCTTTGCAGTAATCCGTTCTGTTCAGTATGACGATGGCCCCTCCTTTGTCTGCTAGTTTGATGACAATGTTGTGGTTGGTCTTGAGAGCGCAGATGGCGTTGCATTGTGCTTGCGTGATGTTCGGGGTGATGTTATGACATTTTCTTCCTTTGGACTCATGGTGATCAATCACTCACGTGAGAACACCATCATCTCACGTGGGAACACCATCCACCAGGTACACGGTACATACTCTTGCAATTCGGCCAATGTTGTCTACCTGATACGCTGCAGGAAAGGATGTCCCGAGGCATGGTACATTGGGGAGACCATGCAGACACTACGACAATGGATGAATGAACACTGCTCGACAATCACCAGGCAAGAGTGTTCTCTTTCTGTTGGAGAACACTTCAGCGGTCACGGGCATTTAGCCTCTGATCTTCGGGTAAGCGTTCTCCAAGGCGGCCTTCACGACACACGACAACGCAGAGTCGCTGAGCAGAGTCTGATAGCCAAGTTCCATACACATGAGGACGGCCTCAACCGGGATCTTGGGTTCATGTCACACTATCTGTAAACCCCATGACTTGCCTGGACTTGCAAAATCTCACTAACTGTCCCGGCTGGAGACAATACACATCTCTTTAACCTGTGCTTAACCCTCTCTCCACTCACATTGTCTGTACCTTTAAGACTTGATTACCTGTAAAGACTCGCATTCCAACCATTATTTTGTAAATTGAGTGTGTGTCTTTATATGCCCTGTTTGTGAACAGAACTCCCACTTACCTGACGAAGGAGCAGCACTCCAAAAGCTAGTGGCTTTTGCTACCAAATAAACCTGTTGGACTTTAACCTGGTGTTGTGAGACTTCTTACTGTGTTTACTCCAGTCCAACGCCAGCATCTCCACATCTTCACTATTCCATACAGTGCAGTGATTCATGCACAATTTGAAGAAGCTTTTGTTCATGATTTGCTTATGGAAACTGCCGTCTAGCTGTAAGGGTAATTTTTAACTCTACTGCCTGGGTAGTAATGTACCTGAACAAATTGCCTTTCTGTTACTGAATCCACTGATTTTAATTGGATGAAAATTGGAAATGTCCTATAGTGGATGGGAGTCTACTGTGACACATAACTAACCAGACAGTGAAGTTGAAATATACTATCCAAACCCCGGGGGGTGACAGGGAAAAGCTGAAGCTTTAATGCACAGTTCTTATATTCATGTCTGGATGCGAATGAACAAAGATCCATCTTGGCCCTTTGAATTTGGCTTGGAGCCAAGCACCATGAATCAGGCCCAGCCAGTTATGAATTGGTTCTGTAGCTCCCCAGAGCTGCTGGCTGAATGCATTCCCCATCTTGTCAGAATATCGGTTAAACCAAAATTAATGCCCAACAAGGATGTGTCAGCTCCTGAAGATACTTCTATTTTGATGACTGCAGGTTGACCAGATAGTTTCACTATAATGAGTGCCTCTGGGAAGCACTCTTCTGATCAATTGTAGGTATTGAGATCATTATTAGCATGTTGATGAATAGTGACATTGGTTTTGTATCACCATTTGATGCCATATATATGGTGCTGATATTTGATTTGATTTATTATTGTCACATGTATACAGTGAAAAGTATTGTTTCTTGCGCGTTTTACAGACAAAGCATACTGTTAATAGAGAAGGAAACAAGAGAGTGCAGAATGTAGTGTTACAGTCATAGCTAGGGTGTAGAGAAAGATCAACTTAGTGCAGGGTAGGTCCATTCAAAAGTCTGACAGCAGCAGGGAAGAAGCTGTTCTTGAGTCGATTGGTACGTGATCTCAGACTTTTGTATCTTTTTCCCGAAGGAAGAAGGCGGAAGAGAGAATGTCCGGGGTGCGTGGGGTCCTTAATTATGTTGGCTGCTTTGCCGAGGCAGTGGGAAGTGTAGACAGAGTCAATGGATGGGAGGCTGGTTTGCGCGATGGACTGGGCTACATTCACGACCTTTTGTAGTTTCTTGCAGTCTTTGGCAGAGCATAGAACATAGAACATTACAGCGCAGTACAGGCCCAGGAGCCATACCAAGCTGTGGTACAACCAGAAAGAATGCTTTCTATGGTGCATCTGTGAAAGTAGATGAGAATTGTAACGGACATGCCAAATTTCCTTAGTTTCTTCAGAAAGTAGAGGTGTTGGTGGGTTTTCTTAACTATATCATTGGCATGGAGGGACCAGGACAGGATGTTGTCCTGGTCCCTCCAAGATATTGCTCAGCGCCAGTAATAATGCAGGGCAGAACAGTGGCACAGTGGTTAGCACTGCTGCCTCACAGGGACATGGGTTTGATTCCTGGCTTGGGTCACTGTCAGTGTGGAGTCTGCACGTTCTTGCTGTGTCTGCGTGGGTTTCTTCTGCATGCTTTGGTTTTCTCCCAGTCCGAAAGACTTGCTGGTTAGGTGCATTGGCCATGCTAAATTCTCCCTCAGTGTGTCCAAACAGCTGCCGGAGTGTGCCGACTGGCGGACTTTCAGAGTAACTTCATTGCAGTGTTGATGTAAGCCTACTTGTGACACCAATAAAGATTCAAAGCTACCTTTGCAAGTTAAATGTTCCGCTTCAACACGCAAAGAACGTGACAAATGCACCAAAGCTGATTCATTGGTTCATTGCAGTGTTAATGCTATCATCACTAATGGACTTTGCTATCAAATAGATAAATTGTTTGACACAGCCGATGGTATTATTTCCAACTTGCAGGCAAGTTGCCAATGGGAACATATTGCATTTATCCTGAGCCGATTAATTCTCATTCCAAAACTCATTACTTCCTAGAGATTGGCAACTGAAGACTACAGACAGATATCAATGCAGTGCAAACTGTTACAGTTCTAAAATTATATCAAAATCTTTGTTGACATCGGCCATGTTTGATTTCTGCCAAAACCTGATGATACCTCTTCCCTGTTGCATTTTCAGTAGGATTTTCCAATTAATTTGACAGCATTTGGCTCTGTAGTTTTACGCTTTCGCCACGGGATGGCAAACAGGTTTGTCAACTTCAACTGGTGTGTGATCTCAGACTTTTGTATCTGTTTCCCAATGGGAGAAGGTGGAAGAGAGTATGCCCGGGGTACGTGGGGTCCTTGATTATGCTGGCTGCTTTTCCAAAGCAACAGGAAGTGTAGAAGGAGTCAATGGATGAGAGACTGGTTTGCGTGTTGGACTGGATTACGTTCACAATACTTTGTAGTTTCTTGCAGTCTTGGTCAGAGCAGGAGCCATACCAAGCTGTAGAAAGGATGCTTTCTGTGGTGCATCTGTAAAAATTGGTGAGAGTCATAGCGGACATGCTGAATTTCCTTAGCCTCCTGAGAAAGTAGAGATGTTGGTGGGCTTTCTTAATTATGAAGGGATTGTTGGTGATCTGGACACCTAGAAACTTGAAGCTCTTGACAGGGAGGTGCCCACAGATTGGTTCCACTGCTCAGTGTTGTCCCCCACCATTGCCACCTGTTATCAGTGGCCCCATACAATGGGTTAAGAAAGTGGCCTACCACTGTTTTCTCAGGGCACTCAGGCTAGTCAATCAATGCTGCCTTGCCCGAGACACTGACAGTGCAATTAAGTCAATATCCCTGCTAATTCTACTTTGTATAGCATTCCTTTTCTTATAAAACTGTCAAACCACTGTGAGCAATGCCATGAGAGAGCGACTCATCCATATTAAAAGTGTCCATGATGCGACTTTCATCAAGTGACCCAGCCCTTATTACCATCATAATTCTGTCCATTATTGTGCTGAAGAATTCAAGGGTTATATGATCCTTGACAACAATTAACTGATTGCAAAGCTCCACGGTTAATTAAGTTTTATCCTCAATGAATTTAACTGTGTTGATCTACCATTAAAAACCTTTACAGATCCTTTGCCACCATATCAAACATAAGATTAGGAGGCAGGAAACAGGAAGAGGACACTGACAAGTTCTTTGAGGTAGAAGAAAAAATGCCTGCGATGTGAAATATATTAACTGGTATCTAATAAAGATTATTTCTCTGAACAACAGTAAAATCGCAATTTAGGGTGAGCCAACTATATAGAGATCATTCAGTCGAGAACTATAGAATGGAGAATTGGAGTGCTGGCTAAAGAGCTAGCACAGAGGTGATGGATTAAATGGTCTCTCTTTTGTGCTATGATTTCCATGATTCTGCAAGTCAGGAAAAATTAATACGTGCTGAAAGATGAAGTTAGCCTGCCTTAATAGTTCTGCATTTTACATGGAGCTGCCGAGTGACATTGTCAGACCACATGTGTATCATTCCTAAATAATTTAATCAACAGATTGAAATCATCTACCTAGAATGAAGGCTGTTGCAAGTTTAGAGTGAACTTTAATAATCTGGAATAAGACATCTTTCTCCAAACATGAATCACCCCCATCTTGAAAAATGTATTTGTGGAACAGTCTTGGCAGGAACTAACAGCAGTGAATCAAGGAAGGAGGCGAGGATTAGAATTTGTGATTGTGTGAAGAGGCAAAAAGAAATTGAGAAATATCATTTACCAGTAGTGGTTGTTGCTGCACAGTAGATTAAAACAGGTTTAGCTGGGCGATGCAACATCTCTGGCTGAATAACCGACTAAAAGTATTGTGTGACATTTCTTGGGTAAAGCACCGCTGGGGCAACAAGGATTTTGAATAGACTAAAAATAGATAGAAAGGAGGTGCTAAATAAGTTTGCATCAAAATTAACAAGTCACCTTGTCCAGATGGGATGGGTTCACTAATGTCCTTGAGGAAAGGAAATCTGCCACCCTTACCTGGTCTGGCCTACATGTGACTCCAGTTCCACAGCAATGTAGTTGCTCTCAACTGCCCTCAGGCAACGAGGGATGGACAATAAATGCTGGCCAGCCAGTGACGCCCATGACCCACAAATGAATAAAAGAAAACACTGTTGCTGAGGGAAATTAGGATGGAAATAACAGAAGTTCCAACAACAATCATTCAATCATCCTTGGACATGGCCTCAGAGGACTGGAGCATTGCAAATGTTAAAAAAGAGGGAGACAGAAACTTGTTAACTCCTGGACAATCAAACTAACATCAGTGATGGGAAAACTACTTGAGATCACTGTCAAAGAGAAAATTAGTTCTCCCTTGGAGAAGCATAGGTTATTAAGAATGGATGCATGGATTTGTTAAAGATTAATCATATCTGGCTATCTTGATAGAGCTCTTTGCTGAAGTAACAGAGAGGGTCAATAAATATAGTGCAGTAGATGTTATATATATGGAGTCTCAGAAAGCATTTGATACAATACCATGTAACAGGCTTATATTCAAAATAGAAACATTAAAGTGGCATTAAAGCAGAACTTTGGTGTGGGACTAAACTGGACAGTGCTTCCAAAGAGCTGGCAGAAGCATGACACACAATGTTGGGAAATTCTATTGCCGGGACTTTATGGGATTTTTAAGATCGAGACTCCCCAGCCAGATAAACAACGTTTATCCTGTCAGGCCTCTTGAAATTATGATATGTTTAATGAGATCACACTTCATTTTTCTAAACTCTATAGAATATAGGCCCAGCCTACTCGATTACTGTTCAGTGGGCAATCCTCTTGTCTCTGGGATCAGTCTAGTGAAACTTTGTTGCACTCTGCATGGCACATACGGTGTGGAGACCAAAACTCTACGCAGTATACCAAGTCAGGTCATACCAAAGCCCTGGACAATTGCACACTTACACTCCAATCCCATAATCAAGGTATAAGGTTCTATATGAAACTAACTTAGTTCAGAGTCATTTTGTGTAGCACCTTATTTTATCACTGAAAAACCAATTTCTTCACAGTGAATTATTTTTGGGCACAATGACTGTCATGTTGGAAATTATTTTAATCAGAACCGGATCCCAGAAAGAATGACCAGTGGATTTGTTTTGGTAAACATTTATTTAGTAAGCAATGTTGACAGATCACAAAGGGAATCAATCTTCTTTTCTTCAACTTAGATCTTTTACTAATTCAGCTAAACAGCCTGATAGGGGCTTGCTTTTACTGCGGCATGGTGGCACAGTGAGACAGCATGGTGGCACACTGAGGCGGCACAGTGGCACACTGGTTAGCACTGCTGATTCACAGCTTCAGGGACCTGGGGATCAATTCCCGGCTTGGGTCACTGTCTGTGTGAAGTTTGCACATTCTCCCTGTGTCTGAGTGGGTTTCCTCCGGATGCTCCGGTTTCCTCCCACAGTCCAAAGATGTGCGGGTTAGGTTGATTGGCCATGCTAAATTGCCCCATGGTGACCCAGGATACATAGGTTAGATGAATTAGCAGGGTAAATATGTAGGGTTACGGGGATAAAGCCTGGATGGGATTGTTGTTGGTACAGACTCAATGGGCCAAATGGCCTCCTTCTGCACTGTAGTGTTTCTATGATTCTATGCTCATTTAAGGGATGGTGCAGCACTGTATTGGATTGTCAGCCTAGATTACATGGTCAAGTCACAAAGTGGAGATTCACAGCTTTCTAATGTGGGTGTTACGAGCCAAGTCATTTTCCCAACCACTGGTAACCACATCTACTGACCTCTTTGTTAATAATACAAAATTTCTTAGCTCTGATTAATTTCTGGAGGCATTCATTTAAACTATTCTTTTTCAGGGAGTATGGAGCAATTGATGATGTGGACATCGACTTGCACATTGACGTCAGCTTCCTCGATGTGAGTAAACAAACATGCTGTTCATTATATTACAGCATGATTCAATAATTTATGTGCAAATAAATTGAATAACGCTTCTGATTTTATATTGAAGGGCACTTTATTCACGGCTCATTAAATTCCGTTCTTAAGTTCAGAAATTAAAATTGTCTGCACTGCTGTGATAATGTTCAGGATAATA
Source organism: Mustelus asterias (assembly GCF_964213995.1). Taxonomy (NCBI): domain Eukaryota; kingdom Metazoa; phylum Chordata; class Chondrichthyes; order Carcharhiniformes; family Triakidae; genus Mustelus; species Mustelus asterias. The sequence goes on along the minus strand of NC_135801.1, from coordinate 136,412,448 downwards.
ATGCTGTCTTATGAGTCGATTGCACACATGGTTAACTCATCCTAGACACCAATTGATGGGTTGCACAGTGCTAATGTGAGAAGCAGTGACATGGATGGGTGAATGGTGAGTTTATCCTTGTGGGCCCAAAAGGACAATCAAATTTCTAGTTGTGGTCTCTGAGAATTGATGAGAGGCAGTTTCTTCCCCTTCGGAAGAGGAAAGGAGAAACATTGGAAATCTATTCCAATGAATATTGATAGTGATATTTTATCTCGTGTGATAGGCAGACGTATGAATAATTTTCCAGCCTATAATCTCAAACAGGGAATGATGTATGCATACACGTAAATAAGCACCCTTTGAAAGTCGGGAAAAATAATATGACATGAGATATATCACATGGTGAGGCTGCACCATCATTCATAGAGGTGGAGGAACGGTAATCTGAAATGGATCCATGTATAGCCAATCTTCACTGATGATCTTGGCTAATGATGGAAACTACCCACATTGTTTGGACCCCCCAGTCAGCAATATGGAGAATGAAATCTTTATTCTGATTATTCCAGTCAACTACGTAAAATTAAATCCTTTAATGATATGCAACCTCAAATATAGATTAAGAATTCTTTGTCTCTTTTTTTTTCTAATTTTACTTCCAACCCTACCAAAAGGCCCTGATTTATGTCTCAGACTTAGCAACAGGTCATTTGAACAATGTACTGGGGCTGCCTTTCAGGAACTCACCTGATTGCTCTTTCTTCAGGCCTGAGTCCTGAAAGTTAGGGTCAGTAATGTGTGAGCTCAGTGCTGCTATTGCCAGGATTCCACATGTGTAAAGTTCCTCAAGGAAGTCACTGAGCAGAATGGGCACCTTAGCCTATTTGTTGTCTTCCTGAGCTCAAGAGCACTATTTATAACAATTGTCTAAGCACTGAATCCAATCCCAGGAATATCATTCATAGGGTGATCAGAATGAATTGTAGAAGATGGAAGAGAGGCATTTCTCTGATAATTGAAACATGGACCAATGGACTCAAAGACTGGAAGTTCATCAATTACAGTATTGGGAGAGATTTCCTTCAGTGTGAAACCGTTTTTTCTTATTCTTTCATGGGATGTGACTGTTACTGGCAAGGCCAGCATTTATTTCCCATCCCTAGTTGGCCTTGAGAAGGTGGAGGTGAGCCACACTTTTGAACTGCTGCCATCCATGGGTACACCCCAGTGCTGTTAGGAAGAGAGTTGCAGATTTTTGTCTCAGCAATAGTTTTTTTTAAATATACTTTTCCAATTCAATCAAATCAAGTCCAATTCAGAGTCTCAACAAGTTGAGACATTTCCGATCCAAGCTGACAAGATAGGCTATGCGACCCTTTACCCTGTCTTGGGCCTGATCTACATGAGCCAAGCTGATTGGAGTAGGCGGACATCTCCGCCTCCAAGGCTTGATCTCATTTGCATCTTAGCCAAAAGGCCGAGATGCTGCTTTTAAAAATTGCTTCATATGAAAATGAAGCTTAAATGCAACCCAATGGCCACGACCAAGTGCAGCATTGGCAGACTACACTTTTCCAATTCAATCAAATCAAGTCCAATTCAGAGTCTCAACAAGTTGAGACATTTCCGATCCAGGCTGACAAGACAGAGCATGCAATCCTCTACCCTGTCTTGGGCCTGATCTACATGAGTCAAGCTGATTAGTATTAAAAAAAAATCAGCAGACCACACTTGATCTTAGCCAAAAGGCCGTATCAGCAACAATTAAGGAAGTTCCAAGTCAGGATGATGTATGGCTTGGAGGGGAATTTGCAGGTAGTGGTGTTCCCATGTATCTGCTGCCATGTCCTTCTGGATGGTATTGGTTACATGTTTGGATAGTGTTGCCGAAAGAGACTTGGCGATTTGCTGCAATGCATTGTGGTGTACAGTACACAATGCTGTCACTGGGTGTGGGTGGTGGAGAGAATGAATGTGTAAAGTGGTGGATGGGTGCCAATTGAACACACTGCTTTGTCCTGAACAGTGTCAACCTTCCTAAAGTATTGTTGGAACCACACTTATCCAGGCAAATAATCATCAGTGAACAACCCCACTTTGAAATGTACTCTTTACAGCTGCATTTATGATTTAACTAGACACAGCATCCAGTGTTTTCAATCACTGTGTGCAACTTGGGTACTATTTTTAAATGTGGTGATGAAATTTTTCACATAAGTAATAATAATAGACAAACTGAGTTAAGTAGAAAATGGAAAATTCTCATTTTATACTTGCGAGAAATCACCTCCCCTGCAATTTAACCACTTTGCTTTAAGTGTCCACAGATCAGAAACAAAGTTATTAACCAGTTGTTAGACTTGCTTTATAAATACTGGGCGGGACTTTGCAGCCTCACGAATCCCGAAACCGTAAAATCCCACCCGAAGTCAACAGACCTTTCCATTGTCCGCCCCTCACCCTCTTCGATTCCTGTGGCGGGTGGGACAGTAAAATTGTTTAAAGAGAAAAGTGTCCGTTTTATTTTGCAAAGTGTGAATATTCACACTTTATTTGTTTATGAAATTGTATAGTTTGCGCACCAATAATTAGTTCATCACATTGTTTCCCCTTTAAATATTTTAATGTGGTTATGTTATGAGCATGCCCAACGCATGAGGATGCCATTAAACTTGTAATCTGGCCACCTTTTTGTCTCGTTTTTGCAAGTTCCTCTAAATATATAACTGATTTTCTTGGTGAAGATGGAATTAGAGTACAAAAATATTAGCATCAAGTGGCAGTGGAAGCCATGATGAACAAAGTAATTTAGTTCCCAGTGAGTAAGCAGCTAGGATGGCAAAGACTCTGGCTAGATTATGCCAAGCCTGAACCTCAAACTACTTAAGGAAATAGGATGCCGCATGGTCCTATTGCCCATCAATTTCAGCAACTGACTACACAGACTTTGATGAACATGACCCATCACCTCACCCACACTTGGGACAGGTGCAATATTCTGAACCCAAACTTTTCACTAAAATTATCAACAAGATGAATCTTGCCAACAAGATCCCAGTCTGCTTTTTTTCTGAGTTTCTTCCTATCTTGAGCCTCCACCAGTTCCTTGCAATGGATTGTGACGATGGATGGTAACAATTTAAAAGGAGTCAAGCATGATTGAGCTGTTAGGATGACAACTTAAAGGGTATCAGGTTCAGCACACAAGATACGCAAGTATATTTGTTATAACATATTAGAAAGTGAATGAAGTGTGTGTTTACTGTGATCATTCATTATACATTTCAGATAGATCTCGTTACTTTTATATTTCTGAATAAATTGTTCTGTTTCTGCTTGCCTGGCTATTTGACAGGAGGAGATTGCTATTGCTTGGGACGTAATTCGCACAGAACCTGTGATAGTGCGGCTGCATTGTTCTCTCACACAGTATTTAAATGGCCCAGGTTAGTACTGCTCTGTACCTTTAGGTTCATATGAGTGTTTGCTCACAGCAATGTTATCAATATCAAACAAGTTTAACACATATAGTTGCTAAAACTCAGCTTTGCCATCTAATCATTCATTTTGATGGTGATGAAAAATATAGCTATCGTAGAGGGGAGATTATTTTCTGACTTTATCTTCCCAGTACCTCCAAGAACACAAATTGAACATTTAGACAGACACTGTCTAAAATTGTGGGTCATTCAAGATCACTTCCGATGCACACTCACGGTGGGAAATGCTCCTCATTGATAGCCTAAAGCCAGAAGATTATCCTAAAAGGATTCACTTTCACTTCCCTCAGTACTTCAGAGGGTGACCACTTTTTCTGGCGTGGTTTGATGCCTAACAGATCTTGGGGATCAGCTATAATCACCTGATCTCAGGCAGCATAGTGACTGTGTTAATGGGAAGGGGACAAATTCTGTATCTCACCAGTCATTTCCTCCATTCATCCATCCGATATGAGGGGGTGACGAGTGGACAGAGAGGTTATGAGATAAGTTATACAAACCATCTAACATTCCTGTCAGGGTAAGGCCATCCTTCAATAAGAACAGAACGGTAGGACAATTTTGACTTTCATGCAGCAGTGGAAAGATGGCCAGGGTGAATCAAAGAGGGAGAGAAACTAGTCTTGGCCACCGTTTAAATGGCCAAGCTCTCCTATTATTGGCAGCAGTGATATGAACTCATGCAGAGCCATTTGCACAAAACTGGTTTCAGATCTTCAGTAGATTGGTGCCCTTTTTCTATGTAGTTCATCTCTAGTCAGGGATTGGATCAAATGCTGCAAAACAGAATCTCACAATTTCCTGACAATAGCTGTCTCCAGATGCCTACCCTAAATACATAATGAACCCACATCCCGGAAAATGGATCCAACTCAGGATTGGATGACCAAACAATGGGCAGAACATTCCCACCCCAACTAACTTCCAGTGACAAGAGCATTGAGAAGAAAATTCCGACAGCAACTACATGTATTTATCTACCTTAAAATATAGTTTAAACATTCCCTAGGAACTTCACAAACCATTATGAATCAAAATATTATTACAAACTCATAAGGATGTCTTCAGGCAAGTGACCAAAAGCTTGGTCAAAAAGGGAAGGTTTAAAGGAGGGCCTTGAAGGAGCAAAGCGAGGTTCAGGGAACACATTCCAGAACTTGACACATAGGCATCTGAAGACATGGCCACCAATGGTGGAGCAATTAGAATTAATGATGCTCATGAGGCCAGAATTAGAGGAGAATATGCAGGCACCGAGGGGCTAGAAGAGATTCTGGAGATATGGAGGAGCTAGGTCATGGTGGCCTTTAAAAACAAGGATTAGAATTTTCAAATCAACATGTTTCTTAACCAAGAGCCAATATAGGGCAGTGAACAAAGGGGTGATGTATGAATGGAATTTAGACCCAGTTAAGACCTGGGCAGCAGAGGTTTCGATGACCTCAAATTTATGGAGGGCAGAATGTGGGAGACCAGTCAGGAGTGTGTTTGAATAGTCGAGTCCAGAAGTAACAAAAGGCCTGAATTAGGCTTTCAATAGAAAGTGAGCTGAGGCAAGGGTGGGGTGAGGTAATATTATAGAAATAGGTGGTCTTGGTGATGTTGTGACTGAAAGATCATCTCAGGCTCATATATGGCATCAAGATTGTGAACTGTCTGGTTCAACCTTAGACAGTTTCCAAGGAGAGGGATATGGAGTCAGTAGCTAGAGAACAAAGTTTGCAGTGAGACTAAAGACAATGGTTTCAAGTGCCTCTCTATTTTTGTGCATGTGCTTGCAGTAAAGATCTGTGGGTGCAACTTCAATAAGCCACAGTCTCACAATAATAAAAATAGTATAAATAGTAAAAGTTTAAGATTAGATAGCTGGTTAGTTAGCCCTATCCAGTGTAATGGTTGGGATGTTGCAATTTGCTTCAACAAATCCTTGGTTAAAGGAAATAAAATTTGCCCATGCTTCCTCCTTTTGAGTATAATCCAAAGAACTGTGCACTTGTGTAGGCATGGGGCAGGATGTGGATGAGCTTTGCTGAAATTCTATTCCACTGTCAAATAGCTGACACAGTAGAGGTTGCTGACTCAAGTCAGTATATGTACATTATGATCAGAATTTTGGACCTACCATTCTGGCACTTGACTCCAGCTATCTCCTACCTCGGCCAATGATGGACTCAAAAACCTCAGCAGGCAATGGTGAGCATGGCAGCCAAATTGACTTTACAGTGCCATAATTAATTAAAACAAACAGGATGTACAGTGGAATTCTATTTGGTGTTCTACTAAATATTTGGAGCAGTTTACAAGCTAAGCTGCTGAAAGCCCAGCTAACATGTGAAATGCTGAGATGCCTTGTAATGCACTCTAGGCTGTTTGTCATTCAACATCACATATGAGATGACACCAATCTAGATTGTGAATGATTGGTTCCCTTGCTGAGCACTCATCCGTCCAAGCAACTGGGGAATCTATCACTTGTCATTCTGTACAAAATCTTTTTGTGGCTGATGTGCTGATGCATAGCTGATAGGAGACTGAAAGAAAAATGTTATTGCAAACAATGCATACTATTTAGATACTGCTGTCATGTTCTGATCTGGTAATAATATTCACATTGGCCATTTTACCTCATACCATATTATTTGGACAATTTGAGATTAGATTCAATTCTCCTCACGATTAGATTTTTCTTTGCTTTATATGCATATTTTAAAAAATTACTTCTCTTATTGCAAAACAAGGCAGTAACAAAGCAGGCCATGCATGTGCTGTCTCAGCAGCCAAAATGCAAATTCTAACAGGCCTTAGGTTGCAAGAATGCCTGAGGATAAATTACAGGAAAGAAAAGCCCTTGAAACTTCATGACCTCGGTCAGTCAACACTAATAAAGTTAGCATGCTAACGTGACTTATGGACCTTGTGCTACATACCATTTCCGAGCTTGATATACAGTGTATGACAGATGTAAATTGGCTCTGTCCCCTCATTTAACATTGTGCAAAACCGATGTACAAATATGCAAAGTGATGTTAGGAGCATGCAAAATGCCCTTGATGTCTGAATTGTCATATTCCACTTAAAGTGAGTGGAGAATAAAATCACCACCAATTCTAATAGCTGTTGCAAGTGGAAGAACAGGTTTGGTATGTGGTGACATATGGAGCACACAGTGAAAACAAATCCCTTATTGGTTCTTAAAAAACTTATAAAAAGATGTTTGTAATTGTCCTGAAAACATTGCAGGCTGTGGATTTCCCAAGGAACATTCATAATGTTGAGACTGTTCTGCCATTTAGAACATAGAACATAGAAAAAATACAGCACAAACAGGCCCTTCGGCCCACAAGTTGCGCCGGTCATGTCACTACCTACCTAGGCCTATATATAGGCTTACCTATAACTCTCCATCCTATTAAGTCCCATGTACTCATCCAGAAGTCTCTTAAAAGACCCTATCGAGTTTGCCTCTACCACCATTGACGGCAGCCGATTCCACTCACCCACCACCCTCTGAGTGAAAAACTTACCCCTGACATCTCCTTTGTACCTACTCCCCAGCACCTTAAACCTGTGTCCTCTCGTAGCAGCCATTTCAGCCCTGGGAAAAAGCCTCTGAGAATCCACCCGATCTATACCTCTCAACATCTTATACACTTCTCTCAGGTCACCTCTCATCCTTCGTCTCTCCAAGGAGAAAAGACCGAGCTCCCTCAACCTATCCTCATAAGGCATGCCACCCAATCCAGGCAACATCCTTGTAAATCTTCTCTGCACCCTTTCAATAATTTCTACATCCTTCCTGTAATGAGGCGACCAGAACTGAGCACAGTACTGTAAGTGGGGTCTGATGAGGGTCTTATAAAGTTGCATCATTATCTCCCGACTCCTAAACTCAATCCCTCGATTGATGAAGGCCAGCACACCATACGCCTTCTTAACCACCTCCTCTACCTGCGAGGCCGATTTAAGAGTCCTATGGACCCGGACCCCAAGGTCCTTCTGATCCTCTACACTGCTAAGAGTCTTACCCTTGATATTATACTCCTTCATCCCATTTGACCTGCCAAAATGAACCACTACACATTTATCCGGGTTGAATTTAATTAGGACATGGCTGATCTATAACTGAACCCCATCACAATTAGGCTGTTGATTGGCTGGAGGCTAGACTTCTGCCCCCATTGGAAGTTTGGCAGCTTTCTGGTCCCCACAGCGACACCAGGATCAGAGACTGCATCCAGCCCCCAAAAGCAGTCATTGATGAAGTTGTTTGTGAAGTTAAATGGAGTGGTGTCTCACCAGAGCCAGGCTGGCAGAACCGGGTGAGGGTGTTGCAGTTGGGAGCTGGGGGGAGAGGGGAATTGTGGGGGTGGGTGGTGTGGAATGGAAGTGGTGAGGGGAATTGTGGAGGAGACTGGAACTTGGGGAGGAGCCACTGATGGACACAGTAGGCCTTTAAAGGAGGCACTCCACCCCTTTGCCCTGCAATGAGGTTGGGCAATGGGAGCTGCCAGGGTGCACATTTTGCATTGGTCTATCCTGCCTTAGCTTAAATCCTAGCAGTGGCTGGAGGAGGCTCTTACCTGACCATTAATTAGTCACATAAGAGCCTCAATTAGCCAACAAGCAGATGGGCCTCCTAACGTCTCCCCAGCCATTGGTAAATTTATCACGGGGGAGGGAAAAGCAGATAAGCACCAGGAACGACGCCCATTGCATGATGTCCACTTTGACAGCTCCTTGCCTTCCAACTCCTACCTGAGATGGGGGGTTGTGTAATATGCAGCCCATACTAACGTGATAACACAAAGCAGGAGAAAAGCATTTACCTTCTAGCCCAACCGTCCACAGTATTAAACTAAAAGCAGATCCTGGAGATAGTGGAAATCAGAAAAGAAAATGAAGATGCTACAAATACTCAGCAGGTCAGTCAGTATCTGTGAAACGAGTGTAGAATTAACGTTACTGGTTGATTTTCTAATGAAAGACCATTGACAGAAGATTTTAACTTTACTCTGCCATTTTCAGGCATGAATCTGCTGAGTTTTTCCTGGATTTTTAAATTTTAATCCAAAATATCCCCTTGGTGCATTTCTAAAAATCTTGAATCCCAATTTTTTCCCATTTGTTATGAACATGTGTTGTTTCTTATTGAAAACCTGGGGAGTGTTGAGGAACAGAGGGACCTCGGAGTACAAGTACATAGTTCGTTGAAAGTGATGTCACAGGTAGACAGGGTGGTGAAGAAGGCATTTAGCACACTGGCCTTCATCAGTTATAAAAACACATTGATAAACTGGAAAGAGTACAAAGAAGATTTACAAGATTTTGCCAGGACTAGTGGGCATGAGTTATAGGGAGAGGTTGGCCATGCTCGGGCCTTATTCCTTGGTGTGGAGATGCCGGCGTTGGACTGGGGTAAACACAGTAAGAAGTTTAACAACACCAGGTTAAAGTCCAACAGGTTTATTTGGTAGCAAAAGCCACACAAGCTTTCGAGGCTCTGAGCCCCTTCTTCAGGTGAGTGGGAATTCTGTTCACAAACAGAACTTATAAGACACAGACTCAATTTACATGAATAATGGTTGGAATGCGAATACTTACAACTAATCCAGTCTTTAAGAAACAAAACAATGGGAGTGGGGAGAGCATCAAGACAGGCTAAAAAGATGTGTATTGTCTCCAGACAAGACAGCCAGTGAAACTCTGCAGGTCCACGCAACTGTGGGAGTTACAAATAGTGTGACATAAATTCTGATTCTAGGATCGCATGATAAAGACTCAGGAGGAAAAAAGCAGAAATATTTATGTGAAATAGTGTGACATAAACCCAATATCCCGGTTGAGGCCGTCCTTGTGTGTGCGGAACCTGGCTATCAGTTTCTGCTCCGCGACTCTGCGCTGTCGTGTGTCGCGAAGGCCGCCTTGGAGAACGCTTACCCGAATATCAGAGGCCGAATGCCCGTGACCGCTGAAGTGCTCCCCAACAGGAAGAGAACAGTCTTGCCTGGTGATTGTCGAGCGGTGTTCATTCATCCGTTGTCGCAGCGTCTGCATAGTTTCCCCAATGTACCATGCCTCGGGACATCCTTTCTTGCAGCGTATCAGGTAGACAATGTTGGCCGAGTTGCAAGAGTATGTACCGTGTACCTGGTGGATGGTGTTCTCACGTGAGATGATGGCATCTGTGTCGATGATCCGGCACGTCTTGCAGAGGTTGCTGTGGCAGGGTTGTGTGGTGTCTTGGTCACTGTTCTCCTGAAGGCTGGGTAGTTTGCTGCGGACAATGGTCTGTTTGAGGATCGCAACAGACACCTCCAGACGCTGAAAGATGCCCTCATAAGAACAGGATATGGCGCTAGACTCATTGATCAACAGTTCCAACGCGCCACAGCGAAAAACCGCACCGACCTCCTCAGAAGACAAACACGGGACACAGTGGACAGAGTACCCTTCGTTGTCCAGTACTTCCCCGGAGCGGAGAAGCTACGGCATCTCCTCCGGAGCCTTCAACATGTCATTGATGAAGACGAACATCTCGCCAAGGCCATCCCCACACCCCCACTTCTTGCCTTCAAACAACCGCACAACCTCAAACAGACCATTGTCCGCAGCAAACTACCCAGCCTTCAGGAGAACAGTGACCAAGACACCACACAACCCTGCCACAGCAACCTCTGCAAGACGTGCCGGATCATCGACACAGATGCCATCATCTCACGTGAGAACACCATCCACCAGGTACACGGTACATACTCTTGCAACTCGGCCAACATTGTCTACCTGATACGCTGCAAGAAAGGATGTCCCGAGGCATGGTACATTGGGGAAACTATGCAGACGCTGCGACAACGGATGAATGAACACCGCTCGACAATCACCAGGCAAGACTGTTCTCTTCCTGTTGGGGAGCACTTCAGCGGTCACGGGCATTCGGCCTCTGATATTCGGGTAAGCGTTCTCCAAGGCGGCCTTCGCGACACACGACAGCGCAGAGTCGCGGAGCAGAAACTGATAGCCAGGTTCCGCACACACAAGGACGGCCTCAACCGGGATATTGGGTTTATGTCACACTATTTCACATAAATATTTCTGCTTTTTTCCTCCTGAGTCTTTATCATGCGATCCTAGAATCAGAATTTATGTCACACTATTTGTAACTCCCACAGTTGCGTGGACCTGCAGAGTTTCACTGGCTGTCTTGTCTGGAGACAATACACATCTTTTTAGCCTGTCTTGATGCTCTCCCCACTCCCATTGTTTTGTTTCTTAAAGACTGGATTAGTTGTAAGTATTCGCATTCCAACCATTATTCATGTAAATTGAGTCTGTGTCTTATAAGTTCTGTTTGTGAACAGAATTCCCACTCACCTGAAGAAGGGGCTCAGAGCCTCGAAAGCTTGTGTGGCTTTTGCTACCAAATAAACCTGTTGGACTTTAACCTGGTGTTGTTAAACTTCTTACTGTGCTTATTCCTTGGAACAGAGGAGAATGAGGGGTGACATTATTGTGGTGTATAAGACCATGAGGGGCAGAATAAGGGTGGCACAGTGGTTAGCACTGCTGCCTCATAGCTCGAGGGACCTGGGTTCGATTCCTGGCTTGGGTCACTGTGTGGAGTTTGCACGGTCTCTCCGTATCTGAGTGGTTTTCCTCCGGGTGCTCCGGTTTCCTCCCACATTCTGAAAGACGTGCTGGTTAGGTGCATTGACCCGAACAGGTGCCGGAGTGTGGCAACTAGGGGAATTGCACAGTAACTTCATTGCAGTGTTAATGTAAGCCTTAGTTGGAACTAATGAAATAAACTTTAACTATAACTTTCGGATGGATGCACATAGTCTTTTTCCCAGGGAAGGGAAATTGAAAACTAGAGGACATAGGTTTAAAGTGAGAGGGGAAAAATTTTAAAGGGACCTGAGGGTCAACCTCTTCACACAGAGGATGATGCGTATATGGAATGAGCTTCCAGAAAAAGTGGTTGAGGCAGGTACAATAGCAAAATTTAAAAAGCATTTAGATAAATACATGGATGGGTAAGGATTAGAGGGATATGGGCCAAAAGTGGGCAATTGGGACAAGCTGGGAGGGCACCATGGTCAGCATGGACCGATTGGGCTGAAGGGCCTGTTTCTGTGCTGGATCACTCTGTGACTCTGTGACTCTAAACATTAGTGTTTCAATTTTCACTCTCCAAGCTGGAAATCTAATTTTCAAACTTACCATCATTTTTACTGAAAATGTTCCTCCTGCATTATGAGGATTCTTTCTTGGCCTTCTCGACAGGTGCAGCCCTCTAGAACTCCCCAAGTTCCTGCGCCCTCCTAGAATAGACCAAACAATACATTCACCAGATAGGTTCAGATAAAGAAGATGATAAATCCGATATAAGATTTTCTCTCCAGTATACCATCTCTTTCATCTTCCCATGCAACTGGTTATTTTTCAATTGAGCCCACTGTTCCTGGAAATCCACTCCTGCTATTGATCAGCCTTTGTGTGTTCACTGAACAGTTGTAGCTTCATGCATAGAGGCACATATTAAACGAAACTGCTATATTAATATGTCTACAAAATCGTCTTTGCCACGTGACCTGTTTAACTGCCAAAGTTTGTTAATCCAACTATGGCATGGCAAATGATTGAGAAATCCCTTTTTTCTTTCTGAAACCCTCATTTGCTACCTTGTATGAGGAGTCAAGTGGAACACTTCACTTCTGCTACCACAGTCCGCTCCCAAACGTACTCGCTGTACAAATGTTCAATGTTTAATGTTAACAACAATCTACAGCACAAATCTAGAATGGATCAAATCATCCTGTCATAAATGGTGATGGACAATACAGCAATGAACCTGAGGAGGAAGTTCCATAAATATCTCCGGCCTTAATAATGGGGGCGTGCAGCATATCAGTGCAAAAGATAAGACATTTGTAACCAAAAGTGCCAAGTGGATGATTGATCTTGACATCCTCCTGAGGCCCTCAGCATCACGGATGCCAGTCTTCAGCCAATTCAATTCACTCCATCTGATATTAAGCACCAACTGAAGGCACTGGACACTGCAAAGATTATGGGCCCTGACAATGCCTGGCAATATTATTAAAGTCTTGTGTTCCAGAATTAGCTGTGTCCCAAGTCAATCTGCTCCAGTACATTTATAACATTGGCATCCACTGACAATGTGGAAAATTGCCTTGCTTTGTCCTGTCCTGGCCAAATACTGCCCCATCATTTCGATCATCAGCAAAGTGATGGAAGGTGTAATCGGCCGTGCTATCAAGCAGAACTTTCACAGAAACAGTTTGCTCACTGATGCTCAGTTTGGGTTCCACAAGAACCATTCAGCTTCAGACCTTATTACAGTTTTGGTCCAAACATGGACAAAAGAGCAAAATTCCAGAGGCGATTTAAGAATGACTGCCCTTGACATCAAGCCAGCATTTGACTGAGACCAAGGAGCCCCAGCACAATTGAAGTCAAAGAGAATCAGAGGGAAAACTGTTCACTGGTTAGAGTCATACCTAGTACACACGAAGATGGTTGTGGATTCTTGGAGGCCAATCATCTCAGTTCCAGGTTAGGATTGTTTTCGCTGGAGTTCAGGCGAATGAGGGGGGATAGAGACTTATAAAATTTTAACAGGACTAGACAGGGTAGATGCAGAGAGGATGTTACCAATGGTAGAGAAGTCCAGAACCAGGGGTCACAATCTGAGGATTCAGGGTAGACCATTTAGGACGGAGGTGAGGAGATATTTCTTCACCCAAAGAGTGGTGAGCCTGTGGAATTCATTACTACAGGAAGTAGTTGATGCCAAAACATTGAATGTATTCAAGAGGTGGGTGGATATAGCATTTGGGGCGAATGGGATCAAAGGATATGGGGAAAAAGCAGGATTAGGCTACTGAGTTGGATGATCAGCCATGATCGTAATGAATGGCGGAGCAGGCTCGTAGGGCCAAATAGCCTTCTCTTGCTCCTATCTTCTATGTTTCTATGTATCACTGCAGAAGTTCCTCAGGGTAGTGCCCTAGGCCCAACCATTTTCAGCTGCTTTGTCCTCCACAATAAGGTCAGAAGTCGGGATTTTTGCTGATGACTGCACGATGTTCAGCACCATTTGTGACTCCATAGATACTGAAGCAGTCCATGCCCATATGCAGCAGAATGTGGACAATATTCAGGCTCAGATTTACAAGTGGCAAGCGACATTCGTGGTATCCAACTGCCAGGCAATGACCCCTCCAACAAGAAAGAATCTAATCAGCTCCCACTTGCCATTCCATGGCATTACCATTGAAGAATCCCCTACTATCAACATCCTGGGTATTACCACTGACCAGAAACTGAACTGGACCAGCCATATAAATACATTGGCTACAACAGCAGGTCAAAGGCAAGTAGTTCTGTGGCGAGTAACTCACTTCCTGAATCCCCAAAGCTTGCCAACCATCCAAAGGGCACAACTTAGGAGTGTGCTGGGATACTCTCTACTTGTCTGGATGAATGCAGCTCCAACGACCCTCAAGAAACTCGATACCATCAAGGACAAAGCAATTTGTTTGGTCTGCGCTCCATTCACCAACTTCAATATTCACTGTGCAGTTCCTCTTCCAACCACTTCAGTGCTGTTGCTGCAGACCTTTGTTCATGTAAATTCCACCAGCTGCCACAGTGGGATTTGAACTCATGCCCCCAGAGTGTTAAATCAGATTACTAGTCCAATGGCATTACCGCTACCCTACTGCCTCGCCCTGTAATAGTAACCACAGGTTGGGAAGAACTTCCATAGGAGCCTGCACAAGTTGCTGCAGTGCATCTTGCAGATGGAACCCACTGCAGCCGCTGTGCATCACTGATGGAGGGAGCAGACATTTAAGATAGTGAATGGGGGGCTGATCTAGCAGACTGTTTCATCTTTAATGGTGTGAGCTTGACATTTTTCATTTAACTGTGCACTTACAGAACTTGTGACGCCATGCACCTTCTTTACCATTAGATCAGGAGCAGAAGTAGACCATTTGGCCCACCAGTTCTGCCCCGCCATTCACTGAGGTCATGACTGACCTGACATGATAATTCTCCACTCCACTTTCCCACCTTATGCCCATAACCCTTGACTCCTTTAATGATTAAAAGTCTGTCTATCTCAGCCTTGAACATACTTAACAGCCTAGCATTTACAGCCCTCTGCGATAAAGAATTCCACTGATTCACTACCCTATGAGATAAGAAATTTACCATTAATGAGTTTCACAAGATCTTAACAAACATCAATCATTTTTTTTATTACTATATTTTCACTAATATCTGTAACTAAATCTGAAAAGGTAGGTATCGCGAAACATGGATAAATAATCAATTTGTGTCCAATATTATAAGTACGTATGCATTTTCATTAACACTAACAAGCAGGAAAATATAGCCCTTGATTCTACTGCTGTGTAGGTAACAATATTATATCTCCATAGAAACAAGGAAGGGAAGGGGAAAATAGAATGTTAGCATTTATAGGTATATGCACATACAATAAATAGATTGTGCCTTTTTTTCTCTCGTGTTAAATATACAAAGTATCGTGCCCATTTTTATAATTCTTGTGCTTAATTCAAGGCTGGTTTTATTTGTGAATATGATTTTACTGGTTTATAAGCTCTGAAGGAATGAGCAAAGCTTTATTCTCTTGTGTGTCAAACACAATGTCCCACTGCTCTTTATCCAGAACCATTTCCATTTAAAGTACTGTATTTAACAAATTCATTCCCACAGTTCTTAATTTACTTTAATTGGAGCTGTGACATAGTGATCATTCACTCCCAGACATTGGACAATTAAACCAGTCAATGTATGTAAATAATTTACAGAAAGACAAGGCACCTTTGAGGGCTCCTTATTTCTAATACGTGAAAGGCTATTTTTTTTCACCTTGTCCTAATTGTATCCTTTGTCTCTCTCTCTCTCTCTCTCCCGTAATCTTACAGTTCCAACAGTTGATGTTTTCCAGACATCAACAAAGGATCGATTTGGACTGGGGCATCAATTGAAAAAGTAAGTCTTTCAGAAAATATTTTTAAAGAGTAGGGACATCTTCATTCCTATAGCACCCAGCACTGTCTGAGGCACAACCTTTTGAAGGGGATGTGAAACTAAGGTTCCATAGTTCTATTTTGAGGAAGAGCAGGGGACTTTTTTCCCAGTGCCCTAGCTAACCGTTAGCCCTCAACAAGCATCAGTGAAACAGATTACCTGATCATTATCACATTGCTGTTCGTGGAACCATGTTGTGTGCAAACTGACTACTGCAACCATTGTAGGTTGCTGTTATGTATCGACCAGAAGTTACCACAAAGAGAAAAGCAATGAGGTGCCATAATTGTGGATTTAAGTCGAACACCATGCAGGTTTATTAAGGAAATATTGCTTGTTCCAGGTCTAAGATGAAAGAACCACAAAAGCCCGCTAATATCTCTGCATGCATCATGTGATGTTATACCAGCCAAAATGCAATCACTTCAATAAATAATGTCCTTCCGCTTTTCGTTCTTTCGTCCCCAAATGACAACCATTCTTAATATTACAGCAACAGACCCAATTAAACAGTAGATGCATTATTTCCCATATATACTATTAATAAGAGAGTCTCTCAGGTGGTCATCTATTTCTTTTGGGTTGGACTCGATGCTCTGGAATTTGGCTACTTGATACCTTTGAAGTGTCCTCTTTTTCTTCTGTTGGCAATTCTTCATGTGAAACTATTTCGGTGTCAGTTTCAATTGATGTTAAAGATTCTTCAGCAACAGAATCTGGATTTGTCTCTGTGGTTAGTCTCTGTTCACAGGAATTGTTACTGAGCATTTCCGATGTAAGTACTTTTTGTAAAGCTTCAGTGATTTCACTTCCTGAGACTATTATCTGCTTAATATGATGTTGCCAAACTCCCTCATCATCCGTCTGTGTGGTGTAAGATATTGGATCTGTTTTTGTTAGTATAACGGCAGGTACCTATTTTTCATTGGCAGTATAGCTTCTTGCCAATACCCATTCCCCCTGAGTAAATACTGTCTTTTTAGAGTTCTGTTCCCTCCAGTAATCTGTGATTTTTGTTGCCGTTTGACAATCTCTAAAGTATCAAGTGGTATCAAAAGGTCAAATTTTATTTGTAACTTCCTTTTTAAAAGCAGCATCACTGTGTCATTGCATGTGCAGTGTTCCTGTATGATATCAAGAATTTATTTAGTTGTCTTGACAATGTACCTTGGTCCTTTGATGCCTTGATTGAGCGTTTGAATAACTGTATGAATCGTTCACCCAATTCATTTGTTGGTGGATGATACACAGCCGACTTGATGTGTTGTGTACCATTTCCTTTTAAATAGCCTTCAAACTCCTTTGGAGTAAACTGCATCCTGTTGTCTCTTACTATTTGCTCAGGTCCACCAAATCTCGCAAATATTTCATCCAGCTTCTCAATACTCAGTTCTACTGTTGTGGATTTCATGATCACTACTTCCGGCCATTTGTCCCTTTGTTAGACCAGAGTAATCTATGTGTGATCTTTGCCATGCCTGTTATATCCGGTTCCCACGGATATAAAGTTTGTAGCAGTGGAGTGTTTTTCAGTTTGCACAGGCCTGACATTGCCCCACTTTCTCTTCAATTTGTGCATCTAATTCTGGCCACCAAAAATAATGACGTGTCAGTTCTTTCACTCTTACGACATCTGGATGTCCCTCGTGTAGCTGTTCAAGGATTCCTCCACGCAAACACGGAGGAATAATTACTCAGATTCCCCACAGTAAAATTCCACTCTGGACTGTCAACTCAAGTCTTTTTGTGATGGAAGGCTTGAGGTCTGGATTTTTACAATCTACTTCTGTCATCGTTCCATTTAGGACCATTTCCATAACCTTCCCCATCACTGGATCAGTTCTTGTGTGTCTCTGAACTTGAGATGAAGTAACAGGTACACTAACCACTTGTGAGAAATATAGGAAGTTGACATTTTCTTCAGTTTCTTTGTAATGGCAATCGTGACAATGCATCAGTATTCGTATATTGCCCTGACTGATAATATTTAATATTGTAGGTGTATGCCGATAATATCAAAGATCATCTTTGTAACCTAATGGCTGCTGAAGAAGGATCTCAAAAAATGATGCGACACAGTACAAGAGATAGAGAATCTGGTTAACTGGTGTGTCAACAATAATCTTTCCCTCAATGTCAGCAAAACGAAGGAGATGGTCATTGACTTCAGGAAGCGTAGTGGAGAACATGCCCCTGTCTACATCAATGGGGATGAACTAGAAATGGCTGAGAGCTTCAGGCTTTTGGGTATCCAGATCACCAACAATCTATCCTGGTCCCCCCATGCCGACACTGTAGTTAAGAAAGCCCACCAGTGCCTCTACTTTCTCAGAAAACTAAGGAAATTTGGCATGTTCGCTACAACTCTCACCAACTTTTACAGATGCACCATAGAAAGCATTCTTTCTGGTTGTATCACAGCTTGGTATGGCTCCTGCTCTGTCCAAGACCGCAAGGAATTACAAAAGGCCATGAATGTAGTCCAATCCATCACGTAAACCAGCCTCCCATCCATTGACTCTGTCTACACTTCCCGCTGCTTTGGAAAAGCAGCCAGTATAATTAAGGGCCTCATGCAACCCGGACGTACACTCTTCCTCTTCTTCCATCGGGAAAAATATACAAAAAGTCTGAGGTCAGGTACCAGCCGACTCAAGAACAGCTTCTTTCCTGCTGCTGTCAGACTTTTGAATGGACTTACCTCGCATTAAGTTGATCTTTCTCTACACACTAGCTATGACTGCAACACTACATTCTGCACTCTCTCCTTCTCAATGAACGGTATGTTTGTCTGTATAGCGCGCAAGAAACAATACTTTTCACTGTATGTTAATACATGTGACAATAATAAATCAAATCAAATGAAAAAAAAAGGAATACCTTTAAACGGCCCGAAGATTGTCGTCAAGGGTCGGTGATCTGTAAAAAGTGTAAAATGACACCATTAAAGGTAGTGATGGAATTTTACTCCAAATATAAAACCCAAAGCTCTTTTTACAGCTCAGCATAATTTGTTTCTATACTAATAAGTATTCGTGAAGCGGAGGCTATTGGTTGCTTTTCTCCTGAGGGCATTATGTGTGAGACAACTGAGCTTACCCTCGAGGGTGGTGCATCACAAGCAAGCAGGAATGAGATAGAGAATCTGGTGAACTGGTGCAGCAACAATAATCTCACCTTCAATATCAACAAAACGAAGGAGATTGTCATTGACTTCAGGAAGCATAAAGGAGAACATGCCCCTGTCTACATCAACGGGATAAAGTAGAAAGGGTCGAGAGCTTCAAGTTTTTAGGTGTCCAGATCACCAACAACCTGTCCTGGTCCCCCCATGCCGACATTATAGTTAAGAAAGCCCACCAACGCATCTACTTTCTCAGAAAACTAAGGAAATTTGGCATGTCAGCTACGACTCTCACCAACATTTATAGATGCACCATAGAAAGCATTCTTTCTGGTTGTATCACAGCTTGGTGTGGCTCCTGTTCTGCCCAAGACCACAAAGAACTACAAAAGGTCGTGAATGTAGCCCAATCCATCACTCAAACCAGCCTCCCATCCATTGACTCTGTCTACACTTCCCGCTGCCTCGGCAAAGCAGCCAGCATAATTAAGGATCCACGCACCCCGGATATTCTCTCTTCCACCTTCTTCCGTCGGGAAAAAGATACAAAAGTCTGAGGTCACGTACCAACCGACTCAAGAACAGCTTCTTCCCTGCTGCCATCAGGCGTCTGAATGGATTTACCTTGCATTAAGTTGCTCTTTCTCTACACCCTAGCTATGACTGTAGCACTACATTCTGCACTCTCGTTTCCTTCTGTATGAACGGTATGCTTTGAATCTATAGCACGCAAGAAACAATACTTTTCACTATCTGTTAATACATGTGACAAGAATAAATCAAATCAAAATCAAATCAAAGTTGTAACTTCAGCTTGAGACTGAAGTGGACCAGTAGCTCTGACCTCTTCTTTTATTTCTTTGCAAGCTCTTTTGCATTCTTCTGTCCAGTGTCATGTCCATTTGACACATAGCAAAGTGTGTAATTGCTTCCATAGCATTACTAAATTTGGGTTGAATTTACCATCATTGATCAATCCAAGAAATGATCTCAGTTGCGTCACATTTTGAGGACATGTGCTTCTAAAGTCGCAGTCATCTTTTTCAGTTTCTTATGCAACCATCTTTACCAATGATGTGACCTAAGTAGTTCATGGATGTATTGAAAAAGTCACAATTTTCATTTTTGACCCGGAGATTATGTTTTTGCAGAAGGTCGAATGTAGCTTCCAAGATCATCTTGTTCACTTGAACCTATGATGAGGACATCATCTAGGTAACACTGTATACCATTTAACCACTCAGAATATGATTCATAGGACTCTGGAATAGAGCAGATGCGGAGATTATTCCACATGACAGTCTCTGGTATCGACATTTGTGTGTCACAATAGTGAGTAAGGGTTGTGAACTTGCAGCCACATTCATTTGTAAGTATGCCTATGATAGATATATTTTACTGGATTTCTGGCCTCCAGATAGTCCAGCAAATAGGTTTTCAATCAGCAGCAATGAATATTGATCAGTGCACAATACCGGGTTAATTGTCGTCTTGAAATCTCCACATGTCCTTACTGAACCATCAGGTTTTAGTACAGGCACGATTGGTGTAGCCAATCACCTATAGTAACTGGTTCAATAACTCCTGTTTGCACTAGTCTTTTTAGTTCTTCTTCGACATGGTCTGATGATATATGGTACTGTTCCTGTTTTTCAATATGTTGATGTACTGTTTGGCTTAATTTTGAGTTGGACTTCAACTCCTATCATTGAGCCCAATTAGTTTTCAAACAGACTTTTGTACTTTTCCAGAAATTGCTGTAGGTCAGTCTTGCTATTGACCATTTGATTTGCAGCTCCCAGTTGAGTTTAATTTTTCCCCACCCATGCTGTACCATATAAAGCAGGAATGTTTCCATGAACAACTTGGAGAGGAAACTCCACTGTTTCTCCATTCACTTCCACTTTTACCATAATAGAACAAAGAACAAAGAAAATTACAGCACAGGAACAGGCCCTTCGGCCCTCCAAGCCTGTACTGACCATGCTACCCAACTTAACTAAAACCCCCTACCCTTCCAAGGATCATATCCCTCTAGTCCCATCCTATTCATGTATTTGTCAAGACGCCCCTTAAAAGTCACTACCCTATCCGCTTCCACTACCTCCCCCGGCAACGAGTTCCAGGCACCCACTACTCTCTGTGTAAAAAATCTGCCTCGTACATCTACTTTAAACGTTGCCCCTCGCACCTGAAACCTGTGCCCCCTAGTAATTGACTCTTCCACCCTGGGAAAAACTTCTGACTATCCACTCTGTCCATGCCTCTCATAATCTTGTAGACTTCTATCAGGTCACCCCCTCAACCTCCGTCATTCCAGTGAGAACAAACCAAGTTTCTCCAACCTCTCCTCATAGCTAATGCCCTCCATACCAGGCAACACCAACACCCTGGTAAATCTTTTCTGTATCCTCTCCAAAGCCTCCACATCCTTCTGGTAGTGTGGTGACCAGAATTGAACACTATATTCCAAGTGCAGCCTAACTAAAGTTCTATAAAGCTGCAACATGACTTGCCAATTTTTAAACTCAGTGCCCCGGCCGATGAAGGCAAGCATGCCATATGCCTTCTTGACTACCTTCTCCACCTGCATTGCCACTTTCAGTGACCTGTGTACCTGTACACCCAGATCCCTTGGCCTATCAATACTCTTAAGGGTACTGTATATTTCCTATCTATATTAGACCTACCAAAATGCGTTACCTCACATTTAGAACATAGAACATAGAACAGTACAGCACAGAACAGGCCCTTCGGCCCACGATGTTGTGCCGACCTTCATCTGAAACCAAGATCAAGCTATCCCACTCCCTACCATCCTGGTGTGCTCCATGTGCCTATCCAATAACCGCTTAAATGTTCCTAAAGTGTCTGACTCCACTATCACTGCAGGCAGTCCATTCCACATCCCAACCACTCTCTGCATGAAGAACCTACCTCTGATATCCTTCCTCTATCTCCCACCATGAACCCTATAGTTATGCCCCCTCGTAATAGCTCCATCCACCCGAGGAAATAGTCTTTGAACGTTCACTCGATCTATCCCCTTCATCATTTTATAAACCTCTATTAAGTCTCCCCTCAATCTCCTCCGCTCCAGAAAGAACAGCCCCAGCTCCCTCAACCTTTCCTCATAAGACCGACACTCCAAACCAGGCAGCATCCTGGTAAATCTCCTCTGCACTCTTTCCAGCGCTTCCACATCCTTCTTATAGTGAGGTGACCAGAACTGCACGCAATATTCCAAATGCGGTCTCACCAAGGTCCTGTACAGTTGCAGCATAACCCCACGGCTCTTAAACTCCAACCCCCTGTTAATAAAAGCTAACACACTATATGCCTTCTTCACAGCTCTATCCACTTGAGTGGCAACCTTTAGAGATCTGTGGATATGGACCCCAAGATCTCTCTGTTCCTCCACAGTCTTCAGAACCCTACCTTTGACCCTGTAATCCACATTTAAATTAGTCCTTCCAAAATGAATCACCTCACATTTATCAGGGTTAAACTCCATTTGCCATTTTTCAGCCCAGCTTTGCATCCTATCTATGTCTCTTTGCAGCCTACAACACCCCTCCACCTCATCCACTACTCCACCAATCTTGGTGTCATCAGCAAATTTACTGATCCACCCTTCAGCCCCCTCCTCTAAGTCATTAATAAAAATCACAAAGAGCAGAGGACCAAGCACCGATCCCTGCGGCACTCCGCTAGCAACCTGCCTCCAGTCCGAAAATTTTCCATCCACCACCACCCTCTGTCTTCGATCAGACAGCCAGTTACCTATCCAATCGGCCAACTTTCCCTCTATCCCACACCTCCTTACTTTCATCATAAGCCGACCATGGGGGACCTTATCAAACGCCTTACTAAAATCCATGTATATGACATCAACCGCCCTACCTTCATCAACACACCTAGTTACCTCCTCAAAAAATTCTATCAAATTTGTGAGGCACGATTTGCCCTTCACAAATCCGTGCTGACTATCCCGGATTAATCCGCATCTTTCTAAATGGTCGTAAATCCCATCCCTAAGGACCTTTTCCATCAATTTACCAACCACCGAAGTCAGACTAACCGGTCTATAATTACCAGGGTCATTTCTATTCCCTTTCTTAAACAGAGGAACAACATTTGCCACTCTCCAGTCCTCTGGCACCATCCCCGTGGACAGCGAGGACCCAAAGATCAAAGCCAAAGGCTCTGCAATCTCATCCCTCGCCTCCCAAAGAATCCTAGGATACATTTCATCAGGCCCAGGGGACTTATCGACCTTCAGTTTATTCAAAACTGCCAATACATCCTCCCTCCGAACATCTATTTCCTCCAGCCTATTAGCCTGTAACACCTTCTCTTCCTGAAAAACATGGCCCCTCTCCTTGGTGAACACTGAAGAAAAGTATTCATTCATCACCTCGCCTATCTCTACTGATTCCATACACAAGTTCCCACTACTGTCCTTGACCGGCCCTAACCTCACCCTGGTCATTCTTTTATTCCTCACATAAGAGTAAAAAGCCTTGGGGTTTTCCTTGATCCGACCCGCCAAGGACTTCTCATGTCCCCTCCTAGCTCTCCTCAGCCCCTTTTTCAGCTCGTTCCTTGCTAACTTGTAACCCTCAGTCGAGCCATCTGAACCTTGTTTCCTCATCCCTACATAAGCTTCCCTCTTCCTTTTCACAAGACATTCCACCTCTTTTGTGAACCACGGTTCCCTCACTCGGCCATTTCCTCCCTGCCTGACAGGGACATACCTATCAAGGACACCCAGTATTTGTTCCTTGAAAAAGTTCCACTTTTCATCAGTGCCTTTCCCTGACAGTTTCTGTTCCCATCTTATGCCCCCTAATTCTTGCCTAATCGCATCATAATTACCTCTCCGCCAATTGTAAGCCTTGCCCTGCCGTCCGGCCCTATCCCTCTCCATTGCAATAACAAAAGACACCGAATTGTGGTCACTATCTCCAAAGTTCTCTCCCACAACCAAATCTAACACTTGGCCCGGTTCATTTCCCAGTACCAAATCCAATGTGGCCTCACCCCTTGTCGGCCTATCCACATATTGTGTCAGGAAACCCTCCTGCACACACTGCACAAAAAGTGCCCCATCCAAACTATTTGACCTACAAAGGTTCCAATCAATATTTGGAAAGTTAAAGTCCCCCATGACAACTACCCTGTGACCCCCACACGTATCCATAATCTGCTTAGCAATTTCTTCCTCCACATCTCTATTACTATTTGGGGGCCTATAGTAAACTCCTAGCAACGTGACCGCTCCTTTCCTGTTTCTAACTGCAGCCCATATTACCTCAGTGTGCATATCCCCCTCAAAGTGCTTTTCCGCAGCCGTTAAACTATCCTTGATTAACAATGCTACTCCTCCACCTCTTTTACCAGCTTCCCTACACTTACTGAAACATGTATACCCCGGAACGTCCAACAACCATTCCTGTCCTTGTTCTACCCACGTCTCCGTAATGGCCACAACATCGTAGTCCCAAGTAGCAATCCACGCCCCAAGTTCATCCACCTTGTTCCGGATGCTCCTTGCATTGAAGTAGACACACTTCAACCCATCTTCCTGTCTACCGGTACCCACCCTTGACCTTGATACCTTCCCCAATACCTCACCACCCTCAACACTGACTTCTGGACTACAACTCCTTTTCCCACCCCCCTGACAAATTAGTTTAAATCCCCCTGAAGAGCCGTAGCAAATTTCCCTCCCAGGATATTGGTGCCCCTCTGGTTCAGGTGCACCCCGTCCTGTTTGTAGAGGTCCCACCTTCCCCAGAACGTGTTCCAATTATCCACGTATCTGAAACCCTCCCTCCTGCACCATCCCTGCAACCACATGTTTAAGTGCACTCTCTCCCTGTTCCTCAACTCGCTATCACGTGGCACCGGTAGCGTACCAGAGATGACCACATGTTTTGTCTTTGCTCTCAGCTTCCAGCCGAGCTCCCGAAATTCCTGTTTTAAATCCCCGTCCCTTCTCTTACCTATGTCGTTGGTACCAATGTGTACCACGACTTGTGACTGTTTCCCCTCCCCCTTAAGAATCCGGAAAACACGGTCCGAGACGTCACGGACCCTGGCATCCGGTAGGCAACAAACCACCCTCGAGTCTCTTTTGCTGCCACAGAACCTCCTATCTATCCCTCTAACTAACGAGTCCCCAATAACTATTGCCCTCCCGCTCTCCTCCTTACCCTCCTGAGCCACAGGGACGGACTCAGTGCCGGAGATCCTCTCACTGCGGCTCACCACTGGTATGTCGTCCCCCTCAACCGTATCCAAAGCGGAATACTTATTGCTAAGGGGAACGACCACAGGGGATCCCTGCACCGACTGCTTCTTCCCAGCCCCTCTCACCGTCACCCATCTATTTTCATTCCGCGGAGTAACTGTATCCCTGAAGCTTCTGTCTATGGCCATCTCTGCATCCCTAATGATCCTAAGTTCCTCCAACTCCAGCTCCAGTTCCCTTACACGGTTTTGGAGGAGCTGCAGATGGATGCACTTCTCACAGGTATAATCAGCAGGGACACTGACGTCGTCCCTCACCTCGAACATAGTGCAAGAGGAACATTGCACTGCCTTCACACCCATCCCCTCTAGATACCTTGCCAGTACCAGGTAGAAACAGCAAAAAATGAATTAACTCACCCCTGCTCGCCCTTTCTGCCTAAGCCCTGTGAGCCAAAGCCCTACAGCTTTCACTCTGCCTCCTGCTCACTCTGCTGCCCGCTAACGACGCTGCCCGCTCAAAAGTGCAGCCTACTTTTAAACAATGAGGCTGAAAACTGCAAGTTAAGCACTTTTAAACCCTCCAAAAACCTTCCCAGACTCCTGCTGGGCCCACTTCCTGTTTTAAAAAAAAACCTCCGATTTTTTACACAAATTTAACTTAAAATAAATAAATAAATGTAGTGAACAAACCAACTGCCTTCTCCTCAGCCTGGTCCTGTGGAACAGGAGGGTTGTGTCCGGATTAAACTCCATCTGCCGTCTCTCCGCCCAAGTCTCCAACTGATCTATATCCTGCTGTATCCTCTGATGGTCCTCATCGCTATCTGCAAATCCACCAACCTTTGTGGTGTCCGCAAACTTACTAATCAAACCAGTTACATTTTCCTCCAAATCATTTATATTACAAACAGCAAAGGTCCCAGCACTGACCCCTGGGGAACGCCACTTGTCACAGACCTCCATTCAGAAACGCACCCTTCCACTGCTACTCTCTGTCTTCTTTGACCGAGCCTGTTTTGTATCCACCTTGCCAGCTCACCTCTGATCCCATGTGACTTCACCTTCTGCACCAGTCTGTCATGAGAGACCTTGTATCCTTTTAGTTGTATGATCTCTTCTCTGTACACCCTCAAGATTTCATTGATAGTTTGAATGTCAAATGCTTTAACTTCTGATTATATCAGATATCAATGATACCGCAGCCCCAGTATCCACTTCCACTGAAGGGTCACCCTGATTTGAAACTTTGGCTCTATTCTTTCTCCACAGATGCTGTCAGACCTGCAGAGATTTTCCAGCATTTTCTGTTTTTGTTCCACTTCCAGTTTAACTAGTTTGCCATCAAGTACTGGGAATACCCAAAAATGTTGTGAATTGCCATGTACCAACAAGACATCTAGCATCAACTTTTGAACTTGTTTTGGCACAGTATCTCCTAAGCTGTCCTCATCTTCACCTGTCTTCTGATAGATTCTTCTTGCAGACTTCACTGTGTTCTTTTTCTTACACCGTTTTGCTGTGGAGGAAGTTTGCCATGTCCAGCAAACTGTGGCAATATGACCCTTTTTGCCACAATTCTTGCGCTTGTTTTCCCCACTCTAGCATTCCCCACTGAGTGTCCAATTTGTGCACATTGCTAACATGCATGTAGTTTTGTAGATTTATTTTCATCAGCCTCCATTTTGTGGATCTTCGCCACAACTCCTATCTGCAAAGCTTCTTTTGCAGCCAGCTTCATTGACACTGCAATGCCTTTTGCCGATTTAAGAGTTAGTGTTCTTTCAGTAAGCAGCTTTCTCTGAGTAGCTTCATTCCAGAGTCCACATACCAACCTGCGGCAAAGAGCATCTCAAGCATCACACCAAAATCATAATATTTAGCTTGCCTTCATCACCACAAGCTGTGGAATGCCTTTACCTTCCTCCTGGCTTTGGTGGTGGAACTTAAAGCGTTGTGCGATATGGAACGGTTTCGGTGAGAAAAGTTCTTTTAAGACCTTGGTTAGTTTGTTGTAGGTTTTAACTCCTGGTTTGCTGGATGGATGGACGAGACTTTGTAGTTTTGCATCCTACTAAGCTGAGAAATGTTACAATCTTTAGGTCATCCGGTACTTGATTTGCTTGGAGATAATATTGGAATCTTTCTTTGTACAAATTCCAAGTCTCATAATCTTCATCAAATACATCCATGTTGCTACCGTTTCCTGCCACTTGTGGATCCCAGGTTTTAGACTTTCTTCAGTTTTCCTCCTCTTCCTCATACAATGCAAGAGATAACCCTATCTAACCAAGCAACAATTTCTTTTGCCTGGAACATTTCTGGAATCCTCCAGCCTCGCGTGCCCAGCTATTGCTGCCAGTGAGAACAGAGCATTTGGCTCTCAGTCAATTCTCCATTCACAACAGCGGGACCAGAGAATCCCAGCCTCGGGCGAGGTTGGAGAATTCCAGCCAATATCGACACTTTGGTTATTATGTAAAAGCAGCTGTTAAGCAGCTTCCCAGCTGAAATGAGAGGGTGTGGACCAGGAATTTGAAGGGTACCTCCAGATTTCTGGAGGAGTAGATGTCAAGTCCAAGTGAGTTGCTCCCACATTAGGCATAAGGCAGCTCATGGAAAAACCTGGTTAAAATAAGGTCAGGTATAAAGATACAATTACTCACAATGAATGAATGAACCCTGGATATTTTACCTAAACTCAGTCTGCCTGGGACATACAAATGAATTGAGAACTGTGTAGTTTGAATGATGCCTTAATGAGCTGGAACTGAATTGTCGTTCTGAATGGTCATTCTGAAATTGTCTTTCTGAAACTGTAGGGACTAACTCGTGCTTCATTCATTTAGCAAATTTGACATTTCCAGTTTATTGCCCCCACAGAATTATGCAGACTTTTGTTACACACCAGTGGAAACAGAACAGCAAAGAGAAGCTCAACTGTCCCCATGGTAAAAAGATTAGCGAGAAGAAGGTGAAATCCCCTCTGCACATTTTTTCATCATTGCGCAGGTAATGTGGCAAACTTCAGGAAAGGTTAACTCCACTGGCATTAATTCTACTTGGAACTGGGCACTGATTAATTACTTTGTGACCACAAATGCAACTTAGTGCCCATTCTGTCATCACGAAGCAGTAATGGTCTCATATATCACACTTGAATGTCTGTGTTAGCACTGCTGCCTCACAGTGCCAGGGACCCAGGTTCGATTCCCGGCTTGGGTCACTGTCTGTGTGGAGTCTGCACTTTCTCTCCGTGTCTATGTGGGTTTCCTCTGGATGCTCCGGTTTCCTCCCACAGTCTGAAAGATGTGCTTGTTCGGTGCATTAACCATGCTAAATTCTACTCGGTGTACCTGAACAGGCACCGGAGTGTGGCGACTCGGGGATTTTCAAGGTAACTTCATTGCAGTGTTAATGTAAGCCTCCTTGTGACACTAATAAATAAACTTTAAACATTAGTATTTATGTCAATAATCATAGATTCATAGAAATTTATGCAGGAGGCTATTCAACCCATTGTGTCCTTGCCAACTGGAAAAGAACCAACTTGTCAAATCCCAATTTCTGGCTTTTGGTTCCGTAACCTTGTAGGTTATGATACCTTGAGCTACATTTAGAGTAGGTTCAGACCACTGGTGGGACAACTGGTGGGAAACCCATGCCACCTCTCCAAGAGGTGCCCATTGCTATTTAAATGCTACCAAGCATTTAAGTGGGCAGTATTGGACCTGTCCAGAATTATATCCCGAAGTAGGCAGAAGCACTTCCCCTACCCCTGAAAAGCTGCTGCCCAATCACAAGAACACAAGATATAGGAGCAGGTGTAGACCACACAGCCCATTGAGCCTGCTTTACCATTCAATATGACATGGCTGATCTTGGGGTTCCGCTCCATTTTCCTGCCCGCCACTCATACCCCTCAACCAAAGATCTCTCTAGTCCAGCCTTAAATCTATTAAACGGTGGGTTATCCACAAGCCTCTTGGTTAGAGAATTCCAAAGATTCACAACTTTTTGAGTGAAGTTATTTCTCTTCATCAAATGAGTGGCCTCTTATTCTTAGATTTTGCCCCCGTGTTTTAGGTTCCCCGATCCGTGGGAAAAATCTCTCAGCTTCCACCCTATCAAGTCCTCTCAGAATTTTGTAGCTTTCAATGAGATTACCTCACATTCTTCAAAAATCCAGTGAATATAAGCTCAGTATACTCAGCCTATCATCATAGGATAATCTGCTCATCCCAGGAACCAATTTAGAGAATCTTTGCTGTACAGCCTCCAATGCAAGTATATATTTTCTTCAATGTGAAGATCACAACTGCACAAAGTATTCCAGAAGTGGTCTCACCAAAGCCCTATGTAACTGTAGCACAACTTATTTATTCTTGTACTCCAATCCCCTTGCAATAAAGGCCAACATGCCATCTACCTTCCTAATATATCTCTTTGCAGCCTCTCCGTGTCCTTCCCACGGCTTATCTTTCAATCTAGTTTGGTATCATCAGCATAATTAAATACATTACTTGCTGTCTCTTTGTCTGTATAAATTGTAAATAGTTGAGGCCCCAGCATTGATCCTTGCATCACTCCACTGTTTATTGCATGCCAACTTGAAAAAGCCACATTTATGCCCACTCTGTTTTCTATCCATTAACTAATCCTTGATCATACTAATATATTCCCCCTAACTTGCCTATTTACCTTTTGTGTGGCACCTTATGAAATGCCTTTTTAAAATCTGGGTAAACTACATCTACTAATTCCCTTTTATTTACCTTACTGGTTGCATTCTCAAAAGTGGTGTCAAAGTATTGTTGCTGGACTGCTAATCCAGGAACCCAGGGTAATCCTATGGGGGCCTGGGTTTGAATCCCACCACGGCAGATGGTGAAATTTAAATTCCATTAAGAAATCTGGAATTAAAAGTCTATTGATGACCATGAAACGATTGTCGTAAAAACCCATCTGGTTTGCTAATGTCCTATGATCTTTAGGTAAGGAAATCTGCTGTCCTTAGTTGGCCTGGCCTACTTGTGACTCCAGATCCACCACAATGTGTTTAACTATTTACTGCCTTTTGAAATGCTGAGCGAGGCACTCAGTACAAGGGCAATTTAGGGATGGGCAACAAATGCTGGCCCAGCCAGTGATGCCTACATCCCATTTAAGAATTAAAAGGATATGGACATTAAAGGAAGAATTAGAATTTAAGAAGTATCTGGATGAGCACTTGGCACATCATGACATTCAGGGCTATGGGTCAAGTGCTGGCAGAGGGAATTAGATGGGAGTTCAGGTGTTTCTAATGTGTCGGTGCAGACTCGATGGGCCGAAGGGCCCCTTCTGTGATGTGTGATTCTATGATTCTAAAAGAAACTCTAATATATTTGTCAAATAGGATTTATTAAAACCATGCTGCGTGTTCAAATCATACTATGCTTTTTAAGTACATTGTCAAGACTTCCCAAATAATTGAATTCGGCATTTTTCCAACAACTGATGTTAGGCTAACTGGCCTGTAGTTCCCTATTTTATTTCTCCCTCCTTTCTTGAAAAGTGGTGCAACATTTAGTGGAATTTAAATTTCCAATCTAGTGGAATCTAAAGAAAACCATAGCTAGCACATCCACTATCTCTGCAGCTATCACTCTTAGAACCCTTGAAGGCCATCAGGTTCTGGGGATTTGTCAGATTTTAGTCCTTTGAATTACTCCAATAGTTTTATCTCTGCTGATGCTAATTTCCCTCATTTTCTCACTCTTTTTAGCCCTTATGTTATCATCTTTCTTTCATCGTATTTCTGGTATAGCACTTATGTCTCCTACCCTGAAGGCAAATATAAGATACTTGTTCAATACTTCTTCCATTTTCTCATTCCCTATGATAGTTTCTCCTGTTTCTGTATCTAAGAGACTAATATTTACAAAGTCAACTGTTGACCGTTATCCTTTGTTTCCAAGTTTGGATCCAAGTTTGCCTTCGATCCAATGGACATTTACTTCTGAGATCAGTCTTCTGGAGAGACATTGTCAAGAGCCTTGCTAATATAACAATAGACTACTTCAAACGTGCTACCCTCTTTGAACCTCCTTATTATTGTCTCAAAAAATTAAATCAAGTTATGCAGAAACACGTAACCTTCCTTTAACAAATCAATGCTGAATGTCCTTGCTTAATCCATGCTTTGCTAACTTATGATCAATACTGTCCCTCCCAATTTTTTCCAATAATTTTCCCAGGATTGAGGTTAGGTTTGCTTCTAAGTATTTGGTCTGTCTCTTTCTCAATTTTTAAAAAATGGCACAATGTTAACAGTTTTCAGGAATCTTTATGGCACCATTATGTTACATGAAATGTGGCACGGTTGAATTTCCCCACTGTATCCCCACCCAAATATGTCCCAATATTATGGAGCTGAAGTTCTATAGTAGTTGAGTCACTCATACTTGCCTGCTCCTGGATAATGAGGTGCACTCTATTAACCTTGTAAATTCTGGCAGAGTCGGTGTTGAAGGGCATTGCAGATTACAACCCAACACCTATAACTTTCAATTCTGTCCAACATGTTCTGTGCTGTTTATTTGCCCCCTTCATATTTTTCTGTATGTTATAGCTTTGCCTGCCCGTAATGCCTCTAATCATCATTTAACAGATTAATGATTAACATCGCCAGCACAAATTGCACCTGCAGTTACTCAGGAATCCTGACTCTCAATGTGATTGGAATATTCCCAACTGTTGGGGAAAGATTTCAAAACCACGCTACCAGCCTGAGAGCTCAGCCCACTGACATCAAAGCCCAATACAAATTCCAGCACCCAACTGGTTAAGGTGCCTCAGCAAACCTCCTCACAAGAAGAATGTCAGGGCCTGTCATTGGCATTGTTGATCGACCAATTACTTCCCTGTCACTGATGTCATCAGGGACAACCCTGTGCTTATCAATTGAGTTGGTCTGTCCATTGCCCACAACAAGCCCTATCTCCATAGCCCTCTAAATTAATTAGTACCCCGCTCTCTTTTGCAACCTCCAATGGAATCCACCTCCACCGTTCTCCCAGGCAAAGCATTCCAAATCCCAACATCTCTCTGAGTAAAGACGTTTCGCCTCATTTCACTCCTTACTCTCTTGCTGGCCATTTTTAAATTGTGATCCCTTAGTCATTGACATACCAACTATTGGAAACAGAATATCCTTCTTTACCCTGTCAACCTGTAGGTCAACCTGTACATAAATGTGCATAACTTTAATTTGGACGGTATGCATGATTGGAACCGTAATATATTAGATTAATGTGCTGTAATTAATCAGTATGTATGCAAAAGTTTTCCTGGTCATAATTAAGTGCACCTTACAATTTGAAACTGAATATAACATTGCTTCAATTCTAGGTCGCCAAGTTATCCTCCGCCTGGATGTGGCAAAAGCAAATCCAAGTTGAAACCAGAACAAGATGGGATTGCCAAGTCACAGAAACTGTTAAAGAGAAACTGTTCCAATACTATCAAGGTGGAAGATGGTTGTGACTCTAAACCTCACAAACCTCTTGGCCGTTCTTTCTCCAGTGACCCCAGAGCTGAACAGGCTAATTCTACAAAGCCACATAAACTTTTAAGTCGGTCATGTTCTGCTACCATGAGGCTAGATGAAAATCTTCCTTTGAAGCCCCATAAGTTACTGAGCAGGACGTGTTCTGGTGACCCCAGATGTGAGCACAACAGTGCCCCGAAGCCACATAAGCTGCTGAGCAAATCCTGTTCCAGCACTCTGAAGACAGAGGACTCAGATGGACTGAAACACCACAAACTGCTGAGCAGGTCCTACTCCAGCAATGCCAAAGTGGGTAAAACGGAACTGTGCAAGGAGCCCACTTCTGAGGGTAGAAGACTCTCACTTACCTCAGGTCTCATTGGCATATTAGCACCTTCGTCTTCATCACAGCCTACAGTATGTAACTTTCTAGCTTGCATTATTCTCTCTTTATTTTTCCAAGTATGAACTTAATGAAGGGATTGGAGAATTGCGGATGTAGTTCCTATTTTCAAGAAGGGGAATAGGGATAGCCCAGGAAATTACCGACCGGTGAGTCTAACCTCAGTGGTTGGTAAGCTGATGGAGAAGATCCTGAGGGACAGGATTTATGAGCATTTAGAGAGGTTTAGTATGCTCAAGAATACTCAGCATGGCTTTGTCAAAGGCAGATCGTGCCTTACGAGCCTGGTGGAGTTCTTCGAAAATGTGACTAAACACATTGACAAAGGGAAAGGGGTAGATGTGGTTTATATGGATTTTAGCAAGGCGTTCGATAAGGTCCCCCATGCAAGGCTTCTAGAAAAAGTGAGAGGGCATGGGATCCAAGGTGCTGCTGCCCTGTGGATCCAGAACTGGCTTGCCCAAAGGAGGCAGAGAGTGTGTATAGATGGGTCTTTTTCTAAATAGAGGTCGGTCACCAGTGGTGTGCCCCAGGGATCTGTTCCAGGGATCTGTTCTGGGACCCTTGCTGTTTGTCATTTTCATAAATGACCTGGATGAGGAAGTGGAGGGATGGGCTGGTAAGTTTGTCGACGACACAAAGGTTGGTGGGGTTGTGGATAGTCTGGAGGGATGTCAGAAGTTACAGAGGGACGTAGACAGGATGCAAGACTGGGTGGAGAAGTGGCAGATGGACTTCAACCCAGATAAATGTGTAGTGGTCTATTTTGGCAGGTCAAATGGGATGAAGGAGTACAATATTAAGGGAAAGACTCTGAGTACTGTAGAGGATCAGAAGGACCTTGGGGTCCGGGTCCATAGGACTCTAAAATCGGCCCCAGAGGTGGAGGAGGTGGTTAAGAAGGCATATGGTGTGCTGGCCTTTATCAATCGAGGGATTGAGTTTAGGAGTCTGGGGATAATGATGCAGCGATATAAGACCCTCGTCAGACCCCACTTGGAGTACTGTGCTCAGTTCTGTTTGCCTCATTACAGGAAGGATGTGGAAATGATTGAAAGGGTGCAGAGGAGATTTACAAGGATGTTGCCTGGATTGAGTGGCATGCCTTATGAGGATAGGCTGAGGGAGCTCGGTCTTTTCTCCTTGGAGAGACGTAGGATGAGAGGAGACCTAATAGAGGTATATAAGATGTTGAGAGGCATAGATCAGGTGGACTCTCAGAGGCTTTTTCCCAGGGTGGAAATGGCTGCTACGAGAGGACACAGGTTTAAGGTGCTGGGGGGTAGGTACAGGGGAAATGTTAAGGGGAAGTTTTTCACACAGAGGGTGGTGGGCGAGTGGAATCGGCTGCCGTCAGTGGTGGTGGAGGCAAACTCAATAGGGTCTTTTAAGAGACTCCTGGATGAGTACATGGGACTTAATAGGATGGAGGGTTATAGGTAGGCCTCGAAGGTAGGGATATTTTTGGCACAACTTGTGGGGCCGAAGGGCCTGTTTTGTGCTGTAGTTTTTCTATGTTTCTTCTATGTTTCTATTTCATACATTTCAAAGACTAACATTACTGAAAGGTAGAGGAGCATAGAAAATGAGCTGGTCTGATCTCAAGCATTTAGATTCTGGATGAGTGCCACCAGCATCTTGTTCGAAACTGAGTTGCAGCTTTGAAGTGGGGACCATAATTCAAGGTTGCATAGTCTTACATTGGACTTTGATCTGTGCTACAGATACATAGAATCATAGATTTTACAGCCCAGGAGACCATTTGGCCCATCGTGTCTGCTCCCGCTCCCAAAAGAGTGACCATTCTCCAGTCTTATCTCCGTAGCCCTCTAAATTCATTAGTACTCCGCTCTCTTTTGAAACCTCCGATGGAATCCACCTCCACCATTCTCCTAGGCAACGCATTCCAAATCCCAACATCTCTCTGAGTAAAGACGTTTCGCCTCATTTCACTCCTTACTCTCTTGCTGGCCATTTTTAAATTGTGATCCCTGAGGCACTGACATACCAACTATTGGAAACAGGATATCCTTCTTTACCCTGTCAAAATTGTTCATAATTTTGAACACCTTAATAAGGTCACCTCTTATTCTCTGCTCCAAGGAGAATAAGTCCAATTTCTCATCTTTCCTTGGATCTAAAATTCCTCATTCCTGGTATCATTCTGGTAAATCTTCTTTGCACTCTCTCTTTCTTAAATAAGGTGCCCAGAACTGAACGCAATACTCCAAATGTGGTCTGACCAATGTTTTGTAGAAGTGTAGCATCACTTCCTTGCATTTATCCTCCATGCCCCTATTTATAAACCCAAGGGTCCTATAAATCTTCTTAACAACTGTTTCAACTGCTGAAAATGCAAGCTGATCATGTTGTTATGAGGGAAACTGGGCATCTAAGACTTGAGTGAACATGACAATTGTGTCTCTCCTTAAGCAATCTGATTGGAAGTTTGAAAAAGTAACGTGGCACATCTGATTTTTAAATTTAACTGCTCATCAGCCCTTGTCTGACATTGCTGCACCTTTTGCATATTCCTTTCCTTCTCTGGTCTGATCTGGCAAATATATGACTCAAAAGGCTAAACTGACCCACATAGAGCAAGTTGGTCAGAAGGTTGTGGGGTACCCACAATTCAGAATTCCCACACTTGTGTTGTTTGTGTTATGTCAGGGATGGGTTCTCCACCCGGAGGCTATCCTGATTGACAGGCTTGGCTTCCAGTGGTCCAGGGAGTTAGTCAGTGAAAGCTGCAGGAGCAGATACGTCTCTGCTAGGGTAGGTGGGAGTGATGGCTGAGGATGGACAGGGGGTGAGGGTGTGAGCTGGATGATCTGGGAAGAGAAGGAAGCGATTGACTGGAAGGGATGAAGGAGGGACAAGCTGGGGGAGGAGGGAGGGGTAATTTCATGGAGAGGAGGGAGAGGAAGATGGTTGGCAATTGGAACTTCAGGAGGGGATTTATTAGCGATGGAGGAAGTGAGTTGATTTGAGGGAGAGGTGGAGGGCTTCCATTCGAATGAAAGGGGGGTCAACTAGGAGTTGAGAAGGAAGGTTACTTGGGCAGGCAGGAGAGGGATTGTATTGGGGGAGAGGAGGAGAGTCAATCAGGGTGGAGGAGGGGGAGGGGAATTGTTTGGGGCTGGTGTCAGGTAGGTTGCTGATATCCGAGGGTGTCAGGTCATGAATCAGAGATGGGGGTTTGGAAGCGAGGACAGTGGGCTTCAGGGATATAGTGATCAGTGATCTATTGGTAAAGAGAGATGAAAGGTCTGCTCAAGGAACGTGATTGTGGTCTGGTGTTTGTGGGGGATTTGGTTCAGCTGATGTTCGTTCATCATGGCCCTGTTGATGATGGAGTTCTGGGCAGTAATAGGAAATTGGGGCCTTTTTGTTTTGCTGAGATCAGAGACACCATGAGAAAGGTCATGTGAGGGGCCTATGGAGGCTCCTCAACCAGGCACCTGGATCCAGGAGCTTGTTGTTAAGGCACCAACGTCCTGAATACACCAAGTCCTCACCCCAATGAAGATATCAGCTGTCCATGTGCACAGGAAACCCAGTCAACTGAGTTAAAGTTGAAATGTATAATGGCAATGAGGAACACAGCCCCATTATCATATTTATCATATGGGGCAGCACGGTGGCACAATGGTTAGCACTGATGCCTCACAGCGCCAGGGACCCGGGTTTAATTCCAAACTTGGATCACTGTCTGTTCTCCCCAAGTCTGCGTGGGTTTCCTCCGGGTGCTCTGGGTTTCCTCCCACAGTCCGAAAGGCTAAACTTGATTTAGAATTCCAACCTGCCTCCTTGGAGTTTGTTGGCTACTTACCCAACTTCAGGTCTCAGTTTAAACCAAAAATGAATGG
This sequence comes from Mustelus asterias, assembly GCF_964213995.1. Classification (NCBI taxonomy): domain Eukaryota; kingdom Metazoa; phylum Chordata; class Chondrichthyes; order Carcharhiniformes; family Triakidae; genus Mustelus; species Mustelus asterias. The sequence goes on along the minus strand of NC_135801.1, from coordinate 136,375,700 downwards.
ATTGGAAGTGGATTGGGTTGCAAAACAGATTTCTTGGACTTTAACACCCCTCCAACCCATACCTAAGTACTTCCAATGTTTTTACAAACATACGAATTGGGAGCAGGAGAAGGCCACTCGGCCCCTTGAGCCTGCTTTGCTATTCAATAAGATCATGGCTGATCTAATTATAACCTCAACCCTACATTCCTTCGTACCCCTGATTTATGGCCCTCTGAGAGAAAAAAGTTCTCCTCATCTCCATCTTAAATAAATAACCCCTTAGTTTGAAACTGTGGCCCCTAATTCTAGATTCTCCCATGAGAGGAATGTCCTCTCCACGTCCACCCAGTCGATAACCCCTGGGTTTCAATTGAGTAGCCTGTTACACTTTTAAACTCTCGTGCATACAAACCTTTCCTCATAAGACAACCCTTCCATTCCTGGTATTAGTCTAGTAAACCTTCTCTGAACTGCTTCTAATGTATTTACATATATTCTTCAAGAAGGAGATTAAATACTTCATGCAATATTCCATATATGTTCTCATTAATCCCCTGTGCTACTGAAGTATAATCTCCATACTTTAATGATCAATTCTCCTCACAATAAACAATAACATTCTTTTAGCCTTATTAATTACTTGCTGTACCTGGACACTAGCCTTTTGTGATTCATGCACCAGGACACCCAGATCCATTTACACCTCAGAGTTCTGCAATCTCACACGATTTAGATAATAAGTTTCTTTATTTTTCCTGTTGTGGGTGGCCCAGAGGTTACCACTGTTGCCTTACAGCACCAGGGTTCAATTCTGGCCTTGGGTGACTGCGTAGAATGTGTCATCCTCCCCGTGTTTGCGTGGGTTTCCTCCGGTATTCTGATTTCCTCCCACAGTCCAAAGATGTGCAGGTTAGGTGGATTAGCCATGCTAAATTGCCCCTTAGTGTCTCAAAATGTAGAGATTAGGTGGATTAGTGGGGTAAACATGTGGGTTTATGAGGATAGGGCCTGGGTAAGATGCTCTGTCGGAGAGTCAGTGCTGATTCGGTGAGCTGAATGGCCTCCTTCTGCACTTTAGGGATTCTTTGAAAGTGGACAATTTCACATTTGCCAACATTATACTCCATTTGCCAGATTTTTGTCCATTCAATAAACCTATATCCCTTTGTAGGCTCCATATGTCCACTTCACAATTTACTTTCTTATCTATCTTTGTGTCACCAGCAAAATTAGCAACCTTACCTTCAATTCCCTCATTCAAGTCATGCATATCAATTGTAAAGATTTGAGGCTCCAGGATTGATCCCTGTGGCATGCCAATTGTCACATGCTGCCAATCACAGAAAGTCCCATTTTTGGCAACTCTCTGTTTCCTGTTAGCTACCCAATCTTCAATCCATGCCTCTATGTTACCTCCTACACTATAAGCTTTTATTTTACACAATAACCTTTGATGTGGCACCTTAGCAAAGGCCTTCTGAAATCTAAATACAGTACATCCACCAGTTCCCCTTAATCCACAGCACACGTGACTCCTTTGAAGAACTTGAATAAATTGGTTAAACTCGATTTTCCTTTTACAAAACCATGTTGACTCTGCCTGATTGCCTTGAATTGTTCCAAGTGCCCTGCCATAATATCTTTAATAATGGCTTCTAACATTTTCCCTATGACGGATGTTCGGCTAACTGGCCTGCAGCTTCCTGCTTTCTACCTCCCTCCTTTTTTGAACAAAATAGTTCCATTTGCTATTTTCCAATCTAATGGAACCTTCCCTGAATCGAGGAAATTTTGAAAATTAAAACCAATGCATCAAGTATTTCATTAGCCACTTCTTTCAAGACCTTAGGGTGAAGTCCATCTAGACCTGGGGACTTTTCAGTCTGTAGACCCACTTACCTAATGATTGTAATTTTCCTGAGTTCTTCCCTCCCTTCCATTTCCAGATTTGTAGCTATTTCTGGGATGTTACTTGTGTCCTCTTCGGTGAAGACCAATGCAAAATACCTGGTTAATTAATCCGCTACCATACCCTATTTCCATTATCAATTCCTCAGATGCATTTTCTATAGGACCAACGATCACTTTGTTAACATCTTTCTTATTTAATTACCTCTAAAAGCTCTTACTATCCATCTTTATATTACTGCCTAACTTTCGCTCACACCCTAGTTTTTCCATTCTTACCAATCTTTATGACATCCCTTAATATTCTTTATATTATTTCCAATATTGTGACCTGTCACTCATCTTTGCACAAATATATGCTTTTTCTTTAAGTTTAATACTGTCTTTAATTTATTTAGTTAACCACAAATGACAAGTCCTCCCTTGGAATTTTTTTTTCTCATTGGAATGTGTCTATTCTGTGTATTCTGAAATATCCCTTCAAATGTCTGCCACTGAACCTTTATTCTTCTGTCTCTTAAGCACACTTGCTGGTTCACTTTAGCTAGCTCCACTTTCATGCCCTCATAATTGCATTTATTTAAGTTTAAAATAGGGATGCACTGCTCTCTCCCTCAAACTGAATGTAAAATTCAATCATATGAGGATCCCTGTTACCTCGGCATGTCTTCACTATAAAATTACGAATTAATCCTACCTCATTGTACAATACCAGGTCTAGTATAGCCTGCCCTCTAGTTAGCTCCAGAATGTGCTGTTCTAAGAAACTATCCCAAAAGCATTATCAATTCCTCATATAGTCTACCATTGCCCTTCTGATTTTCCAGTCGGCGCAGTGGTTAGCACTGCTGCGTCATGGTGCCAGGGAACCAGGTTTTATTATGGCCTTGAGTTATTGTTTGTGTAGAGTTTGCATGTTCTCCGCGCGTCTGCGTGGGTTTCCTCCAGGTGCTCTGGTTTTCTCCCACAGTGCAATGATGCACAGTTAGATGGATTGGCCATGCTAAATTGCCCTTTAGTGTCCAAAGATGTGTAGGTTGGGTGGATTAGCTATGGTAAACGGATTACAGGATAGGACAGGGGTGGACCTGGGTAAGGTGCTCTTTTGGAGAGCTGGGGCAGGCTCAATGGGCCGAATGGCCTCCTTCTATAATGTAGGGGTGCTATGTAGATTACAACCCCACATGATTATTGCAGTACCTTTCTGACAAGTTCCCATTATCTCTTCTTTCATACTCTGTCCTACTGTGTAGTTACAATTAGGGGGGCTGCACACCACTCCCACAAAGGATTTCTTGCCTTTATCATTTCTCATCTCAGCCCAAACTGCTTCTGCATCCTGGTTTCCTGAATTTCGCTCAATCCTCTCCAATATGCTAATGCCATCATTAATTAACAAAACCACCTCCACCTTTTCTTAACTTCCTGTCCTTCCTAAATGTCACATTCCCTCCAATATTCAGCTCCCATATGAGCAGAGGACTCTTGAGCAGAAGTAGGCCATTCAGCCCATCCAATCTTCTCCACCATTCAATGAGATCATGACTGATTTGATGTCATAATCCTTGACTCTATTTTCGCACCTTATCTCCATAACCCTTGATTCTCTTACTGATTAGAAATGGGCGGCATGGTGGCACAATGGTTAGCACTGCTGCCTCACAGCACCATGGACCCAGGTTTAATTCCCGGCTTGGGCCACCGCCTGTGTGGAGTCTACACGTTCTCCCCGTGTCTGCGTGGGTTTCCTCCAGGTTCTGGTTTCCTCACACAGTCCAAAAGACATGCTGGTTGGGTGCACTGGCCATGCTAAATTCTTCCTCAGTGTACCCGAATAGGCGCCGGAGTGTGGTGACTGGGGGATTTTCACAGTAACTTCATTGCAGTATTAATGTAAGTCTACTTGTGACATTAATAAATAAACTTTAAACTTAAATCTGTCCCAATCTATGTTATCCTATAGCCGTGTCTCTGTAATAGCTATCAAATAATACTTATTTATTTCTATTTGCAGTATCAGTTCATTTTTATTTTAAAATTTCCCCCAAACTCTCACTGGTCTCATACGGTTGACTCTTAATTGCCCTTAAGATAAAGGTAAAGTCGCCATCATCCCAGATGACCATAGACTGCTCTCCCCTTTGAGGGGGAGGGTTGATTGATGGCAAGTTAACCTGAGAGTCACCAGACTTCAGGTGAGGGGTAAAATTGAGAAGATGGGGCCTTCATGAATAACCTCAGCCAACAAGGGAATTGAACTTAGAAGTGACCTAGCCACTCAGTTGCATTTCAAAATGGTCCACCTCCACCTTTTTGAGGCTAACCAAGGATGGACAATAAATGCCAGCCTTGTTAGTCACATCTGCATCCCCAAGAATTAATTCAAAGAAAAAGCCATCACTAATTTGGGAATAAATCCCTTGACACCTCCACAGTTCTTACTCTCTCACCATTTAAAAAAAAATCCAATTTGACTTTCTCTGACCTCACACTTTCTCACGTTGAACTTTGTTGCACCTAAACTATTGTATTTCTCACAGTCACCATATAGGCAAGTAGGGCAGCACGGTGGCACAATGGTTAGCACTGTTGCCTCACAGTGTCAGGGATCCGGGTTCGATTCTGGCCTCGGGTGACTGTCTCTGCGGAGTTTGCACGTTCTCCCCGTGTCTGTGTGGGTTTCCTCCGGCTGCTCCGGTTTCCTCCCACAGTCCAAAGGTGTGTGTGTTAGGTAGATTGGCCAGGCTAAATTGTCCTTTCGTGTCAGGGGGACTAGCAAGGGGAAATACATGGGGATATGGGGATAGGCCCTTGGTAAGATTGTGGTTGGTGCAGACTCGATGGGCTAAATGGCCTCCTTCTGCATTGTAGGGATTTTACTGCACTGTGCATTGTCTCTATCTACAACAGCATCTTTGTTGGCTGTTCTCACAGATACCACTGCGTAAAAATGCTGTGCACACAGCCAGCACACTGCAAATTCTTGCTAACTCTGCAGGGGCACTTGTTCACTGCTGTGAGCAAAATGCTGACTGAGAGACGAAAGCATCATCTTTATCACCTGCTCAGTATTGGTCTGGACAATCCGGACTCTGAGCACAGGGCACGCAGAAATTTCTAACATGAGAGGAAAGAAAGCCACTGTTTTTGAAGTAGGATGGCAATTCTTTTTCAATTGCAGCTGTGTCTTTGCATATGGGGCATTAGTTATTCTGGACTACGGTTCATTTTCATCACCAGCATAAACTATTAAGAGATCTAAAATGAACAGGCAATTTTGTTAGCTTGCTCGTTACTAACATCACTTCTGACGTCAATCTGCAGAATCCTTGGCAAATATTCCATGCTCTCATTCTGTGATATTGGTCTGGATTTTGCAATGATAATGATGGTGAAACTATCAGCATTTGCCATCATTGCTCCATTGAAACTGACAGCATCTTCTGGTGTTCACACATGAACAGAATTAAGGCAGAAATCCAGAAGTTACTGGCTATGATTCTATGCCTCTCCAGATCATGCACTCGTGAGACACCCTGAGACAGCACTCACTGGAAAATCTATGAATTGTGGAGAGCTTCCACACTTACGTCTGTTGTTGAATGAGGTGTGAATGGACTTTTCAGAATGTACCAAGTTCATAATGACTACTAAACACACTCAGTGAGCGTGAGGAGCTCATTTCATATTTGTGGAATGTCAGATTTCTCCATTATATTAGCATTTCCATACATATAAAAATTCCACAGATTAAAAAAGTTACACATGCTTTTTAAAAGAAAGTTTGTTTATCTTTTTTAGCATTTATCTTAATCCAAGAATAATTTCTTTCACCAGTTGAAAATTTAAATTAAAGCTAAACGATATCAATTCCTTTTGACTTTCTGTCTTGATGTGTGTAAATATTCCAATGTGATTGGCTGCTTAGCATTGTACTGGCATCAGGAGATCCCCTTGATTACCATTGGAAAAGGGGAAACCACACCACAGAGATTACGGGCAAGATTCTCCAGCCTCCCAGCCCAGACACATGTTTCCCGCTGGCAGGAGGTGGCGCCTTGTTTGCTAGCAGCGGGATTCTCTGGTCCCACCACTGTTGATGGGAATTCCTGTTGATGTCACCCCCACAGCAGCAGGAAACCTGCCAGCGGGGGTGCACTGCCAGCGGGACCGGAGAATCCCACCAGCGTGAACGGCTGGAAAGTTCCAGCCTACGAGTTCTTCATGGAAGCTTCCCTTCACATCAGTAGTGCACAGCAGAGCCTCACTGCTAACCGCAAAATCCACCCATTGTTTTATTTTAAATTGTTATTTGTTATCTTGGGAATTAATCTTGTGTGCTGACACAGTAATTTTGAATTAGAAATATGTTGAACATGCCCCAGTGAAAAATCCATTGAGGGAAACATCGATGTAGAATGTTAAAATGTTCGAAAGTAGTATAGACCTGAATTTCCCTTTCCAGCCAGTGGTGACAGGTCAGCACCAGGTCACTAATGTTCAGTCATGTCAGCTGGCTCTTTTGGTAGCTGGATTGGTTTTAATGCCTTTGAGTCAGAAGATTGTGCATGTCATGCTTCACAATATTCCAGCATAGCTCTGAGATGAATGCTCTGACTTGATCTGTGGAAGAATACGCTGAAATGGTGAAATGAAGAGGGTGGGTGACTGGTCATGTGGGGCATAAAGAGTACCCTGGACCAGCTGGGTCAAATAGCCTGCTTTTATGCTATATATCGATACAAATCGATGTAGACAACATTGCAGACATTCTGTACCAGCATCAGGAAACAAACAGCAGTGAGATGAGTGACTATTCAATCTGTTATATCTTACAAATTTGGAAAGATGTTTGCCCCGATTTCCTGAGAACACAGAAGAACAGGAGTGTCCATTCCAGTCAGGGTCAGCACCTAAAACCCAAAAGAGAAGTACACCTTTACACTTAAATCCTTTAGTCAAGAGGTTAAAGTGCTAGTTGAAAAGGAACAATCAATCCCTCTGCGATTAATTTCTATTCACTTTGGATCCTAAAGTTTATTTAGGCTCATAACAGGAATTATTGCTATTTTCAGCAGACAAGTGACCATTGGATCCAATAGGGTGTTTCAGGCCAAATTCTTAGGAATGCTGAGACACACACAAAATTTGTACCAGTGTCGTCAGGGTGCAGGCTTCATGACCCATCCTGAGTTTTTCTAGCATTCTCTTTTTTGTTTCAGACTCCAGCATCGGCAGTGATTTGCTTTTATTTACCTGACTATCGTTATTTTGTTATGAATAGGACAGAAGTTCAGCACACTTGGCAACACCCAAAAAATTTCCATTGCCACTCCCACCCCATATGCCCAAATGCGCCCCCAACTACACACTGAAGGATTGGTGCTTTGGCTGCTGTGGTGATGTGTTGGTGTGAACATGTTATAACATCTAATGTGCTGGTTCCAGTGGGGTTTTGGTACCAGGCTCTACCTGGCTATTCCAAGTAACTGCACACCTTTAAACACGATCACACTGTTCCTTTAGTCATGATAATAAGGAGGCAGTGGTGTGATGGTATTGTCACTGGATTAATAATCCAGAGACCCGGGATAATGCTCTGGGGACCCGGGTTTGAATCCCACCATGGCAGATGGTGAAATTTGAATTCTGGAATTTACAAAAGAGTCCAATGATGACCATGAAACCATTGCCAATTGTCATAAAACCCATCTGGTTCACCAGTGTCCTTTAGGAAAGAAAGTCGGTCATCCTTACCTGGTCTGGCCTACACGTGATTCCAGATCCACAGCAAGATGGATCCACTCTTAAATGTCCTCGGGATTGGGCAATAAATGCTGGCCTGCTGGCCCACATCCCATGAACAAATAAAAAAAATGTGAGAAAGATTCATTGATATTCCCTGATATCTTCAGAGGGGAAAAGAAAATGGTGGATAAATAATGCCCATCATTTGTGATTGTTATGGCTAATGTTCTTTTTTCCTTCCTTTTTTCCATTAGTCTGGCTATAATACGAGAACACTAGTGTCAAGGGAGCATGGGTTTCTCGTACAGGTAAGAAGCTCATCAGCATCTTTGCTTCATCTATTAGCCTGTCACTTGCTTTTTCATAGTTGATGTACCTTTATTTTGTGCAGACCATTGAGTATGCAGAGCAGCGGATACCAATCCTTAATGAGTACTGCGTGGTGTGTGATGAGCCCCACGTCTTTCAGAATGGGCCAATGCTTCGGGTGAGTAGAACCTTTACTCCTTCATTTTGAATATGTCTCTGCTTTCTGATGCAGAGTGTACTCAAGCACAGATAAAAGGTAGAACTAAACTGATGTTAAGTGATAAAAGTGTAGTCCAAAATGACAACATATGACCAAAGTTTAGGGTTGGAATTTTCAAAAAACTGTTGGATCAGGAAATGGTATGGGTAGTAATGTGGTTGATGGGTTATGCATGGACTGCAAAGAGGCTCTTGCATAAAACTATGTTGACTCATTCTAATCATACTATACTCTTCTAAGTGCATTGTTAAAACTTGCTTAATAATAGATTCCAACACTTTCCTGATGACTGAGGTCAGATTAACCAGCCTTTTTTTTAACCTCTCCTTTCCTTCTTGAATAGTGATGTTACATTTGATAACTTCCAACCTGCTGGTATTGTTCCAGAATTAGGCAATTTTGCCAAGTCATAGCCAGCGGATCCAATGTCTCTGCAGCTATCTCTTTTCGGAGCCTAGGATTTAGGTAGTCAGATGTTGGGGATTTGTCAGATGCTTCTGCAGACTGGAGAGAGGAACATAGAGATAATACCTAGGGGATGATCTTAGGACCACAGTTTTTTCTTGATCGATATTGATGACCTTATTTGGGTGTGTAGGGCAACATTTCAAAATTTGCAGTTGACACAAAATTGTGAACTGTGAGGAGGATAGTGATAGACTTCAAGAGGGCACAGACAGGCTGGTGGAATGGACAGACACATCAGATAAAATTAGTTTATTTATTAGTGTCACAAGTAGGCTTACATTAACACTGCAATTAAGTTACTGTGAAAATGCCCCAGTCGCCACACTCCGGCGCCTGTTTAGGTACACTGAAGAGAATTTAGCTTGGTCAATGCACCTAACCAGCACATCTTTTGGAAGAAACCAGAGCACCTGGAGGAAACCCACACAGACATGGGGAGAACATGCAGACTCCACACAGATAGTGAACCAAGCCAGGAATCGAACCTAGGTGCTGTGAGACAGCAGTGCTAACCACTGTGTCATCCTGCTGGCCTTTAATGCAGGAAGGTGTGAAGTTTTGGTAAGATTAAGAAAAGGCAAAATAAAATAGAGGATGCAGGAACATAGCGTCCTGGAGGTATGTGTGCACAAATTGTTGAAGGTGGCATGAAAGATTCAGAAAGTGTTTAATAAGATTTACGGGATTCTGGGGTTTATAGATAGAGGTTAGTCCTCAAAAGCAAGGGGGCTATGATGAACCTTCGTAAAAAAAAACTAAATTGGCCTCAACTGAGCATGACATCCAATTGTGGGCATTATACTTTAAGAAGGATGAAAAGTCCCTGGAGTGAATACAGGAAAAGTTTAGGAGAATGGTTCCAGGGAAAATAGTTGTGAGGATAGATTGGAGAAGCTGTGGTTCTCCTTAGAAAACAAGAAGATTGAAAATAAATTTGATGGAGATTTTCAATATCATGAAGGATCTGGACAGAGTAAATAGGGAGAAACTGTTCCCATTGGCAGAAGGACAAAAAAGCAGAGGACATTGATTTAAATTGATTGGCAAATGAACCAGAGGTGACAAGGGGAAAATCTTTTTTTACACAGCAGGTAGTTAGGGTTAATTGAATAATAATTATTAGATACACTGATGAACAAAGAACAAAGAACAATACAGCACAGGAACAGACTCTTCGGCCCTCCAAGCCCGCGCTGTTCCCTGGTCCAAACTAGACCATTCTTTTGTATCCCTCCATTCCCACTCCATTCATGTGGCTATCTAGATAAGTCTTAAACGTTCCCAGTGTGTCTGCCTCCACCACCTTGCCCGGCAGCGCATTCCAGGCCCCCACCACCCTCTGTGTAAAATACGTCCTTCTGATATCCATGTTAAACCTCCCCCCCCCTCACCTTGAACCTATGACCCCTCGTGAACGTCACCATCGACCTGGGAAAAAGCTTCCCACCGTTCACCCTATCTATGCCTTTCATAATTTTGTACACCTCTATTAAGTCACCCCTCATCCTCCGTCTTTCCAGTGAGAACAACCCTAGTTTACCCAATCTCTCCTCATAACTAAGCCCTTCCATACCAGGCAACATCCTGGTAAACCTCCTCTGCACTCTCTCTAAAGCCTCCACGTCCTTCTGGTAGTGTGGCGACCAGAACTGGGCGCAGTATTCCAAATGCGGCCGAACCAACGTTCTATACAACTGCAACATCAGACCCCAACTTTTAGACTCTATGCCCCGTTCTATAAAGGCAAGCATGCCATATGCCTTCTTCACCACCTTCTCCACCTGTGACGTCACCTTCAAGGATCTGTGGACTTGCACACCCAGGTCCCTCTGCGTATCTACATCCTTTATGGTTCTGCCATTTATCGTATAGCTCCCCCCTACGTTAGTTCTACCAAAATGCATCATTTCGCATTTATCTGGATTGAACCCCATCTGCCATTTCCTTGCCCAAATTTCCAGCCTATCTATATCCTTCCGTAGCCTCTGACAATGTTCCTCACTATCTGCAAGTCCAGCCATTTTCATGTCGACCGCAAACTTACTGATCACCCCAGTTACACCTTCTTCCAGATTGTTTATATAAATCATAAACAGCAGAGGTCCCAATACAGAGCCCTGCGGAACACCACAGGCATCCAGCCGGAAAAAGACCCTTCCACTACCACCCTCTGTCTTCTGTGACCAAGTAAGAAGTTTCACAACACCAGGTTAAAGTCCAACAGGTTTATTTGGTAGCAAATACCATAAGCTTTTGGAGCGCTGCCCCTTCGTCAGATGGAGTGAAAATCTGTTCTCCAACAGTGCACAGAGACACAGAAATCAAGTTACAGAATATTAATTAGAATGCAAATCTCTACAGCCAGCCAGGTCTTAAAGGTACAGATAATGTGGGTGGAGGGAACATTAAACACAGGTTAAAGAGATGTGTATTGTCTCCAGACAGAAAAGCTAGTAAGATTCTGCAAGATCAGGGGGAAAGCTGTGGGGGTTACTGATAATGTGACATAAATCCAACATCCCGGTTTAGGCCGTCCTCATGTGTGCGGAACTTGGCTATCAGTTTCTGCTCAGCGACTCTGCGCTGTCGTGTGTCGTGATCAGTTTCTGCTCAGCGGCTCTGCGCTGTCGTGTGTCGTGACCGTGTCGTTCCTCACTATCTGCAAGTCCAGCCATTTTCATGTCGTCCGCAAACTTACTGATCACCCCAGTTACACCTTCTTCCAGATCGTTTATATAAATCATAAACAGCAGAGGTCCCAATACAAAGCCCTGCGGAACACCACTAGTCACAGGCATCCAGCCGGAAAAAGACCGTGTCGTTCTGTGACCAAGCCAGTTCTCCACCCATCTAGCCACCTCCCCCTTTATCCCATGAGATCCAACCTGTTGCACCAACCTACCATGAGGGACTTTGTCAAACGCTTTACTAAAGTCCATATAGACGACATCCACGGCCCTTCCCTCGTCAACCAATCTAGTCACTTCTTCAAAAAACTCCACCAGGTTAGTGAGGCAGGACCTCCCTCTCACAAAACCATGTTGACTATCATTAATGAGTTTATTCCTTTCTAAATGCGCATACATCCTATCTCTAAGAATCATCTCCAACAATTTCCCGACCACGGACGTCAAGCTCACCGGCCTATAATTTCCCGGGTTATCCTTCCTACCCTTCTTAAATAACGGGACCACATTAGCTATCCTCCAATCCTCTGGGACCTCACCTGTGTCCAGTGACGAGACAAAGATTTGCGTCAGAGGCCCAGCGATTTCATCTCTCGTCTCCCTGAGCAGCCTGGGATAGATTCCATCAGGCCCTGGGAATTTGTCAGTCCTTATATTCCCTATAAAACCTAACACTTCCTCCCTTGTAATGGAGAGGGCATTGCTTAATCCTGTACTTAGAACATTTATAAAGGGAGACTGTTGGGACAGTGGGTTGGTAGGTAGAAGGCAAACGCATGTAATGTGATGTATTGTAAATAAAGGATCTATCAGGAAAAGAATTTGTGTCTCGCTTCATTCTTCACCTTGGGATCCATTTATCAGAGTGTCCTGAAGTCAGATTCATTTGTGGCTTTCAAAAGAGAATTGGATAAGTATCTGAAGAGAAAAGATTTATTGGGCTATAGAGAGAAGGCCGGGGAGTAGGAACTAATTGAGTTGCTCTTACAGAGAGCCGGTTCACTTGCTATGCGGTAACCATTCTGTGATTCTATGATTTGCATCCCCAGTCCTCTATGTACCTTGTTTCTCCTTTCTAATGTTTCAGGTTGGTGCCAATCCCGCTTACAAACAACTTGAAACCCTGCCCTAACACTTCTTAACCTCCCTGCACAGACATTGGTCCCAGCTCACCTGGGGTGCAACTCATCTATCTTGAAGAGTTTCCTCCCACTCCTGAAGTGGTCCTAACTCCCCAGGAATCTTAATCCTTCCCCTTCTGCATCATTTCATATGCTATGTGTTAATCTAGTTTATCTCAGTATTCCTAGACTCAAATTGTTTTGTTCTATTTATTTTTGAAGGGCTATTGCAAACTGATTACTTTGGTGGTAAATTTATATGTTTGTTTGCCACCAGGAAATGAAAATGTACTTTTGCAAACAATAGAGGTAATATTTGAATTATAAATTTGGAAACTTCACGCTACCTTGTGAAATTCTTGCAGCATCCATTTAAGTTCATCAGTACTGTAAAATTAAAAGGAGATTGTCATGCCCTTTGGAATTCCGAGTGAGTTTATCATCTTCTAGGATAACCATTATCTTCTACTTAGTGCATTGGTGTTAAGACATTTCGTTGTGAGGAACTCACTGCAATTATCAATACATGCCTGGTAAACTCAGGCAAATACCAAAACCTGTCCAGTATCAGCTGCCTAAAGAAAAACCATTATCATTACAGAAAAAAATGTTTTTTTTTAAATTAGTATGCAGTAACAGGAATGACCTAGAATTTGGGAATCTCCATTTGAAAACCTTTAATTTAGTCTTCATGTATTTGTGGGATGACCTGAAAGGAACCTTCCTGTCCGGCACAATAAGATCTTAATAGTTTTCTGTTTAACATCTATGAATGCAGTAGTCCTTCAAAAATAAATTGAATGAAACTGAAACCTCAGCAGGAGTGCAAAACCTGCAGCATCATCTAGTCTGCTCATTAGACTCCCGAGCCAACATTCTTTGATGCTAAGGAAAACCAAAGGGCAAGTGGCTCTTCTTGTTCTAAGGGTGTAACTTGGTAGCAAACTCACAAAGTATTTGGCTGTGTGGTGTGGTTCTGTCAATGGATGGCCACTACTCAGTTCCAGCATAACTTGTGACACTGTTATGCTGGCTGGAATTGCAGCTCCTGCACTGTGATCTCAGGTTTTATTTCTCAAATTGGCATCGGAGCCAGAGGGTGAGGCCCTTCTCATTGCTGGTTCCTCTCTTGACTGTCATCAACCATCTGAGCTCTTGGCTGATCTGACCAATGAGGGGCTTCTGTTATCTTTGACGAAAGTGGACACATCTGCTCTGCAAAGAGAGAAGATAATTCAGAGCTGAAATCCCAGTCAAGAGAATCTTTCTTCCTGGAGCTCTCGAGAATTTGCAGTTCTGTATAATTTATGACTGTGGTTGTTTTGACGTCTTCTGCAGTTTTGCAGCGATTCAGGACTACACAGACATCTGTGCTCAAGAGAGAAAAGGACTGGTTACGGATGACGTACATCAGCTCAGTGATTTGTTTGCTGCCATACTTTAGTGGTTCCAGAACCATACCTATGCCTTGAAGGCGGATTCCACTGGGCCCATAAAGTAGTGTGTCTGTTGTTCATATCCTGAGGTCTTCCAGCCATGCTTCATTATCCGATAGGACTGTAACACTGGTTCCTGCGCCCAATTTAAAGTTTGTGAAATGGCCATTAACCAAGATGTCCGCAAACCCTAACAAAAATCCAGACTCTTTGACTTCACCGAAGAAGCATGGTTTTGTGTCCTGTTGGTGTACTGTCTCAATCTCATAAAGCTGGTGCTTGATAATAGAAAGGAGAAAGAGTGTTTCTTTCAACTCTTCAGAAATGTTCACAAAGCACTGCACAGAGAATTAATCACACTTGAAGTGCAGGTACAAACTGCGCACAGCAAGACTCAATAAACAACAATGAAACAAATACCAGACAATCTGCTTTTAATGGTATCTATTTGAGGAATAAATATTATCCAGGACACCAGGAGGACTCTCTTGCTGTTCTTAGTATAGTGCCTTGTGATCTCATACATCCAACTAGGGGGGGAACAGGGCTGATATCTCATCTGAATGGCAGCACCTCACCAATGCAGCATCCTCTCAGTACTGCACTGAAGTGTCAACCTAGAAAAGGTGCTCAAGTTCTGGTAACTTAATGTCAGAGTCGAAAATGGTCAAAACAAAACCTTCACGTATTTCGTCAAGCAAATAATCGGACAATGAAAGCAACTGCTGATGCTTAAATTTTTCCCTTTGAAGATGTTCAGTTATCTGGAAGCGATGATCAAGATTTATTGTTGTACTGGCTACTGCAGTTTTATCACTTGTTCACGCAGCACAGATATATATATATATGTATATAATATATAGGTTTGTGTATATATAGAAATATGACAATAGAACAGTAAAAAAAACCCTGTTGAAAACATAAAGATAATTCAGTCTCTATCTGCACTCCATTGTTTAAAACATATTATATCTACTGTATTCAGAATAATTATAGACGTATTAGAGTTTATCAACAACAAGCTTATACTAAGTGAAAGGACTGTGGAAGCCAAAGTGAGCACTTGCACCTCGGTTGGGGACGGGGGAGTGGGGGGGGAGGGGCCAGTTGAACCATGCAGACCAGGACAATTCCAGCTTTGATAATTATTCCATGCTGAATTAATAATTTACAAGTGGCCTCAGCATCCGGAGGTAGGGAATGCTTTCTCCCCATTGTTTATCCAGTGTTTCTTCTGGTGGAAATGTATGTATGACTATGCATATGTTTGCAATGAAATTAGGTACAGATTCATTTGTGAAAGTCATTTTTTCTTTTCAAGGTACTATTTTTGTGCTATGCACATCACTATTATGGAATAGAAACCATCCATTTTTCAGACCTGGGACAAAATTTTCCCTACGGGCTTCTGAACCCCAGCGTCAAGCTCAAATATATGTCAGAAACCTGCACAATGTGGGGAAAATTCACTGATTGTGGTTTTCCCTGGAGCAGTCACTTAATAGCCAGAGGTCAGCCTCACCAAGCTACTGAGGATGGCGAGCAGGCTCTGAAGCTGTTTCTGGTACTTGCTTGCTGCCTTTTCCAGTACCAGTGGGGCCTAAAAGCAGGCCTCCTGATCTCAGCAGTTTGGGATGCATTCCCAGATCGGCTGTGGCTGCAAAGTAAACCTATTTCTGCTCTATTCTAATATCAGAAGAGCATCCTTTCTGTATGCAATGCTAACTTTTACCAGCAAGAAATTAAGGTGTATGCTTGCTCCTATTAGCCTACTTCAAACATCAGTCAGCTTGTCGGCTTCAAAGAGACTGTTTAATGCCTTTTGGTGTTACATAATGGAACTTTTTTGTCGTGGGCTGGATTAAAGTTACTCCAATCTATTTGCAATCGGACCCTTATGATTATGGAGATATAAACTTAGGGATGCTGCAGCCCAAATAATTTTCAAATACTTTAAAACTTACGATGTGATGATGGCATGACTGGCAAAACTAGCATTTACTATCCATCAATATTTGCCCTTGAGGAAGTTTTGATATAACCAAGCAGATGTTGATTTACAATGAAACTCACGGTGCCCTGACACAGGGCCCCCAATGGCGGGACACACACACCAAAAATGCAGTCCTCTAATTGATGTCTCTCATAGCTAATCAAATGGAAACACACATTGAAAACCTGTCGACATATCCAGGTGATAGCCTAGTGGTATTATCGCTAGTCTAGTAACCCAGAAACTCAGCTAATGTTCTGGGGACGCAGGTTCGAATCCCACCACAGCAGATGATGAAATGTGAATTCAATAAAAAATATCTGGAATTAAGAATCGACTGATGACCATAAAACCATTGTCGATTGTCGGAAAAACCCATCTGGTTCACCAATGTCCGTTAGGAAAGGAAATCTGCCATCCTTACCTGGTCTGATTCAAATGTGACTCCAGAGCCACAGCAATGTGGTTGACTCTCAACTGCCTCCAAGGGCAGCTAGGGATGGGCAATAAATGTTGGCCAGCCAGTGACGCTCATGTCCCACGAATTTAAAAAAAATCACTATTCTCAGCTAAGTACAGATGAAAGGCCAGAACATATCTGATCCACTGCAGCTCTTGGTTCTGTGCTGGTGCTGTGGTGGTGACATTCACCCATTTCAAACTACATGAATAAAAGAGTACAGCCAAGGGTCTGTGCTTTGAGGGACATCAATATGGAATTGAGGAGACCCAGCCAACAGTGCGTAATGGGAGCTGTCCCTGCCTAGCATTGGGGAATTCGAATCTAAGAAATTCTATCACTGCCACTGTGTCTGGTGGGAACATTCCATGTCCGAACAACCCCTTAATTCATTACAATAGTACATTACAATGGTCATTACAATGGGCGGCACGGTAGCACAGTGGTTAGCACTGCTGCTTCACAGCTCCAGGGTCCCGGGTTCGATTCCCGACTCGGATCACTGTCTGTGTGGAGTTTGCACATTCTCCTCGTGTCGGCGTGGGTTTCCTCCGGGTGCTCCGGTTTCCTCCCACGGTCCAAAGATGTGCGGGTTAGGTTGATTGGCCAGGTTAAAAATTGCCCCTTAGAGTCCTGAGATGCGTAGATTAGAGGGACTAGCAGGTAAATATGTGGGGGTAGGGCCTGGGTGGGATTGTGGTCGGTGCAGACTCGATGGGCCGAATGGCCTCCTTCTGCACTGTGGGGATTCTATGATTCTATAGTCATCGTATCATCAGATTTCCTTTGTTTGAGGAAATTACTGCTGCAGACAACTTGGTAGCTGCTATAAAAATGGGTACAATTTTCAGGTATAAAATAAGGTTTTAAAAATGGAGATTGGGATGTGCTGGTTGCTGGAAATAGGTTATAGAGAAGAAAAATAAAGTTCTTTACATGTATGGTCAGAAAATCCTGTTGTGTCCTTTTCATAAGTATGAGAGTATATGCTAAGCTGAAATCTAATTGTCTTAATGAAGACACATAGGGAAAATAGCCTCAAAAGTAAATATTTCTCAAAGTAGAAAACAATGGCAAAATTGCATGTATAGGTATCAGATACAGGTGAAGTGAACAAAAAAGGCAGAATTGAATGCCAAAAGTGCACTATAAAGAAATAACTATAGCGTCAGCGTGGAGGAACCAGGACAGGTCGTTGGTGATCTGGACACCTAGAAACTTGAAACTGATCAGGTGGCTTTTCCATGATAAAGCTTTAAGTTCTGTTAGTGGCCAGAAAAGCCACATCGGTCTTTTGAAGTATTTAGCATGTTGGTGAGGATTGAGGAGTATAATATGGTTGAAATGTAAATACACATCTTTTGTATTAATTTTCACTATTGAAGATGATACAGTGGTAGGTACCAATGCTTCAGATATTGACTCCTTAAATGTAAATGCATAAATGACCTTAGCTTGGTTTGAGGCACTGAAGATTGATCAGCTTGCTGGACCTGATAACTTGAATGCTATAGAAAATTGGAGAAGTACCATTAATATAACTGACTGATAGTTCTTTGAGAGCTGGACTAGATTGAATTGACCGGAGAAAGAACTTGATACATGAATGCTTGCACAATATGCCAAGCCCCATTCATTAATATCTAGATATGAACAAGAGTAGGCCATTCAGCCCCTTGAGCTTGTACTGCCTCTATAGCTGATCTTTATCTTAAAGCTATTTACCCAGTTTTGTTCGATATCTTGTAAGTTAAGCTCTGTAATTCATGTTTTTAATTATATAACCAAACTGTTGCATAATGAGATTCTAGCTATGCTAAAGACTAATGATTCAATGATTCATGGTTTGAAATAAAATGCCAACTGAAATTTTTCACTTAAAAAGCATCAGTTTACTGAGGTTTGGGGGGGGTGAAATGATTAATACATGGGAAAACAATGTAATAGAAGATTGAGAAGTTATATTCCAACACATTTTTGAGGAGCTCCTTCACCTCAAGATTTCCCACTACACCACTGATTGTCAGGGGATTTGATTTGATTTATTTAATTTGATTTATTATTGTCACATGTATTTAGTACACAGTGAAAAGTATTGTTTCTCACACGCTATACAGACAAAGCATACCCTTCATAGAGAAGGAAAGCAGAGGGTGCACAATGTAGTGTTAAAGTCATAGCTAGGGTGTAGCGAAAGATCAACTTAATGTGAGGTAGGCCCATTCAAAAGTCTGATGGCAGCAGGGAAGGAGTTGTTCTTGAATCAGTTGGTATGTGACCTCAGACTTTTGTATCTTTTTCCTGACGGAAGAAGGAAGAAGAGAACATGTCCGGCGTGCATGGGGTCCTTAATTATGTTGGCTGCTTTTCTGAGGCAGTGGGAAGTATAGGCAGAGTCAATGGATGGGAGGCTGGTTTGAGTGATGGACTGGGCTTTGTTCACGATCCTCAGTAGCTTATTGTGATCTTGGACAGAACAGGCGCCATACCAAACTGTGATACAACCGGAAAGAATGCTTTCTATGGTGCATCTATAAAGGTTGGTGAGAGTCGGAGTGAACATGCCAAATTTCCTTCACTTCTTGAGAAATTAGAGGCGTTGGTGGGCTTTCTTAACTATAGCGTCAGCGTGGAGGATCGTTGGTGATCTGGATACCTAGAAACTTGAAGCACTTGACCATTTCCACTTGGTCCCCATTGATGTAGACAGGGGCTGATGCACTATCAATTAAGCAAAGACTAGTTTGTATGCAAGAACAAATAGGCTTTTATTCGCAAAAGACTTGGAGCACACCCATGCTGCTGAACTGGTTATAGACTGAGGCAGGGGGGTTGGGAGCAGTCACCTTTATACCTGGACCAGGGGGGGGAGGAGTCTCAGGCAGGGCCGGCAGGGGCATGCCCAGGCATGTCACACACACACACACAAGCAATAAGCGAACAGTGGTTTACCACATTCACCCCCTGCTTTTAAAAAAGAGTCCGGCGGGGGTGAGGTGGGTGGAACGATATTTACAGAATTACAAATTTACAAATTCAGTCTCTCTGGGGACTTGATCTGCCGCTGCGACCGCTGTAGTGTCGGTTGTGGTGTCGGTTCTGGTGGCCGCGGTGTTGGTTCAGGCGCCAGGCCGTAGTCGCTCGAGTCGTCTGTCGTCCCTTCCGATTGTCGGTGCGTGGTGGCGGCTCCTGGGGCTCAGGCGTGCTGTATATGGGGGTTGGGGGTGTGGGGTTGTGGGTCGTCGTGGTCCCTGGGGCACTTGCGGGTGCCAGGTCTCGAATGGAGACCGTGTCCTCCCGCCCATTGGGGTACGCCACATAGGCGTATTGGGGGTTGGCGTGGAGGCGCTGGACCCTTTCGACCAGGGGGTCCGACTTATGGGTCCTCACATGCTTCCGGAGCAGGACAGGGCCTGGGGGCGTCAGCCACGACGGTAGTGAGGTCCCTGAGGAGGACTTCCTGGGGAAAACAAACATCCTTTCGTGAGGGGTAGCATTGGTAGCTGTGCAAAGGAGTGGTCTAATCGAGTGTAGTGCATCAGGGAGGACCTCTTGCCAGCGGGTGACTGGAAGACCTTTAGACCTCAGAGCTAGTAAAACGGCCTTCCAGACTGTCGCGTTCTCCCTCTCTACCTGTCCGTTCCCCCTGGGGTTGTAGCTAGTGGTCCTACTCGAGGCTATGCCTTTGGAGAGCAGGTACTGTCGCAGCTCATCACTCATAAAGGAGGATCCCCGGTCACTATGGATATAGCTAGGGAAACCAAACAGGGTGAAGAGGCTGTGCAGGGCCCTGACGACCGTGGTTGAGGTCTTATCCGGGCAGGGAATAGCGAAGGGGAAATGTGAATATTCGTCAATGACGTTGAGGAAGTATATGTTGCGGTCGGAAGAGGGGAGGAGGCCTTTGAAGTCGACGCTTAGGCTTAGGGTGGCCTTTATGAGGTGTGCTCTGTCTGGCCGATAGAAATGCAGCTTGCACTCTGCGCACACCTGGCAGTGTCTGGTTATAGACCTGACTTCCTCAATGGAGTAGGGCAGGTTACGGGCTTTAAAGAAGTGAAAAAACCTGGTGACCCCCGGGTGGCAGAGGTCGTTGTGGAGAGTCTGCAATTGGTCTATTTGTGCGCTGGCACATATTCCCCGGGACAGGGCGTCTGGGGGCTCATTGAGCTTCCCGGGCTGGTATAAGATGTCGTAATTGTATGTGGAAAGCTCGTTTCTCCACCTCAATATTTATCATTTTTGATCTTGCCCCGCTGCGTGTTGTTAAACATGAATGCAACTGACTGTTGGTCCGTGAGTAGGGTGAATCGTTTACCAGCTAAGTAGTGGCGCCAGTATGGCTTCCACTATGGCTTGGGCCTCCTTCTCGACAGAGGAGTGTCGAATTTCAGGGCCTTGGAGGGTTCGTGAGAAGAAGGCCACGGGTCTGCCCGCCTGGTTAAGGGTGGCGGCTAAGGCGAAGTCGGACGTATCGCTCTCCACCTGGAATGGGATGGATTCGTCTACAGCGTGCATCGTGGCCTTCGCGATGTCTGCTTAGATGCGGTCGAAGGCCAGGCGGGCCTCTGCCGTCAGGGGAAAAGAGGTGGATTTGATGAGTGGACGGGCTTTATCCACATAATTGGGGACCCACTGGGCGTAATACGAGAAGAAGCCCAGGCATCTCCTCAGTGCTTTGAGGCTGGTGGGGAGGGGAAGTTCCAGGAGGGGACGCATGCGGTCGGGATTGGGACCGATGACCCCGTTTTCCACAACACAACCAAGGATGGCGAGGCGGCGTGTGCGAAATACGCACTTCTCCTTATTATAGGTCAGATTTAGGAATGTGGCGGTGTGGAGGAATTTGTGGAGGTTGGCGTCGTGGTCCTGCTGATCATGGCCGCAGATGGTGACGTTATCCAGGTACGGGAAGGTGGCCCGCAGCCCGTTCTGGTCTACCATTCGGTCCATCTCACGCTGGAAAACCGAGACCCCATTGGTGACGCCGAAGGGGACCCTAAGGAAGTGATAGAGGCAGCCATCCGCCTCGAAGGCAGTATATTGGCGGTCTTCCGGGCGGATAGGGAGCTGGTGGTATGCAGATTTTAAGTCGATGGTGGAGAACACCCGATATTGCGCAATCTGATTAACCATGTCAGATATGTGGGGGAGGGGGTACGTGTCCAGCTGCGTGTAGCGGTTAATGGTCTGACTGTAGTCAATGACCATGCTATGTTTCTCCCCAGTCTTAACGACTACTACTTGGGCTCTCCAGGGGCTGGTACTGGCCTCGATGATCCCCTCCCCTAGGAGCCGTTGTACTTCGGATCTGATAAAAGCCCTGTCTCCAGCACTGTACCATCTGCTCTTGGTGGCGATGGGTTTGCAGTCGGGGGTGAGATTTTCAAACAGTGAGGGAGGGGCGACTTTATGGGTCGAGAGGCTGCAGGTGGTGCACAGTGGGCGATCTAAGAACTGGTGATTGCAAACAGAGAGCGGGGTAAAAGGTCCATTATACTCCATGGTGACGCTCTTAAGGTAACACAGGAAATCTAGCCCCAGGAGTACGGCAGCGCAGAGTTGTGGCAGCACGAGGAGCCTGAGGTTTTTGTACACTGTGCCCCGTACAGTCAGTGAGATTACAATTACACTGTCGCTTTTTTGGAGGTCTTCCTCTGTTGTTCCAATTCCAATTCTCTTCCTGCACCCCGTGGTGCACTAAGGCAGACTTTCATTCATTTTCATAGCTAGTTATTCCTGGAACGGGGGTTGCTCATCTGTCACCAGGGATTATAGCTTGAAGGGTGCCACTCCAAATCAAGCATGGCCGATCCAGGAGTCTCTTTTGCTCTTACTGCCAGCCATTGGTGTGTTGGAAGGATTTGCCGGTTGACACTCAGCCTGTTTGACTGCATTACGAACACGCCTTCCTTGGCCATCGAGTCCCGGGTGGGACTCGAACCAGGAGCTTCGGACTCAGTGGTAGGGATGCTACCACTGCGCCGCAAGACCACTTCTTCGTCTGTTGTGTCACTAGTAAACAGGTCAAAAAGAGTGTACAATGCACACTTCACTCAGTCCTGCCCTGAAATGACAATAAATTTGCATATTAGTGAAGTTGATCACCTGAAACAACTCTTCAGCCAGCTGGTAATAAGCTGCTATAAAAATGGCAGTGACTGGAATGTCAACAGATGGCAAGTGAACCAATGCCAATTGAAGCTATTAACGCCTATTTAACCAAGTTAAATCAACCTTGTATGTTTTGCAGCAGAGATCACAAGAACTCTTGATGAATTTCCCCTTGTTAGTGCAGGGATACTGAGGCCACTGATAGTGCTCCCTCATGTACCTGATGTACCACTGACTGGGGATCACTGTGTGTATTCCTTATCCATATGGTCAGTTTCTCATTGAACACTGCCAACTGCAACACTCAGCGAGCTTGTAATTAATCATTTTTCCTTGAATGCAAGAATGAAATTTGCTCCCAGTAGATGTGAAACAGCTATTTATGAGAAAATTAGAAGGCATTTTATTCAGAATCAGAAAGGTGAGAATGCGCGGAAGATGATCCTCTGCCCATTGCAGCAGTTGTGGAATACTGTGGTGCGTGGCTGGTATGAACCCAGTGGTAGTCGAGGATATCGCCATGAGTAGAACATGACAAGTAAGGTCTGGAGTGTTTGCTTTTAAGTTCCCAGGGAAGGGGGTCCCTTGTTCCAAAGTACTCCGTTTCTGATTGAGGGACCCAGCTTTGGAAAGGGCAAAGGGCGGGGGTTTGTGGTGTTGTGGATGGGGGAAGGGAGGTGGGTTTGGAGGGAAATACACTGAAAACCCTCCTCCCTGTCCCCTGTGACCCTTACTCTATGACCCCCTTCTCACCAACATTCTCGCCAAACGACGTGCTGGTTAGGTGCATTGGCCAAGCTAAATTCTCTCTGTGTACCCGGATAGGCGCTGGAGTGTGGCAACTAGAGGATTTCCACAGTAACTTAATTGCAGTGTTAATGTAAGCCCTACTTGTCACACTAATTTTAAAAAATGAAAAGAAATAAAATTTACCTGTGGCTGGGACCCTCCTCAATCCGATGCCTTGCTGGGTGCCCCATCCACAGCAGCAACCATCTCCCCAGTGGCACTGCTGAGTACAGAAGAGCTGTCAGACTCTGATTGGCTGGCAGCTCTCAGTGAATGGGAATTCTGCTATTCCCTTTGTTATTTCGTTTGTGTTGTTCTTTAGCTTTTACGGCTGGTGCAGTGAAATTTGTCCCCAATGATATGTATCAGCCAGCAAAAAATGGAATGTGACAGTATCTTTTTATTGCTATTACCTATACATTGTATATACATTTTAAAAGTAAAGTTATTTATTAGGCACAAGTAAGGCTTACATTAACACTGCAATGACGTCACTGTGAAATTCCCCTAGTCGCCACGTTCCGGCATCTGTTTGGGTCATTTTGTACAAAAGCTGAATATAACTTACAGACATTTTCTCCTCAACTTTGTGGTTTCAACAGATGGAAGCTAATACAGCACATTGAATTTGTAGGTGTCAGGAAATGGGAACTTCCAGATCAAAAATTAAATCAAATGCGAATTAACTTTAATAATGTCTGCAGCTTTACTGAGAACAACACTTCAAGGAAGAAAGTATATTAATAAGAATCTACTTCAAAGAAAGATTATTAACTTGCCCTATTTATAATTTCCATAGATGCCAAAAAGGTACTTTTTGTCATAGATTTTATTTAGGTGGCTCATATAGACATAACCTCAGGGAGGCAATGGCCGAGTGGTATTATCCCGAGACTATTAATCCAGAAACTTAGCTAATGTTCAGGGAACCTGGGTTCGAATCCTGCCACAGCAGCTGGTGGAATTTGAATTCAATAAACAGTATCTGAAATTAGGAATTTACTAACGACCATGAAACCATTGTCAGTTGTCAGAAAAACCATCTGATTCACTAATGTCCTTTAGGGAAGGAAATCTGCTGTCCTTATCTGGTCTGGCCTACATGTGACTCTAGAGCCACAGCAATGTGGTTGACTCTCAGCTGCCCTCCAAGGACAAACTAGGGATGGGCAATAAATGCTGGCCAGCCAGCGAAGCCCTTGACCCATGAATGAATAAAAAAAAATCCTGATCTATAGAGTAGACAGGAGTTGGTCACAGGTGGATTACTTGATCATACAGAAGGGGTAAGGAGAACAATCATAATGGTCAGAATTTTACCGGCACACCCGTCCGATTCCAGGGGCGGGCGAGGCTCAAAGAACGGTATTCTCTGTTAGCTTCGGGCAGGATCGTACAAACCTCGGGCGACATGCCAGTAAAAATCCGCCCAATGTCTGCGGTTGGGATTCCAATAGTTCCTTCAAGCTGGTTGTTGTACTTGATGTACCAAATAAAACAAAATTATACCTTCTGTTCTCACAGCAGTTGCCCAATAAACATGCTTTAGCATGAAGTAACCATTAGAAAAGTCTCATTTGTGTTGCATTTTGTTGTAAAAGAGTATGAATTGGTTTTCTTCAGTAATAATTCCAGCTCTCGGGGATAAGATGCCATCTCAATCTAATCCTTTCACTCTTTGGGTCTCCTGGGAAGAGGCTATCCTCTGGTAATTATATGTTCTCTACATTATGAACACAATTGTAAAGCTTCCTACATTTGTAATTCCAAAGTCAATCATAAAAGCGTTCTGAAAGATTATGTTAACGACTACACTCAAAATAATCACAGGAAATCTTCTGTTTTATTTATTAAGTGGCAAACACATTGCAACCAGAGGGAATCTTAGCCCCCAGGTTGTCAACACATTTGGTGCTTTTTGGTAATTTCAAATGCTCCAGTTAGTTATTACTTCAGATAACAATGCTTCAAAGGAATTTAAAATTGAGATAACTGAGACCCTAGAATTATTCACATAGCTTTGAAATGTTTGAAAAATAAGTGATTGTTAACCATTTTTTTGCAACGTGCTCCCAGGAGGTAAAGCTCAATGCTGGCACATGAATTTGGTCCAATGGTGTCAGTGGAGGCAATGGGTCTCCATTCACCACACAGGAATGGATTTTAAAGGGGGACAAATTATCCACCACTCCCTTAGGCAAAATATCTGTTAGGCCCGCAGTGACCAGAAACCTGGTTGCACCCGCCCCCCCCCCCCCCCCAGAGCAATATACGAAGGGCAGCTTTAATTGGATCAGAGTGGAAATTCTGCCCCCCTCTGTTTTCCATGGAATTAAGATAGGCCCTGATTTATGTTGCATTTACACAAAGAGCTGATTCCATGATCAGGTGCTCCCGGCAGGAAGCACTCCTGTCAGCTGTGGTTCTTGTGTTTGTGTTCAATAAAAGATTGTGACCATTGCTTCCCACTGCTGGGGAGCAGTGGATTGCAGGAGAACATCATATGCCAGATTTTCTAGGTGTTGAACGGACTTTGGAGACTTTTAAAAATGGTGGGAATCCAGATGCAGAATCCTGCACCTATTTCTGATAAATCCCATCTTTTTCCCAGTAGGGGGAAGGCAGTAGAGGGTGAAGTAGCACACAGGTGGGAAACCCAAATTTATCAGGGACATTTGAAATTAGTGCTGAATTCAAACAAACCCCGTTTTCATTATGTTTCATCAAGGACCTGAACCCACAACTCTCCTCTTGCCTGAATGAGTGCAGCTGCAACAGCACTCAAGAAGCTTGACACCATCCAAGACAAAGCAGCCCGCATGATTGGCAGGCCATCTGCTACCTTCAACATTCACTCCCTCTAACACTGATGCACAGAGGTAGCAGTGTGTATCATCTACAAGGTGCTCTGCAGCAACTGACCTAACAGACAGCACCTTCCAAACCCACAACCTCTGCCATGATGTGCAGGTTAGGGGGATTGGCCATACTAAATTGCCCTTAGTGTCCCAAGATGTGTTGGTTAGATGGTATATGCGTGAAGTTACATGGATGGGATGGGGAGAGGGTCTGGGTGGAATACTCTTTCAGAGAGTCAATATGGTCTCAATGGGCCAAATGGCTTCTTCTACACTGTAGGGATTCTATGTTTCTAGAAGGATAAGGGCAACAGTTGCATGGAAACACTACTAACTCTGAGTTCCTCTCCAAGCCACACACCATCCCGATTTAGAAATATAGCCTTTCCTCCCTGAAGCTGGGACAAACCCTGGAATTCCCTCCTGAACAGCACTGTGGGTATAAACACCACATGGGCTGCAGCAGTTCCAGGAGGTGGTTCACCAACACCTTCTCAAAGGCAATTAGAGTGAACAGCAAATGCTAGCCTAACCAACGATGCCCACATTCAATGAAAGAATATATAGCGTGAGAGTCACGAATTTATGGAGTACACATAAACACTTAAGAAGCATGGATAATGTTCATTTAAGTGTCATGATCTGAAGTTTTTTAAATCCACAGCCCTTTAAACATGAAAATGCAGGCTCAATCTGTCGTTTAGAGTTAAAAACATCCTCTGCTGGAGTCCCAAAAGTTACGGAAACACTTATCACTGCTGAGTTCCTCTTTTTAATTGACAGTTTAAAGAGGTTATAAAATAATTATTTGAAGATGTATGGCATGCTGGCCTTCATCGATCGGGATATTGAGTATAGGAGTTGGAAAATCATGTTGTATAAGACTTTGGTTAGGCCGCATTTGGAGTATTATAAACAATTCTGGTTGCCACACTACTGGAAGGATGTTGATGCATTGGGAAGGGTGCAGAAGAGATTTACCAGGATGTTGCCTGGTTTGGAGGATATGGACTATGAAGAAAGGTTGAACAAACTTGTATTGTTCTCATTGGAGCATCGGAGGATGAGGAGGGGACCCGATAGATGTTTACAAGATTATGACAGGCTTGGATAGAGTGGATAGTCAGAGTCTTTTTCCCAGGGTCGAAGGGTCAATTACTTGGGGACATAGGTTGAGAATGAGAGGCAGAATGTTTAAAAGAGATGTAAGGGACAAGTTTTCCACACAGAGGGTGGTGAATGCTTCGAGGTGGTGGTGGAAGCAGATTCTATAACAACGTTCAAGAGGCATCTGGATAGATACATGAATGGGCAGGGAATAGCGGGATATAGACCATCTCAGCACTCTCCGCTCCTGTGACCATGAATAATCTATTTCCACTGTCAGTAGGCCTAACTCTATCCCACCTCAGCCTCCCCGGAGTGACAATTTGGTGTAATGGAGCCTGTTAAATCAAGCCGTCACTGCTGAGTTGGAACATTTCACAATTCAAGCTACCCACCCTGGTGGAGAAAATCCAGCCCCTTTTAATTATAAAGCATCAGAATCACAGGATCCTACAGTGCAGAAGAGGCCCTTCAGTCCATCGAGTCTGCACCGACACATGAAAGGTTCCACCAAATGCCAGCATTTGGCCCATAGCCTTGAATGTTATGGCATGCCAAATACTCATCCAGGTACTTAGTAAAGGACATGAGGCATCCTGCATCTACCACCCTCCCAGGCAGCACATTTCAAACCATCATCACCTTCTGAGTAAAAAAGTTTTTTTCTCAAATCCCCCCTAAACCTCCCATCCCTCACTTTTAACTTGTGTCCCCTCGTAACTGACCCTTCAACTAAGGGGAACAGCTGCTCCCTATCCACCCTGTCCATGCCCCTCATAATCTTGAACACCTCTATCAGGCCACCCCTCAGCCTTTTCTGCTCCAGAGGAAACAACCCAAGCTTATCCAACCTCTCTTCATAACTTAAATTTTCCATCCCAGGCAGCATCCTAGTGAATCTCCTCTGCACCCCCTCCAGTGCATTCACATCCTTCCTATAATGTGGCGACCAGAACTGCACACAGTACCCTAGCTGTGGCCTCACCAAAGTTCTATACAACTCCATCATGACTTCTCTGCTTTTGTAATCTATACCTTGATTGATAAAGGCAAGTGTGCCATATGCCTTTTTAACTATCCTATTAACCTGCCTTTCCGCCTTCAGAAATCTATGGACAAGAACACCAAGGTCCCTTTGTTCTTCGGAATTTCCCAGTGTCAGACCTTTCATGGTTAGACATTACAAGATACTTCATAAGTCAATAAAATGATATTCTGAGAAGTAGGCAAAGGTTTGGGCAAATACATGGCTTTAAAGAGAATCTTAGGGGAACTAAAAGCACGAAGAGAAAGTATTGACGAAACTAAAGGCATAGCAGCCAATGGTCAGGGTCGGGCAAATAAAAGTGGTTGGGGCAGGAAGTTGCCAAAAGTCACAGCCAGAGGAATGGAAAATTGTAGGACTGGTGAAGATCATAACAAGATTTAAAGAAAAGGTTGAGAGTTTTAGATTGAAAGTTTTGAGGCTTGAGGAGGCAGTGGGACAAGGGTAATGGTCAACTGACAAAAGGGATTTGGTGCGGGGTGGATTACGATCAGCATCCTTAAAGAAGGATGGTGATGAGAACATTTGAGTAACAAAGTTTGATGAGGATGAAGACGTATATGAGAGTTTCAGTGCAGATAGGCTGAGGTGGGCAAG
Source organism: Mustelus asterias (assembly GCF_964213995.1). Classification (NCBI taxonomy): domain Eukaryota; kingdom Metazoa; phylum Chordata; class Chondrichthyes; order Carcharhiniformes; family Triakidae; genus Mustelus; species Mustelus asterias. The sequence goes on along the minus strand of NC_135801.1, from coordinate 136,346,858 downwards.
TAGCTGGCAATGCAACTCCATAGAGAATTACTGTATGTATGACACAAAAGTACTCAGTACTGTTGCTGCAGCTGCACTGTTTTTGGATCCTTCAAGGATACAGAAGTTACTTCCAATATAATAAATCATTCCAAGGCTCTTATTGGGACGTTTATTTACAGAAATAAGATTACTATTTTTGTAGTCGGAAGCAAAATAAAGAGCATGATTTAAGTGCATGCCAGAGTGAGTTAGAAATGTCAGCATTATCATGGGGAATTGTTGCAGCACATGGTGTGTCGGTACTCCAGAGAACATTAACTTTCATAATTTTTATCAGAGGGTGTGTATCACCTCCGTGTTGAGGAAGCAGTACCTGCTGATGAAAGGAAAGGTACTGACTGCAGGCACATGAATAGTGACAGAAATGCAGTCAATGATGTCTTGCACATAGTGAATGCCAGTTCTTGAAACCTGATTTTGTGTCAACACGTGGCAGAGAGGAGCATCTGTAACAAGTGCTGAGCCGCAATCGGGCTGAGCCTATGACGCTTGATCTAAAACTTTAGTTCAAAAATCTCTTTCACTTCCATTTCGAGTGACATCTGGATGTTGGTGAGAGGCCATGCTTCTGGTTCAGTGAGAATGTGCCGATGTCGAAGAATTGACTAGCCCTGCTGATGAACAAGGAAAGTGGAGGATTCATGTTTCATCAGATTCCATCAATTGCTGCAAACCTCCTTCCTTTGGCTTCGAAAGCCCTTGAACAGAGCTCTTCTAATTCTCCTTTTTTAAAGCACCTCGTTTGACAAGCTTGATGTGTCACTTACTGCAGAATTCCATTTGCCAATACCTCTGCCTTGTTCACCACTGGAATGCTGTGATTCTCTCCCAATACTTCAGTGGAGCTTCAAATGGAAGCAATGGTGACAAAATGGGAATGAAATCAGTCATAATCCCTGGATTTCTGCCAGGATGGAAAGCTTCACTATCATGGCCAAAATGGCAGAAGTTCGCGAAAATCAGACATCCTGCTCCTGAACACAGCACTTTCCATTTTTGTGAGTGTAGGAATTGGGCGTGGTTCACAGTTCATGATTGCACAAGACAGCTGGCCATTTTGGTCATCCTAGGAGTGTGGTAAAGTGTGCAGATTCAGTAACAGCAAGTCTGAGCTTTTGGTAGCCAGGTACCCCCTGGAAGAGGTAAAATACCTCATAGGATATGATTCTGGAACACCTTTGGAGGAGGTCAGGGACACTTTGGGGGTGGTAAGATACCTTTAGAATTGTTAGAAGTAGGCATAAATGTGCATTAAAAGTGCATAAACCATTAATTGTCAAGCTCACTGAAACTGTCAACAGACTTGTCAAAATCAACTGTCAAAAGCAACTGTAAGGAGGACCTTTCAAAAGTGTCAGGAAGAATTATCAAAAGCACCTGTTAAAAGGAGCTGTCAAGCTATCAAGGCACATAAAAATCTAGCTCTTTAAATCCTTTAAAAATGCTAGTCATCGTTTGCAAAAAATAAATGCTTGCTATTTCACTGGATGTTAAGATAAGCCTGAGGTCTTCCCTCACTAGTTTACTGCTACATGACTGATTTTTCAGCCACACACTATCATAGTAGAGTGCCTACCTTTTCACAGTTTAACAGCTTTAGATTCTGAAATGGGGCTACGAATTCCAAAGCTTGTTGTGTGAGAGTATGTACTGGAATGAAATGTTTTTAGGCTTAGTGCTGTTGAAGGAATGTAAATGGATGAATTTTATGAATTAGTTGTTTTTTCCAACATATTGAAGTTTGTATTAAACACCTAACTTTATTGAACTTTAGATTATCTCACCTTTGAATGGATCCTGAGGTTTACTTCAGCCTTTACAAGGCCTAAGGGTGGTGGGTAGGGGACATTGGTTGGCTCTAAGTTGGCACTAAGCAGCTATAAAGGGGCCTAGCACTGGGTACAAGGGCATTCATTGGCATGGAACGTATGAGGAGTCAAGGCAGATGGATACAGAGGCATAAGTTGACATGGACTGTATGAAGGGCTGTGGATGGGTACAGAGTATTTGGTGGCATGTATTGGCATGAATGGGGCTTTGGGAGTGTGTGAAGGGTGAGACGTTTGAAGGCTCAGAGGTGGAGGGGGTGATTGATTTTTTTATTTTTAAAATTTTGAACACAGCGCCAGAGCCCCAAGTTTGGCCTAGACCACCTCCCACACCTTTTTTTCATTCATTCGTGGGACATGGGCATCGCTGGCTGCCCAGCATTTATTGCCCATCCCTAGTTGCCCGAGGGCAATTGAGAGTCAACCACATTGCTGTGGATCTGGAGTCACATGTAGGCCAAACCAGGTAAGGATGGCAGATCTCCTTCCCGAAAGGACATTAGTGAACCAGATGGGTTTTTCCAACATTGACAATGGTTTCATGGTCATCAGTAGATTCTTAATGCAGATATTTATTTTTTATTGAATTCAAATTCCACCAACTGCCGTGGTGGGATTCGAACCCAGGTCCCCAGAACATTAGCTGAGTTTCTGGATTAATAGTCTAGCGATAATACCATTAGGCCATTGTTTCCCCTGGCATTATCGTCGCTACTTCTGGGGTCGCCCACCCCAACTTCTAACATAAGTCTATTTAATTCTAAAATGGGATGGAGTTGAGCATCTAAAGGATAATTAATTAGCATTTATGCATGGATACAAGACCCATATGATTCACATTATCACAGAGATGGGCTTTGAGAGTGAAAAGGGCCATAGAAAAGCATTGTAACATCAACTTATATGGGTTTCTAAAGATATCCCTGAAGCTGAACCTCACAGACAGGTCATTCTGCAAAAAACTGAAATAGAGGAAGTGACTGACAGCAGAAAGATAGAGAAGCAAGTCTATATGGTTCACCACACACAATGCAGGTGAGAGTTTGCATTCAGATGGAAGAGACCAATTTCGTGAAGATTTAAATGAGACAGGAAGATTCGCCTAGCTTTGACTAGAGGGAGAAATCTCCAGGGTAACCCCACCATGAAAGTTATAATTGGGGATTAGAAATTATACCGCTGGAGAAGGGAAAAAGGAAACAAGCCATCAGGAGCCAAAAATAACTTTAGACAGGTTCCTGGAAAATGAAGTATCCACTCAATGCACAGAGTAAAGTATAACCTTGGAAGGCAATTCTCAGTCATTTTAAAAGTTAAATCAGGAATTTTTTCTGTATTTTAGAATAAATGTTGCCTGCTGAAATAATGCTTAGTTAATATTGCTTTTAGTTTGTCTGCCATGTTGAAGTCTTAAAAATTGAATCCTTTCATGTGACCCTACCAGGTGGTCGCTGTGAATTCAGAGATATTTTTTAAACTTATTGATCTCTCTGGGGATTGTAACAGGACTGACTCATTAAGTTACTACCCTTTAAGCCACAGTTGATGTAGCTATATTAGTAGGTTTGCACCCAGCATTTCAACATTTCAAAATGAACCTAGCACCTGAGAGAGAGACAATTCCTATTAAGCAGGTTTAAAGTCTGAAGCTTAACTACGATTGACTATACCATGGCATAGATTATCTTCGATCAAACCTTGTAAACATTGAAGGATATTACAAAGAAGAAGGCTATTACAGAGGTTTCTGTTTATATGCAAATTAGCGAGTAAGGGAAAGCAATAACGTAAGAAGCTTGAAGGCTTCTATTTTAATTTCAAAAGGAAAGAATGAAATGATTAAATTCACATGGAGATGGTCATATCTTTAAATTAAAACCTCTTCTTTAATCATTAATGGATTTGAGGCCCTTACCATTTAATTGATAAAAGTATTTCTAAATTTATTAGCATGTTAATAGATGCATAAAATCGCACAGTTGGCCCTTAGCCAATCTTGAGTTATAATTGTTCAGCATAGAAATATAAAGCAATTATGTGGAAGCTGACATAAATCTTCCCTTTCTCCAGCAGCAGATGAGTAGTGATCAGGAAATATGCTGCTTTCTCAGGTTCAATAACAAAAGCAAGTTGTCACTGTCTGCTGGGAAAGCCACAGTTTTCACATTAGTTGCTGTCTCAGTGCCTATACTCCCATTTAGAGACTCATTTTAAATGTTCGCTTGCTCTAAATTGCATACCTGATGCCATACAAAGTGTCCAGAATGAATAAGATAGAACAACAGGCCTTTATATAATGCCTTTCACAACCTCAGGACATCCCAAAGCATTTGTAGCCCAATAAGTACTTTGAAGAGTAATCATTGTTGCAGTGTAAGATTAACCAAGCGTTATTCAGTCTCATCACACACTGGAGCAGAAACTCATTTGTCCTTGATCCATGTCAGGCTTGTGAATGTTGGTGCACATGGCGCTGATATAAGCAGCCTCACAGGACGAAGGAAAACTTTTAATAAAAACAGGAAATTTCGACCTGAACTCTGGGCATTCATTCCCAGATAGATCATCCTGACTCAAACTAAATGTGATCAGGCACCAGAGGCCTTTAGGTCTGATTTTCATCGTACCCACCTGATTGAAACATGGTATGCTGGTGCATTCACATTGTGGCCTCACCTGTTACCATTTGAACCATGCACAACACTATGTTGGCTGAAAAAGGTGAGTGAGTCATGATTGCCTGTATATCAGGTTCTTATAGTTCAAATAGTACAAACACCAATGCCATTTTTGTGCAAAATCTCCTTCCAAATTGAATGGAACCGTTGGCTCCCATGCCTTCCAGTTTACCACTGTGATTCTACCTCCTCCTCATGGACAAGTTTGCAACCCTTCATGTTTCTGTGCCTCCTCTCAAAAATTATGAACTGCCCTTCATGCTGAAAATGAGCTAGTTTGTATGCACAATTACTGTTCCACTATCTTTGGATGGCTTGCCGCTTCCCACTTCCTGACTTCTTTTCAAATATCACAGTGCATCGGGGCTGCATCAGGAATCAATCACACCATTATTTTCCAGTTGTTCCTCCTCCACCAGACACCAAAAATCCATTCTCACATTTCCAAAGATGTGCGGGTTAGGTTGATTGGCTATGCTAAATTGCCCCTTAGTGTCAGGGGATTAGCAGGGTAAACGTGTGGGGTTACGGGAATAGGGCCTGTGTGGGATTGTGGTCAGTGCAGACTTGATGGGCCGAGTGGCCTCCTTCTGCAGTGTACGGATTCTATGATAAATTAGCCAGATTTAAAACATATCAAGCCTTTAAAAATTTACTCACACTTGATTGAACAGACCTTACCTTTTCTTAGCATGTTTAGTGGGTATCTTGTCAAGTCAGTCCCTCAAATTCATACCGTTCCCCATGTTTTAATGCTGAGTATCTCAGTGCGATATTGGTACATCGCAGCTTGTAGAGAAACAGGGCAAACTGAACAGCAATTTCTTGATTTCCGCCTTTACTTTTGCATGCCCAAGTTACACCTTAATAATGGTGAGTGCTGATAGCTTGATCATTAATCTTCCTGCAAATTCTGAGCCGATGTGATACTTGGTCAGTGATGGAACCACCGACTTAGGGAGGAATAGAAGTATCAGTTTAGTTTCCCACCTTTTCATCAGACAAATGTTTATCAAACGTGCAACCTGACAACATGAATCATCATCCCATTGCTTGCAAGTGATGGCTTACTAATGAAAATGGTAATCAGATGGGTAGATACAAAATATTCATAGATCGTACAGCACAGAAGAGGCCCTTTGGCCATCGAGTCCATACTGACACATTAGAAACACCCAAACCCCCACCTAATCCCATCTTCTAGCACTTGGCTCTGAATGTTATGATGTGCCAAGTGTTCATTCAGGTACTTTTTAAAGGAAGTGAGGCAACCCGCCTCAACCACCCTCCCAGGCAGCACATTCCAGACCATCACCACCCTCTAGGTAAAAAGGTTTTTCTTCACATTGCTCCTAAACCTCCTGCCCCTCACCTTGAACCTATGTCGCCTCGTGACTGACCCTTCAACTAACGGGAACAGCTGCTCCTTATCTACTTCATATCACTCATAATCTTGTACAACTCGATCAGGTCACCAATCATGCTTCACTGCTCCAACAAAAATAAACCAAGCCTATGCAACCTCTCTTCGTAACTTAAATGTTCCTTCCCAGGCAGCATCCTGGTAAATCTTCTCTGCACCCCCTCCAGCCCAATCACATCCTTCTTATAATGTGGCAACCAGAACTGCACAGAGTACTCTAGCTGTGGCCTCACCAAAGTTCTACACAATTCCAACATGACTTCCCTGCTTTTGTAATTAATGCCTCGACTGATAAAGGCAAATGTCCCATATGCCTTTTTCACCACCCTACTAACATGCCCTTCAGAGATTTGTGGACAAACACATCAAGGTCCTTTTGTTCCACAGAACTTCCTAGTGTCCTACCATTCATTGAATACTTCCTTGTCAAATTATTCCTTCCAAAGTACATCACCTCTGCTCATTTGACCATTTCATCTACATCTTCTTGTAGCCCAAGACGCTCCACCTCACTGTTAACCACCCGGCCAATCTTTGTGTCATCTGCAAACTTACTAATCCTATCCCACAGATAGTCATCAATGTCATATATATAAATGATGACTAATGTGGGCTCAACACAGATCCCTGTGGTACGCCACTGGACACTGGCTTCCAGTCATTAAAGCAGCCTTCTGTCATCATCCTCTGTTTCCTACAACTGAGCCAATTTTGAATCCACTTTATGAAGTTACGCTGTATCCCATGTGAATTTACCTTCTTTACAAGTCTCCGCTGTGGGACCTTGTCAAAAGCTTTGCTGAAATCCATATAAACTACATGGACTGCACTACCCTCATCTACACACCTGGTCGCCTCCTCAAAAAATTCAATCAGATTTGTTAGGCATGACCCCGCTCTGACAAAGCCATGCTGACTATCCCTAATCAAGCTTTGCCTCTCCAAGCGGAGATAGATGCTCTCCTTCAGAGGTTTCTCTAACAGCTTCCCTACCACTGGCATGGGACTCACTGGTCTGTAGTTCCCTGGTTTATCTCTACAACCCTTCTTAAGTAGCAGAACCACATTGCCTGTTCTCCAGTTGTCTGGCACCTCCCCCGTAGTCAGAGAGGAATTGAAAATTTGGGTCAGAGCCCCTGCAACCTCTTCCCTTGCCTCCCACAGCAGCCTAGGGCACAATTCAGTCTGTTATTATTCTACTTTTTTCCCTTGTATAAAATTGCAACCTGTTCACTGCATCATTCTGCTTTTCCTCCCCAGACATAACAAGGTTTATAAATATTATTCAAAAAGAAAGCGGAATTTAATTTTCTTTAGCATGTAATAATATAATAATCACTTTAAATGCTGATATAATTCTCTGTTGGAAACAATTTGATATTATGTGAAATATTACATCGCAAACATAAAAAAATTTGAAGCACTGCATTGAATCCAGTCTTTCCATGGGGAAAAAAATGTTTGTCGCAAATATCAGAATTTCACTGCCCTCTAGTGGGTAGATTATTTTCTTCGCTACCTGGGCAGTAATCTGGGTTCTATAATGGGTGGGTGATCTGCTATGCCAGTTTACTGTCCAGCCAATGCTCATAGACATTGGCAAAAAAACTGAAAGACTATTAGGAATCCAATCTCACAGTTTATACCGTTATCCAAGTCATTACGAAGACCATCTATTTCCACCTCAATATTTTTGCCTGATACCATTCCAGCTTTAGCTTGTCTGCTGCTCAAACAGTGATCTGTACCTTTTGTTACTTCTCGACTCAACTATTCGAATGCATTCCTGACTGGTTGCAAATCTTCTACCTGCCTAAATGTTAGACCATACAAATCTCTGCTGTTGGTGTCCCAACTCGTTTCAAGTTCTATTCACCCATCACTCAACACCTCCATGGCCTCACTCCTTCCTATCTCTATAATCGCCTCCAGCCCAAAACCCTCAAAATAAAATCTGCGCTTAGCTGACCTCTTGAGCATTCTCGATTTTAATCACTCCACCATTCCTGGCTGTGCCTTCAGCAACCAAGGCCATAACCTCTGAAATTCCCTCCCTGAAACTCTCCAATTCCATTTTTCTTTATCCTCTTTGATGATACTCCTTAAAACTTATCTCTTTTACCAAGATTGTGCTCATCTGTCCAAATATCTCCTTATGTGGCTCGGTGTCAAATTTTGTTTGATAAAGCTTTAAGAAGTTGGGTGGGATTCTCTGGGTACGTGTACCACGAGATCAGAAATTCCTGCCCAAGCTCAACTGATCTCTAAATGGTCCACTAAGTTTTCTGTCTCATCCACTACAATTGCTGCGGCAGCAAGACGGAAAAAGAAGGCTACTCTCTCTCCCTCTTTTGGAATAGACGTATCGACCAGTTCAAGAAATCAGATAATAGCTTTGTAGAACATGGCACACTGAGAGAATGGTGGTTTAAACCCTGCACAGACACTTTGGCCTGGATTTTCACAATGGCAGAGAGCGTCTCCAACTTTGCAAAAATGGCAGAAAACGCCAAAAATTGGAAATTTGTTTCATGGGCTGTGGATGTTGCTGGCTAGGCCAGTGGTTTTTGCCCATCCCTCATTGCCCTTGAGAAGGTGGTGGTGAGCTGAATTCTTGGAACTGCTGTAGTCCATGTGGTATAGGTATACCTACATTTCTGTTAGAAAGGGAGTTCCAGGATTTTGACCCAGCGACAGTGAAGGAACAGCAATATAGTTCCAAGTCAGGATGGTGTTTGATTTGGAAGGAAACTTGCAGGTGCTGTTGTTACCATGCATCTGCTGCCCCTGTCTGGAGTGTTTTCAAAAAAATGGTTGCTTGCTATTTCACATTGTCTGTTGACTTAAGCCTGAGGGCAAGTAAGCATAATTCAAGCAGCAGAGAAAGATTGGCAATGTATGGCTGCAATGAATTATGACAAAATAGCTGAGCATGAAGTTAAGAGATTGTAGTGGACTTGGTGCTTAAAGCAGAACAGTGCTCAGCAGAACATAATGCTGAATTATGTTGCCAAATCAGTCGGGTACAAGTCATGCTTAACCAATTAGATATTTGTTCCAATGCTGTGTGTGAGCGCTCAAGCTCTGTTGCTTATGCAAAGAAGAGCAGCCATTCTCAATACTAAATAAATGAGCGATGGCAATAGATGGACTATTCATTCTTGAAAGGAAACAAGGAAAGATATGTTTACACTGCAGCGATCAGCTTGAGAGCAGTAGCTGCAATAACAGCAATTCTCTAATTCTTCCCACTTCTAATTCCCTTGGTGATAGTTTTGCACATGCTATTTACATGGATGTATCAGCTTCCCTCCCAACTATTAATTTTTAAATTATTTGAGAATGCAGTTGGGGATGTCTGCATCCATTTACATCAACTCCGGGCAAGTTTAAAGAATCCTCAGGAGATCCAAAGGGACTTGAGCCCAGCTAGGCAACACACTCGAGTGCAGTGTCAAGCCAAGACCTGATTAGGATCTACCTTTGGAAATATACAGAATGAAAGAATCAAATTCACTTATATGGTGCTTTCTCACATCACTGACGAACTTCTCTGGGGTATTAGGTGAATTATTATTTGTTATCACATAGTCAAATATGTCAACCAATTTGCCGACAGGAGGTCACACTAAAGGAATAAATGAATGACCCAAGTAGTTGTTTTCAGTGGTGTTGGCAGAGGGACAAATATTGATCATGACGTTGGAAGTTCTTCTTCAAAAAGGGAAATAGAAACTTTAATGTCCTCCTGAGAAGACTTGATGGGACCTTGGCCTAGCATCTCATCCAAAGGGCAGCAAGTTCAATACTGCACCGACATGTCAGTCCATGTTATAAGCTCAAGTGTTGTACAACTTTAGCGATACTGTGGAGAGCAAACTATGACAAGTTGCAGCATAAGCCTGCCCTTAGAGAGATCACATAAAGCTATGTACTGATATTGCAAAGGTAAGCCTGGATCACAACTTCAATCTGAACCATGGAAACAGGACAAGGGCCTAAAGGAGCAAAAGATAAATGTAGACCTGATGCCGGAATGTTCTTCAACATTCAGAGATGAACACTTGAAATGCAGTTCCAGCAGCAAAAACCGTGGATTCATAAGAAACAGCTGTGATGGAGCAAGAGTGAGGGCTTTACACTTTCTGGACAGATAAATGAAAATGGGCTGAGTGGCCTTCCTTATCCATATTTATCCTTGATTTTGGAAAGTCTCCTTCTTAATGGGAGCATCAGCAAATCAGCAAAACAGGAAATGGGCTTACTGACTTTGTCAGAATTACAGCAGAATTCTGTTTTGTCTCTGTGTTTTAAACGCATATTTCTTCCTTTCTAAATGTCTTCCTATCACTTGACATTACTCCAATCCCAGGAAATACAGAAAGCTTCCTATAAATCTGTAGACTGCTGGGTTGGTTATCAATAGGAATGAACAGGATAGAGACATGATACGGCCCATCTGTTTCACGTCCAGGCCAAATATGGGAACACACACATGGAAAAATGTAGGGATGAATCTGATGTCCTGTCAATTCCTGCCACCTATTGTCATGCCAAATATATTGGCATAAGCCTATTTGCAAGTCTTTGTGCCATATTACTTATAAAAGTCGATCGATTCTGGGCTTGGGCACTGTCTGTGCGGAGTCTGCACATTCTCCCCGTGTCTGCGTGGGCTTCCTCCAGGTGCTCCAGTTTCCTCCCATAGTTCAAAGATGTGCTGGTTAGGTGCATTGGCCATGCTAAATTCTCCCTCAGCGTATCTGAACAGGCGCCAGATTGTGGCAACATGGGGATTTTCATAGTAACTTTATTGCAGTGTTAATGCAAACCTACTTGTGACATTAATAAATAAACTTTAAAAAAAATAAGGTGACCAACCTTGAAATATCAACATTTTGAATGTATCAAATGTATAATAAAATGAAGTCACATTACTGGCATTGATCGATCGGAAAGTAAATTAGAGACATTGATCTTTGGAAACATTGCAGCATTAATATGTAAGGAATAAAATGTAATCCTCTAAAGAACTGAATTACCTACATTCATAAACTTAAAACAAAGTATATTTATCTGCTTCCATTTCTCACTTATAGAGCATCTTTTCAGTATTCGAAGAGTAAGAGAGGAAAGTGACAGTGATTTTAATCAGAACTCACCATTCTGTATATCATGTCTCCAGAAGGAGCTATTAGATTATTAACTGCTCATTGTAGACATCAGGGGACAATTAAAGTCAGTGATGTATGGAGTTAAAATCACTTGTATGTCTTTTAAGAGCTATGCATCTATGTTCCTATGACATCTAATTGAGTTTTTGAATTCAATTGAATGTTTAGTCCCTGCAATTCATAAAACCATAGAAATTTATGGTACAGAACGAGGCAATTTGGCCCATCCTATCTGTCAGCCCAAAAAAAAGTTATCTAGACTAATCCGAGTTTTGAGCTCTTGGTCCATAGCATTGATGGTTACAGCACTTCAGGTGATTATCCAAATGCTTTGTAAACGTGATGAGGGTTTCTGCCTCCAATAACCTTTCAGGTATTGAGTTCCAGACCCCAGCACTGAATTCTTTGGGGTTCCGCTGATATCCCATAATAACTCCAGCAGGACACTCAGAGAACCTCCATAGAAATGGTGGGGATTGTTATGGAATGAATTGAATATGTCTAAAGCTATTCAGAGTTACTCCTGGTTATCAACTTGTATACACAAAGAGATTACAGCAAAGTCACACTGTTTGAGGGTGTTCTGTTCCGCAAAACCTCACAAACAACAAAATTGCAAACAACAAACAGACTTCTGCACTGGGAATTAATTAGATAGGTTCTAGTGGCGGAGCTGAAAAGATATTCGGACACAGCGTTCGTGAGTGATGGATCCTTTATTGCCTTCTTATCGATAAGGAGAGAACTGAAGAAATCCTCAGGCTTCGTCAGTCTCCCCTCCTCAATTGTGTATAGTCAGCTTGTTTTTATAGGGCACAACTTCTCGTAAAGATAATTGTTTCTAGTCATGCACACCAGTAAATTATTTACATATGAAACAAAGAGGTAGGCCCAAGACAATAGCTGTTTAATCACGTCCTATCAGTGATGTCATAATCTTTAGTGGTAGTGGTAGATAGATGGAATGTCCGTTCAGACAATGGTCATTTAATCATGTCTTTTATTACAGTTTTGGTGCTGTTAGCAAGGACATTCAGCTGTGTCCTGTTGATAGATATAGTGAAACATCCCCTTTGTCTGCGCTGACTATTTCATGTATATGCAGCAACAGCCAGTCTACAGTGATGGTGCCCTAATTTTCCTGATCCCCTGGCCGACCCCCTGCTGAGTTCACACCCCCTCCTCTCCCACACTAGCCATCCATTTCACAGTAACTTCATTGCAGTGTTAATGTAAGCCTACTTGTGGTACTAATAAATAAATAACAATATATAAAGGAACAAAGACAATAAAAGCTATTTTGAATAAATTTAAAGATAAATTTATTGGAGAAATTGTTTAATTACACAATAATATCACAACAATGTAAAATTTGTCACACTTACAGTGCTTTATTTGAGCTTAGAGGAGGACTGTGATCAGGAATTAAATTCTAGCAACAGGAAACATCCACATGCAAACAAGGGCAGACAACACATATGGAATGCACAATTTCTACTGCAGGAAATAAGTCATGGATTCTTTCTGTTCCTTTAACTTCATTTAGGTGTTTTTTTCTCTTTTTGATATTTTCTAAAGCCAGTTTCTATTTTTAATATTTTAAACCATGGATATGCGAACATTGGGCCTGCAGCCTAGTGTACAAAGGTGTTTACACAAAAAAGCAAATTTGCAAAAGAGGAAGTGGTGAATCACAGGACTTTACTGTACTTCATGCTTCCAGTGAGGACTTCTACTCTCCACCAGTGCTTGGGAGAAATTCGGAAATACATTGTATACATTTTCCAAACTTCTGAACCCGAATTTCTCCCATGCACTATTGCACTGGATAAGACGCTACATTAAGCATGTAAAACCAAGTGTGCATGGAGATCACTGTGCAGCATATGGTGGAGCAGTGAGGTTCTAAAATATCAGTGTCGACAACTGCAGTCGGGAATGGGTTAATGAACTTTGTCACACTTAAGCATTAAGACCCAAACTCTGTGATTTTGTTGAGAACACTGCAGAGTCCATGTTTTTGTCAGAGTTCGGTGTTTTAATGCTTAAGTGTGACAAAGTTCATTAACCCTTTCCTGACTGCAACAACATTGAAGAACCCTTTAAATAAACAAAGACAATTCACCCAATGAAACTTGTCTCTTCAGTCCTTCAACTCTCCCAATCGAGCATTCAAGTGAACTGTGAATACCTTGACTGAAAGATAACTTCCAAATTTATCATGCCTTTGAGAAGATAACTTTTACCTAACATCTAGCATAAATTTACTCTTCCACTTGTTTGAATAATGCCACAATTAAAATTCTCATCCTTGTTTTCAAATCCCTCCGTGGCTTCACCCTACCCTGTCTCTGAGATCTCCTCCAACATGATAACGCTCCAAGACATTTGCTGTCCTCAGGTTCTGACCTCTTAAGCAACTCTGATTTTAATTGTTCTGTCAATGGTAGTGTGATTTCAGCTGCCTGGGCCTCAGTAATTCCCTCCCTAAACCTGACTGCCTCTCTCTCTTTCTTCCTTTGAGATGCTCTTTGAAACCTACCTCTTTCACCAAGCTTTTGATCATCTGCTCTAATATTGCCTTATCTGGCTTGTGTCAAATTTTACTTTATAATGTGCCTGTGAAGCACTTGAATTGTTTTGTTATGCTAAAGGTACTATATAAATAAAAAATATTGCTGTTGTAATGGGAATTACTTAAGAATAACAATAGTCTATATCATTTGACAATGCTCTAGATTTATCAATGTGTCTTTCTCCCCCTCGTCAACATCACTCTATACTGTAGGGTTTAATTTCCTGTAATCTTTCTTCATTTACACTCAGAGTTATTCTAATTGACTTTCTCTGCATTATGTATGTACATCCTTTTGAAACACTGCTCAAATTTGAACTTCAAAGTCAAACTGGGCTCTAAAAGTACATTATAAAACTTCAACAGTAGCTGTAGACTTTTATTATTCTTGCAATATACTCTAACTTTACTTCATTTTTAATATAAAAACAGAAAATGCTTTATAAACTGAGCAGGTCTGGCAGCATCTGTGGAGAGAAACAGACTTAACGTTTTGCATCTAAATGACCCTTCAGCAAGGCAGAAATTTAAGGAATTGTTTTGTTGGAAAGGGGACGGAGGAGGTGGCCAGAATAGAAGAACAGGGATGAGTCAGGGCAAAGGAGATATTGATAGATTTGTCCGAGACATAAGCCAAAGGGTTAATGGTGCCATTAAGGGATGAAGAGTGCTAATACTGGCAAAAGGTAAGATGGTAGGTAATTGTGGCAAAAATTGGTTCTCTATATTATCTCAGTATTGAAATGGGGTGGAGATGCTGGCGTTAGACTGGGGTGGGCACAGTAAGAAGTCTCACAGCACTAAGTTAAAGTCCAACAGGTTTAATTGGAATCACGAGCTTTTGGAGCTCTGCTTCTTCATCAGGTGTCAGGTGTTTGCTCAAGAATTACATTTTAATGACTTCCCCATTTTGGCCTTCTAATTTGGTAGTGCATTCAGGAGGTCCAACAGACCACACCAGCACTTTTTGCACCTGACTTTGCATTGAAACAGAGTATGCTCCACACACTGTGAAGCTTAGTCAAGGTTAATGGGATACTGGAGTGGTTCTCATAAACTTGCCTTTAGATCAGGACCCTCCCTGTGAATTATATTACTGGCTAAACCTTGATGTACACCTGAAGCAGCTTTACATTGACACAAAAATAGCAATAGATTTTCAGCCTTACACTTCAAGGATTTATTTCTCACTAAGATAAACGCAAAATACTGCAGATGCTGGAATCTTAAACAAAAACAGAAAAATGCTGGAAAGTCTCAGCAGGTCTGACAGCATCTGTGGAGAGAGTAGAGCCAACATTTCGAGTCTAGATGACCCTTCGTCAGAGCTGACTGTTTGCCCAGTTGGCAAATGGATATATTAAATGAGAATAAACAGTGTCTCATTGATGCCAGAGAGTGCAAGGTATTTCCTCACACATGCAAAGTAAATAGTCCAAAGTCACTGGTGCCTGCAATGTTTGTGAATTAGCTCATTAGAAACAGTAAACCATTCTCTGAAGCATGCATCAGTTTTCTATGATGATGAAGCAATACCAATGACTTGTGCATGCCACCACCTGGATGTTCCACTCCAAACCACCCACCATTCTGACTTGGAAATATATCAGTGTGCCTCCACTATTGGTGGATCAAAATTCTGGAACTCCCTCTCCAAAAGCACCTACATCATATGAACTGCAGTGGTTCAGGTGGCAGCTCACCACCACCTTTTCAAAAGCAATTAAAGATGGACAATGAATGCTGGCCTAGCCAGTGACACTCACAACCCACAAATGATTTTTTGAATGATGAGCAGCATTCTGTACATGTCCAAGACAGCAAAAAGAAGAGATTATATATGAATTGAGACTGGAAAACCTGCAGTTTTTCAAAGCGCTTCAAGTCAGGATACTTTCCAGATTCAATAAAGTAGCTATTAATAATGCAATATGGTTCGTGCTGCCTAGTAATGTTTGAGCTGTGCACGTTACAGAGACCATTAAAATGCTAATGGTTACCCATTCATTATTTTCTGTTAGAAGCTAGAAAGAGATGAGGATGGATAATGTGGGTGTAAGTGAACATAATGCTACATTAAGCAAGTACTGCACATCTGAAGAAGCAACCTTGAAATAATCAAAACGAAGCCTGCAAAGACATAAAAGCTGGGAGGAAGGGTTCAGATTCCTGGCAAACCTGTCAGGGTTTTCAACTTGTCTAAACTTCGATAGTTTGAACTTTTAGAAGTCAACACCACAATAATAAAAGTCCCCTCACTCCCCAATCTGCTCTACTTTCCTGAAGCCACATACTTTTTCAAAAATAAAAGTTGACAAACACTGGTAGCCTTTATGTACTGTGCTCAAATGCTCTTTCTCAAAATATGTACATATACAGTGAGTGTTAACAGGCTATGCTCCATGAGGAACAGCGTAGCTGCGCAGAATCTAGCTCGCACATGATATTTTTGATTTGATTTATTATTGCCACATGTATTGGTACAGTGAAAAGTATTGTTTCTTGCACGCTATACAGACAAAACATACCGTTCATAGAGTACATAGGGGAGCAGGAAAGAAGAGGGTGTAGAATGTAGTGTTATAGTCATAGCTAGGGTGTAGAGAAAGATCGACTTAATATAAGTGAGGTCCATTCAAATGTCTGATGGCAGCGGTGAAGAAGCTGTTCTTGAGTCGGTTGGTACATGGTCTCAGACTTCACATGAGCATTTTCCACTAGAGGTTAATAGACTAGAAAGAAAAATAATTCAGACATGGTCGAAGAAAATTGGATGGATTTGCCAAAAATGGCTTAGATTGCATGTTTATAATATCAAATAAAGGTTTGAGAAAGCTTTTGCAATAAGAATAGACACCAGTGTTGTATAAGTAGCCATTTATGGTCATGGTACATTAATAGATTGATTTCAATAGTCTGAAAATTCCATAACAATGCTAAATGTTGCTAACAAGAATGAATAATGTGGTCTGTCTGTCGAGTCCCATTTATCTAACACCAGCGATACAGCACCCTGTTTATGATATATTAATTGTTGCTTCAGTGCTGAAAACAACCATAGAGGACAATCGACTGATGATTAACAAAAGTGGATAGTTGATCTAAAATATTATCAATTCCATGTACTATTAATGATGCTAGGATGGCATCCAAAGAGTGCATGCAATCTACAGTCATATTTTCACAATCATTTATTATGTGTTAACATGAGATATCTCATGTAGGGACAAATAATTCAACAAAACTTTTCACCTATATTAAAATCAGAAAACACCCCAAAGTGCTTCAGACAGAAATTGACAGAGAACCTAAGAAGTAGATAACAGAATTACAGACTAAAAGATTGGTCATAACTTAGAGAGGTGGAGAGGGTTTTTGGGAGGGAATGCCAGAGCTTGGGGCCAGCCTGCTACTGATTGACTGCTAATAGTGGAAAAAAGAGCGGATGGAGGGGTGGGGCAGGTGGGGGCTGGAATCATGATGTTACAGATGCAGGAATGATGGAGGAGAAACCTGGCATGGCAACCATGTCAAAAACTGCAGAAAGCTCATGTAAGAAGGATCTCAAAGGATAACATAGCACCATCTCAGTCATAGAGGACATCAGTTGTGTCTTTGATTAGATCCTGATCATTAGGGTCATTCCAATGCTGTAGCATGGGCTAAAAACCTAGTGGAAAATTTCAAACGATGGAGTTGTAGGAAAGGTAGGCATGGATTTTTTTTAATTCATTCATGGGATATGGGCATCACTGGCTGGCCAGCATTTATTGCCCATCTCTAGTCTCCCGAGAGCAGTTGAGAATCAACCACATTGTTATGGCTCTGGAGTCATGGGTAGGCCAGACCAGGTAAGGACGGCAGATTTCCTTCCCTAAAGGACATTAATGAACCGGAAAGGCGCCAACACATTAAGGACTTTGGAAAGGATAGGGAAGTTTATGAGGGGCTGTCCTGTGCAAGGGCAGAAGGGTTAAGGGTGGTACTTTTGGGAGATGGGTGATGACAGCAGATTTGAAAGGAAAGGGTACAGTCCTTGAGGTGAGAGACTGGTTCACAATATTAGCTAACATGAATTTAGGTTTTTACTCAGGTTAGTGTGATTTCATCACGATATTGAAATGCACAGAAAGGCAGCAATGCTACATAATAATGAATAAATACTCTTTAATATGCATATATAGTTGAATAATAGCTGTTAATGTGCTAATGCTGCCAACCACTGAATGCTGGTGATATTGCTTGAATGCAGTGAGCTTTTACAACACGGAGACTCTGCTGGATAATTCAGGTATATGCCTATTGTTTGGGAAGGATAGAACGGCAAGAAAACCGGAGCGGGTCAGGCGCAGATCGGACTGTGGGTCCCACACTTCGAGTGGGATTTTCCGGTCCTGCTTGCCCCATAACTGGAAAATCCCACCCGAGGTCAACGGACCTTTGCATGGTCCACCCCCTGCCCGCTACAGCATCTGTGACGGGCAGGATGGGAAAATTCCCCCCTTAGTCATTTTTTAGGAGAGTGGTGAGATTTGCACCAGTTCTGGGAGGGGCGGGGCTTAAACACGCCAGTGA
Source organism: Mustelus asterias (assembly GCF_964213995.1). NCBI lineage: Eukaryota > Metazoa > Chordata > Chondrichthyes > Carcharhiniformes > Triakidae > Mustelus > Mustelus asterias. Next base: position 136,328,562 of record NC_135801.1, on the reverse strand, counting down.
GCCCAGCTGCAAAGCGATTGGGTGCCAATTCGGAAGGGTGCCCCGATCTCACAGTAAACTGGGAGACCCCTCTTCCCCCCGCGGATATCAGGACACACACTATCAGTGGCATGTTTCCACACCTACTCCCCCACACAGATCACTGGCATCGGAGCCATCACAATGGGTCTCCCTTCCTGACCCCTGACATGCCTCCATGGTAGGATTTGAAATCACACTTTTTGAATGACTAATTTAGTCACATAACCACATTAAAAAAGTTTATGGAACTGGTTTTACCATGGCTCTTTAACCCAGCTTCTGGGTTCCACCCCCACACAACACAGGCTGTCATGATCATGATCTGCAACTGACCTTTGGGGCCTCAGTATTTAAAGGGGCCCCAGCAAGGTACAGAATGGAACTAATCTATACTGGCATGGAAGGGACAACAACTTTATTGATGGAATCTCAATGAGGGAAGACCATCCCATTGGTTTTCTGAGGTATCCTTGGAGATCATGCCTCAGGCTGTAGAGCAATATTGCTCCCAACAGATGGGAAGAAGAAGCCTACCTTGTGTTCTGCTGAAGCCACAGGAGTGGCATTACTGATAAGTAATACAAAAAGGAAGAGAAAGACTTTATGGTTCCACAAGAGAAATGACTTGGGTGTTTATAAGTATCACTTTTATTGTCAATGTTTATGCACCATAAACTTTATTTCAAAACTCCAGTCACTCCTTGTTCATAGAATCCCTACAGTGCAAAAGGAGGCTATTCGGCCCATCAAATCTGCACTGACTCTCCAACAGAGCATTTTACTCAGGCCCTATCCCTGTAACCCCACATATTTACCTTGCTAATCCCCCTAACCTATATATCTCGGGGCACTAAGGGACAATTTAGCATGGCTAATCCACCTAACCTGCACATCTTTAGACTGCGGTAGGAAACTGGAGCACCTGTTGGAAACCCACACAGAAAATGCACACAGTCAGCCAAGACCGGTATTGAACCTGGGTCCCTCACGATGTGAGGCAGCAGTGCTAACCACTGTGTCACCACGGCACTCCTGTTGCTTGTTGTGTGACCTGCAGCCTAGAGGAAAATGCTACGACAAGAGTAGAAAATGAGCAATGGGTATCAGTGAGAGGCAAGGATTGTTAACTGTAGGACAACTTTATGCTGGGGATGGACACAGTGGGTTTGGAATTGGTGTACTAGGCGGAAATACTGCCTCAGATCAGTTGAAATGTGCCTGAGTGAGCCTCCCTAGCGCTGTAGCTACATTTATATCTGCAGGTGTCCCTAACCACATCCAGCTCCTTCTCCTCCTCCCCCTGCTCCTTCTGTTTCCCTTCCTCTTCCTTTTCTTCCTTCAATGGGATTTCATAACATTAAGAAGCATCTTCAGAAAATCTAAATAAAGCTACTCATATTTACACGAAGACTTGAGAAAAATAAAATAGCTATTATTTGATTCTGTAGTGGTGATCTATCAGCATTCCTAAAGAATAATTATCTGACACATTTATATTCTTCATAATGTGCCCAAATTTTGTTTCTAAATGATTAATTATGCTGTTTTCTTTCTTGTAGCCCACGGTATGTGAGCGCGAGCTGTGTGTATTTGCTTTCCAGACTTTGGGAGTAATGAATGAAGCTGCGGATGAAATTGCAACAGGGGCCCAGGTACACAAACGTGAAATAGACAACTCCTTCTAACTGACTTCACTGTTTAAAGCTACTGGTGGCTATAATTAACATGTTGTAATGGGGGGAGTGGGTAGCACAAACTACTTGATCACTGTTTTCACACCCGCAATCCAAGCTAAATACAACTAAGAGAAAAGGAATGAAAATGTTGTTTTGAAATGTTGTATGCCTCACATTTGTTCTGTTTTAAATTGAGACTTCAGTACTTTTTTTCTCCGAACAGTGGGTGGAATTTTCCACTCCTGGATGTAGCAGGAATTGTGGGGAGGCAGGGGCACTAAATTTTGGCGAGAATAAAAGTTGCGTGCCAGTGGGAAATTAGTTTGGAATTTTGCTCTCTTGACTTTGCTGGCAGATTAAAGAGGAGTCAGGTTTCCCGCTGATCGATGGTGGGAACCACATTTGCATTCAAAAGCATCATTAAAAGGCCACCTCACCAGAACCATGTTCCACTCTAAATTAAGTGCCCCTCCAGTGGATAACTAGAATGGTCTGCTTTACCTAAGTGCAGGCATGTGGTGAACTTCACTTCACTCATGACTTGGAGGTCAGTAGAAACTGCTATGCCTTCTTTTAACAGCGTAACCATTAGGTGCCTGTAGTACTAGCTGTGCCAAGGCTGGGCATAGGGGTATTACCAATGGGGAGGGGCGAGATAGAGGCAGGACCGAGGTGGGGGAGGAAGACGAGAGGTGAGAGTGAGATAGAAACAGGACTTGGTGGGTGTCAGAGAAGATACAAGAGCGGAGGAGTGGGATGGAGATAGGAAGGTGCGGAGACGGAGGGGCGGGGCGTGGTCAAGGAATCAAGAAAGGAATGTTTGAGTCTCTCAGTAGCAGTCCAGTAAAGGAAACGCAAGTCCTGCTTCTTCATAAACTCCCTTTATTTTCTGATTCAACTCCACATACGCATCTCCCACACCCAGTGCCACCTGTAACCGCTTTATATATCCCAGTGACTTCTATTAAATGATTAACATCCAATTTAGGACTTAAGTGGAAGGTTAACCCAATCCTAACAAGGAATGGTGAAAAACTGTCTGGGGACAAAACGTAAAAGACTGACCGGGGAATATTCAGATACTGTCCTGGGATGGAGGCCACACTGTTGGGGACACATTGAAGAGACTGTCCTGGGGTGAGGCTATGCTGTTGAGAGCATGTTGAAAAGAATGTTCTGGGGCTGAGGCCACACTGTCGGGTGCATATTGAATTTCTGAATGGTATCATAGCTTCAGGGTGTGGGAATTTCCTCTCAGTACTTCCTCCATGGGCCATAGAGCATAAAGGAGTACAAACCTCTCCAGGAATCCATGGGAGCCCATCGGCAGAGATGGGAAATGGCCAATAATTGGTCTTTGGAAAGTGGAGAGCCATGATGCCCAGAGAATACTCCAGAACAACAGGAAGCTATCGGGTTCTCCTCCTTGTGTCCTTCACCACCATTTTACAATGTCTCCTGCCTCCCAGCCTACCTCAAGGGTTGGCAAATTCCAAGCTTGAGTTTGGTTTCTCAGCGGGTATGTGTCAAAATATGCTCTTAATTCAGCTGTACTTAGTACTAAATTATCAATAGTACTCAGAGAGATAAGAGGGTGGCTGACAGAAGAGATGGAAAAAAGTCAGACTGGTACAAAAGAGCAGCCTTTCTTGAAGGAAGGACTTTGAGACATAGTTGAGGTAGAATAGGACTTTACTTCAATCTAAACAAATAAGGGTAGAGGGTTAGAATTCCCATGAAAGTTCTCCTGCTCTCCCATTAGAATCTTGGCTGAAGATCAGCAGAAACCCAGCAGATGGAACTGCTTCACTGGAGTGTCCTCCAATCGTCTGCCCAAGTTACCAAAGAGAGAGGAATGGGAGAACCATTGTGGAAATTCCACTCCACTGTGCCTGAAAGGATGTTTGATGTAAATACAGTGCCTGAAAAGAGTTTCATTGCCCAACACTAACATCCTGGATGAGCACAAAATGTACATTATAAATTAATGTTCACTACATAACCATATCCGGTGTCTCAGAAATATCTAGAAAGAAGATTTAACATCTCACATGAAGGTTCATTCAGTGACTTTCACCTCCCAGTTAGAACTTTGCTTTAGTCAATGGGAACACGGATCTGAGAATCAATATTATAACACTGTATCCCGATCTCTGATCAGCATTCCCATCTATTGAAGTTCTATACTGGGAACATATGGGCAAAAACAAGAAACACCTTGGATATCAGGGGTGAGATGATGCCATTTAATTTGCTTTTGATTGCGAGAAGGATGTTGGCCCAGATATAAATATGACTGTCTTCTCTGGCAATCCGGCACTCCTCAGTATTGCAGTGAAGTGTCAACCTAGATTATGTGCTCCAGGCTTGAAGTGAGGTTTGAAGCCATAACTAAAAAAAGAATGCTATCTGCTAAGTAAAAACTAATTCTAAAGCTAATTCTTCATGTTGATATCATTAAAAGCTACTTGTGATTAAAGACAATTGGGATAACTTTTAGACCTAATAATCACAGTTGGGAGCCTCATCCACTAGCACCATAAAATACAAATCTGCATGCACACTGCTGGTGGGTGTAGTGCCTGCGAGCCCTATCTAGGTGACCACACTTCCAACTAACTTTCTTTTGTTATTGCAGGTGGTGGATTTGTTAGTGTCCATGTGCCGATCCGCTCTGGAATCTCCCAGAAAAGTGGTCATTTTTGAGCCATATCCATCTGTAGTGGATCCCCTTGATCATCTGAGCCTGGCATTTAACCCAAGGGTACTTTATTTTCCTGTTAATTAACACTGAGTTAATGACTCTCTGGTATAATATCAATGATCACTTGGTATAATGAGTTAAAAATCAAGTCCTAAAAATCACAGGAGTAGTTTCCCAATTTTGGATTCCTTGCCACAAAACATGACACATTGAGAATACGCTTCGGAATATTGAACACAGCGATATTATGCTGGTTACATAGTTTTCCTTACTGCCATCCTACATTAAGGACATGCCATCCTTCACATCCAGCATTTCCTGATGTGCAATGCTAATGTCCAGACCAAACTAAACATTTATCCACAAGTTTCAGTTTTTAGACCACTTCATCTAAGACATTTCACGATTGTCAATAATAATACAGAGAATCTAGTGTTTATAAACTTTTCTTACTTCAATTGACACTTGGCTAATTTATTGTACTGGCTGGGCCTCATCACATTCTTAGTGTATCTTGCTTAATTAAGTGCATCACAAGTAATGTGAGAGAAATAAGCTTGTTTCTATAATCATGTTGATCCTAATTAAAGTTCTCTTAGCTATTGATTAACTTTTACATTGACCCACTATGCTTGCAAATGTCATCTCATCTCCAACCTCCCTCTCCTCTGCAAAGTCCTGGAATGTGTTATCACCTCCTAAATCCATGCCAGTCTTTCTAGAAACTCCATGTTTGGACGCTTCCAATCCAGCTTAATAAAGGTACAATGACCCCCTCTGTGATTGTGACTAGTCCCCCTTGTCCTCTCAACCTCTCATCAGCCTTTGACATTGTTGATGAGGATGGTGTTGTCAATGGTGTCAGAGGTTGCAGACAGTTTTAACAAATATCTAATGACAAATGGAACTGAAGGATTTAGGACAGAGATGTTCAAATACTCCATGGGACTTAACATTTCATAGCTGTTATCTGCAGAGAACAGGGTTGAACCGGATAAGGATTCCAAAGTTTACCTCAATTGCCTCTCGGAATCTGAAGTATTTATACAGAACTCTCTAGGACATTAAATAAGATAGAGTTCACGATAGAATAATATATAACAAATGTAGAAAAGCACAGGCTTAAAGCTCCAAATGGCTTCTCTCTCATTCCTCACTTGGGTTTTTATACCGTAGAACCAAAGAAATGACACAACTTAGAAGGGGCCATTCAGCCCATCTTGTCCATGCCGACCCAAAAGCACCAGGTGCCCTTTCTAATCCCATCTTCCTGCACACGGTCCATAGCCCTGCAGTTTACAGAACTGAAGGTGCTGATTAAGGTACTTTTTAAATGAGTTTAGGGTCTCTGCCTCCACCACCAACTCAAACAGCAATTCCAGACACCCACCACCCTCTGCATAAAGAAGACTTTCCTCATGATCCCGATAATCCTTCTGCTACATAACTTGAATCTATGACCCCTGGTTTTTGAACTCTGCTGTGGAGATGCCGGCATTGGACTGGGGTAAACACAGTAAGAAGTTTAACAACACCAGGTTAAAGTCCAACAGGTTTATTTGGGAGCAAAAGCCACAAGCTTTCGGAGCCTTAAGCTCCTTCTTCAGGTGAGTGGGAATTCTGTTCACAAACAAGGCATATAAAGACACAAACTCAATTTACAGAATCATGGTTGGAATGCGAATACTTACAGCTAATCAAGTCTTAAAGGTACAAACAACATGAGTGGAGATTTTGAACTCTGCCACAGGAAACAGGTTCCTCCTGTCCACTCCCTCCCTCACCCTCACCCTCATAAATTTTGTATACCTCAATCATGTCACCCTTTAGCTTTCTCTGTTCCAAGGCAAACAGCCCCAACCTCTCCAATCTCTCCTCATGGCTGCAATTCTCCAGCCCAGTAAATAATATACACCTGGTCATGTTTAAATAAAATTAATTTCTCAGCATGAAAATTATTTAAGTAGATTCCCCATGTTGATGGTTGATGTGGGGAAAGTAATCTAGAGTTTCACGAGTCAGGATGTTTAAAAATAGTGGGTGGGACCCAAATGCAAAAGTGCTACACCTACATCCAAGTGATCCCATTTTTCCCAGCCGGGGGAACTTGGTGCTGAGTTTAAATGAAAACATTTTGACTGTTCAGAGGGCTGGACCCCATGGTGTGAAAGTGATGAATTGGTGGAATAAACAAAAATGCTCTTGAAGAGTGGATAAGATCTGTTGAACTGTCATAATCTGAAGTTTCTTTAAATCCTCCACAAAAAATAACTAGCTATAGTTTTCAATTATTTATTTTTTTTAAAACACTCCGTTGGACTGCTTTGATTGACATGTCAACTGATGTGGCTTATGTTCAAGCGGTTTTCTTGTTGAATTCTTTGACAATAATTCCCGAAGAGCTATTCATTATGAATGCTTAATTGAGTTTCAAAAGCTGCAATAATCTCAGCAGTGTGTTCAGAGGTCACTGTTTGATTGACAGATTAAAGAGGCTGTTAAAGGTTTGGGATATGAAGAGAAGAGTGTTTTTGTAAGAGATTAACTACTTGAGGAGATTTAAAAGTTTTGAAGCTTCCGTGAATGGGAGTTTTTGTCTTCACCATCAAGACTGTGTAGCGAGAGCTGTATTAGATTCTTAGTAGTTTATTTTTTTCATCTCCACATGGCTCCTGAGGCCCACCCATGGTGGATATAAGGTGAGTTAGCATGGAGTTGGCATGGGGGTATGAGGGGTCATGGGGTGGGTGAGAGTAATGACTGGCATTGACTTGGCATGGGGGTATGAAGGGCTATGACGGATGGGTCGAAATGTGAGGGGATGTGAGGCATGAGGGCTGGAGAGCTTGAACTCTTCTAAAATAACAGGGACAATGTCCCAGAGAACTAATGTGGGCCTTCGAACCAGCCCAGCATGGCACACATCCACCCCCTCTAATATCTGTGTCCAGGATCCGCAAACTTGACTCCATGACGTCATCCTGCACCCACCCCTGCTCTCCTCTCCCCCACTCCCCTTCTTATCCCCCTTATCCCAACCACCATTTCCTCCTCCACCACCCCCCTTCAACCACTTGTGATTTAAGGCAATTTTCACTGAGCTGGGTCCAGAAAGTTGGGAAATTTCCCAACTCGGGTGACCTGCTTCAGTAGTCAAAATCCAGCTCACTATGGCAGCATCGAAGAATGGATTGGATATATGTAATAAAGAAAAAAAGATTAAAAGGATAGTGGGAACGTGTAAGTAAATATAGTCAGACCTGTTTGCTCATGTAAAATGGAGACATTAACCAATTGGACGAAGTGGCCTATCTCAGTGTTACAACTATGATGTATTTCTGTCGATTGGCAACAAGATTGGGGCATCTTGCTACTGTTAATCGTCACCTTACTTTTTATTGTAAACTCTATTCTGAAGTGTTTTTCCCACTTTGAACTAGAAAAAAGACTATGAACGATTAGTTAAAGCACTGGACAGCATCACATCCATCAGGGAAATGACCCAGGTAAGGCCCAAAGCATGTAACTAAACAACAGACTGCATTCAATGGTAGCAAAGCTAAAGGCTGCAGCTATACAATTGTTGTTTGAATTAAAAGGAAGGGTATGTCTGCAGAATTGTTTTTCTGTTCAAATTTTCCCATCTTGGAGAAAAATGTATTTGTCACTGTTTGTCAAATATTACCAAATGACTTGCCTCTTTCAGATTTATCATTCCTTAAGCCTTTAGTTGCTTCAAGATATATATGCTTTGTGAAAAGGTACTGTTAACTACAATATGGCCTACGCTTTATAACAACTAAGGAGTTGACATGGAACTATTTAACCTTGGAATGATCTCTGTTGAGTGATTATATATTAGCATTCAGCGAGTAATGTGGATTTTAGTTAAAGGCAAAATCTGAAACAAAAACAGAAAATGCTGGAGAAACTCAGCAGGTCTGACAGCATCTGTGGAGAGAGAATAGTTTTTAAAGTTTTAAAGTTTATTTATTAGTTTCATATGTAGGCTTACCGTGGTACTGTGAAAATCCCCTAGTCACCACACTCCAGCGCCTGTCCAGGTACACTGAGGGAGAATTTAGCATGGCCAATCCACCTAACCATTACATCTTTAGGATTGTAGGAGGAAACCGGAGCACCCCAGAGGAATCCCATGCAGACATGGGGAGAATGTGCAGACTCCACACAGACAGTGACCCAAACTGGGAATCAATCCTGGGTCGCTGGTGCTGTGAGGCAGCAGTGCTAACCACTGTACCACTGTGCCGCCCTTCGTTTTGAGTCAGGATGACCCTTCATCAGGGCAGCGGGCGTTAGGGTTCAGCTGACTTCAGATTGGCTTCCATTCTCATCTAAAGAAAAAAAATGATAGCGGAGCAAGTACAAGGGCAATGAATTGTTTAAAGTTTATTTATTAAAGTTTATTTATTTATTAGTGTCACAAGTAGGCTTACATTAACACCGCAATGAAGTTACTGTGAAAATCCCTAGTCGCCACGCTCCGGTGCCTGTTCGGGTACACTGAGGGAGAACTGCATATGGCCCTTCCTATTTTATATATCAAAAAGCAGATTCAGAGGAAAGGAGAAGCAACATGCAAATCTCTGAGGCAGCAAACTCATTGATATGTTATGTAAGTGTGAGAAATATATCCAGATTAATTAACTTACTTTAACTATTCACATATTCCCTGTTCTTGGAATCTCTGATATTTCTCAATTCTCCCATTATGTCTCCTTTTCCCTTGAAATATCTTCTTGTCAATCTCCTGTTCTCCACCGAATTACTTTCATTGTTTTCTTCTCTTGTGTAAGTGATAACCCCCACCCCCACCCCTCGCTCTCTTTTTTCTTATGAGTTATTCACCTGCAATATGTTCTGCTCCTGAGGCAGAGCTATGCTTGAAATATTAACACTCTTCCTTTCCTTACAGATGCTGCCTTTCTTGTTGAATATTTAGAGCACTTTCTGCTTATGTTTGAAAAATGTATTTGTTGCTCTGTTCTCTTAAAGAGAACTGGGGTAGAGTACTTCGAACAAGAGGTACTGCCTAGAATTTCAACAGCTCTCATTTATTTGGCACCTTCAATCATTCCAATGTGCCATTTTTATATTTTGCATATTCAAACTTGCCTTTCATTTTGTTTTGTGCTCTCAAACTAAATGTTATTTCCAATTAGATAATTTTGATATTCTACTAGAATCTTGCACATTTTCCTGAAGGAAATTGTTTGACATTCCCTATTCGACATCCACTCCAATTATTTTGTTAGCCCTTAATAGTGACGCTACAAGGTACACATTAAATTGGAAAAGACTGTCTGGATTATACACGGGGCTCATAGTTTCTAGAATGTGAAGGGGCTGTATTCATTGGAAATTATTATCCAATCCACATTGTGGGGCTTTCAAGGTGTCATCCCCCAGACATTTCAGCAGATAGGTGACCTTTGGCAAGTTCAGCCAAATGTCATGAGATATCTTCACTCTTTTGACTGACCCATCAAAATAATGATTCAATTAAGTTCAACAAAATAATTGTGGAGGTGACGTTAACTAGATCATGTCATGGTCAGATGGAAATGAAGATGTTGATTTCCATGCCTGAGGCTGACAAAACAAAGGAGATTGTCATCGACTTCAGGAAGCGTAGTGAAGAACATGTCCCTGTCTACATCAACGGGGATGAAGTAGAAAGAGTTGAGAGCTTCAAGTTTTTAGGTGTCCAAGTCACCAACAACCTGTCCTGGTCCACCCATACTGATGCTATAGTTAAGAAAGCCCACCAACACCTCTACGTTCTCAGAAGACTAAGGAAATTTGGCATGTCAGCTACGACTCTCACCAACTTTTACAGATGCACCACAGAAAGCATTCTTTCTGGTTGTGTCACAGCTTGGTATGGCTCCTGCTCTGCCCAAGACCGCAAGGAACTACAAAAAATCGTGAATGTAGCCCAATCCATCACGCAAACCAGCCTCCCATCGATTGACTCTGTTTACACTTCCCGCTGCCTCATCAAAGCAGCCAGCATAATTAAGAACCCCACGCACCCTGGACATTCTCTCTTCCACCTCTTCCATCGGGAAAAAGATACAAAAGTCTGAGGTCACGTACTAACCGACTCAAGTACAGCTTCTTCCCTGCTGCTGTCAGACTTTTGAATGGACTTACCTTGTATTAAGTTGATCTTTCTCTACACCCTAGCTATGACTGTAACACTACTTTCTGCACTCCCTCGTTTCCTTCTCTATCAACCGTATGTTTTGTCTGTATAGCGTGTAAGAAACAATACTTATCACTGTATGTTAATACATGTGACAATAATAAATGAAATCAAATCAAGGACTCAATAATTTTATGCTCTGTAGCTGTTTTGGGCATGTCCTTGGTATAATATGACACTGTGGTACCAACAAGATTGAAGACTGTTTTAATGAAAACAAAAAGAAAAAAGCCTTGAAATTAAACAGAAAACACCAGACATTCTCACAATAAGTCTGCTGACATCTCGAAAGAGATAGATGTTTGAGAAAGAGAACCTTAATTGGAATTTAGAAATATTAATGTAATTCATCACTCATTTGAACTTGCTGTATATATTTAGTGTTTCCTATTTTTCTTTCAATATACTATGATATATGCTCACAACTGGAGCACATGACCTGCACTGGGAAAAAATAACCTTATTTTGTTTATCTCAATAGGCACCATACTTGGAAATCAAGAAACAAATGGACAAGCAGGATCCTCTGGCACATCCTCTGTTACAGTGGTACTTTTAACTTAAATATTGAACAATCTCAGGGAAAGAACAAGAAAGGTTCCTGTAATTCCTTCAGTTCAATCTGCTCAAACCTGGGGAGTTGAACTCTCCGGGATTCTCCGGCCTCCCGGCCATGTGTTTCCCGGTGGCAGGAGGTGACACATTGTTTGCTAGCGGTGGGATTCTCTGGTCCTGCTGCTGTCAATGAGAACTCCCATTGACGTCACCTCACGCCGGCGGGAAACCTGCGGGCAGGAGTCCGCTGCTGGCATGACTGGAGAATCCCACCGGCGTGAATGGCCAGAGAATTCCGGCCAATGTATTTTTCTTACAATTATTCAGTGGTGCCATCTGTTCAATGTTAAGCATGTGCAGCTCTTTGTTACTTACAAGTAATTCAAGTTTTAATGTATTAACCTCAATGCAAGGTCATTTATTCCCCCCTTGCTCACAGACACGTTGACTTACCTCCAGAGAGCATTTTACTGTTTATGCAGTGGGGTATTTTCCTTTATGAGCAGCAAGATCTGAATTTATAGCCACACGGCTACATGGCTTAGATCATGCCACAAGCTGTTTTTATGTCACTGAATTATCGACCCATTTTTAAAATTTATTTTGTTGTAACTTCTGTTTTATTTTAAATCAAGAAAGCAAAATGACACCTTGTTTCTTTTTAAACCAGGATTATTTCCAGTAACAGATCCCACATTGTAAAATTACCTGCAAACAGGGTAAGTGACTTGATGATAATACCCAAGATGAGATGTATATTTTTGCAAGCAAACTGGTTTGAATTTCTTTCCTGCAACCCTGTGAAATAAAGATGTCAGCCCTCATCCCATCCTCTGTTCACTTTTTAACTCGATGAAATGAACTATAATGTGTGGACCACTGTAGGATGCAGTGATGGATTTCCACAATACTGTATCAATAGCAGCATGACGCCCATTTAGTTGTACAAGTCATTCCTGCTTGTGGGTGTCCCTGACAAGGCCAGCATTTATTGCCCATCTTTAACTGCCCTTGAGAAGGTGGTGATGAGTGGCTTTCCTGAACCATTGTGGTCTGTATGCCAAATGTGATCCCAAAGTGCTGTATAGAAGACATCTCCAGGTTTTAGGCCCAGTGATAGTGAAGAAATTGTGATATATTTCCAAATCGGGATGATATCTGGTTTGGATGGGAACTGCAAGCATTGGTGTTGCCATTCACTTGCCATTCTTGCCCTTGTAGGCACAGGGTTCAAGGATTTGAGAGGCATTATTAAAAAAGACTTGACTAGTTGCTCAGTGCATCATGTTCATGGTACATAGAATCATAGAGGTTCACAGCATGGAAACAGGCCCTTCGGCCCAACTTGTCCATGTCGTGCAGCTTTTACCATTAAGCGAGTCCCAATTGCCCACATTTGGCCCATATCCCTCTTTACCCATCTTACCCATGTAACTGTCTAAATGCTTTTTAAAAGACAACATTTTACCCGCCTTTACAACTACCTCTGGCAGCTCGTTCCAGACACTCACCACCCTCTTTGAAAAAATTGCCCTCTGACACTTTTGTATGTCTATCGTCTCAACTTAAACCTATGCCCTCTAGTTTTAGACACCCCTATCTTTGGGAAAAGATATTGACTATCTAGCTGAACTATGCTCCTCATTATTTTATAGACCTCTATAAGATCACCCCTAAGTCTCCTACGCCCCAGAGAAAAAAGTCCCAGTTGATCCAGCCTCCCCTCGTAACTCAAACCATCAAGTCCCGGTAGCATCCTAAGTAAATCTTTTCTGCAGTCTTTCTAGTTTAATAATATCCTTTCTATAATAGGGTGACCAGAACTGTACACAGTATTCCAAATGTGGCCTCACAACTTCAACAAGTTTGGGCGGCATGGTAGCACAGTGGTTAGCACTGCTGCTTCACAGCTCCAGGGACCTGGGTTCGATTCCCGCCTTGGGTCGCTGTCTGTGTGGAGTTTGCACCTTCTCCTCGTGTCTGCGTGGGTTTTCTCCGGGTGCTCCGGTTTCCTCCCACAGTCCAAAGATGTGCGGGTTAGGTTGATTGGCCAAGCTAAATTGCCCCTTAGAGTCCAGAGATGTGTAATTTAGAGGGATTAGTGGGTAAATATGTAGGGATATCGGGGTAGGGCCTGGGTGGGATTGTGGTCGGTGCAGACTCGATGGGCCGAATGGCCTCTTTCTGTACTGTAGGGTTTCTATGATTCTATGAACAAGACATCCCTGCTCCTGTATTCAATGTTCTACACACTGTGAACATGATGGATTGGAATTTATGCTCCTCTGCTCATGAATTTGGAAAATAAAATCCAACAGGTGACCTTCCTCCACCTACCTGCTGCCTTGGCCTGTCTGAAACTTTATTGAGGGGACGGGGAGGCATCTTGGGCTTATTGAGGCCCGTATGTGACCAATTAATCACTGCTGGTATTTGGCCTATGATGGGGGAGACACACACCATGCAGAAAGCCCAGCAGCATTAGCTGTACATGCTGGTAGTAGGCAAGGAGAGTCTTTCTCTCCCCCTCCCCCACTTTACCCATTGCCACTTGCCTTTTGAACCCAGCTCTCCACTCCTCACCGAGATCCCAGACTCTGGACTTAACTGGGCTCCTCGATGTGGTGGGACGGCCTGAGTTCCAAGAGTAGCCACTGCTCCAAGTTGGTACTGCTGAGACTACAGAGCTGCTGGCCATCTGAAAGGTTAACAGCTTTTTAATGCGAGGCTTTCTCCCGAGAAAGGGGCAGAAGTCTAGCCTTAAAGCAACTAACGCTGCTCCCAGATCATGGGCAGGCTCCCCCCCTGAGTTTTTAGTCGCAGGAGGGTAGGGAAGGGGGATTGTGGTGCCCTACAAATTACAGCCCGGTGTGCCGGTGCTGGAGGGAGTTAATGTTTAAGGTGATGGATGGGGTGCCAGTCAAGCAAGCTGCTTTGTCCTTGATAGTGTTGAGCTTCTGGGGTAATGTTGGTGCTAGTTGCATTCATCCAGGAAAGTGGAGAGTATTCCAACACACTCCTGACTTGCAGATGGTGGACCAGCATTGGGGAGTCAGAAGGGAGTTAATCCCCACAGAATTTTGAGCCTCTGACCTGCTCTTGTAGCTAAAGTATTTATAGGGCTACTGCAGTTCAGTTTTTGGTCATCACAATATTTCTATGGCACCACAAAGCTGAAATTTGTATTCTTCCCACAAAAACTGGAAGAAATGTCTTTCATGTTGAAAGGAATGAATGACAAACCAAATTGCTGGACATTATGGTTCTGAAATGTACTTTATCTTAGAATGTGATTCCATTAACAGCAATTAAAACACAAATCATCTGCAGAAATGATCCTTCAATGCGATCAAGCAGCTACAGTGAGGTTTTTAACTGTCAGATAATTTATAAATGTCAGAACATCATTTACAAACTTATAAATGTCAGACAATTATGCCGTATAATGTGCAATTGGTGTTGAAGAATGGGATGAAAGCAGCAACAAAAATCTGCGCTGGAGCATGGCGATGGCATTTTTAATAGGAGAAGACCGGTTATTACCTCCACTATCCACATGTCAGCAATTAAAGCAGGGATAGTTTGGTTCAATCGAGGTAAATTCCCCTGAGGAGGGACAGATGGAACAAACAAAGTCAGAGAGAGATCCCTGGATAATGAAAGAGACAGATAGTAAGATGAAGCTGATATAGGATGTGTATGACAGGTATCAGTTTGATAAGGCACATGAGAAGCAAAGAAGGCCAACGTACTATTTGCTTTCCAAATGGCTTGCTTCATGCTTGGTTTCAGTGACTGGTGTACAAGGACACCCTTTGTACATCAACATTTTCCAAACTATCACTATATAAATAACACTCTGCCATTCTGTTTTTCCATCCAAAATGGATAACTTCACATTTATAAACATTATAATGCATCTGCCATGTATTTGCCTACTCACGCAATTGTCTAAAACACTTTGGAGCCTCTTAACACCCTCCTCATGACTCACCTTCCCACCTAACTTTGTGTCAGCAGCAAACTTGGGAATATTACATTTGGTTCCCTCATTCCAAATCATTGATATATGTTGTGAATAGCGGGAGGCCAAGCACTGATCTCTGTGATATCCCACTCGTCAAAGCCTGCCATTCTAAATAAATCCATTTATTCCAACTCTCCTTTTCCTGTCTGCTAATCAATTCTCAATTCATGTCAATGTGTTACCCCCAAACCTATGTGCTTTAATTTTGGACACTAACAATCTCTTATGTGGGACTTTATCAAAAGCTTTCTGAAAATCAAAATCCACCACATCTGACAGTTCTCCCTTATCTATTCTACTAGTTACATACTCAAAAAAACTCCAGTAGGTTTGTCAAACATGATTACCCTTTCATAAATTTATGTTGACTTTGTCTAATCCTGTTGATATTTTCTAAATGTCCTGTTGTCACATCCTTTGTAATAGCCTCCAGCATTTTTCCTGCTACCGATGTGAGGCTAACCAGTCTCTAATTCCCTGTTTTCTCCCTCATTTTTTAAACAGTGGGGTTATATTTTCCACCCTCCAATCTGCCAGGATTGTTATGAAATCTACAGAATTTTGTAAGGTGACGATGAACGCATCCTTTACTTCTATGGCCGCCTCCTTTAGTAACTGGGATGTAGATTATCAGACCCTGAAGATTTATTGGCTTTCAGGTCCATTAATTTCTCCAGCACTTTTTTTTTGGTAATACTACTTTCCTTCATTTCCTCATTCTCACTAGACCCTTGGTTCCCTCGCATTTTTGGAAAGTTTTTTGTGTTTTCTTCCATGAAGGCAGAACTAAAGTAATTGTTTAATAGCTCTGCCATTTCCTTGTTCACGATTATAGATTCTCCCTTTTCAGACTGTAAGGATCTACAGTTTCTCGCAACTTTATATGACACTTCTTTGGATCTCATATCATCCTTAGTTTATTTTTGTTAGCCATGGTTGGACTGATTTTCCCGATGTTTTGCACAAAAAAGGAATGTATAACTGTTGCAATGTATGCATTAATTCCTTAAATATTAGCTTTGCCTATCCACCATCATGTATTTTAATGAAATTTCCCATTCTATCATAGCCAATTCACCCCTCATACCTTCATGGTTTCCTTTGTTTAGAGTTAGGACTCTTATTTTGGATTGGACGTCTTCACTTTCCATCCTAATGAAGAATTCTAACATATTGGGCCCGATTTTACCATTGCGTCGCGCCCATTTTCAGGCGCGAAAACGTGGTAAAGTCGGGTGTGAGGCCACTAATGCGATCCGCGTCCGCGCAGATTGCCACTTTACCGAAACCCAGGAATAGCGGCGATTCGATTCGTGCCCAAAACAGGCGCAATGGCGATTTAAATGCATTTGCATGCATTTAAATTGAATTAATGAACTGCCCGCCCAACTTTATCAGCATTTCCCCCTTTACCACTGCGTTTGCCAATCCGGAACCGCGCTGTGATGGACCTGCTGAATAAAAGTCTGAATCGGGCGCTCCAGCTGCTGAAGAGCGCATTCAGTGCTTCCAACGGCTCTCTGACTCAGATCAGGAGTCGGGGGGGGGAGGGAGGCGGGTCAGATCATTCTCTGGTTGGGGGGGGAGGAGGGGGAGGCGGGTCAGATGTATCTCTGGCGGGTGGGGGGGGGGGGGGAAGAGGGCCGATCGTTGTCTGGTGGTGTGGGAGGAGGAGGCGGGTCAGATGTTCCTCTGGGGAGGGGGAGATGAGTGAGGCCAGATCATTCTCTGAGGGGGTGGGGGATGAGTGAGGCCAGATCGTTGTCTGGGGGGGGGTTGAGTGAGGTCAGATCATTCTCTGGGGGTGTGGGGGGATGAGTGAGGCCAGATCGTTGTCTGGGGGGAGGGGGGTGACTGAGGCCAGACCATTCTCTGGGGGGGCGGGGGGGGGGGGGGGGGGGGGGGAGTGAGGCCAGATCGTTGTCTGGGGGGGTGGTTGAGTGAGGCCAGATCATTCTCTGAGGGGGTGGGGGATGAGTGAGGCCCGATCGTTGTCTGGGGGGAGGGGGGGTGACTGAGGCCAGACCATTCTCTGGGGGGGGCGGAGGAGGGGGGGGGAGTGAGGCCAGATCGTTGTCGGGGGGGGTGGTTGAGTGAGGCCAGATCATTCTCTGAGGGGGTGGGGGATGAGTGAGGCCCGATCGTTGTCTGGGGGGAGGGGGGGTGACTGAGGCCAGACCATTCTCTGGGGGGGGCGGAGGAGGGGGGGGGAGTGAGGCCAGATCGTTGTCGGGGGGGGGGGGAGGAGGGAGGCCCGTTCGCTCACTGGTGGGGGGGGCAGATGGATCTCTGGTGGGGGAGGGGTCAGATGGATCTCTGGTGGGGGGGGGTGGGGGCAGGGGGATCCGCTGCCAGTCTGCAGGCGATCGGTGGGGGGGGGAGAGGGACAGGGGTGGGGATTGGTCTGGGTAGCGGGGGGGTTGATAATGGGGACAGTGATGTCAGTGGGTAGTGGGGGGGTGGATAAGGGGGACAGTGATGTGTGTGGGTAGTGTTGGGGGGTGGATAAGGGGGACAGTGACATCTGTGTGCACCATCGCTCCCACTTTTCGCTCCCGGGCCGCTTTCTCCGTATTCTGCGGTCGGGGAGCGATCTGACACGGGCACGCTTTTTCAAATTTTTTTCCAACTGCGCATGCGCAGTTCAGAGCTCCGATCGTTTCGGCCGTGCTAAGCCCCACCCACAGCGCGAATGGGACTGGAGATGGCTGAGTGCGTATGAGTGCGCCTGAAAGCAGATTTCTAAGTCGGATCTGCATGACGCCCAGATTCAGCACTTAGAATGAAAATGGTAAAATCGGGCCCATTATGGTCACTCATCCCTAAAGGACGCCCCACAACAAGATTACTGCTGAACTCCTTTTCACAGCACAATACCAAATATAGGATAGCCTGTTCCCTAGCTGGTTCCTTGATGTACTGGTTTTTAAAAAGGAATTCATCCACCAGATTATTATTGCTAATTTAGTTTTTCCAGTCTGTGTGTAGATTAAATTCACCCATGATTACTGTAGCACCTTTGCTGCATGCATTGCTAATTTCCTGTTTATTGCCATCTCATACTACTGTTTGGAGGCCCATAGACAACTCCCACTAATTTTTCCCTACCCTTGTTCCTTCTTAACTCCACCCAGATGGATTCTACATCTAGATTTTCTGAGCCAATATCCTCTCTCACTATTGCACTGATTTCATCCTTTACTAACACCACCCCACTTCCTTTGCCTTTTTGCCTGCCTTTCCTAAATATTGAAGACCTTTGGATATTCATTTCCTAGCCTTGGTCACCCTGCAGCTATGGCATGTAATTGCGATCATATCGTACCTATTTACATCTATTTGTGCTGTTAATTCATCGACCTTATTATGAATGCTCTGTTGACTCAACTATAGTGCCTTTAGACTTGTCTTTTTAACATTTTTACACATTTTTTTTCTATCGTTGTTTCCCTCTTTTGTGTCTCCCCACTCAGGATCCCACTCCTTTGCCAAGTTTAAACACTCCCCCGCAGTTATGACAAATACCCCTGCAAGGATATTGGTCTCAGTGCTGCTGTGGTGCAACCCATCCAGCTGGCACAGGACCTACCTCCCCCAGAATCAATCCCATTCTTCGAATCTATGAACCCGAATTGATTTTTCACAAGGTCGAGCTCTCCAACTTGTCAAGCTGTTGGTTTCAGAAGTTGTACAGTGTCAGAATGTGTCAGCAAAGAGCTGATGTATTTACTGTAGTAAGATTGTAATAACATTTGTCACCTTACTCTTTCATGTAGCAACTAAAATTCATGCACACTCCACACCAGTTTTTGCTCCTCAGCAGCCCACCGGCCAAAGAATCCAATTTCAGGGCAGCAAAGAAACTTTATGGGAGCACTTTTGCATTTCAGTGAGTTTCCTTTCTCTAAATCTCTATAAAGATATGAATAATGTCTGTCATAGTTAAAAAGAGAATTATACAATATGTTATAGAAATGTTTTCTTTGTGTTTGCTTGAATATGTGTAAATCGTTTTAACCACAACTTTTTGCATATAAGTGCTGGAATAAAAGAATACAGATAAGGGATCAAAGACAGGGGCTGGAATTTTCCCGTCCCACCTGCCACGGGAATCGCAGTGGGCGGGACTCGGAGCATGCAAAGGTCTTTTGACTTTGGGCGGGATTTTCCAGCTTTGGGGCAAACGCGGCTGGAAAATCCCAGCTAGGATCTATTTGTTTTGAGCTCAAAAGGAGTTATTACACTACCTGCTGCTCCCAATGCCTCGTGCCAGTGAGGCTAAGAATAGGGAGTTGGTTCAAATGAATGCCTGGCTAAAGGACTGGTCCAGGAGGGAGGGCTTTATGTTCATAGACCAATGGGAGGTTTTCAGGAGACGATGGCACCTGTACAAGAGGGAGGGGTCACAACTAAGTTGGAAGGGCACAAATATCTTGGCTGGGAGCTTTGCTAATGCAGTTCGGGGGGGTTTAAACTAGTATGGCAGGGGGGTGGGGATCAAACTATTAGGTCTATAAGTGTGGTGGCTGGGACAAGGCTGGCAAAGAAGAAGAGCACTCTGGGGGAGGACGACCTCACTGGGCCTGGGGGTCTGGAGTGCTTATACTTCAATGCAAGGAGCGTAGCAGGTAAAACAGACGAACTTGGGGCCTTAATGCGCACGAGGAATTTGGATGTGGTTGCGGTGACAGAGACTTGGTTGAAAGAGGGACAGGAATGGCAGCTGAATATTCCAGGGTACAAGTGTTTTAGGCGAGACAGAGGAGGGGCCAAAAGAGGTGGGGGAGTAGCGGTATTGGTTGGAGAGCATATTACAGCGGTGCAGAGGGAGGACAATTCGGAGGAGTCGTGTAGCGAGTCACTCTGGGTGGAGCTTAGAAACAGGAAAGGCGCAGTCACTATGTTGGGGGTGTACTACAGGCCCCCCAACAGCCCAAGGGAAGTGGAAGAATGGATATGTCAGGAGATACTGGATAGGTGCAGGAAATATAGGGTTGTTGTAGTGGGAGACTTCAATTTCCCTGGTATAGACTGGAAATCGCTGAGGGCAGGGACTCTGGATGGGGAGGAATTTGTAAAATGTGTACAGGAGGGTTCGTTGGAACAATATGTGGACAGCCCAACTAGAGAGGGGGCTATACTGGACCTGGTACTGGGGAATGAGCCCGGTCAGGTCTTCAAAGTTTTGGTTGGGGAACATGTGGCAAATAGTGACCACAATTCTGTTAGCTTTAGGATAGTGATGGAAAAGGATGAGTGGTGTCCCAAGGGTAAGGTGTTGGATTGGGGGAAGGCTAACTTTATTGGGATCGGGCAGAAATTGGCAGCTCTTGATTGGGAGAGGCTGTTTGAGGGTAAATCCACATCTGGTATGTGGCAGTCTTTTAAGGAACGGTTGTTAGGGCTACAGGACAAGCATGTGCCTGTAAAAAAGAAGGATAGGAAGGGTAGGATTAGAGAACCGTGGATAACCAGGGAAATTGAGGGAATGGTCAAAAGGAAAAGAGAGGCGTATGTTAGGTCCAATCAGCTCTGGAGGAGTACAATGAAAGTAGGAAAATACTCAAACGGGGAATTAGAAGAGCAAAAAGGGGTCACGAAATATTCTTGGCAGACAGGATTAAGGAGAATCCCAAGGCATTTTATTCATACGTTAGGAACAAAAGGGTTGTTAGGGAAAAAATCGGACCTCTCAGGGACAAAAGTGGGGACTTATGCTTGGAGCCCAAAGAGGTAGGGGAGATCCTAAATGAATACTTTGCGTCGGTATTCACAAAGGAGAGGGATGTGTTGACTGGGAGTGTCTCGGAGGGGAGTGTTGAACCGTTGGAGAAAATCTCCATTACAAAGGAGGAAGTGTTAGGATTGTTAGAGAATATAAAGACTGACAAATCCCCGGGGCCTGATGGAATCTATCCAAGGCTGCTCAGGGAGACGAGAGGTGAAATCGTTGGGCCTCTGACGCAAATCTTTGTCTCGTCACTGGACACAGGTGAGGTCCCAGAGGATTGGAGGATAGCCAATGTGGTCCCGTTATTTAAGAAGGGTAGGAAGGATAACCCGGGTAATTATAGGCCGGTGAGCTTGACGTCCGTGGTGGGGAAGTTGTTGGAGAAGATTCTTAAAGATAGGATGTATGCGCATTTAGAAAGGAATAAACTCATTAACGATAGTCAACATGGTTTTGTGAGAGGGAGGTCATGCCTCACTAACCTGGTGGTGTTTTTTGAAGAAGTGACCAAAATGGTTGACGAAGGAAGGGCCGTGGATGTTGTCTATATGGACTTTAGTAAAGCGTTTGACAAAGTCCCTCATGGTAGGCTAGTGAAAAAGGTTGGATCCCATGGGATAAAGGGGGAGGTGGCTAGATGGGTGGAGAACTGGCTTCGTCATAGAAGACAGAGGGTGGTAGTGGAAGGGTCTTTTTCCGGCTGGAGGCCTGTGACTAGTGGTGTACCACAGGGCTCTGTATTGGGACCTCTGCTGTTTGTGATTTATATAAATGATCTGGAAGAAGGAGTAACTGGGGTGATCAGTAAGTTTGCGGACGACACAAAACTGGCAGGACTTGCAGATAGTGAGGAACATTGTCAGAGGCTACAGAAGGATATAGATAGGCTGGAAATTTGGGCAAGGAAATGGCAGATGGAGTTCAATCCTGATAAATGCGAAGTGATGCATTTTGGTGGGAATAATGTAGGGAGGAGCTACACGATAAATGGAAGAACCATAAAGGGTGTAGAGACGCAGAGGGACCTGGGTGTGCAAGTCCACAGATCATTGAAGGTGACGTCACAGGTGGAGAAGGTGGTGAAGAAGGCATATGGCATGCTTGCCTTTATAGGACGGGGCATAGAGTATAAAAGTTGGGGTCTGATGTTGCAGATGTATAGAACGTTGGTTCGGCCGCATTTGGAATACTGCGTCCAGTTCTGGTCGCCACACTACCAGAAGGACGTGGAGGCTTTGGAGAGAGTACAGAGGAGGTTTACCAGGATGTTGCCTGGTATGGAGGGGCTTGGTTATGAGGAGAGATTGGGGAAACTGGGGTTGTTCTCCTTGGAAAGACGGAGGATGAGGGGAGACTTAATAGAGGTGTATAAAATTATGAAAGGCATAGATAGGGTGAACGGTGGGAAGCTTTTCCCCGGGTCGGTGGTGACGTTCACGAGGGGTCATAGGTTCAAGGTGAAGGGGGGGAGGTTTAACACAGATATCAGAAGGACATATTTCACACAGAGGGTCGTGGGGGCCTGGAATGTGTTGCCGGGCAAGGTGGTGGAGGCGGACACACTGGGAACGTTTAAGACTTATCTAGACAGCTATATGAACGGAGTGGGAATGGAGGGATACAAAAGAGTGGTCTAGTTTGGACCAGGGAGCGGCGCGGGCTAATTGTTCCTTGTTTCTCGTTTCAAGGCTTCATTCTATGATCATCTTGCTGGTGCCAGTACAGAGCGAGACTGCGGATAGTTGGGAACCTGTCTCGGGGGCAGGGAATTCATATGGTGTTCGTGGAAGTGGAAATGACTAGGGTTGGGAAGCATTTTCCGATCAGGGCCATTGTGATCTCCTGGACTCGTTTCGATCGCCTCAGGGGGTCGGAGAGGAATTTCCCAGATTTTTTTTTTTCCCCATATTGGCCCTGGGGTTTTTCACTCTGGGTTTTCGCCTCTCCCTGGAGATCACATGGTCTGGAATGGGGGGGTGGGGGTGAGTTAATAGGTTGTAATGAACAAAGCATCGTAGCTGTGAGGGACAGCTCGGTGGATAGGATATTGGTATGTAGATAGGCTGGAAAATTGGGCGGGGATCCTGGATTCAGGATTCAATCCTGGACCGGGGAGCAGCGCGGGCTTGGAGGGCCAAGGGGCCTGTTCCTGTGCTGTATTGTTCTTTGTTCTTTGTGGTGTATTTTATACCCACCAAATAATGTGGAAAGACAATAAAGGAGCAGATTTGCAAATAAATTACTAAGAGATGCAAGAACAGTAATATTTAACTGTCCCAACGTTGAATGGGCAGTGATTATGTGAAAGCCAGGGAAGGAAAGGAATTCATGAAATGTGTCCTGGAGAATTATCTTGATCGGTGGTTTCCTTGCCCAATAAGGATGGAGACTTTGCCAGGTCAAGTCCTGCAGAAGGAAATGGGTCAAGTGGAGGAAATCACATTTAGGGAGCATTTTCAGGAATAATGATCATAGTATCATGGAATTTAGATCATTAATTGTGAGGGAACAATTTAGAACAGCACTATTTGTCTGGAGGACAGCTAATTTCAGCAAATTCACAAGGGGTCTGGCCCAGGTAAATTGGAGTCAGAGTTTGGCAAGCATAAATATAATGGGGCAATATTCAGGTTCAGTTTGGGTACATTACCGCCAGGGGAAAATGGAGGGCAAGAAAGGAGTTGGAGTCAAGAGGATGACACAAAAGGAAAGGGGGTGGGATGGCATTTGATGTAAGTCTGCTTGACAATATAAGGGAGAACAAGCTAAATATAAATACTATGGGGGAGACGTTCAGACACAATGCGCCAAATGGCCTCCTCCTTTGCTGTAACCATTCTGTGATTCTGAGAAGTGTATTAGGCAAACTAAGAGGAACAAAGAGACAGCCCGAAGACAGATTGGTGGTTAATATGAAAGGCTGGCATGGTGGCACAGTGGTTAGCACTCAGCTCCAGAGACCTGAGTTCGATTCCCGGCTTGGGTCACTGTCTGTGCCGAGTCTGCACGTTCTCTCTGTGTCTGCGTGGGTTTCCTTCAGGTGCTCCAGTTTCCTCCCACTGGCCAAAGATGTGTGGGTTCGGTGCATTGGCCGTGCAAGATTGCCCCTTAGTGTCTCGGGTTAGAGGGATTAGCAGGGTAAATATGTGGAGTCACCGGGATATGGCCTAGGGGTTTCTATGATTCTACAAAATCCAGAAGTCTTCTATGTAGACATATTAACAGTAAAAGGGTTGCCAGAGAATCTCTCAAGCTGATTAAGGGCCAATTATCTATTAGTGGAGACAGAGGACGCGTCTAAGGTACTAAATTAATACTTTGCATTGGTGTTTACCAAAGCTATGGTGAATGATGAGGTTGTTGGGATACTGGACAAGATAGAAATAGAAAAGAAAGTACTAGAAAGACTGGTGGTACTTAAAGTGGATATGTCACCCAGTTCAGATGCATCCCAGCCTGCTGAGGGAAATCAGGGTAGAAACTGTGGGAGTGCTGGCCACAATCTTCCAGTCCTCCTTAGATACCGTGGTGGGACAAAAGTATTGCTGGCTTGTAAATGTTACATACACCTTCTTTCGAACATGGGAGAAGGATAAACAATTACAGGCAGTTGGTTTAACACCAATGATGGGGAAATTGTTAGCAGCAATCAGCAGAAATCCTGTTAACAGCAGAGACTGAATTGACCTGTAAGATTTGCACCACGGTTACAGCGGTGAAGGGAGGGAAGCAATGAAGAACTGACAGCAATTGTTTATTTTGCATCATGTTACACAATGATTTTTCAGCTACTGACACTGCTTATATTTTATATCTAGTGGCTCACATATAGAGAACTGGCACTCCATATTAAGGAATGGTTTAATTGTCGCATCAAATACACGATTACAGGTAAGGAAGAGTGTAGCAGAAAAGTGTCCCTATTAAGGGTGGTTCTGTAACTCGGTTTACTTCAATGTGGATAGCCACAGCCATGCAGCAGATAATTTTCTATCTGTTAGAGTTATTTGTTAGAAATTTCACAGGCTCCGCACCTGCGGTTTCCTGAAATATGCTCACCTTGCAGGCCCGATTCTCCCAAACAAATTCTAAGTGCTGAATTGGTGGAAAAACTGGTGTAATTCATGATTGTTTTTTCAGCGCGAGTTCACACTCGAATTTCCCCACTCTGTGCACTGCAGAGGTCACAATCGTGAATCTCATGAAAAACCCGGGGGGGGGGTGGGGCCTATTCACACCAGAGTCTGACAGGTCCGGAGCTCTGTGCATGCGCAGTAGCCTCAATCTGTCAGGCTCCCGTTTGCTGGCCAGCTCAATCACTGGTCAGCCCAGGACCCTCGCAATGCTCTTCCCCCAACCCTCCCACGGCCTGATGGCAACCCCCATGACCATTCCCGGGCCAACCCTGACCTTCCTTCCGTCCCGGAGCGCCCCAATCTGCAGCCCCTCCACACCCCATCATCCAGGCAGAACCCACGCCCCCACCCCAGCAGACCTCACCCTCACCTGGCAGACTCCCCCCCCCCCCCCCCCCACCAATGGGAGGAAGATCCCATCAGGAGGCAGCCCCCCCCCCCCCCCCCCAGCAGACTACCAGCCCCACCCCCCAGCCCGTCTCGATCGCTGGCCTCCCTCCAGCCCTGACCAAATCCCAATGCAGAGTGGCAGCAGGACCCCCACTCCTACTGGTCACTCCTTGGCCCCACTCACAATAGGACCACCTTAGCACTGCTCATAAGCCCCGCCCCCTTGGCACTACCCCATGCCAGGAGGCAATGCCTAGATGCCCCCGGCCATGGGCACTTTGCCCGTTGGACAGTGCCAGGAGGCACAGGCTGGCACTGCCAGAATGCCCATGCCCAGGGAGCACCACCTCCTGCCGCCCGACCCCTTTGGAGGCCCCGATTGCCCCCCCTTCACTCCAGTGGGGCCTCCCACTAGTTCCCCGGGTGTAGGGAGTTACTCTAAACCCTGGTGGAGTGAAATACTCCTGGCGGGGTCGGAGAATTCAGTCCCGGGCCCAATAATGACATTTAAATTACATTAAGAAACAGATTAAAATCACTTTATCTGGTCTTCCCATCAGTTTCCAGCGTGGTCTCGATTGCATCTGCTCTCTGGCAGTGGGAGACGCGCACGCATCGGGAACGCATGTGGGAATCCCGCAAAATGGCCGACAAGTGCATCTCCCAACCCGACGTGCCAAAAAACTAGCACATCACGATGGGAGAATCGGGCCCTATGTGTTTCTCCCCAGTAAGAGTCCCAGATCATATAATGCTACAGAGGTTCTTTACAAAGCTTCGATACAATGAAAAGTAACATTCTCAATCAGTGTGTTGGCACCATGAGCATCATTGGCCCAGATTTTGCTGCCAAAACAATAGCCTGGTTAATTGTCATCATTATTAATGTGTAAATCATCCTGCAACTCATGGAGAGGAAGAGATAGCTGGTGATTTGTGAATTGCCACAAGTTGCAGGATGATTTGCGACACTCCCCACTGATAGCCTCATGAAAACAGAAGTGAGTTTCAAGAAGCTTCTGTGTTTCCTCAATAATTCCTAATTGAACTCACTGCAAATGTTAGAGTTTCTACTTAACAGTGTAAGTACCTTTTTAAATGAGAATATTTATGTTCCTGCAATGCGAATTAACCTCTTTGGCCCAGAAAAGGAACAATTTAAGCTGTGGAATAAAATTCCTTCCAGCAGTATATAGCTCTGAAATTTTAAGCGTTGAAATATCTCGGGCATTTTTATATTTTTTCTTGCTTTTCTCTCTTTTCCACTCTCCCCCTTAATCAAACTCCTTTCTTTCTGTATTTGACTTGACTTCCAAGCATGAAGTTGTCTGGACATGATTCCCTCTGAGATCTTGACCGCCCTGACCAATTTTGTGCTGGGCCTCTTCCCCTCACAGCCTCAATTTTTAGGCTTGCAGGTGAATGATAGGTCTGGGTAGAAACTCAAACTTGAACAAATTTCAATCTTAGGCGGGGGAAGGAGGTGTGGTGTCTCCATCTAAAGCTCCCCCCTGACTAGGAGCGCTCTGCTTAGGACCCAAAGACCTGCGACTTTCCTCCCCCCACTCCAATCTAATACAGAACATGCCCATCTTCCACCTTGCGACCCCCAGGCTTTCCTTAACATCTCCCACCTCCTTGATCTCTGCCACTTAACTTTCCTCTGGTTCCCAGCACTTAGTTCCATCTTCCAGCCACTGCAGTGCTGTCCCTGGAATGACTGGAGAGCTACTGGCCAATCTGATTCTCTGCATGTTGTTGCCATATAACAATCAATTGAAATTTTCACCCTTCTGAACTAAGAGAAAAAGTTCTGCCTGAACTGAACGCTCTCCTCATTTTCATACAGGCTACACTGGAGCATCTGTTAAGTATAGTCATGTCTTAATGGTAACGTTAAACATCCAATATGGAGAAGGTTGAATGGTCTGTTTCAATGGTGTAGACTCTGTCACTATATACTCATGTAATTGTTCATTTGCTTATTTTTTCCCTCCAATTTCTACAGCTTCATGGTGCAGTGTACGGGAATGGCATCTATCTTAGCCCATTGTCAAGTATTTCTTTTGGTTACTCAGGCAAGTATATTTTATCTCTAACCAAATTTGATGTTTTAAATCTGAACTGGTGTCTTACCCAACCATCTTCAGCTGCTTCATCAATGACCTTCCTTCTGTCATAAAATCAGAAGTGGAGATATTTGCTGATGATTGTACAATGTTCAGTACCATACGTGACTCCTGAGACACAGGATGTGTTGTTCTTTATATATGACCCTTCGCCAGCTCAGACATAAACCAAAGATGCAAGAGGGAGCAGATGCAGCCATTAGGCTTCTTATTTGCATATGTTAATTGCTTAATAACAACTTCTAACCTGGGTCTAGGATACTTCTTGTTTGGCCTTTACCAAAATGACATTCAGCATAGCCTATACCAGAACTGTGCGGGTGGAGCACAAAATGGCACCAATTGTGCTGAAACCTGGGGCACCATGGAGTCTGATTTTCAACGCAGGTGCCATCCTTATCTCCTCTTAATTCCCCCCCTCACCAACCCCCCATTCCCCTTCCAACTACCCCACATTAACAGCGATCTTTGAGGTGGGTGGAAGTTCTACCTTAACAGACCAGACAGGAAATTTCAATGAAAGGCCAGGAGTTTGCATATCTGGATTTGAGGCATTCCAATGGACTTCCACCAGTTACAATGAAATATACTGTGTGGGTTCTTAGAATTTAACAGTTTTACAATGCATTGTATGTAGAGTTTGAACCAATAGCTTGATCCTCAAAAGACTTTTAGCAATTTTCTATTGATTGGGATTAAAAGCATAAATTAGTCATTAAATAATTAATTACTTGGTGATACAGAGCTTGAGTATTGTTGAAAAAGAGACATACTGTCAAAGCTTTTTGTCTTGCACTCATCAGGATAGAATTGCAAGAATACCAAATTTAAAAGGGAACAACAGTTCATGCTACATGAGAAAAGGGTGCTGATTGGTTGGCAATTGATAGAGGCATGGCCATTGACAATGCACCAGGAAACAGCTATTTCTCCAAACTTTTGTTTGAACTCAAACCAGGCAATTTGACTCTGTTTGGTCAAAGCGTTGCCATGGGCAATATACCAGGGAGCAATTGTCTCCCAAGCTTTTGTTTAGATGAAAAAATGTGCAATTCTGTTTGCAAAGAACAGGACTCTGTATATGAATGTATGTAGTTTCCAGCATGTGTAAATGAACCACATTGCAGATCTGACTGATAACCATGAACTGGTTGTTAGTATAATTCTTAGCACCAAAGGATTGTTTAGTGAGTGTTGTCCAATCACGGGATCACATCTAATGTTGGAACTATATTCTGAGGTTTTGCAAATGCAGGCTGGTTGAGAATAGTTAGATGGACACAATTTTGTTTGCTTTTTCATAACAATTGCTCATGTGGAATATCTTTCCATTGTTACAAAATCCACCCAATAGTGCAAATAAGACAAACAGCTTGGATCATGTTTGATCAAGCCCAAGATGGGATGTATATCCTTATCTTGACGGTTTGGGATCTGGTTTATCCCTCATCTGGGGACTCTGATTGGACTTAGAATCATAGAATCCCTACAGTGCAGAAAGAAGCCATTTGGCCCTTCGAGTCTGCACTGATCACAATCCCACCCAGGCTCTATCCCCATAACTCCACCTATTTACCCTGCTAACCCCCTGACACCAAGGGGCAATTTAGATGGTCAATCAACCTAATCCACACATCTTTGAAGTTAATTGGCTTTTTTGATTAGGAACAAAGTACCAAAAGGTACAAACGAAAAAGGGAAACGGCCAAAGCATTGAAATAATTTCATACTGAAAGTACCACTTGGTTTATTAATTTGTCATTAAAACTGTTTTGCACTTGAATCATATGCTGCAGTCTTCTGTGACAGAGAGATTGATTGTAGGCTGTTTTTAACATAGAGACACTGTGATGTTAACCATCTTCTTGTTGATGATGTTTAAAGTATTTTGCTGTGTGTACCCTCTAGGGATGAATAAAAAGCAGCAGAAGGTGGCAGCCAAGGATGAACAGCCTTCAAACAATAAAGCAGCCACTTTACAGGTAAAGAGATGATGGTGGGATGGTTCATATGTTGCACTATTCACACATAGGGCACGATTTTACCGGGTGCAAAAACTTGGTAAAATCGGGCATGAGACGATTAGCGCGATATGAGCCCGCATCCGCGCAGATGCCCACATTATCAAGGCCCGAAAATGGCTGCGATCCGAACCGCACATTTAAATTGACTTAGTGAAATGGACGCCCAATCTTACCTGCATTTCCCCCGTTACCATCGCGTTCACCCGTCCAGATTTGGCGCAAAACAGACACGCTTAGCAAAGGTCTGTTTCAGGCGCTCCAGCTTCTGAAGAGGTAAGTTCAGAGCTTCTCGCAGCTCTCTAACTCAGATCAGTGGTGGAGTGGGGGGGGGTGGGGAAGCGGGCCAGATCATTCTTTGGTGGGGGGGAGGGAGGAGGAGGTGGGTCAGATGTATCACTGGTGGGGGAGAGGGTGGAAGAAGGCCAGATGTTTCTCTGGTGGGGCGGGGGGGGGGGAGAAGGAAGGCCCGATCATTCTCTGGTGGGGGGGAGGGGAGGAGGAGGGCCAGATTGCTCTCTGGTGGAGGGGGGAGGGAGGCCAGATCATTCTCTGGTGGGGGAGGTGGGGAGAGAGGGCCCGATCATTCTCTGGTTGGGGGGGAGGGGAGGAGGAGGGCCAGATCATTCTTTGGTTGGGGGGGAGGGAAGCTGGATTATTCTCTGATGGGTGGGGGGGGAACGAGGGAGGGCCAGATCGCTCTGGGGGGGAGTGGGGTGGGGAGGAGGAGGAGGCCAGATCATTCTCTGGTGGGGGGAGGGAGGAGGAGGCCAGGTGGTTCTCTGGTGGGGGAGGGGGGTGCAGGGGCAGGGTGGGGTCCACCGCCACTCTGCAGGCGATCGGTGGAGGGGAAGGGGGGTCCACTTCCACTCTGCGGGCGATCGGTGGGGGGAGGAAAGGGGGCAGGGGGTCGTGATTGGTCTGGGTAGTGGGGGGGGGGTGGGTAGATAAGGGGGACAGTTATGTTGTGGGGGTGGGGCGATGTCTGTGGGGGCCATTGCTCCCGCCTTTTGCTCCTGAGCTGCTTCGCGGCCTGGGAGCGATGTGACAGGGGAGCGTTTTTCATGCGCAGTTGAAAGCTCCAATCAGAGCTGCAGTGTTTCAGGCGTGTCAAGCCCCGCCCACAGCGCAATTCAGACGCACGATTTCTTTTCAGGCTAAGTGCGTATGAGGGCGCCTGAGAGCAGATTTCCAAGTCGGACCTGAATTGCGTTCAGATTCAGCACTTAGAATCAAAATGGTAAAATCGGGTCCATGTGTTCACCATACATTAAGTGATATACATAACGATCCACTCTTTCTTAATTTGGTCAGCTGGGTCTTGAACAGAGGAGGCCATTTAACACGTACTGTGTCAACACTTTGAATGAGCAACTCAGCTAGTCCCAGTCTCCCATTCCTTTCCCAATGTGCAAAAGAAATGCTTATCCTATTCCTTTTTGAAAGCCAAAATTGCATGTGCCTCCACCACACTCTTCAGTAGTACATTCCAGGTCCTGATACCCACCGCATAAAATGATTTCTTCTCATGTCACCACGGTTTTTTTCCATTCACCTCTGGTTCTCTGGTTCTTGACCCTTCTGACAATGGAAATGGTAAGTTTCTCTCTGCTCTCTAAAGACCCCTCATTATTTCAAACACCTCTACAGAATCTCCTTTCAACTTTCTCTTCTCTGAATAGGATAACCTCCATTTCTCTAATCTGTCCAGGTAACTGAAATTCCATACTTGCCAACCCTTCTGAATCTGCCTGAATCTTCACGTGAGCTTCCCAAAAGTGGACAGAATACTTCTTTTGAGGCTGAACCTGTGCTTTATAACATGCTTGCTTTAATATACCTCTGTTCATTAGGCCAGGATCCCACTTGCCTTTTTAACAAATTTTTCAACTTAACCCTGCCATCTTCAGTGATTTGTACACACATATCCTGAGCTCTCTCTGTTCCTGCACTTCTTTGGATTTGTACTCTTTATTTTATGTTGTTTTTCCTCATTCTTCCTACAAAATGTATCACTTCACATTCCGCTGCAATAAATTTCATCTGCCACATGTCCACCTATTCCACCAGCCTTTTCAGGCCATCATGAAGTCCATCGCTATCCCCCTCATAATTCACAATACTTCCAAGTTTTGTGTCATGTGCAAATTTTAAAATTGTTCCTTGTACAGCCAGGTCTAGGTCATGCCGTTATATCTGGAAAAGCAGTGGTTCTAGTACTAATCCATGTAGAACCCTAATGTGTGCCTTCTCAGACCAAGGAACAGCTGTTCATCTCTCACCACGGGATCTTCCGATGGTTCCACGGCAGATCAGGAATCTCGCTGGTGGCTGGCGTGAAACTGATTGTGTCTCACTGATGGATTGCAGATGAAGGCCCAACCAGAATCTTTCCACAAATCCTGATTCTCCATGATGCCAACTGGAAAACATACCAATCCAGAACACATCAGGAACAATATGGAATGTGGAAGTCAGGATTTACCTCAGAAATGCCTGTGGGATTGTCTCTGGAGCTCAGGGTGGAGGCCATCATCAAACCTGGACTCTAGAACAGTACCTCACCATTTACAGATGGACCTTCCTGATTCAGTGTCATTGAAGAGGTCCATCTTCCAGTCTCAGAGTAATCTTGGAGATCCATCTTTTTCAGGAAATCCACCTTCTTTCTTCAATGGTGGATCATTGATGTTGGTTGCCATTTCAACAGGGTGCCCAGATATGATGGCAGGACCTGGGCCATCATGCCCACCCCACCACAGGATATGGCACAAAACACCCAGTTGCATCATTAATGAGGTCGGGGCCGGAGGATACTGCATGGTTTCTCATCAGCCTCCAGAGTGGGAAACACCTGACCTCCCCATCCCCACCATGGGACTTATCCCAGATGGAAGAATTCCATCCAGGGAGTGAGGAAATTCAAACTGGCAAGAATGCAAAATGAGGGGAGTGGATTGACAGCCCAATCTACAGCCTGCTTGATTTTCTTTTCTTGAATTAATGTAAGTCAAATTGAGAATGATACAGAAGTGGCTGTTGTACACTATCACATAATTAAAATCTACCTCCTTGATCCTTCCATTTTAATTCCTACATCTGGAGGTAATTTGGATTTTGCATGTTGCCTTCCCACAAATTAGAAAATGAACTCAGCAGCTGACAGATCTTTTTCTTCCTGTATTCCAAGGCCCTACACATTATGTTGCTAATCTCAGCATAACTGCGCTGCCAGCATACTAGCATAGTTTCTATTTACCCTCACTCCTGGTATACTGCAGTCAAGCTTTCTGTCCTCCCCAGCCACCCACAACATTGCCTTTATCACCAGCCAGTGCCACTGTTGGGCCTCTTTCTCTTCCCCTTCCCCATCAGTACCACTCTTAAGCTTTGCTTT
The DNA here is from genome assembly GCF_964213995.1 of Mustelus asterias. Lineage (NCBI taxonomy): Eukaryota > Metazoa > Chordata > Chondrichthyes > Carcharhiniformes > Triakidae > Mustelus > Mustelus asterias. Next base: position 136,295,546 of record NC_135801.1, on the reverse strand, counting down.
CTCTCTCTGTGTCTCCTCAGCATGGTTCTGGGCATCCATTCCCTGCTGCTCTAAGTTTGAATGTAGCCTGCTTCACAATGTGAAGTTGGCAATTAGGCAGCAACATATGCATATTGGATTCTCCCTACAACGTTTGTTATCACCAATTATCGTACATGTGGAGAGTTTAGATTTCAGATTTCAAAGCAATGTTTGGTGAAGAGTTGAAATTCAGTCAATTAAATTAATCAATTTTATTTTCTAGTCGCAGAAAAAAGGACAGCAGCCCCAGTTTTTGCAGAGTCGTAACCTGAAGTGTATAGCCTTATGTGAAGGTATGATGACCTCCATTAATAGTTAGGTGACTTTTCAAATCATAGACAAAACATGAGGAAGTAATTAACTTGCCTTATATATTTCAAAAGGTTATAAAATCTGACAACAATTCCTTTTAAATCTTAATGGCTATCCTTATTAACACTCAAATGAGAGCTACTCTCTAATGGGCAACTGATCCAGTTTTGCTTTTTTTATTCTCAGAAAGGACAAAAGCAATGGAAGAGCATTTTTATACTTATCTGTGGATCAAAGGGCACTCATCACTTTGTAGCCTGAATCTAGATTAACCTAGTCCACTGCTGGCTGTCTAGAGACTCAGATAATGCACCACACTTTGAAACTCACAATATAGTCCTGGTCTTTTCATTTTGCTGAATGGTCAAGACAGTGTAGCATTGGAAGCTGGTTAGGAATCTCAAATGTACAATACATGTTAGACACGTAAGGTAATTACTTGCATCCCATTCCTACTCTTGGGCCAGGATTTTCGTAAAACCAGCCGCCAGATTAGTTCTGGCTCCAAATCCTACAAGGCGAGTTACAGACAGGCCCACCCAGATTTTTAATGCCAATTGATGTCCGGGGACTGGCTCATGGCGGGTGGGAGTGTGACATTAGAAAGCCAGCACTCCAAGATCGACAGCCTCACCAGTCAAGCTGATCTGAAGATGGAAAGTGAGGGAGGAATAAGAGGCGATAAGTTACTTTTCTTTTTTTTTGAAGGGTCACAGTTGCTTGGACATGACTCTGGTGGGGCAATCCCTTCATAGGATGGTTCTAGGTCTGGGGCAGGAATGTGTGATCCATTGCCACCCCTCATTCCCATCTTGAGCTCACCATTTTGGTGGCCTAGGCAATATAGGGCACCCTGAAAATCTCAGCTTGCATTGAAATGGTGCCTTAAAAGGCACCACGATTAACATTAATTGGCCTGAAATAAAAACAAGAAATGCTGGAAATGCTCAACAGGTCAGGCAGCTTAACATTTCAAGCTGAGGTGACCTTTCATCAGAACTGATGAAAGATGGAAACGTAATATGTTTTGAACCCAGTGGAAAGGGGAAGGGTGCAGAATGAATAGAATGGAATGTCTGTGATAGGGTGGACAACCAGAGAGATTAAATGACAAGAGATTTCATGGTAGAAAAGTCAAAGAGAGTGATTTTGATTTTTTAAATTTGATTTATAATTGTCACATGTATTAGTATGCAGTGAAAAGTATTGTTTCTTGCGCACTGTACAGACAAAGCATACCGTTCATAGAGAAGGGGGAAAAGTGAGAGTGCAGAATGTGGTGTTATAGTCATAGCCAGGGTGTAGAGAAAGATCAACTTAATGCAAGGTAGGTCCATTCAGAAGTCTGATGGCAGCAGGGAAAAAGCTGTTCTTGAGTCGGTTGATATGTGACCTCAGACTTTTGGATTTTTTTCCCAACGGAAGAAGATGGAAGAGAGAATGTCCTGGGTGCATGGGGTCCTTAATTATGCTGGTTGCTTTGCCGAGGCAGCGAGAAGTGTAGACAGAGTCAATGGATGGGAGTGGTAAGGGGTATTGTAGACCTATTGCCAACCTTCTCCATTCCCATTCAGTCATGAACAAGCACACAATAGTTACATTAACCAACTCCCATCAATTTCCATTCTTTCCCTGGGTGGAGTGATGCCTACCATAATGGTAAGGTAAAGGTTAAAATAGAAAATGATGTGCATGAATCTAGAAGCAAAAGTCACGTCTGGATGAAGCAGCAGCCATCTGATTACTACAAGATGGGGCAAAGAAAGAGACAAGACCAAAGAAAAAAGAATCAGATTTTATGATCTAAAATGGTTGAACTCACTGTTGAATCCAGAAGGCTGGAAAGTATCCAGTTGAAAGATAAATTGCTGGTCCTCAAACTTGCATTGAGCTTCCCTGCAGCAGACTATGCAGAGAAAGGTCAAAGTGGGAGCAAGTTGGAGAATTAAAACTAAAAGCAACAGGAAGCTAGGAGTCACGCTTGAGGCCTGATTTAACTCCCTCCAGGAAGTGGTGGGCAATCATTCCAACTGTGGGTTGCCCTCACATTGAAAATGGACCAGGGTTGGAATGGTGGCAGGGAACTGGCATGGAGGCCAGTGGCATGAAATTGCATGCCTGCCCCACCACCCTCCCCCCCCCCCTCCCCCCCCCCCCACCCCACTACCCTCCCATCTCAGCCTGACCCATTTACAAATCCAGCCATTTGTCATCCCAGTGGATGACACTACTACATACGAACCACAGGAAATGATTACATGGCATCAGTTCTCAAGTCACTGACATGTTTGTTTCGAGTGTTGACGGTTCAAGCTCACACACGTGTACAGCCTTAAATTGATTGAGTTTGGTTGTCCCTTAAAGGAAACAATAGAAAGAAGTATGGCACTGAGGTAAAATATTCTCAAAGTAGAAGAAATAGAAGCAGGAGTAGACCATGCAGCTCTTCGCATCTATTGTACCGTTCAGTACAATCATAGCAAAGCTTCAGCCTGAGTTCCACATTCCTGCCTGCTCCCCCTAACCTTTGATTCCCTGAGAGACAAAAATCTGTCCATCTCAGCCTTAAATCTATTCAAGGATGGAGCACCCACAAAGCTCTGGAATAGAAAATCCCAAAGATTCACATCCATCTCAGTGAAAAGGAGAGGAAAGTGGACAAGTAAACTGAGTGAAGCCAGTTACATTGTCACCTTTAGGAAGCAGCATTTGAATCTTTCTGGAGATATCAATGAGTCAATTATCATACCCCACCACCTGGTCTGGCACATTGGGTGAGTAAATGAGGTGCCAGAAACATAACCTCTCCCAGACAGAGCCTGTTGTACAGAGGATAGGTTCATACATACCATTTTCTATTTTAACGGCATCATGGTAGGCATCACTAAATCCTGGAGAAAAGAATGAAAATTGATGGGGGTTGGTTAATAGAACTATTGTGTGCTTGTTCATGACTGAATTATTGAATGGGAATGCAGATGGCTGGCAGTAACTCCCATGACTTTACATGCTCCATGAAAATAATTTTGACAAAGTATGGTAAAAATAATAAATATCATGACAAAAGCAGTTAAATGTTATACGCCAAGGAAGCAAAACAATTGAATATGTTGGTAATGGGAAAATCTGCACTTCAATCACCTACTCACTCAAAGAGATGAAAGCCCAGAATGGGCAAGGGGATGAAAGAAATTACCACATGTTTAAAAAGCTGTCAAACTCTGTGTTATATTGCATTTGAAAAATGGCCACAAGAACGAAAAGTTAGAAATGAGGAAACACACAATTGAGGAAAAAAAATGAGAAAAATAAGCACGACAGAAGAATGTTTTATTCTGCTTTCATTTCTTTAATACTTGTTTTTGCAGTGATTACTTCACCAGATTTGCACAAACATGGAGAAATTTGGGTCGTTCCACAAACAGATCATGTCTGCACAAGATTCTTCTTTGTGTAAGTACTGTTAGATATTGATCTTGATTAATGCAATAAGAATAAAAATGAAAGTCAGCTAACTTGGGTTCCAACTGGCAGAATTGGTAAATTTACTGTTGTTAGATCTCTGCGACCTGACCTAGCTTCCTGTTCAACACAGTTAGCTGGACCAGTCCTATGTATGTAGTTATCCTGCTTGTACCTTTAAGGTGCTCCACTTATACCCTACTCAAGTTTTGTTTAATAAACTATGGTAATTTCCAGCATTTTCTGTTTTTATTTCGGATTTCCAGCAGCCTCAATACTTTATCCTTGTAAACAATTATTCCCTTTAGTGATTACCCAAAGCACATTAAATTTATTTTTCAGTTGGGACGTGCCAGGTTCCCACAAAGAACAAAAGAAAAGTACAGCACAGGAACAGGCCCTTTGGCCCTCCAAGCCTGTGACATATTCTCTGAATGAAAGCCATTCTTATGTCCAATCTAGATCTAGTGCCAATGATTTTAATTCCATTATTGGTTATTGGCCCACTCACTGGAGGGAATAGTTATTTTTCTTTATCCCTTCAACCAAAACCTCTCAATATGTTGAAAGTTCTATTAAATCAACTCTTAACTTTCCAAGGAGAACAGTCCTAACTTTTCCCACTTCTCATAACCAAAATTTCATCACTGATAATATTCTGGTAAACCTCCTCTGTACCCTTCTTAATGCCTGTACATCTTTCCTAAAATTTGGTGCTCAGAACTGTCCACAAAACTCCGACTGAAGCTTAACCAGTAATTTATGAAGTTGTCCTGGAATGACCTCTTTGCATTTATGTCCTGTGCGCTTATTTATAAACCCATGTAACCTGTATGCCTTTTTGACTACCTTATCAACTTGATCTGCAACCTTGAGGGATTTTTCTTCCATTCTGTTCTGATAGAATCCACAGTCATAAAAATGCCTCCATTGCAGAGGCATTGAGACGGACACATTGTGGAACACAGGGGCCACAGTATTGAAACCACAGACTCCAGCTGACTGCAGGAGACAACTTTGCTCTTTCTTCAGAAGATTTCACATAATCCTTTATTTAAGAATAATGGGGCAAATGACACACAAGAAACTAGTATTTTTATCATCTCTATAGGAAATAACTTCCAAGGGAACTAAGATGTGAACACTTGGAAATCTTGAGTAAAGTTGCCATAGTCCGAGATGACCATAGGCTGCTCTCCCCTTTCAGAGAGAGAGAGCTGACTGGTGGTGATTTAACCTGAGGATCACACCTCAGGCGAGGGGCAAGATTGAGAAGGCGGGCCTTCGTGAATAACCTCAGCTGGTATGGGAATTGAATCCATGCTATTGGCCTGGTTCTTGAGTCGTCTAAGTATAACATCATAGGCAATTGCCTGGTATATATAATAAAGACGCCCAAGATAATTTTGAGCATCTTGTTCATAGTCTCTTTTCATCTCGCACTCATAGGTACTTTCCTGTCTGTCAGACCAGTACAAATGAGGAGGAAATCCCACCAGCTAGCAATGTGTGTTACCAACATGCAAATCTAGCTGCTATAGATAAAATTCTGCCCTTTGTATCCAGTAATATTTGGTATCTGCTTTTTTTGAGCCAGGTCCCCGTTATTGCCACAACTTCATAGTCCCATTGCAAATGCAGCTCACCCAACCATTTTTACCACACTTCATGCATTTACATACAGAAGCTGTACACATAAATTAGATATTATTATTTATCCACTCCTAATATCTTCATTTTTCTCACTCTGGTATTATTTGTCACTCAATGCTTTCAGCACCTTGGGCCAGACCTTGTGCCTCCCCCTTGGTGAATTTGGTGGCAGAAGCATTTAATCAGGTGGGGATCTTGCCAACTTCCCACATCCAGCTTGATTAAATCCGTGATGGAGAGACCAGTGGACAACCCTTCTGCTCCGCTACCAATTGAGACCCTAAAGTGAGCAATTAATGCCCACTTAAGGGCTTCATCCTGCCGCCACTCGTATTAACCCAGAATCTGGTAGGGGGCTTGCCGTGTGGGGAACAGGACAAACAATTCTGGTGTGTTTCCTTGTTACCTCTCGGGAGGGGGGGTCCCCTGCTCAAAGGCACTCAGTGCTTGATCTGAGGGACCCTGTATCGGGAAGAGGGAGCGTGCTGACAGCCACACCCTGCTCTTACTGCCAAACCCCCCTCCCCCTTCATCCTCCACCCCAAGATCACATTCCACAAACCCTCCCTGCTATCTGCCACCTGTGCATGGTTCCCTCCTTGATCCGAGGCTTCTGGTCAGTATAGTACCGGCAGCAGACTCACCTCCTTGGTGCCGCTGCTGAGTACAGAACAGCTGCTGGCCTCTGGTTGACTGGCAGCTCTGAGACGGTGGGGCTATTGCTCCAGTGGTCTTTAATGCTAGGGAATGTTCACTGCTGGCTTGTCAATACGTGCCGGAGTGACCCAAGATGGGGCGGGCCTTCTGGAAAAGAGACAACATGGATGCCTCGCCAGCTCTCCAGCCAGCGGCTGAAACCCCCATTGTCTCCAAAAGGTTCTGCCGCTTGGTTCTCCATCCTAATGCTACACCCTGGTTCCCACCTTCTTGCCAAGTTATTTAAATCCTCCACAACAGCACAAGCAAGCCATCCTGCACAAACATTGGGTCCCTGTTCTTGTCAGGTGCAATGTGTTGGCTTACGCACGTCTCACCTACTAATATCTCAATGCCCAGAAATCTATGCATTCATCTGCTGTAACATCCTAGCATGTGTATCCTTTCGAGCACTATATAATCTGCCTGCAGCCTCATCCTTCTTTCTACCCATGTCCTTAGTACTGATATGGACCACAACTTCTGAATACTCTGCACACAATGTCTTCACAGAAGACGAAGATGTTTTTAAAATTATAACCTCACTTCCTGAATCCATGTGAACTAGCATTTAATACGTTATGCACTTCCAAGTGTTCGCCATTAGTTTCCTTAAGATTATTTCCAACAAAGCCTATTAAACTTCCAAATCCTTGTATATCTCTTGATCCTTCTTTGTTAAATGGTGGATGATGTTAGATGTTCTGAAGAAGGAGCACACCTGTCTTCTAAAACAGTTAACTGAGGATCCCTCATGACTTTCGACATTGCAGTATCTATTTTCTGTGATGAGTAGGCCTCAATGCCTCGGTAACTGATGGAGTCCTGGCCATTTGTAGGTAATGAAGAAAATGGTGCAGGCACATTTCTGAGCTGCTGTGTTTTTCTCCAGTTGGTCAGGTCAAATAGACAGGAGCTCAGGCCTATGTGACTTAAAAAAAACTTGTGTTTGCTTGTTTTTATAATAATGAAATATTTTCACATCTGGTTTGTCGTCATTGTACTGCATGTACTTCAAACAACTTCTTTCATGGCTGTCCATTCGCAACCAAAATTATTCCAATTGAAAAAAAAAGTGTTCTGTTTACACCTTCTAAATGTTAGCCCAACGAGAAGTTGGTTTTCACTTTGGCACTCACCCCCGAAATATAGCTAGGAACTCAAACTAAAGAAAAGCTCAAAAAGAGTATTGTTTTGTTATTTGTTTCAGTTATGAAGATGGCCAAGTGGGAGATATCAGTACGAACACACAAGAACCCAGCATTCATAAAGAAATCCTTCGGGTCATTGGGAACCAGACAGCAACAGGTTAAAAGGATCACACATCGTCACTGACTGGATCAGAATACCTTTTCTGGCTTTTAAGCTGCAGTGCAGTTTTGAACTAAAATATTAACAATCTAATTTCAAATGCACAAATGTAAGATTTTGAATAACGCACTTTAATTTCCAGATTTCTTACCTGAACCTAACAACATTTTGGTAATGCCAAGTCTGGAGTGTAGGTGTTGTCAAATGTTGGTTTTGTTATGATAGGTTTTCCTGGAAAAGATGCATTGGCCCCAATTTTATTCAGCTTTAGCACTGGTAGAGCATTGAGTGTGAGGTTGGGTGCTGTTGTGGCCAGGTTGTACTCCTGTGCTAATTAGTTAAATTGTGGGTCTTGACAAAGTGTAGAACTGTGTAGAATTTGCACTGAGCGAAATACACGGGGCCTGTGCCCCTCTGCCATGTAGAAATGCTGGGGTGGAAAGGCTTGCCTCAGGCATCGGCTGATTCAAGGAGCCATTTCCCTTCCACATTTATCAAGTGTTTTTCTTTATTCATGAATATCTTTTAAGTTTTGGGAATGCTGATATAATCCTGTCCCGTCAGGAACAGGAGTCTGTTTTTTAAAAAGTCACTGTGTGTTATAACACACCCTGGCTGTGCCAGCCAAACCACAGTTTTGTTTGTTTTGAAAAAGATTATAATTACAATGGCAAAAAGAAATAACAATAAAAAAAAACTGCCTGGGGTGCTTTGATTGCAGGCCTAAGTGGAGCCAACCCCTTTCTAATGTGCCATGGTGATGCCACCTTTTATATGAAAAAGACCCTTTTTTAACTCTTGGTGGCTATAAGCGTTGGTGCTGGCTGCCTCTAAAAATTCCTTTTACACCAGAGTAAAAGTAATAAGATGTCAACGCATTGAGAAATGGTATGCCAAAATGTACATTTTTTAACTAGAGGTATAGTGCAAGACTTTAGCATATTGAGAAATTAAAGATACTCATTTTGATATCCTAACTAGTCCAAAAATACAACACTTCTTTTCCATAAAAGTGGCACATTTATGTTGAAAATAAGGATTGGTCTTCAACGCTATCTCTAAAAGAAGAAAGTTGCTGTCCTACTGAACTGTTTTAATCATTGGCTCTTGCTGGAAAGGATTTCTTTATAGACAGTACACACTTGCTTCTACTTCCCTGATGGAATTAATGCTCTCAAACCTTTTAATTCTGTCAAGTGCTGTATTCCCTACTGATAACATTTCTACGTGAAGGTTTGCTGGGTTTTGGTGGGAATTATTTAACAAAAAGGAAAAAGAAACAAGATTTTTCGTAACTATTTTGATCAAATTTATGATCTTTAAGTAAAGCATGTGGATGTGACCACATGGCATCAAATTGGTGATGCCACCATCACATGACAGAATAATTGGCTTCTGTTTCGAAAAGTTTAATTTTGCAGGTTAAGTTTGTGGTAATGTTGGGTATTTTATTTGCAGCACAATTCCCTCTTCAGACTGCCATCTAAGAAAGATAAAATTGTGTTACTCTTGCCTTTATTTAAGGCCGATGAAAACAAATTAAGAAAGTCTTTTGTTTATATGTATTCATGTGTGTCACATGTTGAATTATAAAGGAGTTCACATTGGAGAGAGTTATACAGCCCGTGTTGTATGTGTTGTATGTAACCGTGCAGACAAGGAAGTGATGGCATGAAGAGAGCATTGCAATATTTATATTTTTTCATTAAAGTCGTTCAAAGTTACAGACTTAATCTAGAAACAAGCACAAAACACTTTACAATGCCTACTCCACCCTTCTTTACCCAACACCCATGAAAACCAACATTTAATCTGAAACTCTTCAATTACAAAGAGATTTTGAAGCAGCACTCTTCAGAATGTTTGTCCTGTTTCATTCCTCTTTGTGCTCTCCCTTCACATTGGTGGTACTAACTAAACAGTAAACGAAAATTAAACTATCAGGTATGGAAAAAAAGTTTACAAATCAAACTTTCTATGGACTTGAGATTGTTTAAAATACAAAACTCACATCCTTTGAATGCATCTTACGTTAGCATTGTCCACGAGATTGTCTCAACATTTCTTCAGTGTCATTTTAAAACAATCATTGTCAGTCCCATTTTTCACAGTTGGAAGATGCATATTACAGGCACATGTTTGTAATAAGGAAGGTACACAATGTAAATTAGTTATCAAAACAGGTATCAACACTTTCAGCATATATTGTATAGTTGTACCTTTTTGTCAAAATGAGGAAGATTTGATGAGATCTCTGGTCATTGCCATTTGGTTTCAAACCACATCGGAAGTTCATTATTCTTAATCAGTTTATACTATTTTTTTAAATTACATTTTTGTTCTGCATTTTTAGCATACATCATTTTTTTCATTCATAATGGAGTTTGTTCACACTGCCATCTACCTGTCTCTAGTATAGTATCAAATCACCATTATAACATTATCTGGATGTCCACAGGCAGTTAACAGGTCCTCAGTCAGGAACTGAGGATAACGATTCAGGCAATCGGCATTATGTATTTAAAATTGCCCTTACAAATAAACTGGGGATGTGTATGTTTACATTGGAACTCAGTGCAGTTAGGAACTCTTCCACTGATTTTATTTTAGATTAATTGAAGTGAAAATTATTTCAGTAGGGTGACAAAATGGGCGGTAAGGGATGGAAAAGCAAAACGGACAAGGTGAATTATGGACAACCAATCCGTTAATGCTCATTCTATGCCCCTACCAAAGAGGAATTTTACTCTGTAATGCTTTTCTTCTATGATAGTCAGCAAGTGGTACTTATATTTTTCATCAATGTGTGACTAAGCTTTGGTTTTAGTAATAGAGCATGAGCAGAATGCCTGTATGTTCATTCCAGTTCGTATCATGATAAAGTGATATTTTCCTTTGAATAGCATATTTATTTCACACTCCTACAGTAATAATTTGTTTTTTGAGAGCACTTTTTATTATGAAGAAATAGGTGAAAACAATTCTCCTCATTGTTGTGGATCACAATTGGCAGCTAGATGTTCTACCTTAGCAACTCCAGATAAGAAAGCACATATGTACCAATATTTCTCACAACACTACGCAGTAGAGGAACCAGCACCCCACTGTAGTGACACACTACAAAAGCCTTTTTCATGAGTATGAAAGGCTGTGAAAAACCATGAACACCACGAGCAGCATTTAATGAGGACCATTGAGGGGGTCCAATGTCTGCCAACAAAACTGGTGGCACCCCTGTCAACACAATCTCTGGGAACTGCAAGGGAATTAATTCCTAATTGACAGTGGGAACCCTGCTGCCGGGGCTCCCTGTTCCATGGCAGCCATTCAATTGCCAGGTTTTCCCCAGTGGAGCAGAAATCATGTCCCCAGGAGCTCCTGGTCAGTCAGAGGTAGGGAGCTCTCCATTACTGCAGATGAACCTGGAGCAGTGGTTGCTGCCTCTGGGCCTTCACCACGTAACCCAAGAGAAAGGTAGGTGAGAGCGGGAAGGGGGTCGTGGGAAGGGCCTTGCTGGAGAGGGTGAGAGTGGGATCGAGGGAAAGGGAAGGTGGGATGGCTGTCAATGGGTTCCCCCATTTCTGGATGCCAGGTTCTTTGATCAGGCACTGAGTGTCTTTGAACAAGAGACCTCCCTGCCAGTCTGCAAGCAAACCCAACAGGGTTTGCTGGGCGGTCTCCCCGCATGTTGAGTTCTCTACCTGCTACTAGTTGAATACCAGCAATGACAAGATGTGGCCATTAAATGGGTATTAATTAGGGTTTCAATTGGAGACTGGATGGAAAGACTGCCTACAAGCCTTCCAGCCCCAGACTTAATTGGAGTGAGGCAAGAAGGTGGAATCTCCTTTTCACACCCCACTGTCCAACCTGCCAGAGGGAGCATTAAATTCAACCTCACAAGGGTGGTAATGGTGGCCTTTTGTAAGAATTACAGAAGCTTCAATGCATTGCAGGGCTTCAGTGCATTACTTATCATAGCATTGTCTTTCAGAATAGGTTTTTGGAATATGCAGTGAATTTTTGGTCAGCTGTAATTATTATTAATAATATTTGCTTTTAAAAGCCTAGCATTTGAGCACATACTGAAAGAGCTCTGCATATTTGGAGGTGCCATCTCTCAGATGAAATATTAAATGATGCCTCCAGCTACCTGCTTTTGTGATCCAGGGGGTGGGTGTAAAAGATATTTCATCGTTATTCAAAGAAGAGCAGAGATTTCTCATTGTATCTGAACCATGCAGTTATCCCCAGATACCACCACCATAAATGCACATAGATTCCATTTATCATAAATGGGATCCTGCTGTTCCCAAATTGGCTGTCAAGTTTGCCACATAACAGCGACTGCACTTCAGAAGTAATTCTCTGGTTGTGAAGAACTTCAAAATATCCTGAAGATAAATATATAATAGGGAGTTATATAAATACAAGTTCTATCTTTCTCTTGTGCTCACCGACATTTTCACACCCAATGCAGAAGTGAAATGGACCATATTTCACGGACTTTCTACGATATTCCACTCTCAATAGATGGGAAGCAAGAGTGGAAGAATGCTTGCTGGTTCAAGGTTATCATCACTGTGATGGAACCTTTTATTGAAGGTTCAATCTCATTAATTACAAGACGGACCTGAGTGAGAAAACTCTGAAAGAATGAAGAAGTCCAACAAATTACTAGATGGTGCACCAGTGACTACTGATTACAACTATGCCGGAATATTTGGATGTCCTTCAACACAGGGAATATTAGGGGCACGTATGAAGGAATTGAAATGGCAACAAGTCCATCACTAAAGAAAATTAATCCATTGAAAACAAAGACAAGGGAGGTCATCAGCAATTGCAATAAATATTGGGAGAGATGGATGCAGTGCAACATTGAGTTGTATTCTAGCGAAAACACTGTCACCAAGTAAGCTCGAGACACCATAGAAAGCCTGCCAGTCATGGCAGAACTGGATATTGAACACATATTCAAGGAGCTTAGCAAAGCTATTAACTTGCTATACCACCTGAACTCACCAAGCAAGAAAGACCGATAGTCCTGCTCAAGCTTCTCTGTCTCTGCTGGAGGAGGTGGCCTACAATATGCATGATGCAAAGGTTGTGATCCTGTCCAAGAACAAGAACCACCACAGTGATTGCAACAACTTTTAAGACTACCTCCCTGCTGAACATGGTGAGAAATATTTGCCCAAAATGCAGCTCTTGGCTTAACGCATTCATCATGAATCCCAGTGTGCTTTCAGAACTGTAAGATCTACAATTCACATCATCCTCTCAGTCTGGCAGCTGCAAGAGAAATGCTGTGAATGAAGGAGACCACTATATATTATCTTCATCGCTCTGACCAAGGCATTAGAACGTGTGAGCAGAGGTGGTCTATTTAAACTGTTGGAGAAAATTGGCTGCAACCAAATCTACTCAATGTGATCTCCTTTTTCCTTGATCACATGGTGGCTAAGGTCAGCTGTGACAGGCAAACATTGGAACAGTTTGAGATTCACAGTGGGGATAAACAGGGTTGTGCTCTGACACTGACATTCTTCGGTATATTATTTTTACCGGTATATTATTTTTGCTGTCATGTATGAAGCTGAAAAGTGGGCTCAGAGAAAAGAGAGGCCTGTGAGTTGTGCACCTTCTCAGCCCACTGTCTTCCTCTACAGCAAATGTGGCAGAGACTTCTATGCTAGAGTAAGCCAGGCAATGCTTAGAACAAGAGTTGATCACCATGGCACAACCATTGTCTTCTTACGAGATGGAAGGCGACCACGTACCACGTCTATGTTTCTTTCTCAGTATCTCATCATATCGAATGTCTCAGTATGTTTCACATCATTGTCTTATTTTAAATTGATTTTTTTTATGTAGATCTGTGTAATGCTGATAAACAGTTGGTCTCCATTGGGAATAGCAGGCACATTACTAGTCAGTGAACATGTTTTAGAAGTGATCTAGGTTTCTGGTGATTTTGTGTGTATATCAGGGAGCTGGTATCATTTTTTAACATTTGTTTTGCTTTATTTTCCCACACTGTACCAATCTGTCAATTAAAAAGATGGGCAGGAGCCCAGTTCCAAGGCCTCTGTTAAGTAAACTCTTATTGGGACACATGTAAAAGGTGATTTCCTAACTTTGTTCTCGGAGAGAACATTTGCCCAGCAAGAGTGCAGCTGAGAAATTTTGCTTCGTGCTCGGCACAATTTTTCAACAACTTCCAGTAATAAAATCACACACAAGCTGCTGGGATTTCTGCTGTGTGCTCCAGGTGGTCATTTTGAAAAAATACTCTGCGATCTCACTGTAGCCATTCCAAAATCAGAAAAGTGAAGATCTTGTGGGGAGTTGCAAACAGGAAGCTGCACACTCTCAGTCCACTGCATCAGCTCTCCCTGCATGATGCATTTCGAAAATTCATTTATTGTAGAATTCCTACAGTGTAGAAAGGAGGCCATTCAACACATCAAGCCTGCACCAACAACAATCCCACCCAGACTCTATCCCCGTAACCCCATGTACTTACCTTGCTAATCCCCTTAATGCTAAGGGGCTGAGGGACAATTTAGCATGACAAATCAACCTAACCTGCACATCTTTGGATGTGAGGAAACTGGAGCACCCGGAGCAGACATGGGGAGATAATACAAACTCCCCACCAACAGTCACCGAGTCTGGAATCACACCTCCGTCCCTGGCACTGTGAGACAGCAGCCTTAACCATTTTGACACCGTGTTTTAGACTTATTAAAGAACACTTTTCTCAGGGCATAACCAAGGAAAAATACTCTGCTGTTTGTAGAGAAGATTTTTTTCTGCCTGGATTATTCTGCCTGGTGGGTGGCACGGTGGCACAGTAGTTAGCACTGCTCCATCACAGCGCCACGGGCCTGGGTTCAATTCCTGGCCTGTGCGCAGTTTGCACGGTCATCCATATCAGGTTGTATTGGTAGAGGAAACTCCGAGGACGAAACAAAAGGTATCCAGTGAATGCAGGCAGATTGACTGCTTGTGATTCTAAGTGGGGTTCACCTGGGGTTAAAGGAGAAAAAAAATAGTCTCACTAATAGAGACCATGCAACTATCATTGACTGTCATAAAAACCCATCTGATTCACTGTTGTCCTTTAGGGAAGGAAATCTTGCCTGGTCTGGCTTACTCCAGACCTATAGCAATGTGGTTGACTCTGAACTACTCTCTCAAATGGCTGAGCAAGCCACTCAATTCAAAAGCAATTAAAGATGAGCAACAACTGCTGGTCACTATTACAGTCCTATTACTGTAGGAAATTATCTTATTAATTTTTTTTGCATGAACAGTGCAGTATGTATTATTTAAAATAGATATTTATGGTACAGCCGCTGAGAAACTATATTTTTTCGAATCAGTTATGATTTCATGATGTAAATTGCCAAATTGTCTCACCAGTAAGATTATTGTTCTAATTTCATCAGTTGACTGTGCTTTCTCATACCAGTTCGAGTTCCTGCAGTTCTGATTTTCACTCTGGGGTGTGACGACAGGGTGTTAGGGGTGTGGGGTTCAAGTGACTAGTGTATTAGGAGTGTCGACCCCAGCTCAGCCGACAATCCAGACAAACTTTCTGTCCCAGTATTACCGCAGTTCAACTCTTCCATTTGCCAAGAAATGGAGATTGGCTGATATTTCAAAATAAGGGCCCATATCTCAAGAAAGAATAAGTTAAAAGAAACACCAGCCCTGGCGTCCATCCCCTGGGCAGAGCTGGCCACATTTTGCCCATTCTGATGGGCATCCTAGATGCATCTGTAATGGTGTGGATGCCATTCGGCCATACCCAACATGAGAAAGCAATTGCACCCTCCTAACATGGAGAAATAACAAATAAGAGGAGTGAAGCTCTGTTCACCCAGGTAATCAGGTACACAATGAACTATCTCTAGCCTAAGAGTGCAATTAGCATCATTCTGTAAAGCTCTAATATTGCTTGCTGCATTTTGTCCCCAATAGTCAACAAACTGATTGCACAGTGTAACCGCAATAAAAGAGTTTTAAGAATGTACGCTTGGCACCCAAGCAGTAGGGTGTTCTATTACTATCATAAATTACCTGATTAAATTTTTTTTTTGCATGAACAGTGCAGTATGTTTTATTTAAAATATATGTTTATGGTACAGTTGCTGAGAAATTATATTTTTTCAAACCAGTTTGAATTTAGTTATGTAAATTGCCAAATTGTCTCATCATTCTAATTTTATCAGTTGACTGTGCTTTCTCATACCAGTTTGAGCTCCGCCAGTTCTGTTTTTCACTCTGGGGTGTGACGACAAGGTGTTAGGGGTGTGTGGTTCAAGTGACTAGTGTATTAGGAGTGTCGACCCCAGTTCAGCCGACAATCCAGACAAACTTTCTGTCCCAGTATTACCGCAGTTCAACTCTTCCATTTTCCAAATGGAGATTGGCTGATATTTCAAAATAAGGTCAGAGAACATGATCCCTTTATTTGTGTGACTTTCCGTAGCTTATAATTGGTTGTCTGTCATTAAATCCCAAACTCTGGAGACAATATTAGTCTCCAGCAGCAATAGTGCAAAGTGAGTGATAATAAACTGGCAGGGTGGAAAACGGCGTGCCGTTTCTCTAGCGCCTGGTTTTGCACAACTGCCAATGTTTAATTTCACCCCTAATACTTTTGACTGCCATGATCTAATTGGAGGGAGGAACAGGCGTGAGGGGCTGAAAGGCCTGATCCTGTTCCTATGATTAATTGTGCTATCCTTATTCATAAAGTTAAAGAAAAATCGATCTTACACTTACCAGTGGATTATCCAGTGGGTGCAGCATGTTTCTCAGAACAATCCGAACATTCCACATAAAGAAAATGAACTAAAAAGCTGCCATACAACAAACAACATAAAGAAAATGTGCGTTTGAACCAGGAAGTGAATTGCATGTCTCCTGTCTACTAAGCCCAATAAGTTTGGGTTCATTTGCAGTCAGGTTTCCCACATTGATACTTACACATGTATCTTGATATATTTTCCTGATGGAGATAATCAGAGAAACAACATAATCCTGCAAACTTGTTTTGACTTTGAATGTAAATGCTAAGACACTTCAATCTCGTTTTATTAATGCCTTTGTGGGTATTAAAAATGCATGTCAGGAAGGGCAGACACCAAAATCCATGAGCTAATGTTGTTCTGAATGCACGCTCCAAAGAGCAAATCACTTTATTTTCAGTTTCTTAAATATCTGTTGATATTTTAACTGTAGAAACCAGGTTCCAGGTTTAGAAGCAAACTAGATCATGGTCAGCATCTAAAAGAGAGATAAGACTAATGTGGAACTCTTCATCAGAAGGTATGGGGTACATCCAAAAACTCGAATCAGCCCTTTTGTCTTTCAGCTTCCTATCATTAACACACTTTGGAGTTCAAATTGGCCTTTGGCAGAAGAGCAAATTGGGTGATAGAGAATTGGCAGCAGGTTTAGCTCCAGCCCGTTTGAAATCGGATGATTTGTGAAATGGGCTGTTAATTCATTATCTCCCACTGTGCGTCATGTCAAAGACCAGTTTTACCCCTTTTTATCGCTTATGATTTAAATTCACTTTTTTAATTACTCAGCATTTAAACAGAGTGCACACAAATGCAAAATTCAATGCTTTTCACTTCCATTCGAATGAAAATCACTGAGGGTGAAATTGGCTGGAAAAAGAAATCAAGCAGGGTGTAAAACGGGCTGTCGATTTGCTATTGCTTATCCTGTTATATGGCTGAAGATCAATTTCACCACTACTGTGTTCAACTCCAGTTTTTTTTTGTTTGTTTCATGCTTTCATTTTAAATTTGATACAAAATTTTCATTACAAAAGTAAATGCAGAGCAGCTGTCACAACAGATGTAATTGTAATTCAGTACCTTAGCTTTCAGTGCCTTAGAAATATAAGATACTGTCAACAACAACATCAATGTACATGATGTAAATATTGCCAAAAATACAGAGGCCAAATATTTTCTGTACTTGGTTCACATTGCTTTTAATCAGAACTTCTACTCCTGTCGCTATCTGTTTAATTTCTCTTTATTTGGAGTTTTGTTTGCTGTTTTGATCAGTTCCTGAACTGTTTTGATCAAACATTGATGTAAATGCTTAATTAAAAAGATAAATCTTTCTGGTGATTTTACTGAGTCTGTGAAGTTCAATTGTGCGGCTGAGAGTGTGAGTTACATATATCCAATAAGTGAGCTATCAGTCAAGGTTATGTTTTTATGTGTTATAAACCATGCAGAAAGTCATATTTTACAAACATATGTTGGAAACATTGGTCTTAACTCATAAAGAATCATAGAATCCTACAATGCAGTAGGAGGCCATTCAGCCCATCAAGTCTGCCTTGAACACAATCCCATCCATGCCGTGTCCCCATAACCCCATGCATTTACCCTATCTAGTCCCCATGACACTAAGGGGCAATTTAGCATGGCCAATGCACCTAACCCGCACACCTTTGGACTATGGGAAGAAACCAGAGTACCCAGAGGAAACCCATGCAGAGGCGGGGAGAATGTGCAAACCCCACACAGATAGTGACCCAAGCCGGGAATCGAATCCGGGTCCTTGGTGCTGTGAGGCAGCAGTGCTAACCACTGTGCTGCCAGAGGATTGCAATAAAGCGGTGCCAGAATTTAAAATGTTGCAAAATTATAATATTTAGCTTTATCCAAGAACATAAAGAAATTTTCTATGATAAGACTAGGATGTGAATTTTAACTTCTGGATAGAAAGCTGAAGGGAGCTAGGCAACATCCTACAAGCAAATCTGCATCTGAGGCTTTCCGGATTTAAATGGCTGAGTAAAGAACAGCTAGCCGGCTACTGGCAGAGAAAGGTTGGGTGGCGAGGAAGCTGTCTGCAAAATGCTTAGGTATGTTATGGATTCCTCCATCC
Organism: Mustelus asterias; assembly: GCF_964213995.1. Lineage (NCBI taxonomy): Eukaryota > Metazoa > Chordata > Chondrichthyes > Carcharhiniformes > Triakidae > Mustelus > Mustelus asterias. Next base: position 136,277,156 of record NC_135801.1, on the reverse strand, counting down.
TTTGTTCCAGTCTGGTGATGGTCCCTGACAACTCTGCCTGGTGATCCCCTGCCTGTCTTCACATTTCTCTCGGGGCTAATTCCAGAGGCGCATCATTGGGCTCAGACTCAGCAGAGTCTCCAGCAGCCTTCCGAGTGTCAGAGACCTCGGCTGTCACTGCCTCCGCATACTGACGACACATGTCCTTGAGGTGATCACCAGATTGTGAACCCGAACCTACTCTAGGTCTAGGTGCCACTGAGGTGCGTGTGTCTATGCTGATGGAGGATGCAGGTGAACGCATAGAATCCCTAGGTCAGGCTATAGTTCCCAGTTTTTTCTCTTGCTCCTTTCTTGAATAACCATGATGTGGTGATGCCAGGGTTGGACTGGGGTAAGCACAGTAAGAAGTCTCACAACACCAGGTTAAAGTCTAACAGGTTTATTTGGTATCATGAGCTTTCGGAGCGCGGCTCCTTCATCAGGTGAGCCACTCCTTGAAGGAGCAGCACTCCGAAAGCTCGTGATATCAAATAAACCTGTTGAACTTTAACCTGGTGTTGTGTGACTTCTTACTGTGCTCACCCCAGTCCAACGCCGGCATCTCCACATTTTGGATAATCTTAGTCATGGCATCCACTATCTCTCCTGTGTCTTCATTTTGAAACCTCCGGTATAGCACATCAGCTCCTGGGAATCTATCAGATTTTAGTCCCTTTCAATTCTCTAGTACCTGGGCCAAAATTTTCACTGAAACCAAAGGCCTCCATACCTATGATATTTCTGCCATTTAAGAGGGGCAGCAGCACATTTAGGGGTAATGTTTAAATCAGGTTTGTCCAACATGCAGCTCAAGGGCCGGATGCAGCCCTTGGAGATCCTATATGCAGCCCCCAGAGCCAGTTTTCCAAATGCCACTCAAACAGGTAAGTGCGATTGGAAGATTCCGAATGGAGCTGCTCCTCCAATCACAGGCCATTTTCTTTCACACATTTGCAGCAAATGTGGGAAACCCTGTGATTGGATGAGCAGTGAACACCAGCAGCAGAGAGTTCAGAATTTGAGCTGCCAAGGGCCATGAGTAGAGGACTGAGGCCTGGGAGCCGAAGGCTGAGGAGTCGAGTTGGGGAGTTCAGGTGCGGGGCATGGGGATTGGAGGACCAGGGAGCTGAGGATCAGGGATCAAGGGCATGGGAGCCACTGAGCTAGGCCCAGGAAGCTACATTACCGGGGAGCGGAAGCGCTGGGGCACAGGTATCTGTGAGCAGAGGCCTGACATTCAGAGTGTGGCGCAGTTGGGCCAGAGCGGGACATGACGCAGCCGGAAGGAGCTCACACACACTGGAGCACTGCGCGAGGCAACAGGGACAGGGCCCACTGGCGTCATGAGTAAGTGAGTGATTGAGACTGAGAAAGAGTGTTGGGGGGGTGGGGGGGCAGGGGAAGAGTGTGTGGAGGTAGAGAGTGTGAAAAAGGATAAAGTGTGAAAGAGGGAGGAGAGTGTGAAGAGAAAGAGTGGGAGAGGGAGAGAATGCAGAGAGCAGGGAGTGTGGCAAGTTTGAGTGTGTGGGAAGGGGTTGAGTGTGTGGCATGGTTGAGAGTATGACTGGGATCAAAATGAGTGAGAATTCTGCCCATCTCTTTGAAATGCTGTGTGGTCTGGATTTTTTCCCCCAAACTTGCTCACATTGTAACCAACTCACCTCAAATAATTGAAAATAGAACCAAAGCTAATTCTGCCATTGAGTCACTTAAAGGAACAAGGTTATTTTGGTTCTCTGCAATTCTATTTTATTTTCAACACAAGATCAGTATAGATTAAGGAGTATCCACTGAAGTCTGTTTCTTGAAATGGATAGTACAGTGGCTGCTAGTTAATAACAAAAAGATTCTGGTTGAGCTGCAAAGCACAAAATACTCATACACATCAAATGCTTTGTAAGTAACTCACCCACAACAAGCCTATCCATAATTTCCCATGGCTGACTGATTTGTCTGCTTATTCAGCTAAAATTACATTTAAACAGGGTTGAGTTATTGTGCATTAACTTCACTGAATGATAACGGCACAAATGGAAAAATGGTGCTTTGGAAAAAGGTTTATTGGAAAATCCTGGAGATTAATCTTTGAACTAAAATAAAGAGTCATCTGGAAATGCACAGCACAGATTCACAAATTGCAATGATAAGAGAATATAAAATACCAGATGAGGTGTGATGCAATTTTATTTTAAAGCATGAAAATATGTAGCAGTCAGGTAAGACATCGGCACCAGCATTATTTTAATTTTGATTTATTTTAGAAGACTCAGCCATGAACAGAATCTCAACAATAAGCAAGCTGATGTAACTTTGAAATTTAAAATGAGTACATTAGGATACCACAATCACATATGAAGGTAACTACTTTGGTCAAACACAGACCAGTTAAGATAACAGACAGAGGAATTTGATATTGCTTCAGGTGATAATATCACACAGCATTTCAAAGGCAACACTCTAATCCAATAACCATTTTTCTACCCACATAACAAAGGGTTATGGGCATTACCTGAAAACAGACTATATATAACAGAATAGCAAGTTCAAGGCAGTAACTCAACTGAGTAGTTGAACATTTATAAACCAGAAAGACAAGACAGACCTTGAAGTTTATGTACAGTCTTAAACAGCTAACTATTGTTCCAGTGAAATGTGGCGTCACTAAGATCAATGATAGAGAAATATACACCACATACTTAATGTGGAACTGATAAATGGAATCTCAAAATGAAAATGGCAACATAAAACTTATAAGTGAAGTTGCTCCAGATGTTTTATGAATTCCCACGTTGCTGTAAAATCTTACTGCACAAAATCATTGCTAGTCACACTGAGTAACAACTGAACATTTAGCCTTTTTAACACCAGTTTTCAGATCATAATTTTTTTTTCCTGCAGATTGTAATTTCTCCTGGGGGTTTTAAATATGCAAAGGAAAGCAAACACTTAAAAATTATACCAACTAGAGTTAATTGAAAAGTTATGTTAATGGGATCCAGGTTACAAAAGTGATATTGAGGTAACATAGGAAAATGCCTTGAAATGCCATTAATTATTATTTTTGTTTTATTAAAGAGTGCCTTGCCTCAAATCTTTGCTAACCCATTCTTGGTATGATTTTTTTCCTCCACAAATTCTTTACTGTCTTTCTGTGTTGGAAGGTCTGCACAGAAGTGTTGTGCTATATGGTAGAGTGTAATTTTATAAGTTCTCTGATCTAGATGAGCGAGTGAGTCAAGAGTTGAGTGCAACGCAGAAATCAGGAAGGCAAAATAAAAGCTCGAGAATTTCCATACTAGCCTGGTGTAGTTTTGTTTCTCTTTATCTCTCCCCTACAGCTCTGTTTGAAATTTGTTTCAGTCTGCTTTCCTTCCCCTTTTCAGCAGAAACTAGAATTCCTTGGTTTCAAACATTTGGGAAGATGCACTGAAGTTGGTTTCATGGGTTTTGTACATGGACCCAAAATACAGAACTGCCATTACAGATGGGAATGGTAAGACACTAGCCACTGCAGACCCACGAGTTGCAACAATGTAAAAGGCATACCATTACATTTACATAATTTACAGAAACTGTTGCAATAAAAAATTAATACATAGAATTATTTATACATCTAAGGGGCAAAATCAAATTGCAGTATTTTGAGATATGATTATTTAAACTAACATTGCATGGCAAAGTTGAAGAATAATGATTGTTATGCACTATATATAACCTTAATAAAATTGTTTTAAATCTACAGAAGCAGTAATTTCTATAATCCACAGCATTATTTTACTTAACTGTTGCAATCAGTGTATTTCAGCATATGCCTTTGGCCTTCAACTCATCCTGCACACGTGCCAGATAGGTTGGATCAGGATACCCAAACCTAAAGAAAACAATACTTTTTAATCAAACCAGGACATTTACTTCACATGCTAGCAATATCATTGTCACGGGTCAAATGTGAGCTACATACTCATTGTACATGACAGTGGTATTTGACATGGTGCTTCTGGTTCCATTGCTAAACCTATTTCCTCTGGTTATTGACCATTCTGCTCCAGGAATCATCATAAAATCCCTACAGTACAGAAGGAGGCCATTCGGCCCATCATGTCTGCACCGACCACAATCCCACCCAGGCCCTATTCCCGTAACCCCACTTATTTACCCTGCTAATCCCCCTGACACTATGGTCAATTTGTCATGGCCAATCAACCTAACCCGCTCATCTTTGGACTGTGGGAGGAAACTGGAGCACCCAGAGAAAATCCATGCAGATACGGGTTTGCCTTGTTTATTCTATCGAAACCTTTCATGGTTTGGAACACATCACTAAATCCTTCCTTAACCTCCTCTGCTTTTCTGCAAGGGGAACCCTGTGCGCTAATCAGAATATCTGCTGGTTGACATGTTTTCCATGCTGCTGATGACTATCCTCCCAAAAACCTCCCAAGATGGCGCTGGAGTGAGGTGACTTCTTGTGAGCTGTGCCTCAGCATACCTTCTAATTCTATCTTTTATTCTCGTTCTATGCTTCTACACCCTAGCTATGACTGTAACACTACATTCTGCACTCTCTCATTTCCTTCTTTACGAACGGTATGCTTTGTCTGTATTGCGCGCAAGGAACAATACTTTTCACTGTATACTAATGCATGTGACAATAACAAATTAAATTCAAATCAAATCAAATCAAATCAAACCAGATCCTCTATGATGGCTGCAACTACCTACCGAATCTGTACATCCTGACCGAACAGACGTGTTATACATGAACACATTAAGTAAATGCTTTGTTCTTGTCAGGTCTGTTCTGTGATTAAAATCTCATAATAGTTAACCAGAACAAATGTACCAGGGAGAGATTGGGGCAATCAAAATACTGAAGCTGCCAGACAATGGTTTTGAAGGACTGGTAGTGTGCCTTTCACGATACAAATGTAAAATGTTTATATGCCACAGAAAGTGAAGCACTCTGCTTGTTGGCAGCTTGTTCACAAAATTTCTGTCGCTATTCTAAGCTATTTGCCACCATGTTTAGCAGAGTCTGAACCAACAACTTTACAATTTTGTTCTACAATGGCAATGCTGTTCATTACGCCACCCCACAGTATTTACAGGGATGGATGACATTAATACAGCCAGGCTGTTTTTCTTCATTCACAATTTAACGTTAAATGCAAATGGGACACTTCCTAAAACAATATAATTCTGTAGATTTATTGTCCCACTATAAAATATACTGAACAACTGAGTTTATGCAATCCTTCTCAGATTTCAACACATCATAGAAGAAACTAATGAAGATAATCATTTTTCTGCTCCACAAAGTAATTCCTCTCCATTTTCAACAAGTGAGAAGCTCATCGCTTCCCTTCGACATTCAACGGCATTACCATCACTGAATCCCCTATCAATATTCTGGGAGGTTAATATTGACGAGAAACTTAACCTTATGATCCACATAAATAAAGTTGCTGGAAGAGAAGGATGGGTATGCTGCAGCAATTAACTCATCTTCTGACTTTCCAAAGTCTGTCCATCTACAAAACATAGAACAGCAATGGAATACTCCAAAACGCCTGAGTGAGTGTAGCTCCAACACTCAAGATGCTTGAAATCACCCATATTTAGACAGGGGAAGTTGGGTTGGTTCACTTTAAAGAAGCAAATGTTAAGAGATATGATGAAGATGTCGACCTTCAGTCTGGACAGGATAGGGAGAAACTGTTTCCATTGGCAGAAAGAACCAGTGGATTGGCATCTTTCCATCTGAGAGATGGTGTACACAGTAAACAATCCATTTAGGTGGGGTGTCTCCATCTGATGCTCTTTCGCTGAAGGCTGAATAAGTCAGTTGTTGAGAGGGAGGTTGTGCCATAAGCGCAGCACGTGAAGCTACCAAATGACACTGAGGGTTGCCGTTTTCAGCATTGGCACCTGTGGCCACTGGTCCTCATGGCCGTGCTTGCCAGCTCACAGGAGCTTCCATCATTTCCCTCTTTCACCAGCTATTGACTCCCAAGAGTGATTGTTTATGACTGCCATGTCAAGCTTGCATCATCGTTGAAGCAGAGCCTTGGGTGTCCCACTGCTCATCCAGCTCCAGTTACTTCAACAAAAGAAAGGACCTTGGGTATGCGACAGTCTTCTATTGCACGTATGTGCACCATCTACCAAAGCTGCTTCTAGATTAGTGAACACAATTGGGAGCCAATTGTGAAGGCTTGAATATTCATGATTGTGCCTTGCCAGGACATACCCATAATGCATTACAGACAGGGCAGACAGTAATTCTGAAGCTTCTATTACTGGTGGGTAGGTGGAGGGGGATGAGGGTGGGGAGCCTGGTAAGATGCTCTTTGAAATGAAAATGGATGCATCTTCAAGGTACAGCTCCTCCCTCTCTAATAATATCAATAGAAGTGTGAGAAACTATGTTTCATTGTTATACAAATCACAGCTAATCAACCTTTGTTGCACTTGTTGAAATATGCCTCCAACATTTCAAGTAAGTTGCACAGTGTATACAATACTCCTCATTTGCTGCATAGTTCTGAGGGGTGAAAGGCGCCATGCCTTTGATTTGCTAGATAAATTAAAGATTTTAAACACTAAAATACGATTCAGGGAATCTGAAACAAAAACACAAAATGCTGAAAATATTCAGCAGGTCAGGCAGCATCTATGGAGAGAGAAACAGGGTTAGTGTTTCAGGTCGATGACCCTTTTTTCAGAAGAGTCACCATCCTGAACCATCTTTCTTTCCCTGGATACTGCTGGTCCTGTTGAGCATTTCCACCTCACGTTTCCTGTTTTTGTTTTGTTATCTATTAAAATTAAAAGCTTCAACTAAATCAATACTATCCAATTCACTTAAAACAGCTGGTAGTGGTGACAAATTGCACACCTTGCCTGAGTTTCCCCTGAAATCTCATGGAAAAAGAATTCAGGCAGAGTGTACTACAGGAACCATCTGGTAGCACCCATTTTCAACCATTACTGTGGTGAAATCAGCCCTTGGAAGTCACAAGGAAAATATCTATAAACTGTTGCATCCTATTATTAAGGACCAGTTCAGGAACTCCAAGGTATGTTATGAAGTTAGCCTAGACCACAACTATTTCTGATTTTGGCAATGGTGTGATCATAAGGTGTTTCGCTCCAGGTGAGATTCTATTGATAGAATAGGAAGCTTTTATTAAAACTAACTTTCTTTAACAACAGTTAAAATATAACAAACAATTGGCATAACTTTTATCCATTGAAATACTTAAACATGGCAAGATATAATCCTTAACTGGTTTCTATTTCTATTAGTTCCAATTTAAGCAATACCCCCATAGATGTAAACATTTCTTCAGAATCAGTTAGCAAACACCTCCGCTTATGTGATTTTTCAGTCCTCCAGTTTTTTAATCTCTGGACAGAGATACAGGGAGATACCCATCTGCTGACTCTCAGACTGCAGCCTCCAGAGGAATGCCTGTCATCACAACAGCCAAATCCCAGTGAGAGAGGGGGGAAAAAAACGCCTCTTGCAGATCTCTGGACAGAGATACTTATTTTCTAGCAGGTCCCCAGACTTCAATTTCCAGAAAGAGAGAGAGGAAAAGAGCTACTGCTCCTTTTCAGATTCAAATTGCATCTGCCTGTTTTTCCTCTCTGTAAGCCTAGCTCCACCCACTCACATAATTGTCTTGTCAATCAACCTAAACAAACCCAACTCTGAAATCCCAAAGAACAACTCTAAGAATAACAATAATGCATTATTTCAGATTAAAACAAACACTCCAATAAATAGGAGCAATTAACCTTCTGCATGTTCAGCACGTGAGCTGCTGGTTGTAGACAATTCGGCATTGTTAAATAGAGTTGAAGTATAAACACAACTTTCACAAGAAACATGATACAAAATACATATCTTAAAGGCACAGTATCATCACACTACTCAAATAATCCAGGCATTAATGCTAAATGGGTTTAATATTATTAATACCATACTTACATTGACGGTCCTCCTGTCGTATTGGTTTTGTGATGAATATCATTCCATGTTACCACATTACTTCTCCCTGTGGTGCTGGATGTTCCAACAGTGAAGATCAGTCTTTGATCAAAGGCACGTCGTAGCAGGTTGCACACCTTTCTCCCTTCAGGATTGTCTGGTAAATAAGCAGTACGCGTTGTACCATAGTATCTTTGCCCAGGATTAGGATGCTCTACCTATAGATTGTACAAAATAATGTTATATGCTTGACTAATTTAAAAAACACAGATCAGGCCACAGTCCCCTGAGAACTCAGCAGCTTTACCCAGTGAACACTCAAGACAAACCCATCAGAGAAAGTCAAATGTGTGATCTTTGGTTTATGCTGACTTAGCTGATCTCAGCCAGATGGACATTGGATAAGAATTAATGTCTCCAGGGGCGAAGGGGAAAAAGTTGGTCAGGTAATAAATATGACTTGGAGGTCATTGCTAAATACATACCCAAGAATGTCTTGGGTTGTTTTCCAGTCTAAACTGGTGGGAAACAGATCCAGATATAACTGGTTTGCAGTTAACCCAGCATCTTCTAATAAGCTCCTCAGGGCCTTGAGAATGATCTTTAACTAAAACTAGTTGTGTGGGCACCAGTATCCCAGCTTGGGTCAGAGGGAGCAGTGAATATATTGGCTGCAGTGAGGGTAATGCCACTGAATGCCAAGGGGCAATGAGGGGAAAGAATTCTGTACACTGACCAGGTAGTATACAACAGTTCAACAAAGTAAAGCTACAGCAGAACAAAGGAAAAAAGGGACCTTAGAAAAGACACAAAACATGTCATTTTAAATAAATAATTAGTTCACAGAAAAAAAATCAATTTCTGGTATTGCTAATACCTGAGCTTCACCTCTCTGAATCAAACTACCTTTGACTGATTTACTCCTCATAAGTTGCATTAGAGATTAAAATAGATACTTCCTCCTCATTTTGTAATTTGTTACAGGATTTGCAAAACATAAAACAATTCCAGAAACAGTGGAAGTTACAAACAATTCACAAACTTTGATGAATTTTATCTGTAACTTCGATGACTTCTTAAAAAAGGTCTTGTACTATGTTCCATATTTGCTTTGTAGAACTGTTAAGTGCTACTGGTTCAGCAACCAGAATTAATAAGGCTTCCAAAAAGAAAGACTTCCAATGATATTCCAACGAGAGGACACAGGTTTAAGGTGCTGGGGGGTAGGTACAGGGGGGATGTCAGGGGTAAGTTTTTCACTCAGAGGGTGGTGGGTGAGTGGAATCGGCTGACGTCGGTGGTGGTGGAGGCAAACTCGTTGGGGTCTTTTAAGAGACTTCTGGATGAGTACATGGGATTTAATGGGATTGAGGGCTATAGATAGGCCTAGAGGTGGGGATGTGATCGGCGCAACTTGTGGGCCGAAGGGCCTGTTTGTGCTGTGGCTTTCTATGTTCTATGTTCTATGATATAGCATCTTTCATGACTTCAAGATGTTCCAAAGCATTTTACAGCCAATGAAATATTTTAGAAGTGTGTTCACTATTATAATGTACCAATCTGTGTTGATTCCTGTACTGTTATGTATTTGCTTTGTAGAGCTGTTGAATACTACTTGTTCAGATTTCTCTTGCATGGGACTTTTTTTTCCCCTAATGTTTAGGTAGGAACTGATAAATTCTATGGCTTTAAACTTGCTCATCCACAGTTACACCAAGATCCACAGATAGCCTCCAGAGTTAACTCTGCCCCATATTCCCAGCCCTCAGCTTACTTGCTAAATTTGTACCATTCTCATCTGAAGCATTGAGGTCCAGGATACTCCCAGGGTGTAACTGCTAAATATTTTGGGTAAGTTCCTCCTTTGGATTGTTCATTACTGAGATATCAAACTGGAAGGGGAGGTTCAAATTCAAGGGATGTTACACTGTTCTCTAACCTTTAGGATTTGGGTTTGACTCCAGCCCAGAATTTGGAGCAGAATGTTTCAGCCAGCTGTAACATTATCAGCACAGGCAATCACAGTGCTGAACAGATTAAGAAATCCAACACAAAATTACCTTATAGCAAGCCCCAAAAAGACCATGTGGAATAAAAAATCTGTCTTGGGATATGTCATGGGTAACACAGTGGTAGCACTACTGCCTCACAGCACTTGGGAGCTGGGTTCGATTCCCAGCATAGTGTGGAGTCTGCACGTTCTCACCGTGTCTGCGTGGGTTTCTTCCAGGTGCTCCGATTTCCTCCCACAGTCCAAAGATGTGTGGGTTAGGTTAATTGGCCATGCTAAATTGCCCCTTAGTGTCAGGGGGATTTTCAAGGTAAATATGCGGGGTTACGGGAATAGGATCTGGGTGGGACTGTTGCCAATGCAGATTTGATGAGCCGAATTGCCTCCTTCTATATTGTAGGGATTCTGTGATTATTCTCTATAATATATGCACGTCACTGGCAAGGCTAGCATTTTATTATCCATCCCAAACTGCTGTTAAACAGAGTGGCTTGCTAGGCCATTTCAGAGAGCAGCAGTTAAGCATCAGCCACTGTTTCACAGTCACCAAGACTAGCATTGAATTCCATTCATTACTTGAATCTATATTTAAAAATTTAAGTTTAAAAAGGGAATATGTTAACGAGTGCTCCTCTGAGAATGAAGGCAAAGCTCACTGTGAGGCATTAACTGTGTGCAAAAATGACTGTGCAATGAACGAAAAATGCAAAATGAATAAAAATTGTTGTGTTTTACATTGGGATATAAATTCCAGTGTCCTGTATTTAGCACCTACATTTACAGCTCATCTTAAACCCAAGAAACAAAACAAGTTCAGAGCATGACCCCACAAATCATTTCAGCAGGAAAGAGAAAAATTAAGGAAGACCTGATAGAGGTCTTTAAACTTATGGATTGGCTGGACATGGCATTTGGGAAGAGAATTGTTCCATTTGTGGGTGAATCCAAAACCAGAGGCCATAATCACAAGGTTATTATAAGCAAATCCAATAGTGAAATTTCTTCATTCAAGGAGCGTTTCAGTGTTGACCTTGTTATCTTAGAAAGCAGACTGTTTACAAGCTTTTAGAAGCAAATGTGCTGAGTACATGAGAAGAAAGGGAATGGAAAGATATGCTGAAGTGGATGGCATGAGACAAGACTTGTGGCATATTAATGCAGGGAAGTGTGAAGTGATGTATTTGGCTATGAAGAAGGAAGAGAAACAATACATCCTAAATGGTACAATTTTAATGAAGATGCACAGAGAGAGAGAGACCTGAGGATACTTGTCCACAGATCTTTCAAGCAGTTAAGAAAGCATATAGGTTCTTGAGCTTTATAAGCAGAGACATAAAAGCCAGAAAGTTATGCTAAACCTCCAATAACGTTAGGCCCCAGCTGGAGTATTGTGTCCTATTCTGGGTCTCATACCTTAGGAAGGATGTGAAGACTTTGGAGAGGATACACAAGAAATTTACTAAAATGGCTCCAGGGATGAAGGATTAATTATGGGGTTAGATGATTCGATAATTATATTTTTTGCTCATAAATTTGAGGTGATAGCCAAACAATTACTCACCCCCTGAACGCCATCTGGAATCATATAGTGTATCTCAATGCTGTCAAACTTTTCATAACCGGGAAGATGTAACAGCAGGTTCCTGAAAGTCATCTTGCCACCCTCAGGCTGATTTCCTCTTATCTCTCCATACACTTCTCCACATATAGGACAGGCAGATTTGGTTTTAAAAGCCACGTTGATACATTCCTTACAGAATGAATGTTTACATTTTAAAGTTTCTCGAACTTCAATTTCTTCTAAGCAAATTGGGCAGGTTGTATCCTCATCTTTAGACTCCAGTTTGCTTCTTGCTGCAGCTGAATTTGAATTAGTTTTGCACTCCGATGTTGAAGGTGGCCTCCGACTTGAATTTGTACTGTTTGGCGTTGCACAAGTATCAAATTGGCTGAATTGAACTTTCTCGAGAAACTCCTTGGCATTCTTCACCTCAACGGGATCTCCAATTATAACAAACTCTGCATCCTTTGCAGTAACCACGACTTTAGGAAATTTCTTTTGCAAAGATGCTTCAATGTCTTTTCTCATTATTTTTCTGCCTGGATTATTTATTTTTTCCAATTTTAAATTTGTAGCAATTGACTGATACCGAGACACAAATTTGTCTATTGCAGCTTCACATGGTACACCAGTCTTCTTATGTATAAACTGAATTTTAGCACAATCGGCTAGAGAGGAGGAGCGTTTATAAACATCAAAATCTTTCTCTATTCTTTGTAAGTCGCTCCCATAAATCATTTCAATGTAATGGAGAATTGTTGCACTTACTGTTAACATAAAACCAGAGCTCATAGTTGCATAAGCTGGTGTGCCAGAAGATCTAATAGTCTCAGCGCTGCCAGAAGACCTGCCAGTCTTGGAATCAGAAGACTTGATAGATTTTGCTCCAGAGGACCTGGTGGATTCTGCTCCAGAAGGCCTCATTTTAAGTTTTGTTAATTCTGTGTGAATTTCATTAATCTTTTCAAATGAGTCAATAACTTCATAACTATTTAAACAATTCTGACACTTTTCCAATGATTTGCCTAATTGAATGATGTCAAATGCCTCAGCTGCCTTGTCCTTGAAAATGGTTAAGTCAATGATCGCCCTGACTTCAGGAAATACCTGAAAGAAGTAAAATCCAATTCTAAGTATACATTTCCAACAATTATACCATTTCTTAAGCAGTAATAAATAAAAATTTCTTGCAAGAAGCTTTCTCCCTTCACCCGTCTTCCAGAATGTGGAGTTAGGGATTGATTGAACTTCATTTAGTGACCACGTCTTTGTTAAGCCCTCTCATCGCTCACTAGGTAAACGTTCCTAACTTGTGTGATACAAAGTTAGAAAAATTCAAGAAGTTTCTATGTTCGGTCTTCCTTAAATTATCTGATCTCAGCATGGTGATGGTATGCAACCACAACTGGCTTCAGTACAGAAGTTGCAGGAAAGATGCAGCGAGGAGGAAAATGAAAGATGGGAAGAGATCAAGAAGTCTATTGTTGTCCATCATCACACAACACTAACGATTATTTGGATGAAGTACTGGCTAACTAGAAGGTCTTGTGACACAGTGGGTAGCATCCCTGCCTCTGAGCCAGAAGCTCCAGGTTCAAGTCCCACCCAAGGACTTGATGACCAAGGAAGATGTGTTCAGGGCACAGGTTGAGCATCAACCTTCAAAATCCTTCCAACACACCAATGGCAGGGGTCCTGGTCAGCCATGCTTGATGTGCAGTGGCAGCCCTCAAGCTATAGGCCTCTGGTGATAGGCTAGTAACCTGTTCCAGGAGAATACAAATCGCTATGGGAACAGATGAAAGTCTGGTTAGTGCATCACTGGGTGTGGGAAATGAAACAACAACTGGTAACCTGCCAAATCCCAATGGAATCATCCCCTGCATAAGTCTGTTATTATCAGAATAGCTATAGATTGAGAGAGGGGAATGTGCAGTGAGATCTGGGTGCCCTCATACACCAGTCACCGAAGGTAAGCATGCAGGTGCAGCAAGCGGTAAAGAAGGCAAATGATATGCTAGCCTTTATAGCCTGTACAGGAGTAGGAATGTCTTGCTGCAATTATATAGGGCCTAGGTGAGGCCACACCTGGAATATTGTGTGCAGTTTTGGTTTCCTTATCGGAGGAAGGATGCCCTTGCTATAGAGAGAGTGCAGCAAAGGTTTACCAGACTGATTCCTGGGATGGCGTGACTGACATATGAGGATTGATTTAGTCCGTGAGGATTATGTTTTCTGGAGTTCAAAAGAATATGGGGGGGGGGATCTCATAGAAACCTATAAATTCTAACAGGACTAGACAGGGTAGATGCAGGAAGGATGGTCCTGATGATGGGGGAGTCCAGAACTAGGGGTCATAGTCTAAGGATACAGGGAAACATTTTAGGACTGTGATGAGGGGAAATTTCTTCACCTGGAGTGGTATGCTAGTGGTATGGCAGAGCAGGCTTAGTGGTATGGCAGAGCAGGCTTGAAGGGCCTAATGACCTACTCCTGCTCCTATTTTCTATGTTTCTTTGTTTACACTTTACAGAACCATTAATAAAATTGTTTACTATGAACCACACTGATTTACTACAAAAATGTCTGTCAAATAGGAAAACAAAACAATGCTTTGCCAATGATGTACATTTCACAAAATACATCAAAATAGTAGAACAACATGTAATAAAATATCAGTAAAACAAAATCAATATTAAAACTCAGCAATTCTTCCTTACTTGAGTAAGCAGGAGAGACAAGAAAAAGTTTATACACAGCTGGCATTAAGTGATCAGAAAATTATTGACGAAATTTACCCTTGATTTTATTAATAATTGACACTTTGAGGGGAGACTGGTCCAGCAAAATGCTGTCACATCCATGAGGACATGCTCTCCTCAATGATTCTTCGATTTACCTATTCATGTCCCCGCACATTGCACAGGGAGATCAGAACCATTATATAGTCTGGCATTCCTTGAACCTTTTCAATTGTTTCACCATATTGTCTGAACACTGAAAATGACACGCATTCCATCCCAAGACCCTTTTCTTCACTGACATCCCCTGAAAACTGGGGGAAGAATACCAAGCGGTAATCCTTTCATGCACACAGACTCACAAAATGATCCCCAGGCAGGGTTCAATGCGCAGAGTAAGATAGGCCGAAATGCAGCAAACGCTTTAAGAGTAACAATCGGCTGCCAAGACTGGCTGGATGTCAGGATCTTCAGTGGGGTGAACTGAGATACTCCGAAGGGCCTCTGTTATCTTAGGGTCTGAGGAAAGCCAACACGGCTGCGAAGCTGGGGTCTGCACCATCAAAGGAGCAGAGCAACGTGAAGTGAGCTCATAGTGGGGGGGGGAGGGAAGATGCTTCTTCAAAACAAACAAATGGTTTGGTCACAGCGCGAACAGAATTACCAACCAGCGCCACTCGAAGCTACAGATGTTAGGCTGCTTGTGCTAATAGAAAAGAAAATGGTGACAACCGGCAACACACCTCCATCTGAAGCCTCTGAGATGAACGCTCTGCCTCTCCGCCAGCTCACGGCACAGCCCAGCGCTTTCGCTTTGCTCTGGATTCAACCTCAGCTGGGCGGCCAGATCCCGCCTCCCCCCCTCCCTCATTGGATCCCCGCCCGTCAGCCCCGCGCTCTCCTCCTTTCCGATTGGTCAGCCCGCCTGTCACTCACCCGGCCTGAAGTTCCGGGCGCTGTCGACCCCTGATGCTGTCGTCGAAAAAGTGCAAAGTTTCACTTTCATTCATCGGGACTGGTTTTATTTGTTTCCTTGCTACCATTTTATTTCCTTCTCCTCATTCCAGAGAGAGAGAGCAAACAAGTATTTGCACTTTATTCAGCCCTTCAACAGAGAAGAAAATCCCAGGGGGAACCCAAATATCTCCATAATCACCCCCTGCCTTTCTGTAGAAATGTTCCATTAGTCCGAACTCTCTGGGATGGGATGGAGTTAAAATCGTACTTGAGCTTGATTGGAGGCAATGACCTTGAAGTTCCTTTGACTGTCATCAATTCTGTGTTGGTAATTTCATGGAACTATAAGGAAAAATAAAACTTTTTCATATCAGACCATAGGATATAGGAGCAGAATTGGGCCATTCAGCCCATCAGGTCTACTCATGGCCGATATGTTTCTCAACTCCATTCTCCCCCCCCCCCCACCGTTTCCCATAACCTTTGATCTCCTTACCAATCATGAATCTATCTCTGTCTTAAATACACTCAATGACCTGGCCTCCACAGCCTTCTCTGGCAAACGAGTTCCATAGATTCACCACCCTCTGGCTGAAGAAATTCCTCCTCACCTCAGTTCTAAAGGGTTGTCCCTTTACTTTGAGGCTGTGCCCTCAGATCCTAGTCTCTCCTACTAATGTAAACATCTTCTCCACGTCGCCTTTATGCAGGCCGTTCAGTATTCTGTAAGTTTCAGTGAGATTTCTCCCTCATCCTTCTAAACTCCATTGAGTACAGACCCAGAGTCCTCAAACGCTCCTCATACATCAAGGCTTTCATTCCCGGGATCATTCTTATGAGGATCCTCTGGACCCTCTCTGAGGCCAGGAAATCCTTCCTTAGATATGGGGCTCAAAATTGCTCACAACATTCCAAATGTGGAAGGGTGCAAATGTTTATGTTAGTAGATGTGGTTCTGTTCAAATAGGCTGCTTTGTCCTGGATGGTGTCCAGTTTCCTAAGTATTGTTTGAGCTACACTCATCCAGACAATCAGAGAATATTATATCACACTCCTTATGTGCCTTGTAAATGGTTGACATGCATGTTACTGCCACAGAACTCCCAGCCTCTGATCTGAGATTATGGTCACAGAAATTATATGACTGATCCAGTTAGGTTTCTGATCAATGGTAAGCCCCCAGGAAGTTAATGGCAGGGTGGGCTGGGGATTGTGGGGGTGGGGTGAAGATTACAATGCCGTCGAACGTCAAGCGGAAATGGTTACATTATCTTGTTGGAGATGTGATTCCTGGGTATTTGTAGGCACAAAGTCTACTTACCACTTACTAGCCCAAATCTGAATGCTATCCAGATCTTGATATATGAGGCCACAGACAGCTTGGTTACTCGAGGAATTGTGAATGGAACTGAAAACTGTAATCAATGAATGTTCCCACCTCTGACCTTATGATGGAGGAAGAGTCATTGATGAAGCAGCTGAAGATGGTTGAGCCTAGGACACTACCCTAAGGAACTCCTGCAGTGATATCCTGGGACTGAGTTGATTGACCTCTGACAATCACATCAATCTTCTTTGGTGCAAGGAATGAATCCAACAAGTGGAGAGTTTCATCCATGATTTCCATTGACATTAATTTTGATAGGGTTCCTTTATGCCACAATCTGTAAAAATGCTGCCTTGATGTCAAGGGCAGTCACTCTTACTTCAACTCTTCTCTCTTGTCCATGTTTAACCCAATAATGAGGTCTGGAGCCTAGTGGTTTTCATTGGAATCCAAACTGAGCATCCATGAGTAGTTTATTGCTGAATAAGTGCCACTTGATAGCACCAAGAATGACACTTTCCATGAATTTGCTGATGATCGAGAGCAGACTGATGTTGTGGTAATTGATTGGATTGTATTTTCCTGCTTCTTATGGATAGGACATATCTAGAAAATTTTCCACATTGCTGGGTGGACACCAGTGCTGTAGCTTTAAGGGCATAGCTTGGCTGGGGACACGCCTAGTTCTGGAGCATAAGTCTTCAGTATTACAGCTAGGAGGCTGTCAGGATCCACAGTCTTTGCAGTATCCAGTGCGTTCAGCTATTTTGTGACATGAGATGGAGTGAATGGAATTGCAGACAGGCATCTGTTATGTTGGACACCTCAGAAGGAGGCCAAGATGGATCTTGCACTTGGTATTTCTGGCTGAAGATGGTTGCATGTGCTTCAGCCTTGTCTTTAGCACTGATGTGGTGGGTTCCCTTACCATTGCAGATGGGGATATTTGTACAGCCTGCCCATCTTATTAGCTGTTTAACTGACCATCACCATTCATGACTGGGTGTGGGAGAAGTGCATACTGTTGATCTGATCTGTTGAGGGCTTACTAATCTCTGTCTACAGCATGTTGTTCCATTGTTTGGCACACTTAGTGTAACCTCACATATGAAATCTGATTTTTCGGTATGCCTGGTATTTCCCGTGGGAGGCTTTCCTACAGTCCTCATTGAACCACAAACCTTAATTCATATTGTGTCTTTCATCACCTCAGTAAGTTCTAATGCACCTTACAAAGAATGAAATACCTTTGCAGTGCAGTAACTATTGTAATATGAGAAACACAACTAATTTGCGCACAGTAAGGTCTTAAAAACAGCGCCGTTTTCTCATGATCATAGTTGAGGGGTAAATATTGGTCTAGACACGAGGGATATCTCCCCTGCTCTTAGAAATGGTGCCTTGAGATTATTTAAGTTGTGGACCCGATTCAATTCCTGTCTTGGGTCACTGTCTGCATGGAGTTTGCATGTTTTCCCCGTGTCTGCGTGGGTTTCCTCCAGATGCTCCAGTTTCCTCCCGCAGTCCAAAGATGAGCAAGTAAGGTTGATTGGCCATGCTAAATTGACCCTAATGTCATGGAATTAGCAGGGTAAATATGTGGGGTTATGGGAATAGGGACTGGGTGGGATTGTAGTCAGTGCAGACTCAATGGCCTCCTTCTGCACTACAGGGATTCTATGATTCTATGTCCATATGAGAGAGCAAATAGACAATCAGCTTACGGCTCATGTGTTCTTTCTGTCTCAGTTTTGCACTAGAGTGTCAGCTGGGATTTTTGTGCTCAAGTTCCTGTTGTAGGAGTTGAACCCACAAACTTCTGACTCTAGGCCAAGGATGCTACCAACCAGGAAAAATAAAGTCAAAATAAAAATCACAGAGCTGTAAATGAGCTGCTGATTTCCCATACTCTCACGCAATGTCAGGACCAATTCATGGCAACACTCTTGTGGCAGCACAGTTATGGAAGCAGGAGAAGCTATGAGGAAATTAATCCCTAATGCAGGGGATTTACTTAATAGCGAAGCAACTTGATGCTCTTGAAATTGTGAGCAATTAATGCACTGTCATCAGCAAAGGCTGTGTTGTGAATGGTGTTAGCAACAATCATAATATATATATATATATATTCATATGGCATCTTTAACATCTATAAAACATCCCAAGGTGCTTTGCAGAAGCATTATCAAACCTATTTTGATGCCCAGATCCATAAGCAGATATTAAGTGGTGGGTCCAAAGACAGTGGATAGCATTTTCATGCAGGAAGCTAAAAGGCCCTCAAACCCCCACCTGACATCTCACCCATCCCATATGCCTCCTCCATGCTCCCTGTGCTCAAATGGATAACCGCCTGAGAAATTAGGCCCAACATAAAATTGCTCACTTTAAATTAACCCAGCTAAAACTGCTTCTACTGAGGTTACCACAGGTCCAAAGCCAATAGGGACACATACCAGAACTGTCTTGCATATCAAACACGGGTACTTCACTTTAACAATAGGAGCAAGCTATCTTGGATCTGGTCTTGTGTAATGAGACAGGTAAAATTAATGATCTCCTTGTGAGGGATCCTCTTGGAATGAGTGATCACAATATGGTTGAATTTCTAATACAGATGGAGGGTGAGAAAGTAGGGTCCCAAACCAGTGTCCTCTGCTTGAACAAGGGGGATTACAATAGGATGAGGGCGGAGTTGGCTAATGTAGACTGGGAACACAGACTAATTGGTGGGACAGTTGAGGAACAGTGGAGGACATTTAAGGAGATTTTTCTCAGTACTCAGCAAAAATATATTCCAGTGAAAAAGAAGGAGTGTAAGAAAAGGGATAACCATCCATGGATAACTAAGGAAATAAAGGAGAGTATCAAATTAAAAACCAATGCATTCGGAGTGGCCAAAATTAGTGGGGAACTAGAAGACTGGGAACGCTTTAAAAAACAACAAAGAACTACTAAGAAAGCAATGAAGAAAGGAAAGATAGATTATGAAAGTAAACTAGCACAAAATATAACAACTGAGAGTAAAAGTTTTTACAAATATATAAAACGGAAAAGAGTGGCTAAAGTAAATGTTGGTCCCTTAGAAGATGAGAAGGGGGATTTAATAATAGGAAACGAGGAAATGGCCGAGGCCTTAAAAAAGTTTTTTGTGTTGGTCTTCACAGTGGAGGACACAAATAGCATACCAATAATTGACGGTCATGGGACTGTAGAGGGTGAGGACCTTAAAACGATCACTATTACTAAAGAGGTAGTGCTGGGTAGGCTAATGGGACTAAAGGTAGACAAGTCCCCTGGTCCGGATGGAATGCATTCCAGGGTACTAAAAGAAACGGCAGAAGAAATAGCGAATGCATTAGTTGTAATTTATCAAAATTCACTGGACTCTGGGGAGGTGCCAGCTGATTGGAAAATAGCTAATGTAACGCCACTGTTTAAAAAAGGAGGTAGACAAAAGGCAGGTAACTACAAGCCGGTTAGCTTAACATCCGTAGTTGGGAAAATGCTGGAATTTATCATTGAGGAAGAAATAGCAGGACACCTGGAAAAGAATGGTTCAATCAAGCAGATGCAGCATGGATTCATGAAGGGAAAGTCATGTTTGACTAATTTACTGGAATTCTTTGAGGATATAACGAGTGCGGTTGACAGAGGGGAACCAGTGGATGTGGTGTATTTAGGTTTCCAGAAGGCATTCCATAAGGTGCCTCACAAAAGGTTGCTGCATAAGATAAAGGTACACGGAGTTGGGGGTAAAGTGTTAGCGTGGATTGAGGATTGGCTATCTAACAGAAAGCATAGAGTCGGAATAAATGGGTGCTTTTCCGGTTGGCAATCAGTGATTAGTGGCGTGCCGCAGGGATCGGTGCTGGGCCTCAACTATTTACCATATACATAGACGATCTGGAGGAGGAGACCGAGTGTAGGGTAACAAAGTTTGCGGATGACACAAAGGTGAGTGGGAAAGCAAATTGCGTGGAGGACACAGAGAGTCTGCAGAGAGATTTGGATAGGCTAAGTGAGTGGGCAAGGATCTGGCAGATGGAGTAGAACGTTGGTAAGTGTGAGGTTATCCACTTTAGAAGGAATAATAGTAAAATGGACTATTATTTAAACTGTGAAAAATTACAACATGCTACTGTGTAGAGGGACCTGGGGGTCCTTGTGCATGAACCACAAAAACTCAATTTGCAAGTGCAGCAGGTAATCAAGAAGGCAAATGGAATGTTGGCCTTTATCACAAGAGGGATGGAGTATAAAAGCAGGGAGGTCATGCTGCAACTGTACAGGGTACTGGTGAGGCCGCACCTAGAGTACTGTGTGCAATTTTGGTCCCCTTATTTAAGAAAGGATATATTAGCTTTGGAGGGGGTACAGAGAAGGTGCACCAGGTTGATTCCGGAGATGAGGGGGTTAGCTTATGAGGAGAGATTGAGTAGACTGAGCCTGTACTCATTGGAGTTTAGAAGGTTGAGGGGAGATCTTATAGAGACATATAAGATAATGAAGGGGCTAGACAGGGTAGAAGCAGTGAGGTTATTTCCACTTACAATGGAAACAAGAACTGGGGGGCATAGCCTCAAAAGGGGAGTCAATTTAGAACAGAGTTGAGGAGGAACTTCTTCTCCCAGAGGGTAGTGAATCTTTGGAATTTTCTGCCCAATGAAGCAGTAGAGGCTACCTTGTTAAATGTGTTTAAGTCACAGATAGATAGATTTTTAACCATTAAGGGAATTAAGCGTTATGGGGAGTGGGCGGGTAAGTGGAACTGAACCCACTATCAGGTCAGCCATGATCTTATTGAATGGCGGAGCAAACGTGAGGGGCTAGATGGCCTACTCCTGCTCCTATTTCTTATGTTCTTATGTTCTTAAGCTCATCCTGACCCGAAACCAGAATCCAGACCTTTTAAATATTGAATAGAGAGGCTCAAACTTTACAATGGAAGAGTCGTTATGGCCTGAAACCCATCAGGTGGTACTCTGCCAGAAGACATTATGATTGTGTCTTCCCTAGTTTCCCTAGACTCACTGATATTAAGAATATTCTGAAAAGAGATATGCATAACTAGGATGACCTGGCCTAACCTGTGACTCAACCTCCCCACCAACTCCCCCGCACTGTCACTTCATTGGCTGAGAGCCAGGGAACATCCAAAGAAGGAAAGGGGCGGGGGATAAAAACAGCCATTTTCAAGACAAAGTCCAGCGAAGACTTCACCAAACCTACTGTGATCTGGGACAATGCAAGAGGGCGTGAGAGATTCGCCTTCTTGCTAAGAAGACCCTGAGTTCATCTGTCACCGTGCGCTCTGTGAATTGAATCCAACAGTTCAATTGATTTCACCAGACTGGGTAGTATCCATTTCTCAGGCAATTGACGTAGTTTGTGGGAAGTTAATTTATTGTGTAAGAATTGTTTCTTTAACCTGTGAGTGTTTTTAATGAAGCTAAGTTCTTTTTCTGTGTAATAAAGTAAAAGTACTTGAGTAAATGTGTGACAAACTGGTCAAAGTGTCTGTGACAACATCCCTCATACCCTATGCCCTCTCCATACCTTGAAATACTCTCAGACCCTCTCTCAAATCTTCTGTGCCCATTACATTCCACCTCATACCCCATGCCTCCTTCATGTCCCTCATATTCTCCAAGCCCCTTCTGTACCCTCTATACCTTACCATACCCCCTCCATACTCCCTCATATCCTCCATGCCCAATCAAATAAGGTAGGCAAATTAACAGTGCAAGTAGTTGTAAACGGGTAAGATATGATTGCAATTACGGAGCCGTGGCTGCAGGGTGACCAAGACTGGGAACAGAATCCTAGAATCCCTACAATGCAGAAGGAGGCCATTCAGCATATTGAGTCTAAGGTTAGAAATGGAAAAGAGTTTCTAAAGTGTCTTCAGGAGAATTTTCTACGTGATCATGTTTTTGACCCAATGAGGGAGGATTCTAGATTCAGTTCTGGGGAATTCGATGGGACAAGTGGAACAAGTGTCACTAGGGTACCATTTAGACAGTGATCATAGCATTATAAAATGTATAGTTGGCTCTGTAAAAAGACAAGGAACAACCCAGAGTAAAAATAATTAATAGGGCCATGGGGGGAGATGGGGGTGAGGGAGGTAGTGTCTCGAACAAAGGCTCATGGCCTCAGGATACAGGGAAGGTCACTTGGGACTGAAATGAGGAGAAATTTCTTCACTCAGAGAGCAGTGAGCCTGTACAATTCTCTACTGCATAAGGCTGTGGAGCCAAGTCACTGAGTGTATATTAAGAAATAGATTTATTTCTAGACACTTAAAGTTCTCCCACACTGTAGGGATTCTATGATTCTACGATTCAATGGATATGGGGAGAACTCAGATGTATGGTGTTGAGATAGAGGACCATCCATTATCACATTGAATGGCAGAGCAGGCTTGATGGATCAAATGGCCTACTCATGCTCCTAGTTTCTATGTTTCCATACCCCCTCATACTCCATGTCCTCTCCTATCTCCATACACCCTCCTACCATACATGCTTCTAATCAAGCCCTCTCCAGCTATGCCTCCATAACCCTATTTCCTCTCGATGTCATTTCATGCTCCCCATACCCTTTCCGTGCTTATACATATTGCCGTGCCTGCTCATACCTGCCAAGACCTCTCAAACCCCCGTGCACTCTCCTCATTCCTCCATGTTCCCTCCACGCCCTCTCGTACAGCCATGCCCCCATTCATCATCTCCATGCTCTCTCATACCCCCATACCCCTTTCATGCTCTCCAAGTGCTTTCATACCCTCCTTGTTCCCTCAGACCCACTATGACCCTCATATAACCTCCGTAGTCACTCACTCAGTATCCACGATGGACAGATTTCAGAAACCACGAGCAGGATTTTCTGGCCTCGCTCATCCCGAAACCATAAAATCCCACCATGGTCCGCCTCTCACCCGCTCCGATTCCTGTGGCAGGCAGGCCAGTAAAATTCCGGCCCACATCTCTGAAATTGAGAGGAAAAACATAAACTTCTAACAATTAGGCAGAGTCTTCTTTCAAACTTTCATACTGAAAAAAACTCTAAATGCAAAAAGCCATTCAGAATATTTAAATCATCTTAAGTGGTTAATCTGTTATGAAAACAAACATCTATTCAGAAACCATATCAAAGAAAAATAATCCTTTAATAACCTCTTAAAACTGTGAATAATGCTATTTACACAGCTAAGGAGCTAAGTGGTTCTTTGGCTTTTGAAACATCACTAAGCATTCATAATGACCTCAGGTAACAAAACAAACCATATTCACCCATAAACCCATAAACAGTGAAGACTCTTAAAATTGCTGTGGTTTTTTTCTCAGCTATACTAGATAGCCTGTCAATCAATGCACTCCAGGCGCATGCATCTGCTTTATTTCTCTCTAATTGAAAGCCGCATCCAGTTTATCTTTCAAATTTAAAGGCTATGAACTTTTATATTACTTCCCAAACAGCATGTTCATCAGTACTGAATGCATAATAGTACTTTTCCCATTATGGAAGGGGTTCGACTTCATAAGAATTGTGTGGGGATGTTGGACTGCCCATCCCAACAACGGAGCTGGCAAGAATGGAAGTGCTGCTTGTGAACGCGCTACCCGTATCCAATTCATGTACCACCAAAAATAGTTGGGAATGGGAGTAGGGGCAGAAATCCCAGAATCGTGCTGCCCCATTTTTTAAATGGCTCCTAATTTGGCCTGACTAGGTGTAAATCAAGTCAATGGCTTTGGTTTTCCCTATATTTAATGGGAAGAAATTTTGTATATCAGACGCTTTGCACACCAATTTAGACCAATGGAGAAGTCAAAAGGGCTGGTGATGAGGCAGAGCTGAGCATCATCAGTGTACATGTGAAATTAGTGCTGTGTTCTCGGACGGTGTCTCTGAGGGGCGGCACATAGCTGAGAAATGGGAGGGCATCAAGAATAGATCTGTGCAGGACAAGAAAGGTAAGAGTGCAAGAGCTAGAAAATAAGCTATTTGAATTGTTCTTGGATAATAATCAAATCATTAAATCACAGAGTCTTTGCAGCACAAATGGAGGCCATTCAATCTGTCCTATATATGTCTACTCTCTGCAAGAGCAACTCAGCTAGTCCCATTCCTTTTACATTTCCCCATGTTTCTGCAAGTTTTTTTCTTTTCAGATAATAATCCAATTCTCTTTTGAAAGCCAGGACTGAATTTGCCTCTACCATACTCTGAACCAGTACCTCTCAAATTCTAATCATTCACTGTATAAAAAAGGCCTTCCCTCTCCCTTTTCAACCAACCAACCAACAGCACCACACCTGGAGCACTGTGTGCAGGTTTGGTCCCTTTATCATAGAAAGGATATTATTGCCATGGAGTGAGTGCAATAGAGCTTCACCAGACCTGTTCTGGGGAAGGTGGAACTCTCTTATGAAGAGAGATTTGGAAAACTGGGCCTGTATTCTCTACAGAGTTCGAAGAATGAGAGGCAATCTCATTGAAACCTGCAAAATACTGAAAGGAATAGACAGAATAGATGCTGGTTAGATGTTTCCCTTGTATGGGGACTCTAGAACAAGAGGGGACATAATTTCAAAATAAGGGGATTCACATAGGACCGAGATGAGGAGAAATTTATTTCCAAAGAGGGTTTTGAATCTTCAGTATTCTCTATCCCAGAGGACTGTGGAAGCTCAGTCATGGAGTAAAGTAGGGCTTGATAGATTTTTGATTAACAATAACGTAAAGAGTTATGAGTATTCAAGTGTCTGATCAGCCATGATCATAATGAGTGATAGAGCAGGCTTGATAGGTTGAATGGGCTACTCCTACTCCAATATTCCTATGTTCCTAAACATTCTTACAGGGTTCAACAGACCTTTTAAAGAAGTCACAAATGTTCCATACTGTATTATTTCCAGGTCAAAGGTCATCACAACTGGGTCAAATTGTTTCTCACCCCAATGAAATTGAACCACCTCTATTAATTATTTTTATTCTGGGTTGATCTTTTTCTTTTTACATAGCCAACTCTAAATTTTATAATGCTATGATCACTGTCTAAATGGTACCCTAGTGACACTTATCCCACTTAATTCCCCAGAATTGAATCTAGAAGCCTTTCTCTTTAGGCTAAAAACATGATAATGTAGACAATTCTTCTTTAGAAACTCTTTTCCATCTCTACTCTTTACACTATTCTTCTCCCAGTCTAACTCTGAATAATTAAAGTCTCCCATTATATCTATTCAGTCATTTTTGCACCTCTCTGTAATTTCCTTGCAAATTTGTTCCACTATTTCATAATTGGTGGCCTATCAAATACACCAAGATTGAAATGACACGTCCACTATTTCTTAGCTCTAACTAAATCGATCCTGCCCTTGACCTCTCTGTAACCTCCCTCTACAACCACAATATTATTGATACCACTCAATAGTGCCACTTCCCCTCTTTCTTTCCCAAATCTTCCTTGTATCCAGGAATATTTAATACTGCAGAGTACATACATTACATTAAATACCCTGCCCTTTTTTGAGCCAGGACTTTGTTATCACCAAAACTTCAGAGAGGGGTGATTCTCCTATCAGCACATTAGGCCAGGAGACATCAACAGCAGTGGATTTGTGGGATTTGGGCTGGGTAGCCGGGCCTCCACGTGTCTCTCAGCCTAAGTTTGTTCGCATCGACGGATCCACACTGAAAATCAGCGTAACTATGATTTACAGTCATTAGCATACTTAGCATGTCATTAGCAGATCTGTGACTGGAATCTCCACCTCCCACTAGCGTCTCCTCCCTCTCCAGCATAACGTCATGCTGGCAGGGTTTACAACTGCTCTATAAAAGTCGGGACCTGGCGTGGCAGCGTTGAACAGGAGTAAGGAGGTAAGTTTTATGGGAGCTGCAGCCCCTGGAGTTCAGGGGAGGTTGCAGGCAGGGCCTGGAAAATTTCTGCTTGCTGTGGGGAGGTCCCTGGAGAGCTGCAAGTGCTGTCCCCAGGTCCAGGCATGTTCTATGTAGTCTCTGTAGAGTGAGGTGGGTCCCTTTACTGAGTGCTGGTCAGGCTGCTGTCTGCAGCCACTGTGCTGTTCCTCTGGGGTGGGGTCCTTTACTGAGTGCTGGTCAGGCTGCTGTCTGCAGCCATTGGGCTGTTACATTGTTCTGGCTGTGGGATGTGGTGAGGGACTGGACTGAGTGCTGGGGTTTTAGGGAGGTGGGAGGAAGGGCACCATGTGCTGCTTGAGGGCTCATCAGTTCAGGCAGCTGATGCTCCAAGCAAGGGCGCTCATGTTAACATAGACACTCATAATGTATGTACTCTGCAGTGAATGGGATCCCATATTGTGATAATTAGGAGCCTGTCCTTGCCCCGTGTCCCTGGCATGCAACACATGCCTGGAAGGAAATGCTGCAGTTGCACTCATGGCAATGGCTCAAAGGATCGCAATGGCCATGCCTGCCCACCAACCTCCATGCTCTCCCTGCCTCCCTGCTAATGGCAGGCAACCTACTCAGATGATGCATGGCACTAAAGGTTGTGTTGTGTTGTTAGCACCCACAAGTGGGGGTACTGGTCCCAGTGAGGGATTTGGTGGGGGGGGCTGGCGGGAGGGTGGAAGGGAGGTCGTGCTGGGGTAGTTACAAGCAATGACATGTATCTATCAATCTCTCTCTAACCAGAATGGATTTCAGTCTTATTGATCTAGAGCTGGCCGCCATGGTGGCAACTCAGGAGGTGGAGGGAGTAGGGAAGCTGTAGAATCTGATCTTTGGTGATTACTGCATATGCAAAAAAAAAATTGATCATATCAAATGAACCAGAAAATGTTGTGCTATCGACTGTCAAAATGAATACATTAAATCATTATTTAATAACATATGCAAATCATTTTGTTACAACATTGCTCAGCTATATCAATACATGGATTTCAAAGACTGCAATTTAAAACTCTAATCATCAGTGAACACATTTATTTAGTTTACGTTTGTGGTGAACCATCGTTGGTTCCCACTAGATAGTACTGAGCCAGGGTCTGGCCAGTACTACAAGTATGTATATATGTTGCTGTTGGGGTTAGGGATGGGTTGTTCTACTTGTTGCTGTTGGGGTTAGGGTTGGGCTGTTACACCTTGTATTATAGTTATTGTGGTACATCCCAGTTGGGCTCCGCCTCCTGGGAGAGGTATAAAGGTCCCTGCTCTGTCTGGGACCCCTCAGTCTGGGATCGTGTATATAATTAGTAGCTTCGTTGTTACAGCAAATAAAAGCCTTTATTTCCTGAGCATCAAGCCTCGTGTGTGATAACGCACATCAACGTTGTTGTTCAAAAATCATTTGAATGCTGTTCTTATCAGTCTTTTGCAAGGTTCATAGTTTGGTGATGACATAAGGTAAAAGTAGACACAGTGATGAGCAATAGCAAAATTTCAGGTCAGCTATATTGTCCGTCTTCGTACTGTTCCCCAGTCACAATATCATCCCTTGAGATTCTGATGATACATTGAAGACTGAGACTGAAAGTATTCCAAGTAATAAGCTAGCTATGGAAGCTTCTTTTTCCTTAATTTAGATGACCACAAAGTAGCATCAAAGAATAGTAGCCTGATGAGTGGAATGGAACTACTCAGTGATTGACCAGCATGTCGAGAGTATTATCTGATCGAGCAGTATGTTCCATTGTAGGAAACCAAATTCTGTTGTTGTTGTCTAATGAGCACTATTACTGAAAGGCATAATCCTGCAACCCATGTTATAAATCATATCCTTTGTGCATTATAGCAATCAGGACTGAAGGGAAAAACTGAAGCTTTAATATTGTGCACAAAGTGAGAGGAACTGAGAAAGAAAGGAATATTGACTGGGCATAGAAGGCATTTGACTTTTGGCTCTGGCTGACTTTCTATGTTTCTCCAAACTATTTTTGAGTGAATTTTGCCTCTACCAATTTGAGGGGTGCAAATGGAGTTCTTGAGTGTGCAAGTTGCTGTGTAGAATATTCCTGTTTCAAAGGCAAAGGTCAGAATCAAGCACTCCAGTGTGTGATCGAGCACAGTTATACAGGTATACACAGTTAGGTTTTAATACTTTGCTCCAACAAGATGCCTTTGTCTCAAGCTTAGTTGAGCATTCAGCAATTTCTTACAGAAACCACCCTGCGCTCTGCGATGGGTTGAAATGTTATTCTGTCATATTAAAAAGTAATGGATTAATATGTTCACATGAAAAAGACAATGATATATTGTTGATTTTAAACTATTTGATTTTAACTTTATCCCTAGAATATGATTGAATATCAATGTAGTTATATGATAAATTATCAAATTGGGTTTAGGGCAGCATGGTGGCATAATGGTTAGCACTGCTGCCTCACAGCGCCAGAGATCTGAGTTCGATTCCTGGTTTGGGTCACTGTCTGTGCGGAGTCTGCATGTTCTTCCCGTGTCTGCGTGGGTTTCCTTCGGGTGCTCTGGCTTCCTCCCACAGTCCGAAAGATGTGTTATTTAGATGCATTAGCCATGCTAAATTCTCCCTCAGTGTACCCAAACAGACGCCGAGTGTTGGGACAAGGCGATTTTCACAGTAACTTTATTGCAGTGTTAATGTAAGCCTACTTGGGACACTGAAAAATAAATAACGTTATATTAAGTGATTTATCTAGTCTGATTTATAGATGATTAATTTAAATTAAATTGAAATTAAAAGTTCATCAGTCTAGCCTCATCCCATATGTCTTCTTTTATCATGCTTTCCTGTTCAATTCAGAAACATAGTTCGAGAGACAGCTGCCCCTAACCTCACCTTTCACACTTCTCTGTTCCATTGACCTTTTACATTGCTTTGTTCTCCGCATTGGCTTTTACACAGCTCCGCTTCACTCCAGCCTTGCCTTTTACAGTCCCACACTTGTCCTTGTCTTTATGCTGCCACTGTGATCCCATCCTCAATATTTATCAGTTGAGGATGAAAGTCTAATGATGACCACGAACAAATTGTCATAAAAATCCTATCTGGCTCACTAATGTCCTTTAGGGAAGGAAATCTGTTGTCCTTACCTATATGTGACTCCAGATCTGCAGCAATGTGGCTGACTCTGAAATGTTCTTAGGGATGGGCAATAAATATTGGCCCAGCCAGTGATGCCCATCTCCCATGAATAAAAAAAGATAGAAAATCAGCCAAGATCTTTTTTGAATGACAGAGCAGGCTCAAATGCTGAACGGTCTATTCCTGTTGCCATCTTTTTAATTTCTTATAGATCTAGCAAATATTGTAGTTGGCAAAAATGTTCTGGAATTCAAGCAAACCAGAGTTCCATCCCATTTTCAATTGTTTTATCTCCAGCTGCCTTCTAACCAGCAAGTAGGCAATTAAACCCAATGAAATGGATCTTTCCATTCAATGCCACAAAATGTCACAGAACAGAGCGGCACAGTGTTTAGCACTGCTGCCTCACAGTGCCATGGACTGGGGTTCAGTTCTGGCCTTGGGTGACTGCCTGTGTATTTGCACATTCTCCTCATGTCTGCATGGGTTTCCTCTGGTTTCCTTCCACAGTCCAAAAGCTAGGCTGATTGGCCATGCTAGAATTACCCATTAATGTCCCAAGCTGTGTAGGTTAGAGGGATTACTGGGGTAAATATGTGGGGTTATGGGGATAGGGCCTGGGTAAGCTGCTCTGTCAGAGAGTCGGTGTGGACTTGATGGACCGAGTGGCCTCCTTCTGCACTGTCAGGGTTCTATGATGATTCTAACAGCTTCTGGGAGTATGATGCATATGGCCTTCAAACACTAATGTGAGCATGCATGAGTGATTTTACAACATTGCAAAGAGCCTGATTCAGATTTCGCTCAAATAGCCACGCATGATAGAGCACATTTCAGATAAGCAGGCAGACATGAATAGATTCCTTCCCAGTCACCACCAAATCTTGATAGTTTGCTTGGTGCTCTCTGTAATGATAACAAAAGATTTTGGCATTCAGATAACATACTTTCAAATGTGGGCTGTGTGAAGTCTGAATTCCAGGACTCTGTAGTTGATTACACCAGCTGGTACAATAATCCACTGGTGCTTAGATCTTCACCTAGCAACCTAGATGACATGAGTTCCATCAATTGAGTTCAACGCACTTGCTCATTTGTAGGTTAGTACCAGAAAAATGGCATGCCAGATTGTTGTAAAACCTCAATGTTTCAGAGTGGTCAGGAAAGGGATCCGACCACCTCTACCTTGAATGGCCTACACCTGAGTCTGGTCTCTTTTGATTGGCTCAGAGTTTTAATTCTTTCATGGGCATCATTGGCAAGGCCAGCATTTATTGCCCATCCTAAAGTGCTCTTGAACTGAGAGGCTTGCAAGACCATTTCATTGCTGTGAGTCTCGAGTCACATATAGGGCAGGCACGGTAAAGGTGGCAGATTTTTTTCCCTCAGGGAACATTAGTGAACTGGATGAGTGTTTAAAGACAATCAATGATGGTTTCATAGTAACCATTCCTGAGATTTTATTAATTAAATTTAAATTCTACCAGCTCCCGGGGTGGGATTAGAACCTATGCCCCAGTGCATTAGCCTGGGTCTCGGGATTACTAGTCCTGTCACATTACCACTGCGCCAATGGATGTATCTCATACATTCCAAAATTAAGTTTAAAAAAATCAAGTGCCTTGTCATGAGCACTTATAGTTTATGATTTGTGTAATGTAGCCTCCACAAAATGTCCAGACATCTCACCAATATCTTGCTTGTTTGCTTGGAGGCTACAATTACAAAAAGTGGGTTCCCAGGATAAACTTGCCCAGATTATTTTTTGTGAAGCCTGAAGGATGGTCTGGAGCACCAAAAAGTGATTCTAAATGCTCCTTGGCTCCTCCTCCTGGATTCCATCACCTTGGAACCAATTGGAGCAGGTAAGGTCCTCGGATCCTGATTTGCATATTGAAAGGGCCTACAAGCTAATACTGGTGGGTACTATATGTGTCCAGTGGTTGGTCCCTTTGAAAATTTCACTGGCCTCTTAATAGTGTTAACAAGCTGGTAAAGTGAGGCTCTTAACCAGCAGGCAATAGAAGTGAAAATTGACCCCCTTTATGTTTTATCTTCCTTGGAACCAAAAAGGGACCAAAGGTTAGAATCATAGAATCCCTACAATGCAGAAGGAGGCCTTTCAGTCCATTGAGTCTGCACTGACCCTCCAGCAGAGCATCTCACCCAGGCACTATTCCCATAACCCCACATATTTACCCTGGTAATCCTCGCAATTTAGCATGGCCAATCAACCTAACCTGCACATGTTTGGACTGTGGGAGGAAACCGGAGCACCCAGAGGAAACCCACGGGGAGAACGTGCAAACTCCACACAGGCAGTCATCCAAGGCCAGAACTGAACCTGGGTCCCTGGCACTGTGTGGCAGCAGCGCTAAAAAGAGTTAGTACTGAGGTGATTAGCAATTATTGAAACAAGCTAATGAAACATGATTGTTAATAATTTTAGGAACAGCAACTCCATTACTATCTTAACCATTTATTATCTCAATTTTCTTTTGCCATAAATCAACACATTTAAAGCAATTCTGTGCCTGATTCCTTTCTATTGTAAAAATGGCCAATAAACTCGATATGAAATTAATTAACAATGTCCATATGACTGCTCATGTTACTGTTTGTCCACAAATAGCTTATACTCCAAGAACAGGCTAACACTGGATTCCCAGCTCCCATCTGGTTTGTTTTGTTCATACATGTAGATATCCAAAACACAGGATGGTGATATGTGCAGCACATGATCAGCTTCACATTAAGCATCAGGATGGTTTGCTACATGTGAAATGAAACAGAAATTGGAACTAAGCATGAAGCAGTTTCACATAGATTCTACATCCCATTTTGTAAATTCATGCAGAACTGAGTTAAGTAAAAAGTTAATACTCCAACAGAATGTGTCACACTCTATTTCAGCTTAAACTGGTTGTGTGAAGTTATACTATATCACAGAAACAGCTCCAATGCTTTAACATTAGTCACAGCACATACATTAGTGTTGAGGTATTTTCAGCAGGTAAAGCACTTTTCTATCAGAACAACTGATAGTTTTCTGAAGCCTTCTTGCCAGTCTGTATTTATCCGAGCATGTCCATTATCTCATGTGCTGGCTTAGTCTATTTCAGGTCATTTTACCTACCCCCATACTCCTTCCACTACTCTAAAAGCTCTTGAAATTCATATACACTTTTCTGTTAAAGGTCAATCTATGTATGGATGTGATGGAGGCTTTATGAAATAGATGATGTGGAATTTTTTTAAAAATGGTGCTTGGCTTGTATCATGGGGTTCACTTTGATGCACGGTAATGGGAACATTCGAGCATCAACTCTGTAACACGTACATTCAATGAGAGGCAGAATTGTTCCTTCCTATCTGTTTTTTTATTGTTACAAAGTCCACATTTGAAATGGCTCCGTTCCAGAGGGCCAAACTGATCTGGAATAGGAAATCTGTTTCTGTGATTGTTATCAAAGCATTGCACAGAAATTGAACTGAAATTTAATTTTGCTTGAGATGGGAAATATTTGTTCAAACAGTCAGACTCTTTATTTAGACTGCACAATACGTGCAATGGTTACAATTTAACTTACAGGCATTGGATTTATCTTTTGACCTGGGAATCTATGATGTACTTTTGATACATGTTGTTGTGTTCTCCAGCACTATCCATTTGATCCCATATTACATTTGTCCGAGTATGTAAAATGGTAACTGCGTGCGTCAGTGAGATGCATTGGATTATGGATTATTGAGCTGGTTCATTGATTTATGTTCATGTTGAACGAAACCTCCCCAAAAAATTACTCTGCAATTGTTCTCAATATGAGCAGAGCTTGATGAAGACATGACTGGGGTAAGTTTTAATTCAATCAAACTATATGAGGCTTTTGGTATTGCATTTAAAGTTCTGGCAATCCAATATATAAATTTATTATTAATATCCAAAGATAAATTATACTAGATAGAAATGAATCAGAAATGCCATCAGCAATAGAATATTGATGTAAAGGCATGCAAAAGAATCCCTCATGCTATTACATACTTTAAAAATTGTAATATAGGATCAAATGGACCGCATTGGAGAACACAACAACGTGTCAACAGTGTAATCATAGGCTAATAGGGCAGTAATGGTGTTAAAAAGGAAGTCAGGAAAATAAAGCCTTAAGTAGAACAGTTGCCCATAAAAGCATAAGAATATAATAGAGTCATAGAGTCAGAGAGGTCTACAGCATGGAAACAGGCCCTTCGACCCAACTTGTCCATGCCACCCAGTTTTTACCACTAAGCTAGTCCCAATGCTCACATTTGGCCCATATCCCTCTACACCCATCTTGCCCTTGTAACTGTCTAAAGACTTTTTAAAAGACAAAATTTTACTTGCCTCTACTACTGCCTCTGGCAGCTCATTCCAGACACTCACCACGCTCTGAGTGAAGAAATTGCCCTTCTGGACCCGTTTGTATCTCTCCTCTCTCACCATAAACCTATGCTCACTAGTTTTAGACTCCCCTACCTTTGGGAAAAGATGTTGACTATCTATCTTATCTATGTCCCACAGCCCCTCATTATTTTATATTTCTCATCAGTATTTACTATTGAGAAAAGCATGGATGTTAGGAAACTTGGGGAAATAAATAGTGATGTCTTGAGGAGTATACATATTACAGAGAAGGAGGTGCTGGAAGTCTTAAAGCGCATCCAGGTAGTTAAATCTCCGGGAACTGATTAAGTGTATTCCAGGACATTGTGGGAGGCTAGGGAGGAAATTGGGGTCCCCAGCAGGGATATTTGAATCATCAATAGTCACAGGTGAGGTGCCTGAAGATTGGAGAGTGGCAAATGTTGTGCCTTTGTTTAAAAAGGGCTGCAGGGAAAAGCCTGGGAACTACAAGCCAGTGAGCCTCACATCTGTGGTGGGTAAGTTGTTGGAAGGTATTTTGAGAGACAGGAACTACAGGCATTTAGAGATACAAGGACTGACTAGGGACAGTCAGGATGGCTTTGTGAGTGGAAAATCATGTCTCACAAATTTGATTGAGTTTTTGGAAGGGGTAATCAAGAAGGTAGATGAGGGCAGTGCAGTTGATGTTGTAGACTTTAGCAAGGCCTTTGACAAGGTACCGCATGGTAGGTTGTTGCATAAGGTTAAATCTCACGGGATCCAGGGTGAGGTAGCTAAATGAATACAAAATTGGCTTGATGACAGAAGCCACAGGGAGGTTGTAGAGGGTTGTTTTTCAGACTGGAGGCCTGTGACCAGTGGCGTGCCTCAGGGATCAGTGCTGGGTCCACTGTTATTTGTCATTTATATGAATGATTTGGATGAGAATATAAGAGACATGGCTAGTAAGTTTGCAGATGACACCAAGTTTGGTGGTGGACAGTGAAAAAGATTATCTCGGATTGCAATGGGATCTTGATCAATTGGGCCAGTGGGCTGACGAATGGCAGATGGAGTTTAATTTCGATAAATGCGCGGTGACGCGTTTTGATAGATCGAACCAAGGCAGGATCTATTCAGTTAATGGTAGGGTGTTGGGGAGAGTTACAGAACAGAGAGAGCTAGGGGTACAGGTTCATAGCTCCTTGAAAGTGGAGTAACAATGGACAGAGTGGTGAAGAAGGCATTCAGCATGTTTGGCTTCGTTGGTCAGAACATTGAATACAGGAGTTGGGATGTCTTGTTGAAGTTGTACAAGACATTGGTAAGGCCACACTTGAATACTGTGTACAGTTCTGGTCACCCTATCATAGAAAGCATATTATTAAACTAGAAAGAGTGCAGAAAAGATTTACCAGGATGCTACCGGGACTTGATGGTTTGAGTTATAAGGAAAGGCTGGATAGACTGGGACTTTTTTCTCTGGAGCGTAGGAGGCTTAGGGTTAATCTTATAGAGGTCTATAAAATAATGAGGGGCATAAATCAGCTAGATAGTCAATAAATTTTCCCAAAGGTAGGGGTGTCGAAAACTAGAGGGCATAGGTTTAAGGTGAGAGGGGAGAGATACAAAAGGGTCCAGAGGGGCAATTTTTTCACACAGAGGGTGGTGAGTGTCTGGAACAAGCTACCAGAGGTAGTAGTAGAGGCAGATACAATTTTGTCTTTTAGAAAGCATTTAAACAGTTACATGGGTACGATGGGTACAGAGGGATATGGGCCAAATACGGGCAATTGGGACTAGCTTAGGGGTTCAAAAAAAAAGGGCGGCATAGACAAGTTGGGCCGAAGGGCCTGTTTCCATGCTGTAAACCTCTATGACTCTATGACTATATGACTCAGGCAAGGGTCCGACAATGGAAATCTCCGTTCACCTCAGGCAGGAATTTCCGCTCTCGCCTGAGCGAGGCTGTAAAATCTCTCCCTTTGAGTACTGACACAAAAACAGAAAATGCTGGATAAACTCAGCAGGTCTGACAGCATCAGTGGAGAGAGAATAGAGCCAATGTTTTGAGTGTGGATGACCCTTCAGCAGAGTTCTGCTTCATCAGCAACCACAGCATTTTGCCTATATCTATTGAGTACTGATAATTTGTTCAACTAAATGTACTTTACAGCCAGACTTAGTCTTCACCTGTTACCCATACATGGCTGTCTGGGTAATGAACAATCTGGAATCTAAAGCAAAGCACAATATGGAAAACCCTTTGTAAAGTGATGATACCCAGAAATTAAAATTAAAATAACTAACTTGTGAAATTCTACATTTACATGGTATAGTTTTGAGATACCTGTACTTCCTTACCTCAGAGGAATGTGTCCACGGTTTATA
Source organism: Mustelus asterias (assembly GCF_964213995.1). Lineage (NCBI taxonomy): Eukaryota > Metazoa > Chordata > Chondrichthyes > Carcharhiniformes > Triakidae > Mustelus > Mustelus asterias. Next base: position 136,240,713 of record NC_135801.1, on the reverse strand, counting down.
TATGCCAAAAAGACTGATGCTGTCGTGCAAGATGTTCCTCTTCAAAGCACCACAGAACTGTGTCACCATAATTGGCTGGACACATGAAATTATCTCCAAATGCAGAATATTACCAGTTTAACTTTGGCAAATATGTTCTTACTATTATTTATTGTTAAACTGTATGTCACAATTTTATGTATAAAGAACTAACTGTATTAACAGAAAACAAATGTCAGAATCATGGCCCACTCAGAAAATAAATGATAGATTGATTATTAGTGTTATTAGCAACATTTTTAACTGCTGTATACAGCGAGATCCTCCAAATGTCTAATGTCTAATTGCAAAGGACATAATGAGGCTTAAAAAATATGTAAATATGACTAACTCAATACTTTTTCTGTGGGGTTGCTTTACTTTGGCTGATTATAGTTTATAGTTAGATAGTATATGTGACATGCCCTTTAGGCAGCTCTTTAGATGAATGGCCTGGTTGTAAAGCACAGACTAGCATCACTAGGCTGGATTTAATGGAGGTGATGGGTTCTTGCCAACTGGCTGGAGAGCTCAGAGGATCCCTGCATCAAATCTTTAACAGGAGGCCCGCCAAAATAAGTGCCATTCAAGCATTTAGCTGGACAATGGCAGGTCTTTCCAGGAATCAAGGACCTTGCGCTGCAAGTCCCACCCATTGAGGGCTGCTAGCCAATCAGAGGCCAACAGCTCCATCAAACCACAGAGCCACCCAAAGATCATCACTGGATCTCAGGCCACAGGTGAGTTTTTGAAATTCTTTTATTGGACGTGGGAGTCGCTGGCAAGACCATTCTCAACAGCCCTCGAGAAGGTGGCGGTGAGGAACTTTCTTGAAAGATTGCGGTCCATCTGGTGTACAGCTATAATGTTAATAGGAAGTGAGTTCCAGGAATTTGATCCAGCAACAGTGAACGAACAACAATATATTTCCAAGTCAGGATGGTGTGTGACATGCAGTAAAACTTGCAGGCAGTGGTGATCCCATGCATCTGTAAATGGAATTGGCTGGAGATTGGCATCTGTGATGTTGGGGATCTCTGGAGGAGGCTGAGACAGATCATCCACTTGATACTTCTGGCTGAAGATTGCTGCAAATGCTTTAGTCTTATCTTTTGAACTGATGCACTGGGCTCCCTGATCATTGAGGATGGGCATTCTTGCACCACCTCCTCCTCCAGTGCGTTGTTTAATTGTCCCCACCATTCAGAACTGCAGAGCTTTGATGTAATCCATTGGCTGTGGGATTTCTTAACTCTGTCCATCTCATGCTGCTTTCGCTGTTTGGTAAGTGGTCTTGTGTTGTGTTTTCACCAGGTTGCCAGCTCATTTTTAGCAATGCCTGATGCTGTCCTGCTGCCCCTGGCTTGCCCTCCTGCATTCTTCATTGAACCAGGGTTGATTCCTGGCTTGGTGGTAACGCTGGAATGTGAGGTATACAGAGTCAGGAGGTTTCCGGTTATGGTTGAACACAATTCTGCTGCTGCTGGTGGTCCACATCACCTCGATGATGGCAATGCTGTTTAGTAGAAGGCAATTCCTGGTAGGTGAGCCTACCCCAGGAAGGGCCCACTAGTGTCCAGTTAAGGGACTGGGTGGCAATATTGCAGTGGGTCTTCTGCTAAAATAGGAGCTGCGTGGCTTCAATTGACTCAGTGGCAAGTAGGCAAGACCCGTCACCTCCATTAAACACAGTGAGAGTTTTAACAACACCAGGTTAAAGTCCAACAGGTTTATTTGGTAGCAAATGCCATTAGCTTTCGGAGCGCTGCTCCTTCGTCAGATGGAGTGGAAATCTGCTCTCAAACAGGGCACAGAGACCAAAATCAAGTTACAGAATACTGATTAGAATGCAAATCTCTACAGCCAACCAGGTCTTAAAGATACAGACAACGTGAGTGGAGGGAGCATTAAGCACAGGTTAAAGAGATGTGTATTGTCTCCAGACAGGACAGCCAGTGAGATTCTGCAAGTCCAGACATGCTGTGGAGGTTACTGATAGTGTGACATAAACCCAACATCCCGGTTTAGGCCACCCTCATGTGTGCGGAACTTGGCTATCAGTTTCTGCTCACAGGAAGAGAACAGTCTTGCCTGGTGATTGTCGAGCGGTGTTCATTCATCCGTTGTCGTAGCGTCTGCATGGTTTCCCCAATGTACCATGCCTCGGGGAATCCTTTCCTGCAGCGTATCAGGTAGACAACGTTAGCCGAGTTGCAAGAGTAGGTACCGTGTACCTGGTAGATGGTCTTTCTGACTAAGATTGCCAATTAGTCTGAACTAAGTGCTTTCCGCTTTTGCACATTCATACAAATTAAATTGGCACCATACAGGGCCTTTCAATAAATAATCTCAACCTTTACATTGCATTGTTCATGACCTCAATATGTCCCAGTATGCTTTACAGGCAATGAGATACTTTCGAAATATAGTCGTCAAGTCGGGAAACACAACAACCAAGTCCTGCATATACAAGGTCCCACAAACACAGGTGTGATAAATGAGTAGATGGATCTGCTTTAATCACATTGGTTAGGGATAATTTGTATAATATATTATATTTTAGGAATCAGGTTGGCAATCTAACTCCTGAGCTTTATGAGACCTCACTATATTGAGTAGACTCAATGATTATAATTCCAGGCACTGTAAAGCCATAGTTTTAAAGTGCCATCGTCTATTGGTGCCAAGGGGCGTAGTTTGTGTCCTCATAAAATATCACATCCAAATATTCTCATTTTACAACAGCAAACATTTAGATTCTGTAACGAAAATATTTCTGCAACCCTGAACATTTCAGCGATTTTTTTACGGCTAGGCGCTCTCCCGCAGTCTCTCATTTTCTCGGGTGGGAAAATGCCTTCTTTTACAGAGTTGCTATTTAGCGCTTGTCCAGTAGAAGGAACTCAAATCCCTAATTGGAGTCCAAGGATATCCCTCTCACATTAAAACTGTAAATGAAGCTCATTTACAAATGAATCAAGCAACGTGACTTAAGTAAATTAACAATACTGACACAGGGAAATTGATGACGTTTGATGGATGAAATGTAATCAAATCTGATCTGATTTTTAAAAAATAATTTTGCGAGATTTACACTTTTGAATCAGACAATTGCCCAGTTTCCCGCCGAGAGATTATTCTTTGTTAGGGTTTCACAATGTAGATCACAGAATGGGGTGCAGTGTCCGCGCGGGGGTGTGGGGGATGCAGGCGTGTTTTTTTTAATTCTTATTTTTAACACAGCATCGTTAGGGGGCAACATGAGACCGCAGAATTCCCCTTTTAATTTAACACGACTGTGCTTGTCCCGTCCTATCCACTAGATGGAGGGATTGCTCCAAAGCTGAAAGTCTTGCCCAATGTGTTCCTCTGCTACAAGGGCCAAGTTGAAATACAGCAGTGTTTTTGTCACGAATTGTCTATTCTGACTCTCGCCCTCTGGCTGAAGGAAAAGATAAGCATAGCATAAATGTGTTTTAATATTTCAGCCTCTATAAGCAAACTGCAATACACAGCGTCGTTTCCAAAGATGAGCGAATGTTGCTATAATCCTGAGAGTGGTCTCTATTTTTATTAAACCTTTCGATTTTACAGCTTGCCTGCTTGGCGAGGAACGCGATTGCTTTCATTTTAGCTGCGGATACTTGCAGATTTTTTAGGCACTTTTCTATCGTTAAATATAGTCTTAGTAGCGCATGCACATTAACCTGAATATTTATATTATGCAATTAACGCTATCACCCGAGGCAACTCTGCGACAACAAAAGACGAAAAAACTGTATGTAAATCAGTTCTTTTTGACACTGCTTTTTGATTTTGATCTTAATAATATGGTGCGTAGAGTAACTTAAAATTAATTATATGGTACTTGACTAGGAGGAAGGCCGTGCTTTTGAAAAGACTCAGTGTTGGTGGAGCCGGCCACCTGCACTGGGCTGTATTAGACAGTAAAGAATAGAATAAATTGCCGAAGGTTTCTCAATCAGGGGAAGGTCGAGCATTTTTCCCCCCATCTCCCAAAATGTTGGGAAATATCCGGGCCGGAGGAACGGGCTGGAGCTGTGAAGGGAAAGCCTTTTTTTGTTGTTTTTTTTGCACAGAAGGTATGCTGTATATCTGAATTAATAACCGATAGCGATTTGCTACAAACTACCTTGTTCAATGAGCCTTGTACATGTGTGTGGAGCAAATAGCGAGCGGGGCACGGAAATTAATGTCAATAAACCTTTTGCTTTGAATAGAATGTAAATATTAGAAATGTAAGTATATGCGGGAGGTTAAATCCCCTCTCATTTCACTTCATCTACTTTTCGATTTTTGTCAATATTGTGATGAACAGCGAATATATGTTATGATATTAATATTTGATGGTATGAAATTGCTACGATTTCTTGGAATCTATGACATTCAAGTATTACGAACTTTATTGTATTTTATTTTCAATCTAATACTTTTTTTTAACCGTGGGCAATATGATTATATATCGTGGTCGGATTTTAAAGTACGCTGTTAAAACTCTTTTAATTCGGACTTATTTTGACCAGGACAAATTGTAATAAGGCCAAGTTGGTGTTTATCTTAACAAATGATTGGCGAAACTTTATCCCCCGCAGCCCCCCCCCTCCCCCCCCCCCCATGCCCGTTCGGGGGGGGGGGGAATGCAAAGTCATTGGCTGCATTAACTGTTGGGATAGAAGAGCAGGAGCCGTGCCGACCATTGCATTCCCGACCCAAATTTTAACCGCAACTTCCATTCGCGATTACCCTAACTTGTTCGCATTTCTCTTTTGATAAGCTGATTAACAAGATGCCAATCAGAATTTGAAGGACTGAACGAATGAGTCGCTCAAGAGGAGGAATGTAATATAATGGGGAGGGCGGGAGGGAGAGAGATGGAGAGGCGAGGGAACAGAACCTGAATCACTCCACTCGCTGTTAAAAATCCACATTTGATGGAATTGGTGACAAAAAAAATCTGCACTCTCCATTTAACTGTTCATAACCAGTGTCTTAAAAAATAGAATGTACAAGCTATGCGTCAACTACATAATATATCATTTTAAGAATGGATGTTTCAGATTTTTTTAAAAATTCCGCTGAAATATTATAACATGGGAAATGATCTGTCCGTATCATTTAAATATTTCTTCGTCTGTTATCATGCTCATTCAATCTAATTTCGTCAGGTCTGAGGAGGAGGTAATCCGCTACATGGTAACAGACACAGTAACAACCGCTAGTTTTGATAGTTATGTAAAACGACATTGGAGGATATACGAGTTAGAGCATTTTGTGTGATTTATACCTGGATATATCCGTGATTAATGACAGATAATTGGCTAATCTGAAAGCAATTTTTCAAACCTCCAGGAAAAGCGATGCAAGGGAACTCTGAGGCGGGGGGAGGGGGGGGGCGCAGGGGGGAAGGGGGCGGGAGAGAAAACGTTTGCTTTGAATGTGAGGAGCATCTTTGCAGATTATTGATACCATATAAACAGAAAAGAGGCGGAATAACTCGTTTGGCCGCTATTTTACTTTCCTGTTAGTATAAATGGAATAAAAGCCGTGGAACTAATCTCAAATGTCACACGATATGTGTACATTTTTTTAAAAAAATCATACTTTACAAATGGCTTTTAAAATTATTATCCAGGGTCGCGCAAATTCTTCCTCTTTAGTAACTTAGAATTGTGAAAACAATCACGGGAATTTGCTCTCAGGCAAATGGATTTTATGCGGTTGGAAATTTCGCTTGTTTTTTTATATATGTTTCTTCACCTTAAACCAAACAGAATTTGAACAGGACTGGAGCACTCTGCTCCTTGTTGATCTTGTCACCATGAAACTGTTTCTTCGTGGTAAATTTCGCACTACAAGGCAGTTCTTTAACAAAAAGTGAGGATTGATTAAAGTCAAACTCCTAGAGTCCTCAGATTATACATTGTGTTTTCTATATATATATATATATATATATCACTGCTTATCTCCTTCCCTACAAGGGGGGAAAGTGCAAACCAAAATGTCTAGTTACAGAGTGTGTAAAATATTTGCGGTACTTAATCTGGCGCTATTTTTTACATAAACCTACATGCCGGGGTTGTTTGTGAAGCAGCGCACGTCGACGTTGTTTACATGTCGTCGTGAACTTTATTATTAAAAAACAGAAAAGCCACAATCGGAATCATTGTGGCATTTTTGGCTATTGAAATCAATCTTATGAAGGACATCGAAACATAAACATGATCGAAACATAAAATAATTCAGATCTAATACTAGCCGTGCCTGGATAATGCATCAGCATTTCACTTTCTCCTTGTAGCCAGGAAAACTCTGAGCGAATCTATGCATTGTCCATATCGTGAAATCAATGGTTAGGCAGCTTTTAAACCTGTTATTTTCGGTCCCTTGTCAATTATTGATGGCCGCTGGATTTTTAATTAGCTGATAATAAAGGCAGGGATTAGATTTATCATAACGCTTGAATTTCAGTTCTGGTGTCTCAATGAGATCTTATGGCAGGCGGTCTGAGGCTGATGTTTACAGTTCCCCCGCCCCCAGCCTGACAGAACTAGAACAAAAAAAAATCCCAGAAAATGATGGAAATACTCAGAAGGCTTGGCAGCCTCACAACATCAACAACCTTGTCAGAGCGCCATTCCTATTCGAACAGACAATCCCAGTAATACATATTTTATATATCGCACGGTAAATATGAGATGGTCAGTTAGATTTATTTACGTACGGCAGCTTTGCCTAATGATTCAGGGTAATTTCAATGAAGAGTTCCGTATAGTGTTTGTTTTCAAAAGACGGAGAGCATTAGAACAAATGCCCAATATGAATTAAAACATGCGAATTTAAATAATTCGAAAGAGGGCCGGCGGCATGTATAATAAACGATTAATAATAACTCATGCAGAAATTATATGACCTGAAGATATAACAAGAATGTTGTCCTAATCATGGAATACTGGGAAGGGAATTATCTAGGTTGTTTGCAGATATCTAGAGCTGGAATATCAACCCCCAACACCCGCTCCCACCCCCACACATATACACACACTCTCATTCTCCAAACGCACACATACACACTCATACATACATGCTCACATACACACATATAGTGATATATACACACATTCTCTCTCACGCACACACATACACTCCCAAACACACGCACGCTCATACATACATGCTCACACACATACAAATTCACATACACAGTCATATACACACATGCACACGCACTCTTACACGCACATACATTCGCATTCACACTCACACAGAGATACACATATATACACAGACACATCCACTTACACACGACTGCGCACAAGTTGTGCGTCCACTTCTTAAATGCATTTTCCAAATGTTTCTAATGTGTAAGGGTTGTACTGTCTTGCACTGACCTCCCCCCCCCCCCCCCACCCCCCCTGTTAACCTCTGTCACTTCTCCACTGTAAATTCGCCAGATCTATGATGGCTCGTATTTGTATCTTTGAAGATGAAAATTTACCTTTAAAATTTTGCTTCTGTATTTATTCTACATGCAATATATCCCAAATCATTAATGAAATCAGTTTCTCACTCGGTTATAAGGTACAACCAGAAAAAAGAGGAAATTCTATTTAACGAATCTATTTGTGAATAATAATTACAAGTATAATTTTAGGTATATTTTACTTGCAAACTAGATAGACTGAGAAGTAATTGACATTAGTCTGTTGCATACGCTGTTATTTTATCTGAGGTAGTGTTGTTTCTTATAATTCCAACAGGTCATTGCACGGATTGTGGTTTGTTTCTAACTGGCGGAAGGGAATTAACTTGTAAAAATCCCAATCGGTTACAATGTGTTTGTCATATTTTCTGTTGTTTGAAAATAGTTTATTGATTGTAATAACAGACGCGATATTTTGATCTGTGCTGACATAATGGGTGATTTATGGATTCGTTTGATATTGATTTCACCCTGTTAACTATTCACATGGAAATGACAAATGAAACCTTACTAACTTCTAGTTAGAAAAAAATGTAAAGTAACACAATCCCCGCTGGTTTACCGGATCTCCTATTCCCTGGCTCCATTAATTGCCTGAAGTTTTATTTGCAGTACATGGTAAATAACTAATTGCTGATGAAATGTAATCAATTGAAATTCATAAAAAGATCTCTTAGGCTTTAAGTTTATTGTCATCTCATTTTAATTGGACATTTTTTGCAGGCCAATGGAAAAAATGATTTGCTCGTCTATATATGTAATATGTAGTCTGTAATGTGTATGTATAATGTGTAAGTGCATTGTGAATGTGTAATCTGTAATGTGTATGTGTAATGCGAATGCGTAATTTATGTGTGTGTAATGTGTATGTGTAATCAATAAGTGTATATGCAATATGTGATGTTTCATGTGAATGTGCAATATGTGATGTGTAATGTGAACGTGTAATGTGTAAGTGCATTGTGAATGTGTAATCTGTAAGGTGTATGCGTAATATGAATGTGTAATCTATTTGTATGTGCAATATATGATGTGTAATATAAATGCATATCTGTAATGTGTATGTGTAATGAACTTTAAAAGGAAAGGCAGTCCACACGTTGATGAATCAATTAAGAGAGTTGTGGGTGATAATTAACGGTCACGGTTTGAAAAGGGCCAACATACAAAGAGCCACCGTGCAGCCAGGGATGGAGTCAGTTGAATATGTACTGAGAGTAGTCCATTATTCTTATCTGTTAGATATATGCATTTCAGGAAACAATCCGACGAAAGTAACAATAGAAAGGGGCGGCAAGAGGGAAAAAGATCGTGTTTGAAATATCTAGTAACCCCTGGTACTAAAATTGATAAAATACGTGAAGACTTCAGCCGAATAAAATGGTCCTGAATCATCCGCTTGGCCGGTGCCGAGTCCGTTCACAATACAACCGTGATATACATAACACATAATATATACACATTAATTTAACGTGAACCTGTTCGTATTGGAATAAATTTAGATTGGATCCGGTTTAAATATAACAATTTTAACTGTTTCGATCATAAAATTTAGATAAAACAATGTCTGGATATTGAGAGCGAAATGATTCATGGAATATGCTGGGGAACCCAATCAGGAAAAAGTTTAGATTCGAAACGTTGAATGATTATCCTACCAATAATCCACAACGATTTAAAATAAACAGCAACAACCGCTGCGTTTGGAGGTTTTGCAGTTGCAGGACTATGAGGTGGACCTATGGAGTAAACTGTATGGGAATACTGCCGGCAATTCTATAAACCCACATCCAACTGGTAGTGCCACTGTGTGGGTGATACTGGGGAGGGGGCGGGGAGAGAAAATTGAGGTGTTTGCATTTAATACGAGTGAAAGTCTTACTAGCAATCCGATTTGAGAGCAGACATCTGTCTAATGCAGCCAATAAGAGCTATCCATTAGTGATATTGGAGCTGAGAAGCGGGGACAGCAGATCGCGATGCGATTAAAGAATTGACAATCGGATCAGAGGTTGGCAGCTCAACCTCATACATTCGGAGCGGCAGAATGTCAGACAGACTGTTCCAGCACCGCTCCCAATGTAATCCGATTAAAGTCAAACCAGGCAAGCTACTCTGGTTCCAGTCCACGTGCTATCAGATCAATAGATTCAGGTAAACTGCTCCAGCCATGCTTCTGATATAATGACCATGTCAGTTTAGTACACAGCCGGATGGAAAGCGTCTCACCGCCCCTGTCCACATTCTCACCGCCCCACTAGGTGTGAGCAGGTTCCCTTTGGTCGCCGCTCCGTCGGGCATAAGCGTCTCACTTTCATGCTGGGCTCAGTAAAATCTGGAACCGTGCAGAGAGCATTTTGTGTGTTTTGCAGCCTAGAAACGGTACCCTGCCCCCCGTCCAAAAATTATTCCGTTTCACTCCCTGTGCTATCAGCCAAAAGAAAAGGCGTGGAATTCCTGTCCATACAATCAGATCAAGACTTGAGTCTGTTCCAGTGCAACCAATGTCTAATTGATCTCAAACAGAAAGGTTCGCGCGATCTTTCCACCCACACAAACTCTCCAATTTGATGCACTCAATCCACACACACACACACACACACAGTCAGAAGAGTGCAGCAGGCACACTGCTGCTCGATTCCACTTCACAACTGGCGCAGTTTCAGGTCACAATGTGGTTCAATCGGAGCAGTGTTATTCAGGGTATTCCACTAACAGAGAAACAAGAAGCCCGTATATTTTCAAAGGGATCATTGCAGAATATTATATTCATCAATTCGAATCGATCAACCGAGAATAAGCGGATTCCAAAGGAAAAAAAATGAATGGATTCATTGCGGAGGTGGGAACACCCTTCTTGTGATCTATCTATGTATATGTCCACATGCCCCTGGTACCGTTACTTATAAATGATACCAATTTATGAAAACCCCTCATTATTATTGACGTGTCGGAAAATATTAAAGTAAATTGGCTTCAATCTCGTCACATTTTTGCACCCACTTTTAAAATTCAGATTTTGCAGCTCCAATGGGACATCTCCCCGCACGTTGACAGCTTAAACTTGTCCGGGCGTTAGGACCAAGCGGGAATCTGCTGGAGGATGAATTTAATTTGAAAAGGGGCGGGGCTCCTCGTTATGGGCATGCCTCTCAGATTTATGTGCACAGAAATATCCTGACCACACACTCTTCCCTTACACACATACATCTTGTTGTATTTTTAATCGCTATTTACCTTGTCCATTAGAGACACTGAGATGTAAAGATTTTTAAAGCAAATTATACACTCTACATAGAACCATAGAAAATTACAGCTCAGAAACAGGCCTTTTGGCCCTTCTTGTCTGTGCCGAACCATTTTATGCCTAGTCCCACTGACCTGCACTTGGACCATATCCCTCCACACCCCTCTCATCCATGAACCCGTCCAAGTTTTTCTTAAATGTTAAAAGCATTTACCACTTTATCTGGCAGCTCATTCCACACTCCCACCACTCTCTGCGTGAAGAAGCCCCCCCTAATATTCCCTTTAAACTTTTCTCCTTTCACCCTTAACCCATGCCCTCTGGTTTTTTTCTCCCCTAGCCTCAGCGGAAAAAGCCTGCTTGCATTCACTCTATCTATACCCATCAAAATCTTATACACCTCTATCAAATCTCCCCTCAATCTTCTACGCTCCAGGGAATAAAGTCCCAACCTATTCAATCTCTCTCTGTAACTCAGCTTCTCAAGTCCCGGCAACATCCTTGTGAACCTTCTCTGCACTCTTTCAATCTTATTTACATCCTTCCTGTAACTAGGTGACCAAAACTGTACACAATACTCCAAATTCGGCCTCACCAATGCCTTATATAACCTTACCATAACACTCCAACTTTTATACTCGATACTCCGATTTATAAAGGCCAATGTACCAAAGGCACTCTTTACGACCCTATCCACCTGTGACGTCACTTTTAGGGAACTCTGTACCTGTATTCCCAGATCCCTCTGTTCAACTGCACTCTTCAGAGTCCTACCATTTACCCTACCATAAACTCCAGGGCAGACAGATCATGGCTTTATTTACATTGTAACTCACAACATCTGCTTATAGCATCCGTTTATCAAATGACTACATTTAAGGGACAGAAACAACATTTGAACATAACTGCAAGCAAATATTTGCATTTCCCACTGAATTATAACAATCCGAATTAATACTCTTGGAAAATAAGCACATGTTATCCTGAGTTTCTGTCTCTGTTACAATATTTTAGTGAAAGAGATAGATGCTGCAGATCGCAAAGAAATGGTCATATGTTCAAAATGATCAGAAATGGACACGTCGGTCTAAATAATGAATCCGCTTTAAGACGGTCGCGCTTTAAAAATATTTTGTGACTTGTTTCTTTTGGAAGGGGCTTTGCAGGTTGAAATACAGGTTCTCCGCCACAGCTCTCTATCATGACACCGCCTCCTCACACTGTCCCAGGTACAAACAGCGACAAGTTAAAACGATGCATCTTTTACTTGTTAGACAACGTTTATTTTGTCCCATCTCACTTTAAGAAAACGCACACAACCTCGGAAGGGATCCATTGATCTGCGTGTGGGGTTAAGGGATGATCCAGAGCTCAGATTACAGCTCTTTTCCCGCTTTCATTTTTCATCTTCGCAAAAAGACCAACTGTCTGTCTCTTTAGTGACTCACTACAAGAGATATGTTTCTCTTTAGGCTGCTCAAGCCACTCGCCTTTGAAATAAAGAGACTGTCACAATTTGATAGCCGAATTTGCTAAAGTCATATTTATATATTCTATCTACTTTGTAACAGATCCTTTCAAATAGTAATGAAGAACCTTCTTTGCAGTTACCATATTGTTTCCCCTTCCTTTGTACTGGATCACATTTGTGGATTTTCCCAATTTAATTTGTATCATAGCACAATCATGTAAAAAGGAGAGGGAAAGGGGGTACACGTGGAAAGAGAGAGCGGCTGCACTGTGCGTGTGGAAGGGGAGGGATGCTGGTCTGAGTTGTGGGGGAGATCCGCTGCACAGGGAGTGTGACAGGAGAGGTGCTCTACTGGGCGTGTGTGGGACTGGGGAGGGAATTGTGTAAAGATGGTGCTGCATTGGGGAGTGAAGATGGTGCTGCATTGGGGGAGTGATGGTGCTGCATTGGGGAGTGAAGATGGTGCTGCACTGGGGGAGTGAAGATGGTGCTGCATTGGGGGAGTGATGGTGCTGCATTGGGGGAGTGAAGATGGTGCTGCACTGGGGGACTGAAGATGGTGCTGCATTGGGGGAGTGAAGATGCTGCATTGGAGGAGTGATGGTGCTGCATTGGGGGAGTGAAGATGGTGCTGCATTGGGGGAGTGAAGATGCTGCATTGGAGGAGTGATGGTTCTGCATTGGGGGAGTGAAGATGGTGCTGCATTGGGGGAGTGAAGATGGTGCTGCATTGGGGGTGTGAAGATGGTGCTGCATTGGGGGAGTGATGGCGCTGCATTGGGGGTTTGAAGATGGTGCTGCATTGGGGGAGTGAAGATGCTGCATTGGAGGAGTGATGGTGCTGCATTGGGGAGTGAAGATGGTGCTGCATTGGGGGAGTGAAGGGAGAAATGCGGCACCAGAGGTGGGATTGTGGAAATAATTTTCATTGGTGCTATGGGTGTAGAGATGCATCAGGAGTGCAGATGGGGAATTTTGCATTTCATAGATAGAATGGAGAGAGAGCTGAATGGTAATACTAATGGCCACTGTGTATAAAAATGATCATATATTGTTTCCTCCATCTTTCAGGGTTTACTCCACCTTTTGATCGGATTATTCAAAGCTTAACATGGAGATATTGCTCTGAGCCCAATCAGACTCAAGAATTTTGTGGCACTGGTGATGTAGAAAACAGGTCAGGAAGTGTGATCAGTGGAGGAAATAAGCATGAGAAACAACTTCTCAGGCACTGTGATGCATATCAGATTATATCCTGAATTCATTGCTGAAAATCCTATAAAATGAGATGAACATTTAGCTAGAGAAAAATCTTCATGCCAAAAAAGCATTTTGGCCAAAATGAAACCGGGACAGATTATTGCTCATGATTCTAATCTTTTCTCTGTTGTACACATGCCATCTGGCACCATGTGTTTGATGACAATTTACTAAAGCTCATACTCATGTATGATTGTGTACTTTTGTGCTACAGATACTAGTTACATAGAAAGATGCATAGGAAAAAGGAGCAGGAGTAGGCCATTCGGCCCTTTGAGCTTGCTCCTTCATTTATTTTGATCATGGCTGTTCATCAAATTCAATACCCTGGTCCTGCCTTTCCTCCTTATCCCTTGATCCCTTTAGCTCCAAGAACCTTATCTAATTCCTTCTTGACAGGAACAACAACATTTTGGCCTCGACTACTTTCTGTGGTGATGAATTCCACAGATTCAGCACTCTCTGGGTAAAGAAATGTCTCCTCACCCCAGTCCCAAAGGATTTACCCCTTATCTTCAAACTATATGTAACTGGATTGATTAGTAAGTTTGCAGACAACGCAAAGGTTGGTGGATTTGCGGATAGCGATGAAGACCATCAGAGGATACAGCAGGAGAGAGATCAGTTGGAGACTTGGGCGGAGAGATGACAGATGGAGTTTAATCCGGACAAATGTGAGATAATGAGAGGAGACCTAATAGAGGTGCATAAGATGTTGAGAGGCATAGATCGGGTGGACTCTCAGAGGCTTTTTCCCAGGGTGGAAATGTCTGCTACGAGAGGACACAGGTTTAGGGTGCTGGGGGGTAGGTACAGGGGAGATGTTAGGGGTAAGTTTTTCACACAGAGGGTGGTGGGCGAGTGGAATCGGCTGCCGTCAGTGGTGGTGGAGGCGAACTCAATCGGGTCTTTTAAGAGACTCCTGGATGAGTACATGGAGTGTAATAGGATGGAGGGTTATAGGTAGGTCTAGAAGGTAGGGATGTGTTCGGCACAACTTGTGGGCCGAAGGGCCTGTTTGTGCTGTAGTTTTTCTATGTTTCTATGTAATGCATTTTGGAAGGTCTAATACAGATAGGAAATATACAGTAAATGGCAGAACCCTTAAGAGTATTGATAGGCAAAGGGATCTTGGTGTACAGGTACACAGGTCACTGAAAGTGGCAATGCAGGTGGAGAAGGTAGTCAAGAAGGCATATGGCATGCTTGCCTTCATCGGCTGGGGTATTGAGTTTAAAAATTGCAAGTCATCTTGCAGCTTTATAGAACCTTCGTTAGGCCGCACTTAGAATATAGTGTTCAATTCTGGTCGCCATACTACCAGAAGGATGTGGAGGCTTTGGAGAGGGTACAGAAAAGATTTACCAGGATGTTGCCTGGTATGGAGGGCATTAGCTATGAGGAGAGGTTGGAGAAACTTGGTTTGTTCTCACTGGAGCGATGGAGGTTGAGGGAAGACCTAATAGAATTCTACAAGATTATGAGAGGCATGGACAGAGTGGATAGTCAGAAGCTTTTTCCCAAGGTGGAAGAATCAATTACTAGGGGGCATAGGTTTAAGGTGCGAGGGGCAAGGTTTAAAGGAGATGTACGAGGCAGATTTTTTACACAGAGAGTAGTGGGTGCCTGGAACTCGTTGCCGGGGAAGGTAGTGGAAGCGGATACGGTAGTGACTTTTAAGGGGTGTCTTGACAAGTACATGAATAGGATGGGAATAGAGGGACATGGTCCCCAGAAGGGTAGGGGGTTTTAGTTAAGTCGGGCAGCATGGTCGGTGCAGGCTTGGAGGGCTGAAGGGCCTGTTCTTGTGCTGTAATTTTTTTTGTTCTTGTTCTATGACCCGTAGTTCTGGACACCCTACCATCGGAAACATACTTTCTGAATCCACTCCGTCTAATCCAAAGATGTGCGGGTTAGGTTGATTGGCCATGCTAAAAATTGCCCTTATGTCCTGAGATGTGTAAGTTAGAGGGATTAGTGTGTAAATACGTAGGGATATGGGGGTAGGGCCTGGGTGGGATTGTGGTCGGTGCAGACTTGATGGGCCGAATGGCCTCTTTTTGTACTGTAGGGTTCCTATGATTTCTATGATAATCCTGTTAGAATTTTATAAGTTTCTATGAGCTCCCTTCTCACTCTTCCAAACTCCAATGAATGTAATCCTAACCAATTTAGCCTCTCCTCATGTGACAATTTTGCCATCCCAGGAATCAGCCTGGTAAACCTCCGCTGCACTCTCTCTAGAGCAAGAACATCCTTCCTCAGATAAGGACACCTAAGCTGCACACAATACTCCAGGTGTAGCCTCACCAATGCCCTATAAAATTGCAGTTAAACATCCCTATTCCTATACTCAAATCATCTTGCTATGAAGGCCAATGTACCATTTGCCTTCTTTACTGCCTGCTGCACCTGCACACTTACTTTCAGCAACTGCTGCACAAGGACACCAAGGTCTCGCTGAGTATCCAACTCAATTTATACCCAAATAATAATCTACCTTCCTATTTTTGCTACTGACATGGATAACCTCACATTTTATACTGCATCTGCCATGTATATGCCCACTCAGCCTGAACAAATCACACTAAAGCATCTCTGCATCTCCCTCACAGCTCACCCTCCCATCCAACTTGGTATCTTTGCCAATTTGGAGTATAAACATTTAGTTCCCTCATCCAAATCATTAATATATAATGTGAACTGTTGAGGTCTCAGCACAGATCTCTGTGGTGCCCCAATGGTCACTGCCTGCCAATCAGAAAAAAACCCATTCATTCCAACCCTTTGCTTTCTGTCTGCTAACCAGCTTTCTAGCCATCTCAAGACACTACTCGCAATCCCATACGCTTTAACTTTACATAGTACTCTGTGAAACCTTGTCGAAAGCCTTCTGAAAGTCTAAATAAACCACATCCACTGGTCGTCCCTGGCCAATTCTAGTTACATCCTCAGAGAATTCCAGCAGATTTGTTAAGCATGATTACTCTTTTGTAAATCCATGCTGACTTTGTCTGATTATACCACTGCTTTCAAAATGCTGTGCTGTGAAATCCTTGATAATGGACTCACAACTTCCCTACTATTGATGGTAAACTCACTGGTCTACAGTTCGCTGTTTTCTCTCTACCTCAATTTTTGAATAGCGGGTTTACATTAGCTACTCTCTAATCTGTAGGAACCATTCCAGAGTCCTAAGAATTTTGGATAATGACCGCACATGGATCTACTATTTCTAGGGCCACTCCTTTAAGTACTCTGGGATGAAGATTATTAGGCCCTGGAGATTTATTCACCTTCAATCCTATTAATTTTCCCCAAACATTCATTTTTGTCAATTTTTTTCTTTTTGCATACCTATAGAAACATTTACAGTCCGTTTTTATGTTCCTCGCTAGCCTATTTTCATTCTCTATTTTCCCCCTCTTAATCAATCCCTTGGTCCACCTTTGCTGAATTTTAAACTGCTCCCAAATCCTCAGGTTTATATCTTTTTCTTGCCAATTTGTATGCTTCTTCTTTGAATCTAATATTATCTCTAATTTCCCTTTTAAGCCATGGTTTGGCCAGAGCTCCCTTTCCACTCTTGCGCCAAATGGGAATAAACAACTTTTGGAGTTCACCTATTCCTGTTATTACCTGAACACTGTCCTTCCTTTCAGTAATGTTTCCCAGTACATCATAGCCAATTGATGCCTCATACCTTCATAGTTACCTTTGTTGAGATTCAGGATCCTGGTCTCAGAATCATCTACCTCACTATCCATCTTGATAAAGAATTCCATTATATTATGGTCACTCATCCCCAAATTCTCTCACAATTAGATTGCCAACTGATCCTTTCTCATTGCACAATACAGAGTCCAAGATGACCTGTTCCCTTGTTGGTTCCTCAACACATTGGTCCAGAAAACTATCCCGTATACACTCCAGAAATTCCTCCTCTATTGTACTGTGACTAATTTGACTCACCCAATCTATATGCAGGTTAAAGTCACCCATAATCACAGATGTTCCTTTATCACATGCATCTCTGATTTCCTAATGCCATTCCCAACATTACCACTACAGTTTATTGGTCTGCATATCACCCCAATGAATGTTTTTTGCTCCTTTGTGTTTCTTAACTTGACCCATGCAGATTCCACATCATCTGTCCAAATATTTTTCCTCAAAATTGTATCAATATCTTCTTTAATCAACAATGCAACCCCACCACCTTTTCCTTTCTGTCTGTCCTTCTTAAACACCAAATAGCCCTCAATGTTTAGTTCCCATCCTTGGTCATCTTGGAGTCATGTCTACATAATCTCAACTATATCATATCCTTTTATATCAATCCATTTTTCTGAATGCTCTGAGTATTCAGATACAAACCTTAAGGCTAGTCCTTTTGATGTTCCTTGTCCCCTACCATTTTTTCATGTGTCCTTATCTGATTCTGGCTCTTGATTTCTCTGCCTATCACTTTTCTTATTCTTCTTGCTGTCTTAGTCTCTTGTTCTTGATTCCCCCTGCTCTAAATCCTTATATAGGTTCCCATGTCCCTGCCACATTTGTTTAAACCCTCCCCGACCACTATAACAAATACCCTTCCAAGGACATCAGTCCCAGTCCTGCCCAGGTGTAACCCTTCCAATTTGTGCAGGTCCCACCTCCCCAGAACTGGTCCCAATGCCACAGGAATCTGAAACCTTCCCCCTCACACCATATTTTAAGCCACATATTCATCCTATATATCCTACTGTTTCTACTCTCAAAAGTATGTCTCGCTGGTAGTAATCCTGAAATGACTACCTTTGAGGTCCTACTTTTCAACTTGCATCCTGGGTCCCTATATTCTGCTTTTAGGATCTCATCTTTTTTTTACCTATGTCGCTTATACCAATGTGAACCACAACAACTGGCTGTTTACCTTAAGAATGTCCTGCTCTGAGACATCCTTGACCCTGGCACCATGGAGGCAACATACCATCCTAGAGTCTCTTTTGTGATCACAGTAGCATCTATTTATTCCCCTACACTATTGCAGTTCTACTCCATTTGCTCCTCACCTGTCCAACAGAGCCAACCGTGATGCTATGAATTTGGCTGCTGCAGTTATCCCCTGAGAGGCCATTCACATCAATAGTATCCAAAGCGGTATATCTGTTTTGCAGGGGAATAGCCACAGGAGATTCCTGCACTACTTGCCTAGCCCTCTTGCTCTATCTGGTGGTTACCCATTCCCTTCCTGCCTGCGGAGTCTGAGCCTCCGGTGTGACCACCTCTCTGAACATGCTATCCATGATACTCTCCACCTTACGGATGCTCCACGGTGTCCCCAGACGCCCGCCACTCCAGCTCCAAAGCTTGGGCTTCCAGGAGCTGCAGCAGGAGACATTTCCTGCACACACGCTGGTTCTGGGAATTGGAAACATTTCTATTCTCTCACGTGGAACAAGAAGAGTAGACCATGGTTTGGAGCTCTTGTGACCCTTCTCTCTTTGTTATTACAGAATATATTCCTTTCAAACAATGAATCACAGAATTATATCTCAACAATTATAACCAATTGTAGTAGTAAGTACCTACCCAACTATACTCGCCTGAACAGCTGTTTAGATTTTCTTCGGAGATGTAAACTTGCACTCCGCTCTTTCTTGCAATCTTTTAACCACCTGTTCCTGCTCTTAGATTCACTTTTTCTTTACTCCTTTATCCTCCTGGTGTTGTTCCCTAACTGTTACCCTGTTTAGCTATTTAAGTTTCAGCTATTTAAAGATGGTCCCCAATATCAGTAACTCATCAACCAATCAGCTTACTGCTTTCCTGAGACGTCACTCTTGGATTTTTCAAACTGAACATGCTGTTTGGCGGCTGTCTCTCGCAGGTCTGGTGCTCTCTTCACTCCAAAGGTAAATGAGGGCCCTGAGCTTCACGCTCCCACTTGAGTCCCCTGCAAGTCCAATGCTCTCCGCTCCCCGAATATAAGTGAGGACCCCGAGCCTTGCACTCCTAAAAAGAGTGTCCCTCGCAGGTCCAGTGCTCTCTGCTCCCTGAAGATAAGTCAGACTGAAATGAATTCAACTTAGAACAATGTGCAGCTCACAGATCTCAGTTATAGTACCGGCTCCACAATGGTGTCTTGCTGGGAGGTTGAGGTACATGCTGGCATCAGAGAACCAACAAATAGTCAGCTTTGTGTTAACATATAAATTAAATCTTAAAAAGTTCCCAGGTGGTTCACAGAATGGCCAAGGGATTTTGTAAACTTGCCGTTTCATTAGTCACAAAGTGCCTGTCAGAGTAGTACCAGATTGAAAATATTTCCATCAGATTACACTGCACAATTTATGTGGATATGAATCCAAAACTGCTTTGTGATGAGCTCTAGGATGAAAATTTTGCTTTATATTTAACAAAACTGTAATCCCCGCAAATTTAGTGTAGCTGCCCTATTAAATAAAATACCAGTGTCTGAGGGTGGCATTGTAGCTCCTTTAATGAAGCTGTGACTTTTTAAAAAATATATCAATGATTTCACTAAAATAGCAGACTAAAGCTTTGCAATATAAATGTGTTGTGCACTTGTACACCAATATCACTAACATTAATTCTACACTTGTTGTCATTAGTTTCAATCCTAGGTGTCTTAACGCCTTGCGACAAATTCTGAAAAGTTTGAGTTTAAAACATACATAGACAGTCCATTCACTGAAACAAAACAGACCTTCATTTATTACATTGTAAGCAGCTGACTAATGTGAAGTTGATCCCTTTTTCAGAAATATCTTATACATGGAAGAAAAACTAAATGTCATCGTCTTAAGGTGAGGAGACATCAGTGTGATAAATGTTCCATCTATCTGACATTGAAAAATAAATCACGGAAAGTTGTGAAGAAAATATCTGGGACATTTCCATAGACATTGTACTATTGGATTGGGTCAGGTTTATAAATTAAACACAACACGATGACAGCTTTGAAATCACTTAACAGATAATCACCATAGCAACCCAAAAGTTTAACCATCTACTTCCAAAAATAGCACATCAGCCATCCAGATGTTCAGTGTGACAAAGTAAAATGGGTTATTTTTGCACAAGTAACACTTCAAAAGTAATTATTTTTTTCAATTCCTTTTTATGTACAACAAACATCCCATATGATATTTAAAATGGATTCTTTGCGTTGTAAGTTAAATACATTTTTCAAAGGCCTGCAATGAGGCATAAAAGAGGACATATGGGTCTGCAGGGAAAGAGTTAAATTTTGACTGAACGCTAGTTTCTGGACACTGTGAGTTTCACCTGCACCTGCCAGACACTTGCTGATAAATTCACCCTGGCTCAGGCACAACAGCAGTGGGCCAGGAGGTTAGATAAATACTACATGACATCGTAAGCACTGAAGGTTATTTGATTCCCAGCCTTGCTTTTTGACGCCTTTCCACTGTCTACGCATAAGAGTACACCAATAATACCATCCCCTCCCCACCTTTCTATCTATTTAAAATAAATAAATCCAATATTTGTAATGCAGTATCAGAATAAACCAATTGATGACTTTCTGCTTGATTATGACAGATGTTCAGTTCCATTCAAGAAAGGTTCTTAGAAATTTAATTACATTTGTACATTTCATTGCAGATTTTTTCCCTCACAAGTTTGATAAAGCTTCAAGTATGTAAATAGATTATTTAATCTATTCCTGTATGACTGCCGAGAAATATTCAGAAATGACTAGAAAATAGAGAGTGCAAACAATCCTTTTTGCTTTTCCATATTAGTCATTTAATTAATATGATCATTTTTATTGTATTGGAAACCACAAGAAAAATAATCACTGAAACTGCTTGATATTAGGAGATACACTTGATAAGGTCTCTTGTATAATAAGATGACATTGGAAAATTTACCCACAAGAGTCATCAAGGAATTGACAATATAGTACCTGGATATTCTCAGCACTTTTGTCTTAAATAAGTCTTCAGCCTACCCCTCCATTTGTCAATTTCACAGCACCATGTACTATCATTCTGGCTGATAGGATGTGCAGAAATATTCTCCCAAGCCTTTGTCAATAGACTAGCTATCAAGACTTGAATGACCAGGTCTCCAATTTCCCTTTTTATTTTGGAGAAGGTCACACTCTTACCTTTTTTGTTTTGTTGAAGGCCATAATCTTAACTCCTTGTAAACTCTCCCTCTGCCACCCCCTCTTTAATGGTGCAGCCAAGGTAAGGAGCTACTTCCATCCATGTCTCCAGATACTGTCCGGGATTTTATCATCCCGCCCGCTACGGAAATTGGAGCGGGCGAGGGGCGGACCATGGAAAGGTCCATTGACCTTGGGCGGGATTTTACGGTTTCAGGACGAGCAAAATACCACCCAATGTGTCACCTACAATCTTGGATTTACATTGATCCATTCTTTCATTCAATTCCTTAATACATAAAGAATGTGGGAATGATTGCATGAGATAGCGAACTTAAGCAATTTATATTACTGGGATATCTTTAGCCATATTTGTTTGGGATAATTGGGCAGATATTTGTCATATCAGATTTCTGCCCAGCCTTATGTCAAATTTTGTCCCAGCAGTTTGTACCTGAAAATAACAAAAAAAAAGCAATCATGTAATATAGATGAAAACAAGAACACGAGAATTAGAATCAGGAGTAGACTTTTCAGCCCCTTAATTCTGCTCTGCCATTCAATAAAGTCATGACTGACCTAATTGTGGCCTCAACTTCAATTTCCTGTCTATTCCCCATGACACTTGTCAATGAAAATCTATCTAACTTGGCTTTGAATCTATGCAATGACCCAGCCTACAAAGCTCTTTGGGGAAGAGAAAAACCACAGACTGACAACCTTCTGAGAGGAAGAATTTATCCTAATCTCTGTCTCAAATGGGACTGTGTCCCCCAGTTTGAGACTCCCTGAAGGAGAGAATCAATTTCCACTTGGAGAGGCAAAGTTTGATCAGGGAAAGCCAGCATGGTTTTTTTAGAGGGAGGACATGCCTAACAAATTTGATTGATTTTTTGAGGAGGTGACCACGTGTGAAGATGAGGGCAGTGCAGTTGATGTAGTTTATTCAGAATGGCCTCTTCTGCACTGTGTTGTTCTGTAATTCTGTGACTCCCACAAAAGGAGAAACATTCTCTCAGCATCCACCCTGTGAAGTCCCCTCATGAACTTAAATATTTCAATAAGATCACCTCTCATTCTTCTAAACTCCAATGGGTTTCAACCAAACCTACTCAGCTCTTCCTCTTACACTAACCCCATCACTCCAGGAATCAATCAACTAAACCTCCTCTAATTTTTTTCCAATGCAAGTATGTCCTTTTCTAGGTAAGGAGACCAAAACAGTAGACAGAACTCCAGATGCGGTGTCCCGTAGACTCTGTACAGCTGCAGCAGTATTTTCCTATTTTTATACTGGATCATAATTGATTCCCCTTTCACTAAATGGCATAATTCCATTTGCATTTCTAATCACTTGCTGCATCTGCATACTAAAGTTCATGTACCATGACACCCAGGTCCCTCTGTACTGAATTCTTCTATTTTCAGGCTGAGGGCCCACACTGGCAGAAAACATGACGGTTTCCCACTGGCACTGGCAACATCTGTCAAGTAGAATTCTCCCACCTGACTGATGCTAATGAGATCTTTACAGGAAATCTGTTGGCCAGTCCTGCTTTTCAGTGATCGGGAAAAGGCATCCCAATCTCCATGCTCAGAGACACGTTCCCATGCCCCCCAATAAAAAATGAAAAGGTGCCCCCACTGACCAGGGGAGAACCACCAACTCCTAACCAAAGAGGGGCATCCTCCCCCTCACCCACAAATAACAGGTAAAACATCCCCCCACATGACACAGGCATGGGGGTGACCTGATCCAATCTTCCCACTGAGGTCCCCTTCCCTCTCAGTCCCCCCACTCAGCCCCCTTCTCCCTCAGACCCCATCAGTCATCCCCCTCCCCCTTAGACCTCCCACTCAGAACCCCCACGCAGACCCGCAATCCCCTCAGACTCCTCTTGGGCCCCTTCCCCTCTCAGAATCCCATTCAGCCCCCCACCCACAATCGGGCCCCCGACCACCAAATCCACCCACTCAGGTCCCCCCATTCAGACTACGCACCTTGGCAGTGCCAATGGTGTACTGGCCCCGGCACCCTGGAACTGACACCTTGCCCTGGTGCCCAGCATCCTAAGGGGTATCAAGGAGGTAAGTCCAGTGGTTATTTGTCCCTCCACCACTACCAGGCTGCAGAAGGAGGGTCCCTCAAGGATCCTGGGGGTTGTATGGGTTCGGGTTGAGGGCCAGAGGTTGGTTGGATTGCCCCTTCTAGCCCTGGCTGGCCTGAAGGTCACTCCTGGCATGATGTTTTCAGACAGCGTTGTAATCAACATCTGCATTCCTGCCTGTCAACTGCAAAAACGTTGAAGTCATCTTTAATCTTCATGCCCCCTGGTAACCAGACAGGCTTTTAAATCACTGCAGCATCCATTCTGCAGCAGAGATTTTCCTTTCTCCCTGTCAGAAGCTGCAGATGTGAGCACATCTCTTTGATGTCCTATGACAAGTTCACCGGTGGGGTGGGGGGTGGAGGATGGGAGGGGGAGGTGGAGGGATGGGTGCTGGGGGTTCCAGTCTGCACAGCTGTGCACCCAGCCCCAATGTATGCACGCAGCTTTGATTTGAAGTTTCTGAGGCTTCCTAGCAAGTTGAATTCTTTGAAACCCTCTGTCACTGGAAAGCCTTGATCTCTATTAATTTCAAACTCCAAGACTTTGAGAGAAGCCCCAATTGACAGCTGTGTTTATTTTAATTTCTCTTCACACTTGAATGCATCTCAAGTACCTCCATTGATCCTAACTGCAATGTTGATATTCGCTCTAAGACTGATTGACAATCTGTGGTTTTTCCAAAAGGAATAAGTGGTTTGCAAAAAACATAGAGCATAGAACATAGAACAGTACAGCACAGAACAGGCCCTTCGGCCCACAATGTTGTGCTGAGCTTTATCTGAAACCAAGATCAAGCTATCCCACTCCCTATCATCCTGGTGTGCTCCATGTGCCTATCCAATAACCGCTTAAATGTTCCTGAAGTGTCTGACTCCACTATCACTGCAGGCAGTCCATTCCACATCCCAACCACTCTCTGAGTAAGGAACCTAGCTCGGACATCCTTCCTATATCTCCCACCATGAACCCTATAGTTATGCCCCCTTGTAATAGCTCCATCCACCCGAGGAAATAGTCTTTGAACGTTCACTCTATCTATCCCCTTCATCACTTTATAAACCTCTATTAAGTCTCCCCTCAACTTCCTCCGCTCCAGAGAGAACAGCCCTAGCTCCCTCAACCTTTCCTCATAAGACCTACCCTCCAAACCAGGCAGCATCCTGGTAAATCTCCTTTGCACTCTTTCCAGCGCTTCCAAATCCTTCTTATAGTGAGGTGACCACAACTGCACACAATATTCCAAATGTGGTCTCACCAAGGTCCTGTACAGTTGCAGCATAACCCCACGGCTCTTAAACTCAAAATCCCTGTTAATAAAAGCTAACACACTATAGGCCTTCTTCACAGCTCTATCCACTTGAGTGGCAACCTTCAGAGATCTGTGGATATGGACCCCAAGATCTCTCTGTTCCTCCACAGTCTTCAGAACCCTACCTTTGACCCTGTAATCCACTTTTAAATTTGTCCTACCAAAATGAATCACCTCACATTTATCAGGGTTAAACTCCATCTGCCATTTTTCAGCCCAGCTTTGCATCCTATCTATGTCTCTTTGCAGCCTACAACAGCCCTCCACCTCATCCACTACTCCACCAACCTTGGTGTCATCAGCAAATTTACTGATCCACCCTTCAGCCCCCTCCTCTAAGTCATTAATAAAAAGAGGAAGTTAATCCACTCACTTCGTTGATTTCAATCAACTCACCATTGAGTTGTTTGCCTTTTTGAGGAGGACTTTTCAGCTTTTTATTACTCTTGGTATGAAAAAAGTATTTCCTGATTTAATTCCTGCATGGTCTAGCTTTAATTTTTGTTCTGAATTTCCCCACAAGAGTAAATATCTTCTCCGTATCAACTGTATCAATCCATTTATCATTTTAAATATCTCAATTAGATCATCATTCAACATTATGGCCTCAATGGAATCAAGACTTGTTTATGCAACCTGCCTTGATCCAAACTGTTGTCTAATTTTGGTGAAAATATATCCCTAATTCTTCCAAGGTCAATATATCATTTCTGAGGTTCAGTGTCCAAAAGTGAATTTTGTACTCCGCATGGATTTGATTTGATTTATTATTGTCACATGTATTAGCATACAGTGAAAAGTATTGTTTCTTGCGCGCTATACAGACAAAACATACTGTTCATAGAGAAGGAAAGGAGAGAGTGCAGAATGTAGTGTTACAGTTATAGCTAGAGTGTAGAGAAAGATCAACTTAATGCAAGGTAAGTCCATTCAAAAGTCTGATGGCAGCAGGGAAGAAGCTGTTCTTGAGTCGGTTGGTACGTGATCTCAGACTTTTGTATCTTTTTCCCGACGGAAGAAGGTGGAAGAGAGAATGTCTGGGGTGCGTGGGATCCTTAATTATGCTGGCTGCTTTGTCGAGGCAGCGGGAAGTGTAGACAGAGTCAATGGATGGGAGGCTGGTTTGCTTGATGGATTGGGCTATATTCATGACCTTTTGTAGTTTCTTGCGGTCTTGGATAGAGCAGGAGCCAAACCAAGCTGTGATACAACCAGAAAGAATGGTTTCTATGGTGCATCTGTAAACGTTGGTGAGAGTCGTAGCTGACATGCCAAACTTCCTTCGTCCCCTGAGAACGTAGAGGTGTTGTGTGCTATCTTAACTATAGTGTCAGCATGGGTGGATGAGGACAGGTTGTTGGTGATCTGGACACCTAAAAACTTGAAGCTCTCGACCCTTTCTACTTCGTCCCCATTGATGTAGATGGGGCATGTTATCCACTATGCTTCCTGAAGTCGATGACAATCTCCTTCGTTTTGTTGACATTGGGGGAGAGATTATTGTTGCCGCACCAGTTCACCAGATTCTGTATCTCATTCCTGTACACTGTCTCGTCATTGTTTGAGATCCGACCACTACAGCGGTGTCGTCAGCAAACGTGAAAATCGAATTGGAGAGGAATTTGGCCACACAGTCATAGGTGTATAAGGAGTATAGTAGGGGGCTGAGAACACAGCCTTGTGGGGCACTAGTGTTGAGGATGATCGTGGATGAGGTGTTGTTGCCTATCCTTACTGATTGTGGTCTGTGGGTTCGGAAGTTCAGGATCCAGTCACAGAGGGAAGAGCCGAGGCTCAGGCCACAGAGTTTGGAGATGAGTTTCATAGGAATAATGGTGTTGAAGACTGAGCTGTAGTCAGTAAATATGAGTCTGACATAGGTGTCTTTGTTATCTAGGTGTTCCAAAGTTGAGTGTAGGGCCAAGGAGATGGCGTCTGCTGTGGACCTGTTGCAGCGATAGGCGAACTGTAGTGGATCCAGCCATTCCGGGAGGCTAGAATTGAATCGTGCCATAGGGCCTCAAGACACTATCCAACGGAAACACAATTTCCTCACTTTTAACTTTCAACTACATTGCGATAAGGGATCACTTTCCACAAACCTATTTGATTACATTTTGTACCTGTACACTAGTTTTAAGTGGTTTGTGTGCACGGACATCAAAGTCCTTTTACACTTTGATAGCTCCCAATCTCTCACCATTAAAAAATATTCAGACATCTTTCTCAGGTCCAATCTCCCAACTCCAACATTGAATTCCATCTGCCATACTGCCCACTCACTTTATCTGTCAATGTCCCTTTGGAACTTATTATTCTCACCCCCACAATTTATCACCGCTCCTAACTTAGGGTCACCTGCAATCCTAAATATAGAATGATCCATTTCTTCATTCAACTCTGTAATATATACAGGATGTTTACAGAGTCCCTGTCCAACTTAAATAACTTTGCACATGCACATGATAAAAACAAATTCTAAATGACATAAGAAAGTATCGTTCATGAAGTGTTATAAAATGTATTACTGATTGAAGATGGCTACAGTCAAAGAAAAGGTCAACTCTGCGTGTTATGGCAAGCAGCACTGAAGTCCATAACAGCAGTGAAAAGAAAATTCACTGCTCATGGTAGGACAAAAGGCTCCACATAGGGACTTTTAGGAATATAGGAGCAAGAGGAGGATAATCAGCCCATTGACCCCACTCCACCATTCAATAGGATCATGGCTGATCATCCTCTTAAAGCCTTTTTCCCGCATTACCCCATATTCCTTGATGGCTTTGATATCTCTGTAAACATAGTCGATGGCTTGCCTTGCACAGCCCTCTGGTGTAGAGAATTCCTAAGCTTCACAACCCTCTGAGTAAAAGATTTTCTCCTCATCTTGGTCTCAAGTGGCTTCCCCCTTATTTTGATATTGTGTCCCCTGGTCCTGCCAGGAGAAACATCTTACCTGCATCTACCCTGTCTATTCCTTTAAGTATTTTGTAGGTTTCAATGATGCTGCCACTCATTCTTCAAATCCCTAGAGAATAGAGGCCCAGATTCTACAACCCCTCTTCATGGGACAGTCCTGCCATCCTGAGAACAGTTCTGATGAGCCTTTGCTGCACTTCCTGTATGACAATAATATCCTTCTTAAGGTAAAGGCACCAAAACTGCACACCCTACTCCAGGTGTGGTCTAGCCATGATTCTATACAATAGAAGCAAGAAGTTGCTACTCTCTTATTCAAATCCTTTTGTGATAAATGCTAACATACAATTAGCCTTCCTAATTGCCTGCTGCACCTGCATGTTAACTCTTTAACAATTGGATTAAACTATTTCTGTCATGTGTAAATCCAAAGTAATTACAGTTTAAAATTTCACAAGGATCTTATAAACACCCTCAGCAATGAAGTTTGCCAGGCCATGCTGTCAGTTTTAACAGCCTTATAGAAAGACCTGTGATGGTATTTTGAGGCTATTTCTGATTTTTTTTTCCTCCCTCTTTCCACTTCGGCACTGATGAAGCTTTGTATGAGACATTGTGATCCTTTTATTTCTTTGATAAATCAATGATTTTGGATCACTCAGTTTCCCCTTTACTTATATTTTTGACACCAGAAAAGGAAATGGAATGGAAAAATAGAAATGGAAAGATGACTGGCAGTTCATTTATATCAGAAACAGGTTGATTCCATCTGCTGCTCCCCTCTGATCCAAATTTAGATGAATTATTTAACAATCACTATGTGGACCTGACCACACAGGTTTTCAAGTCAGCAGATAAAGACCCTGGTGCAGATCTAGTGTCATCTGATAGTAGTAACCATCAGTTGGGTCCTGAAATCCATTTCTTTCTCCGTTGAGGCATGGTGCAACGATATCTAATCTGGTGTGTGTTGGATTGGCAAGCAGGACAACGCTTCTTACCAGCACCTTATTCTGCTCCACCTTTGCCCCATCAATCATCAAATGGGGCCCGAGCACTCAATAACTTGGCCACCAACTTTTTTTGTTTCCCCTTGAATACAGGAGTTGGGATGTCTTGTTGAAGTTGTACAAGACATTGGTAAGGCCACACTTGGAATACTATGTACAGTTCTGGTCACCCTATTATAGAAAGGACATTATTAAACTAAAAGAGTGCAAAAATGATTTACTGGGATGCTGCTGGGACTTGATGGTTTGAGTTATAAGGAGAGGCAGGATAGACTGGGACTTTTTCTCCTGGAGTGTAGGAGCCGTAGGGATGATCTTATAGAGGTCTATAAAATAATGAGGGGCACAGATAAGGTAGATAGTCAACATCTTTTCCCAAAGGTAGGGGAATCTAAAACTAGAAGGCATAGATTTAAAATTAGAGGGGAGAGATACAAAAGGTTCCAGAGGGGCAATTTTTTCACTCAAAGGGTGGTGAATGTCTGGAATGAGCTGCCAGAGGCAGTAGTAGAGGCAGTAGTAGAGGCGGGTACAATTTTGTCTTTCAAAAAGTATTTAGACAGTTACATGGGTTAGATGAGGACAGAGGGATATGGGCCAAACGCGGGCAATTGGGACTAGCTTAGTGGTAAAACAAAAGGATGGCATGGACATGTTGGGCTGAAGGACCTGTTTCCATGCTGTAAACCTCTATGACTCGATGACTGTGTTTATTGCCCTTGTTTGATTTGTCTAAAATTAATACTTCTCATACTCCTAAACAACTACTTACCATTAACTGAATATATTACTTTAAATTTAAGTTCACACAATTTTCTACCCCTTTGTCGCTATCTCACTGTATCGGGCCTAATGTTAGCAGGGAACCCACCCACACTTTATAAAGAAAGCAATTTCCACTAAATCAGGATGAGTCAGAAAACAACTGATCAAAGGATACTTAATAAGTAACCCATGAAAAGCTTGATTGGAAAATTCCCACTGAAATTGAAGCCATAAGTCAAGGAGAATGTCCTGTACACTTCAGGTAAAATTTGACTTCATAAGGTATTTGATTACAGCAAGTAGACATTGCATGTCAATGCTGAAATTTTTAGCCCCTTACCCCTCGTCCCACAAAATAATCGACAATGGTTACATTACTATTAGAAGGGATAAAAGAGAAGTTAACTTGTAATGGAAGTTTGAATAACAGCAATTTTGAGGCTGTGTGGAAAATAGAGACCAAAGGTGACCAATAATGCAAACTCTCTGATAAAATGATTTAAAAAAAAACAATTATAATTTTCTACCTTCCAGAAAAGGGCACAGGTTTAAGGTGAGAGGTGGTAAGTTTAGGGGAGATGTGCGGAGAAAGTTTTTCAAACAGAGGGTGGTCGGTGCCTGGAACGCATTGCCAATGGAGGTGGTGGAAGCGGATATGTTAGCAACATTCAAGGTGTCTCTTGATAGACACACAAATGGGAGGCGAACAGAGGGATGGAAACTGCATATTGGCACAGGCTTGGTGGGCCGAAGGGCCTGTTCCTGTGCTGCATTGTTCTTTGTTCTTTGCACCTCATTATTGAGAAGGAGAATGCATCCTCTGAATCCTTGGAGTCTGGTGATAATTGTTTACATTGTGCATTAATATGACATTCATTGTTTGGAATGGGATGAGGACTGCGAGATGATCTGACCTGCGATGTCTCATCAGTATTGCCTTAAAGTCTCAAAGTAGATTATGGGACCTAGACTCTGAGTGGGGACTCTGATGCAGAGGTGAGAGTGTTAATGCTGGGCAAAGCTGAGACTGAAGTGCCTGAGATTTGTGGACCAGATTTTAATGGCTTAGTAGCTGCTTATGACTCCCAGGATGTGGTTTGGATATTCCTGCAACAGAGTGTAATGCCACCTACAGTATTGTATGAAATCAAATTGTGAATATGCTCACGTTTTGAAAACTGCTTGAAATATGTTGACTGTCTCACCAGGCAGTATGATTATTGCTCAAAATGCAAAGAATCAATAGTTTGCTGTAAGATGTCAAGAGAAGTTAATATAACTTGTGTGATATATTACAGAAACCTTCTTAAGATAAAATGTGCTGTATCAGAATTATCTGTACATGTTTCTTGAAGAGTATATTATGCTGTACAAAGTGTAATGCGTATTTCAAATTATTTAAGTAAAAATCATGCAATGATGTTTTCAGGATATCAGCAACACTTTTCATCAATGCTAATATTAAAATATGCAACCTTTTCAGTTTTATTACATTAGAGAGTTGCTGTATATAAGGAATATCTTAAATGAAAACATGAGATGTTCTGAATTTCTATTAAGACATTTTGGAAAAGCTATGTCCTGCATGTTATGTGGAATAATTAAGGAGACATTTATGATTTCATTACATGAGGAGCACAAAGAAAATAGAACAAAGTAGTTCAAAATACAAAAGTCTTCTGTTTTTTGGGTGTTTCAGGCAGTTGAAAGAAATATTGGATGAGGACCTGCTATAAAAACCATCACTTATCATGTGGTGGAACATTTTAAAATATGCTTACAAATTCAGTATTCTTAATGTTGGGAACTGGATCATTCTTTACTATTGGCAGACAATATAAACATCAAACTGAGTATTACATACAACCCCTTATTCTCCCTTGTTTCTGCAATTTTTCGCCCCTCCCCTTCTAAAGAATTTGACATGTTGCTGGAACAAGCTTAATAGTTGTTTGTTGGTGTATCACCTATGTTATAATTCAGGTCAGAAACTCCAAAGTGTTTTCTGAAGCCCACCTGGATCATACGTTTTGTACCTTGAATTTAGCTAGGATAAGCATGATATGTTTCACCTCAGGTATGATTCAATTGACCCACTAGGGAGCTTTTATCAAACAAAGTTTATTTAAGAATATAGTTAACATGTATGGAAAAAAATAGCAGTAACATTTATCAATTACAAA
This sequence comes from Mustelus asterias, assembly GCF_964213995.1. Classification (NCBI taxonomy): domain Eukaryota; kingdom Metazoa; phylum Chordata; class Chondrichthyes; order Carcharhiniformes; family Triakidae; genus Mustelus; species Mustelus asterias. The sequence continues at coordinate 136,208,779 of NC_135801.1, read as the reverse complement.
CAAAAACAAAACAACATCGATAATGTATAACCCTTAACAAATATTTTGAAAATGTCCCAATCAAACAAAACTTCCCATGACAAAAAAAACTTTCTACAGGTTTAACACAGCAAAGATTAATGCTCGCATGATAATGGAACTGAGTCCTTTGGTTGGAGAATTGAAATCCTGACTCCTCAGCCTTGTAAATTCTAGCAGTCCTCTGGATACACTTAGAATAGTTTGAAGTCAGAACACCTTCCCAGAAGACCATGGAGAGAGAATCTCTTGGCAAGCTAGTAACAGCAGATTTTCCACTCCAGGAAGGCAAGAAGCCTTGCTTTCAGCTAACTAGCAGAATTTCCAAAAACTAGGGAGAGAGAGAGAGAAACACTTCTTTTCAGCTTGATGTCTCTTCTGAACTCCAAGTGCAGCCAGCCAAAACATAAAATGAAACTTTAAATTCACTAGGAAGGAAAAAAGACTATCCAAAAACACATGACCTGCCAACCAGTCTTCCTCCTAACAATGTAGGGTCATAAAAAATACCAGAGTAGAAATAAACAAACCCCATTTAAACCACTGAAGGAGCAATAAAATGACTCCTATAGACAACTCGGCAACAATGACAGCTGTGAAAGCTGCTGAGAACATGATTTTAAAAAAACATTTCTTAAAGGTACACTAATGTCACACCTATATGGCTAAATTTTGTGTAAGCCCAGACAATGGCCTAAAGTTTCCAATGCTGTCCATCCAATTTAGTGCCTTCAGTGGGACCAGAAGTTCTGCTGGCATGAACAGCTGGAAAATTCCATTCCTAACCTTTATTTCATCACTAACATGCAATTGCTGTGTTTCAAAACCATCAATACTTTGGATACCAAATATGAAGTCATATTGGCACTTCACCTCTAAAATTCAATTATATTCTTAGGTCAATTCATGCTGTCAATTATGGGCGGCATGGTAACACAGTGGTAAGCACTGCTGCCTCACAATGTGGAGATGCCGGCGTTGGACTGGGGTAAGCACAGTAAGAAGTCTCACAACACCAGGTTAAAGTCCAACAGGTTTATTTGGTAGCAAACACCATAAGCTTTCGGAGTGTGCTGCTCCTTCGTCAGATGGAGTGGTTATCTGTTCTCCAACAGTGCACAGATGCCAGGGACCCAGTTTCAATTCCAGCCTTGGGTCACTGTCTGTATGGAGTTTACGCATTCTCCCTGTGTCTGCATGGGTTTCCTCCAGGTGCTCTGATTTCCTCCCACAGTTCAAAGATGTGCAGGTTAGGTGGATTGACCATGCTCAGTTGTCCTTTAGTGTCAGGGAGATTAGCAGGATAAATCCATGGTGTTATGGAGATAGGGCATGGGTGGGATTGTTGTTGGTGCAGGCTTGATGGATTGAATGGCCTCCTACTGCACTATGGATTCTATGAAAGATCTCATGCATTTCACAATCATGCTGAAAAGTTGCATAATGACTGGTGGATACATTTGTATTTCTCAGAATTATTCAGTGGCTTACTCTGAGGTAATCAGAGATTTAATTTCTGAATACTTATATGTGTAAAGCTGTTAAAGAGAATGTGTACTTTCAAATATGGTTCGAGAGGCCATGCATTTTATTCTTTCTGTACAAGCATGAAAATCTGACAATTCAAAACTCTGCAGTAGATTCAGTGATTCCACATTCCCAATAGAGAGCTGTTCTTGATGGGAGCACACATTTGACGAATGGGCTATAAGTGTCTCTGACCTGCTAATTCTGACCTCCACTCCCGTTGAGCCTGACTTCCTTATTGTGAGCTGAATCACTGAATTTACCCTATTACTTTTCTAGACAACATCTGAACATAATTAGTGGCTTCCATCCAAATGTTTGTACATTGTTCCCATCTAGTCATGGCTTAGTGCCAATGGAACAGGATGTCCCCAAGGATAATGCTGGAGGAACCTGGAATGTTGCTGGTGTGATTCCCGAGAAGGACTATTTCAGGTTGTTGCTTGACAAGTCTGTGGAACGACTGCCAATTTGATTATCATTCCCCAGTGAATAAAACTTTACATGGTAAACTGAACTGGACTGCCTGAGCCTTGTCCTGAATTGTTACAATTGTCTAATTTTCTAATTATTATTGAAATGAAAAGTGATTATTTGCAACCGAGTGGTTGTCTGGGTCCATAAGACCATAAGACATAGGAGCAGAATTAGGCCACTCAGCCCATCGAGTCTGCTCCGCCATTCAATGATGGCTGATATTTTTCTCATCCCCATTCTCCTGCCTTTTCCCCATAACCCCTGATCCCCTTAGTAATCAAGAACCTATCTATCTCTGTCTTAAAGACACTCAATGACCTGGCCTCCACAGCCTTCTGCGGCAAAGAGTTCCACAGATTCACCACTCTCTGGTTGAAGAAATTCCTCCTCATCTCTGTTTTAAAGGAGCGTCCCTTTAGTCTGAGGCTGTGCCCTCTGGTTCTAGTTTTTCCGACTAGTGAAAACATCCTCTTCACATCTACTCTATCCAAGCCTTGCAGTATCCTGTAAGTTTCAATAAGATCCCCCCTCATCCTTCTAAACTCCAACAAGTACAGACCCAGAGTCCTCAGCCGTTCCTCATACGACAAGCTCTTCATACCAGGGATCATTCTTGTGAACCTCCTCTGGACCCTTTTCAAGGCCAGCACATCCTTCCCTCGATATGGGGCCCAAAATTGTTCACAATACTCCAAATGGGGTCTGACCAGAGTCTTATACTCTGAAGTAGATCCCTGCTTTTGTATCCTAGTCCTCTCAACATGAATGCTAACATTGCATTTGCCTTCCTAACTGCCGACTGAACCTGCACGTTAACCTTAAGAGAATCTTGAACAATGACTCCCAAGTCCCTTTGTGTTTCTGATTTCCAAAGCATTTTCCCATTTAGAAAATAGTTTATACCTCCATTCCTCCTTTCTCCTTTCACACTTTTCCACATTGTATTCATCTGCCACTTCTTTGCCCACTCTCCTAACCTGTCAAAGTCCTTCTGCAGCCCCCCCTCCACTTCCTCAATACTACCTGTCCCTTCACTTATCTTTGTATGAACTGCAAACTTAGCAACAGTTTCTTCGGTTCCCGCTTCCAAATTGTTAAGGTATATTGTAGGCATGGTAGCACAGTGGTTAGCACTGCTGCTTCACAGCTCCAGGGACCTGGGTTCGATTCCCAGCTTAGGTCACTGTGTGTGTGGAGTTTGCACATTCTCCTCGTGTCTGTGTGGGTTTCCTCCGGGTGCTCCGGTTTCCTCCCACATTCCAAAGATGTGCGGGTTAGGTTGATTGGCCATGCTTAAATTGCCCCTTAGTGTCCTGAGATGTGTAGTTTAGAGGGATTAGTGGGTAAAATATGTAGGGATATGGGGGTAGGGCCTGGGTGGGATTGTGGTCGGTGCAGACTTGATGGGCTGAATGGCCTCTTTCTGTACTGTAGGGTTTCTCTGATTCTATGATTCTATGATTGTGAAAAGTTGTGGTCCCAGCAACGACCCCTGAGGCGCACCACTAGTCACTGGGTGCCATTCTGAAAAAGACCCCTTTATCCCCACTCTCTGCTTTCTGCCAGTCAGCCAATCCTCTATCCATGCCAGGATCTTACCCTTAACACCATGGGCACTGAACTTATTGAATAGTCTCTTATGCGGCACTTTGTCAAAGGCCTTCTGGAAATCTAAATAAATCATGTCCACTGGTTCTCCTTTATCTAACTTCCTTGTTACCCCCTGAAAGAACTCTAACAGATTTGTCAGACAATACCTCCCCTTGCCAAAGCTGTGCTGACTCAGTCCTACTTTATCATGCACTTCCAAGTACTCTGCGATCTCATCTTTAATAATGGACTCTAAAATCTTACCAATGATTGAAGTCAGGCTAACTGGCCTATAATTTCCCGTCTGCTGCCTCTCTCCCTTCTTAAACAGCGGCGTTACATTAGCTACTTTCCAGTCCTCTGATACCCTCCCTGCTTCCAGTGATTCCTGAAAGATTACTACCAATGCCTCCACAATTTCCTCATCTATCTCTTTTAGAACCCTGGCATGTAGTCCATCCGGTCCAGGTGATTTATCTACCTTCAGATCTTTCGGTTTCCCCAGAACCTTCTCCTTAGTGATGGCCACTAAACTCATCTGTGGCCCCTGATTCTCCTGGAGCTCTGGCATCCCACTGGTGTCTTCCACCATGAAGACTGAGTAACTATTCAATTCCTCTGCCATTGCTTTGTTTCCTATTATTACTTCTCCAGCCTCATTTTCCAGTGGTCCAATGGCTACTTTTGCCTCTCTCTTACCTTTTATATATTGAAAACATTAGAGCCGAATAAGAACCATAATGTAAGACCACAAGTAGGTGTAGGTCATTGTGGGTAAAAGTATCAGAGAATGAATAGAATTTTCACAAAGTTCCAGTGGTGTCTATGTCAAAATTTCCAGGTGCTAACTCACAATTTACCATGTTTGATATAAACCATTCTATAACTCGCTGTGTAGTTATGTGAACTCCTGACCTCAGAGTTGACTAGTCCTGTATTATAATCCCACTTTATAAAGTGCCATCATTGATTCACAGCAAAAAGCTGAACTCTGAAGGAAAATAAATAGCTGGCATTGATCTTGACTCTTCCATTGAGTACCTAAACTAAGATAACCTGTAATTATACTGTTATCCTCACCTCTGTAAAATATGCAAAATTACATGAGGCAAATGTTAAAAAGCCAATTTTCCCATGCAGATGGGGTGTGCCATTGTTGGTGGGGTAACTGAGGTGACCGGAACTGCCTAAAGTTTAGACAATACAAGACTCACGAGGCAGGTATTTCTCAATAACAACGTAACTTTATTTAACCAGCAGCTGCCAGGAGCCCTTCAAAGGGTCAGGACAGCTTTGAGATAGAGCTACCAGACTCCTCCGATGAAATCTGGCATATACAATTCAAAACAGAACAATTATAGGTTTTCTTATCAATCATTCCCGCCATTCAGTAACTTTAAATCAATCATCTTTAACAATAATACCTGTCAAATACTTGAGCCAATTGCATTTCATTCCTCAGTATTATGGTCCTTTATTAGTGCGTGAAATCTGGAAGCGAACTCCTGTTTTGGCTGAACCCACTCCCCAGTTGCCTAGTAGCCAAAGATGCTCAGCCCAGAGTTCAAATAAATGTTCTCATGAGTTCCCTTAAAGGTCACTGTCCAACCAGACGAAGACATGACACCACGTCTGGGCACCAGTCCAACCCATCCGGACAATGAATAAACTATATTCATGAAATAAGATTAAGTGTTCTAAACATTCTTTCCAACTGAAAATTTAACTGATAAAACTTGCATATTTCCAAGGGTCAATTATTCTCTTGAAATATGGCTCCATCCTAATGTCTTTTTAGGGTGATGCCTAACAGTAAATTGATCTTGGCCAAAGCAAACAATATTCCTTAACATCAATAATGATACATTCAAAATATCAGTATATGTGTTTTACAATCATAATCACTTGTTTGAATCAATTACTGCATCTCATATTTGTAAATTACTTCTTGTTAGCTCGTAAACTTATTTTAAAGGTCATTTAGCTGAATGCTGCTAGTTCTGTTAGTGCCTTAATGTCCACTGGTTTAAAAATCTTATCATCCCAATAGGGGTTCCACTTACAGCCATCAATGATTTACCTAGCCAATCTTTCCAAAGATCCAGGCCTCCTCTTTGAGGCCTGCACTCTCTGACACATTTGGAATTTCCCCTATTGTCAGGTACCAGTGATAGATTCCCAGTGATATCTGTCCACTTGGATTATGCCTCTAGGGTATTCTTTCCTAACCCTGGTGGTCAACAGTAACCCCCATCACCTTGTACCCCAGAATTTATACTGAGATGAACAACCTGTGGATTTTTGGGGCCTAAGTTTCTATTATCTTTGTTCACCATTGCTCTTCAGCGCCTGTATGTTATGCACCATGAATGTGCCAAGGAATGTCTTTCTTCTATATTCTGGTATTGGATCCAATGTGTTACTGATCACAGTAGTGAGGATATGCTGCATTCTTGTGCCACCAAATGAAGTTCTTTTATTAAGATATGGATGTGTTCCTCTAAGCCTACAACATCAAACCGTTGTTAAGTAAATAATAATTTGAAGTCATTCAGTGCCCGGGATATTGGGTTCATGTCACACTATCTGTAACCCCCACAACCTGCCTGGATGTGCAAAATCTCACCAGCTGTCCTGTCTGGAGACAATACACATCTCTTTAACCTGTGCTTAATGCTCCCTCCACTCACATTGTCTGTACCTTTAAGACTTGATGAGCTGTAAAGACTCACATTCCAATCATTATTCATGTAAATTGAGTTTGTGTCTTTGTGCCCTGTTTGTGATCAGAACTCCCACCCACCTGACGAAGGGACAGCCTGTTCCGAGAACTAGTGGCTTTTGCTACCAAATAAACCTGTTGGACTTTAACCTGGTGTTGTTAGACTTCTTACTGTGTTTACTCCAGTCCAACGCCGGCATCTCCACATCATATCTGTTGTTTGGTCAGGGAACTTTGCAGATTAGAATGTGCTGGACTGAAGGCTTGAAGTGCAGATCAGAAGCAGTCATGATTTTAAGATGTTTCTGCATCTAGAATGAGATGTGATCTCGGGATTGTCCATGTGCGGATGTACTATCTTTAATTTATTACTAGCATATTTTCTTTGGCAATGTTCAGAGTTTCCATCCTTGATTGCTACTTTCTGTTCTATATACTTCCTTCCTGTACAGTTGTAATTTAGAGTATTTTATGTGAATGAAATTTGAGCCAAACAGGTGTGGACATGACTCAGAAATTTCAAGTATTATAGTATGATGCTAAAGTCTGATGGAGAAGAGGCAGACTAGACACAATGGTCAAGATTTTAACTGATTCAAAGCCCACCCACTTACACAGACTTTCTTCAGGTCCTGGAAGATGCTGCGGAAATTCAACAAGGGGAAGGGCAGCAGAGAAGGAAGAACATTGATGGAATGCTGTCTAGAGGAGCAGTGAATGGCCAGTTTCCAGGAGAACCTGGAGCAGACAGTAGTCTGTCTATATAATGCAGCTGAAGATTGTGCCTGTTTCGGCCTATTGATTCAATTCTTGGGAGGTGAACAAGATTGGCAAGGCTGACATGTATTTCCCATATCTTGTTGCTGTGAGAAGTTAGTAATGGGCATTCCTCTTAAAAGCGAGTGACTTGCTTGACCACTTCAGAGAGCAATTGGCAATTAATCACATTGGTGGAGGAAAAATAGGCCCGATTGGGTCAGGAAGGTAGTTTTTGCCTTCCAAAGACACTAGTGAACCAGCTGTATTTCTAGAAATCAACAATTTTACTTTTGATTTGATTTGATTTGATTTATTATTGTCACATGTATTAACATACAGTGAAAAGTATTGTTTCTTGCACACTATACAGACAAAACATACCATTCATAGAGAAGGAAACAAGAGAGTGCAGAATGTAGTGTTACAGTCATAGCTCGGGTGTAGAGAAAGATCAACTTAATGCAAGGTAAGTCCATTCAAAAGTCTGACAGCAGCAGGGAAGAAGCTGATCTTGAGTTGGTTGGTACGTGACCTCAGACTTTTGTATCTTTTTCCCGATGGAAGAAAGTGGAAGAGAGAATGTCCGGGGTGCGTGGGGTCCTTAATTATGCTGGCTCTTTTGCCGAGGCAGCGGGAAGTGTAGACAGAGTCAATGGATGGGAGGCTGGTTTGTGTGATGGATTGGGCTACATTCATGACCTTTTGTCGTTCCTTGCGGTCTTGGGCAGAGCAGGAGCCATACCAAGCTGTGATACAACCAGAAAGAACGCTTTCAATGGTGCATCTGTAAAAGTTGGTGAGAGTCGTAGCTGACATGCCAAATTTCCTTAGGCTTCTGAGAAAGTAGAGGCTTGGGTGGGCTTTCTTAACTATAGTGTCGGCAATGGAGGGACCAGGATAGGTTGTTGGTGAACTGGACACCTAAAAACTTGAAGCACTCAACCCTTTCTACTTTGTCCCCATTGATGTAGACAGGGGCATGTACCCCTTTACGCTTCCTGAAGTCAATGACAATCTCCTTCATTTTGTTGACATTGAGGGAGAGATTATTGTTGCCGCTCCAGTTCACCAGATTCTCTATCTCATTCCTGTACTCTGTCTTGTCATTGTTTGAGATCCGACCCACTACGGTGGTGTCGTCAGCAAACTGGAAAATCGAATTGGAGGGGAATTTGGCCGCACAGTCATTGGTGTATAAGGAGTATAGTAGGGGGCTGAGAACACAGCCTTGTGGGGCACCGGTGTTGAGGATGATCGTAGAGGAGATGTTGTTGCCTATCCTTACTGATTGTGGTCTGTGAGTTAGGAAGTTCAGGATCCAGTCGCAGAGGGAGGTGCCGAGGCCCAGGCCACCAAGTTTGGAGATTAATTTTGTGGGAATAATAGTATTGAAGGCTGAGCTGAACTTTTCCTGAGAGTAGATATTTACTTGCAGATACTTCTCAAAAAAAAATTCAAATACATCAAACTACCGTTGTGCAACCAGGAACATAACCACTATACTCACATATGCCATTCTTTCCTGTCTCGGTTTAGAGGTTGGAAAACTGCAGACCTTCTGTCGCCTCTAGGCCAGGATCGTGGCCTGTTCCAATTCTTTTAGCAGGGAGCTTACTGACCACTTGCAAAGCATGTTTTGGAGGGATCCAGTTTTGCAAACACATGCAGCCATTTGTGCTGTATCTTTTGTTCCCCTTCCACTAGTAGTTGCCAAAGATGTGCCACTTGCTATCTTGGGTGCCAGCCTAAAATATATAGGTTGTAGCTTGATGTCAGTGGTAAATTTTATTGTTTCAGCATCTGTTCATTAATAATAAGGCAAAAGTCAAAGCACTACTGCAGTCATCTGCATACATTTTAGGAAAAATGCATATGGAAGGTTTCTGTTATACATGCATATAACTATTTATAATGAGCCATCAGATGGAACTGGGCTCTGAATTATTGATGGGACTCTCAGTAGATGATTGCAGTATTAACACCAAGCCAAGTTTACATGGAATAGTCCCAACATAGACATTATTGACACTCATAACCTAAGAATCAGCCTTTATAAAATTACACCAGTTTAAAAAAAGTACCAGTTAAAAGGAATATATGTATATATATATATATATATCAATTTATCTTTGTGTTTGAATACAAAGCAAAAAACATGCTCAAATAAAGAGACTAATATAATCTCCCATCATGGATAGAACAGAGTGCCCTTTGTAAGAAAGATATCTCCACCATCTGTTGCTGGATTGTAATCCCATCCTGTATAGTATCTCAATCAAACTAATCTTACAGCAATGAATACAGCTGTACAAAAATTAAGGTAAATTAAACTATGAGGTGAATTTTTACAAGCGAGCTCCTTTTACCATGACTTCAGAGGAATAAGCATATAACCTCTGTAAAAATGGTGAAAATAGCATTTATTCTGTTTCTTCAGCTATTTGGCAATGAATACAACTGTACAAAAATTAAATAGATCAGACTATTTTGACCTTCATCACAAGGGGCTTTGAGTACAGAAGTAAATATATCTTGCTGCAGTTGTGCACAGACTTGATGAGTCAAAATCTGGTGTATTGTGTACAGATTTGGCCTCCTTATCTAAGAGAGGATATACTTGCCATAGAGAAGGTGCTGTCAAGCTTCACCAGACTAATCTCTGGGATGGCAGGATTGTCTTATGAGGAGAGATTGAAGAAACTGGGCCTATATTCTCTAGAGTTGCAAAAAATGAGAGGTGATCTCATTGAAACTTATAAAACTTGTACAGGGTGTCACAGGGTAATTGTAGATAGGATGCTTCCTCTGGCTGGTGAGTCTACAACCAGGGTACATTGCCTCAAAATAAGGGGAAGGCCATTTAAGACTGAGATGAAGAGGAATTTTTTCACTCAGAGGGTGGTGAATCTTTGGAATTCTCTACCAGAGTGCTGTGGAAACTGAGCATGTTCCTGACAGAAATAGATTGATTTCTGGATAGCAATGACATTAAGGGATTTTAAAAAAAGTTTATTTATTCCTGTCACAAGTAGGTTTACATTAACGCTGCAATGAAGTTACTGTGAAAATCCCCTATCGAGATAATGGGGAAAAATGGTGCAGAGGCAGATGATCAGCAATGATCTGTTTAACTGGCAGAGCAAGCTCGAGAGGCAAAGAGCCTACTCCTGCTCCTATGTTCCTGCAGGTGAGTTCCACAAGAGAGTGTATTTTTGGCATAACTTTGGAGGAATAAGTACATAAATTCCGTAAAAATTGTGAAAATAGCAGTTATTCAGCTGGTTTGGCTATTTTGCTGAAGTTAAGGTAGATACGTAAGGAAATTCATCCCTATTTCTGTATCTATAACAATACCATGGGGGCAATTCTCCCCAAAAAATTCTAAGTGTCGAATTCGTGTGAAAACTGGAGTAACACTCGTCGATTTTTTTTTAGCGTGTGTTTCAGAGTGAATCTCCCACACACAGCACTGCAGAGTGCCCTAGCAAGATTCAGACTGGAAATCAGTGGGCAGGGCTGACACCCGCCCGAGAGGCCAGCAGCGTAGTGCTGAACGGGCCACTGCACATGTGCCAATTTGTCAGAGCAGAGATCGGCGCATGCACAGTGGCCCCGGACTGCCAGCCTCCAGATCGCTGGCCTGCCCGATCACTGGCCAACCCCTCGTCCTTGCATCGCTGCCCCTCCAACCCCCCCAAACCCCTGATCAACGGCCTCCCGGACCTCTCTGGGCAAATCACGATATCTCCCCCCACTGCCAGCCCCAATCTCCCTGAGAATCACTCCCCCAAATGTATAACTATGGTTCCACATTGTTACAATCCCCATCTAGGAATCATAAACCAAAATAACCAAATTTACCAAATGAGAAATTAGCCATAGGATTTCAGTTCTTGTAACTTTTACTTTAACACAAATCAGAATCAACATAAATTAAACATGACTCAACAGACCAATAGCATTTCACGTGAAAAGATGAATTTTACTTTAAACAGTCAATAAAACAAAGACATGTCTCACAGAAGTATGAACCTTCTCCTTCACTATGTTTGGCATTACAAAGCGGCATAGTTCCATAATATGCTTCTCTTTACACAGGGTAGGTTAGGACAACAGCTTTCACTCTTGAGTTTCACAGGTATGATTATTACCAGCAAGATATATTTATGTGAACACTCTTTCCCTTGGGTCACAACAAGCCCTGATCATGTAACTTTCTAGAGGTCCTTTTCATGATTTGGTTGCTTCTGGTAACCCAGTTCCTTAGCATCTCGGAGCTAATCACACCGACCAGGTCAGGGTCTTCCTTCAGAGGTCGGAGGATCTCTAGACCTGCGAATAAATTTAAAAGAGCAGTGTTATTGATTTTTAGGCAGTTGGAGTTGACTTTTAGGAATGTGGGGTGATTGTAGAAGCAAAGCACAACCATCAGCCCGGTACCAAAGAAAAGCCAGGCAGCGTGCCTTAATAACTATCGTCCGGTGGCTCTGACATCCATCATTATGAAGTGCTTCGAATGGTTAGTCATGACACAAATCAATTCCTGTCTCTCAGGCTGCTAGGATCCACTACAGTTTGCTTATCGCTGCAACAGTTCCACAGCAGATGCCATCTCTCAGGCCCTGCACTCAACCTGGAAGATCTAGATAACAAAGACACCTATGTCAGACCCCTATTCATAGACTTCAGCTCAGCCTTTAACACCATTATTCCTACGAGACTGATCTCCAAACTTCGTGGCCTGAGGCTCAGTTCCTCCCTCTACAACTGGATCCTAGACTCCCTAACCCACAGACCACAATCAGTAAGCATAGGCAACAACACCTCCTCCACGATCATCCTCAACACCAGTGCCCCACAAGGCTGTTCTCAGCCTCTTACTATACTCCTTATATACCTATGATTGTGTGGCCAAATTCCCCTACAATTCGATTTTCATGTTTGCTGACGACACCACCGTCGTGGGTCGGATCTCAAACAATGACGTGACACAGTAAAGGAATGAGATAGAGAATCTGGTGAACTGGTGTGGCAACAATAATCTCTCCCTCAATGTCAACAAAACAAAGGAGATTGTCATCAACTTCAGGAGGTGTAAAGGAGAACATGCCCCTGTCTACATCAATGGGGACAAAGTAGAAATGGTTGAGAGCTACAAGTTTTTAGATGTCCAGATCACCATAGAGTCATAGAGGTTTACAGCATGGAAAAGGTCCTTTGGCCCAACTTGTCCATGCCTCCCCTTTTTTTTAACCACTAAGCTAGTCCCAACTGCCCGCGTTTAGAGCATATCCGTCTATACCCATCATACCTATGTAACTGTCTAAACACTTTTTAAAAGACAAAATTGTAGCAGCCTCTACTACTACCTTTAGCAGCTTGTTCCAGATACTCACCATCCTCTGTGTGAAAAAATTGCCCCTCTGGACACTTTTGAATCTCTCCCCCCTCACCTTAAACCTGTGCCCTCTAGTTTTGGACTCCCCTACATTTGGGAAAAGATATTGACTATCGAGCTGATCTATGCCCCTCATTATTTTATAGACCTCTATAAGATCACCCCTCAGCCTTCTGGGCTCCAGAGAAAAAAGTCCCAGTCTATCCAGCCTCTCCTTATAACTCAAACCATCAAGTCCCGGTAGCATCCTAGTAAATTTTGTTTCTGCACTATTTCTAGTTTAATAATATCCTTTCTATAATAGGGTGACCAGAACCTATTATTCCACAGTATTCCAAGTGTGGCCTTACCAATGTCTTTGTACAACATCAACAAGACATCCCAACTCCTTTATTCAATGTTTTGACCAATGAAATCAAGCATGCTGAATGCCTTCTTTACTATTCTGTCCACTTGTGACTCAAGTTTCAAGGAGATATGAACCTGTACCCCTCGCTCTCTTTGTACTATAACACTCCCCAACACCCTACCATTAACTGAGCAAATCCTGCCCTGGTTCGATCTACCAAAATGCATCACCTCACATTTATCTAAATTAAACTCCATCTGCCATTCGTCAGCCCAGTGGCCCAATTGATCAAGATTCCACTGCAATCCTTGATAACCTTCTTCACTGTCCACAATGCCACCAACCTTGGTGTCATCTGCAAACTTACTAACCATGCCTCCTAAATTCTCTTCTCTTCATTAATATAAATGACAAGTAACAGTGGACCCAGCACCGATCCCTGAGGCGGACCGCTGGTCACAGGCCTCCAGTTTGAAAAATAATCCTCCACAACCAACCTCTCTCTTCTGTCATCCAGCCAATTTCGTATCCATTTGACTACCAACCCTGGATCCCGTGAGATTTAACTTTATGCAACAGCCTACCATGCGGTACCTTGTCAAACTACACCGCCCTCATCTATCTTCTTGGTTACCCCTTCAAATGATTCAATCAAATTTGTAAGACATGATTTTTCACTCACAAAGCCATACTGACTGTCCGTAATCAGTCTTTGCCTCTCTAAATGCCTGTAGATCCTGCCTCTTAGAATACCTTCCAACAACTTATCCACTACAGATGTGAGGCTCAGCGGCCTGTAGTTCCCAGGTTTTTCCCTGCAGCCCTTCTTAACCAAAGGCACGACATTTGTCACCCTCCAATCTTCAGGCACCTCACCTGTGACTGTCAATGATGCAAATATCTTTGCTAGGGGAACCGCAATTTCCTCCCTAGCCTCCCACAATGTCCTGGGATACATTTCATCAGGTCCCGAGGATTTATCTACCTTGATCCACTTTAAGACTTCCAGCACCTCCTTCTCTATAATATGTACGCTCCTCAAGACATCACTATTTATTTCCCCAAGTTCCCTAACATCCATGTCTTTCTCAACAGTAAATACTGATGAGAAATATTCATTTAGGATCTCACCCATCTCTTGTGGATCCGCACATAGATGACCTTGTTGATCCTTAAGAGGCCCTATTCTCTCCCCAGTTACTCTTTTGCCCTTTATGTATTTGTAGAAGATCTTTGGATTCTCCTTTGCCTTATCTGCCAAAGCAATCTCATGTCCCCTTTTGACCCTCCTGATTTCTCACTTAACTCTACTCCTACACCCTCTATACTCTTCAAGGGATCCACTTGATCCCAGCTGCCTAGGAATGTCATGTGCCTCCTCTTTCTTCTTGACTGGGGCCTCAATATCCTGAGTCATCCAGGGTTCCCTATTTCTCCCAGCCTAGCCCTTCACTCTAAGAGGAATGTGCTTACCCTGAACTCTGGTTAATACATTTTTGAAAGCCTCACACTTACCAATGTCCCTTTGCCTGCCAACAGACTCCCCCAATTAACTTTTGAAAGTTCCTGTCTGATACCATCAAAATTGGCCATGCCTCAATTTAGAATTTTAATTTTTGGACCAGACCTATCATTCTCCATAGCTATCTTAAAATTAATGGAATTATGGTCACTGGTCCCGAAGTGATCCCTCACTAACACTTCTGTCACCTGCCCTTCCTTATTTCCCAATAACCTGTCCTGGTCTCTCCATGCCGAACCTATAGTTAAGAAAGCCCACTAATGCCTTTACTTTCTCTGGAGGCTAAGGAAATTTGGCATGTCCGCTACAACTCTCACCAACTTTTACAATGCACCATAGAAAGCATTCTTTCTGGTTGTATCACTGCTTTTTATGGCTCCTGCTCTATCCAAGACCACAAGAAAGGGTTGTGAACGAAGCCCAATCCATCACTCAAACCAGTCTCCCATCCATTGACTCGATCTACACTTGCTGTTGCCTCCGAAAAGAAGCCAGCATAATCAAGGACCCCATCCACCACAGACATACTCTCTCCCACCATCTTCCATCAGGAAAAAGATACAAAATTCTGAGATCATGTGCCAACCGACTCAAGAACAGCTTCTTCCCTGCTGCTGTCAGACTTTTGTATGCCTACCTTGCATTAAGTTAATCTTTCTCTGCACCCTAGCTATGACTGCAATACTACCTTATGCACTCTATCCTTTCCTTCTCTATGTTCGGTATGCTTTGATGGTACAGCGCGCAAGAAACAATACTTTTCACTGTGACAATAATAAATCAAATCAATCAAATCAGCTTTCCAGGCTTTAGTTCTTTCTAGCTAGGTTGCACAGTACCTCCAAGAGCTCCTGTCTCCTTTTCTGGCAAACAGAAAAATTGACCTCTTCCTGAGAGATGTTTGCTTTTTGTCCTCACAAAAATGTGTTCCTCATTCTGTCTGTTTGCTTTCTCTTTGTGTCTACATATGTGGACTGATTGCCTTCATCCTCCAGCTCTACTGTTTGTAGCTCTCCTTTGTGTCTGGCCACACAGGTTCCGAATCTTAATTTCTTGCCTGTTGGCACTGCCTCCGCGTCAATGTCACATGGGTCAGAATTACTTATTACCCAATAAAATTAAAATTGATTATTTTACAACTGATGCAGACTCTTAAATGTCTATTTCTTAAAAACAGTTACAGATTTCCCATACATTTTTAAGGCAATTGCATATTTTCTTACAGTGCTGCTCTCGAATCACAGGTCATCACAACAGTATATACATAAAATTATAGAATCATAGAATCTATCATGCACAAGGAGGCCATTTGGCCCATCGAGCCTGCACAGACAACAATCCAACCCAGGCCCTATCGCCGTACTATTGTGGCACTCGACGGATCCGTGGAACGGGACGGTTGTCTGCGGACGCCGCATGAGCAAGCCCGTTCCTCTGACCATGCACACGATTTCTCTGGCAAGCCCGAGGGCAGCACCACACTTAGGCACCGAGTGAACATGTGTGTGCGTGCCCACCACTTGGTGGTACCCATTTGTTGCACCAAAATGAATTGAATGCGGCATCGGCTTCCCTGTCGGGGGTGGGGGAAGATCTGTGTGCACCACTGACCCCGGAGGGTGACACAGCATCGGCTGGTTTGTCAACTGAGCAGTTGGCGAGAGAGACGGTTTCTCCGACCTATCCTCCCGAAACCTTGCGGCTTCACTAACTCCAGTGCAGCGCGGACATGTCCTCCTTGCATCGGCACGATGATAGCCTTGTTCTCATGAATTAATGTGTGTTTCATATGAAACATTCCCAGTGTAATAATAACAATAAACAAAAGCAGAACAATTATGATGATAAACAGAGGGTGGAAATCTCTCAAAAATATTCGAAGTCCAGAATTCTCTGGAATTCTTCGGTCTCACTGCAGTGAATGACGATTTGGCTGAGCACCAAATTCTCCATTCTCGCTGGCAGTGGTAGCGGGGCGTACGTCATCGGAGAATTCCGACCTAAGAAAACCGATGAGATTCCCACTGGGGGTTTGGTGCAAATCAGTTCACAATTCACCCACAGAAAGAAAATTCTTTGGAACCTGGGGAGATTCTCACTGAATTCTCTTATACTCAGAATTTCTTTGCAGTGGTGACCTAAAGACATTGGCAAGGCCGGCTCCTCGGAGCTCAGGGTGCCATTTTTAAAGGGTGTCCTGATCTCCAAGCAACCCTACACAGTCCCCCCTTCTACTCGCTGGTGAAGACCACCTCCCCTGACTTGCTGGCATCAGGAAACCCCTACTCGCTGGCATCAGCACCCCCCCCTCCCCCCCCCACCCACACTTGCTGGTTCCAAACTCCACCTCCCCACCAAGTGAGCGTCATCCTGTTATAGGGTTGCGGAAGTCCTCTCTGCCCTCAGGCTCCCGTCAGGAGCCCTCCATGTCCCCACTTTCAGGAACCACCCCCATGCTTCTTCCTTTCAGCCTCCCCCCCCTTTGGCACAGTCCCCTGGCACTGCCAGGGGTGAGGGGAAGTGCCAGGGTATTATCCAGCAATTTCCCGACCACCTCGGAGCTTCAATGGCCTCTGAGCCCCTCCCCAGCACGGCCATCGTGACTGGTCTCCATCTGTAAGGATAGGAAACACCTCCTCCACGATCATCCTCAATACCAGTGTCCCACAAGGCTGTGCTTTCAGCCTCCTATTATACTCCTTATACAACTGTGATTGTGTGGCCAATTCCCCTCCAATTCGATTTTCAAATTTGCTGATGAAAACACCACTGTGGGTCAGATCTCAACCAATGATGAGACAGAATGCAGGAACAAGATAGAGAATCTGGCGAATTGATGCAATAACAATAATCTCTCCTTCAACGTCAGTAAAACAAAGGAGATCGTCATTGATTTCAAGTAACGTAGTGGAGTACATGTTCCTGTCTTCATCAATGGAGATGAGTGGAAAGGGTTGAGAGCTTCAGGTTTCTAGGGTGTCTAGATCACCAACAACCTGCCCAGGTCCCTCCACGCTGATGCTGTAGTTAAGAAAGCCCTCCCCACCCCTACTTTCTCAGGAGGCTAAGGAAATTCAGCATGTCCACTACAACTCCCACCAACCTTTACAGATGCACCTTAGAAAGCATTCTTTCTGCTTGTATCACAGCTTGGTATGGCTCCTGCTCTGTCCAAGACTGCAAGAAACTACAAAGGGGTGTGAACGAACCCAGTCCATCACTCAAATCAGTCTCCCATCCATTGACTCTGTCTACACTTCTGCTGCCTCGGAAAAGCAACCAGCATAATCAAGGACCCCAACGCACCCCGGACATTCTCTCTTCCACCTTCTTCCATTGAGTAAAAGATACAAAAGGCTGTGGTCTGTGCCGTACTGCCGATTGGCTCAGTTTCCCGCCGGAGCAATCCATAGGGTCTTCGCTCGTCACATGGCCCTCTGAACACAGCCCCCTTCAAGGGCCATGCTTATAAAGAACAAAGAACAAAGAAAATTACAGCACAGGAACAGGCCCTTCAGCCCTCCAAGCCTGCACCAACCATGCTGCCCGACTGGACCAAAACCCCCTAATCTTCCGGGGACCATATCCCTCTATTCCCAGCCTATTCATGTATTTGTCAAGACGCCCCTTAAAAGTCACAATCGTATCTGCTTCCACTACGTCCCCCGGCAGTGAGTTCCAGACACCCACCACCCTCTATGTAAACAACTTGCCTCGTACATCTCCTTTAAACCTTGTCCCTCGCACCTTAAACCTATGCCCCCTAGTAATTGATTCTTTGACCCTGGGAAAAAGCTTCTGACTATCCACTCTGTCCATGCCCCTCATAATCTTGTAGACTTTCTATCAGGTCACCCCTCAATCTCCGTCGTTCTAGTGAGAACAAACCAAGTTTCTCCAACCTCTGCGCATAGCTAATACCCTCCATACCAGGCAACATCCTGGTAAATCTTTTCTGTACCCTCTACAAAGCCTCCACATCCTTCTGGTAGTGTAGTGACCAGAATTGAACACTATATTCCACACACTAGTTAGTTACTAGTTAGCAATGTTATGGTCCAATTCATCAATACCTTTGTTTTTTGTCCATTGAAGCAGATTGAGAATCTTCTATAATTTTAAGTGTGCTATTGTATGGGTACGCTTTCAATGATAAATTACTGCTGAATTACTAGAGATTGTGCTGAATGCATGTTGTTTTCTCTTGTCCTTTCCAAAGGGTGGAGTTGCAGCAAATGTGAACATCCATTAAGGAAGCACAGAATGCCTGCTGATGTCCTTGAGACTGCCGCACACAATGCTGTTAAACTTCCGCCATTCTCCATATATTGCGAGGGTACCTCTCTCCCTGACCTGCCATTTGTAGCAGATATATTTCCCAATGTTGGCTTTGTTCTGAAATGATCTTTTTAAACGCAGTACACGTGAGTTGCTCATCTTCAGTCTCTTCAAGCAAATTGCGACATCGTGTGCTTTCTATGGGCAGCAGTGTCCTCTTCTTCATGTGTCACCACTAACTGCTCTGACTCACTCATGCTGTATGCAGCAGCCAGCGAACATTCCTCTGTCTCACTCTTTAACTCCCTGCTCTTAGAGCTGCTGTTTGGGAGGATTGGAGCCAGTGGTAGTGCGCTTTTAAAAGTGCTGGAATCATACATGTGGAGGGACTTAGTACTTCTACTTGGGTAGAACTGATCTTGAGGAGGAAAAAGAAGAATAGGCGTTAAGTGGTTTCCGGAGGAATGGAGCAGAGATGTTATTTCCAGTTCAGTTATGGCTTTTGTTTCTTACTGGAGTGAAGGAGATCATAAACCTGCCTTTTCACATTAATGTACATCATCTGCTTCTTAAATAATTTAAGCCTCGATTTTTCTCTCCCCATTTGTGACACAGTTTATCTGTCAGTCAAACTCTGTAGTAACTAATCCAACCACACCTAACTCCATGCCAACCAACACTTCCCCATTTTGTCGAGAATCCAGGCTGTTTCCTTGGGCCCACATGCATCCATCTGCAGGTTGGTACATCAGTGTACTAGTTTCCACCTGTAAACAGGGCATTAGCTGAGCTTGACTAGCAAAAACTCTCAACATTAGGAATCCTAGCCCTGGCTCTCTAACATTATCACCTGAAGCAAGACTTAGACAATATTCAGGCTTGAGCTGATAAGTGGTGAGTAATGTTCACATCACACAAGTACCAAGAATGACCATTTCCAACAAGAGAGAACCCAACCATTTCTCTCCTTGACATTCAATAATATTATCATGGCTGCATTCTCCCACAATCAACATCTTGGAAGTTACTATTGACCTGAAACTTATATAACAATATAAATACCGTGACTACAGCAGCAGGTCAGGAATTCTGCAGTGAGTAACTTACCTCCTGACTCCCCAAAGCCTGTTCACCATCTACAATGCACAAGTCAGGAGTATGATGGAATACTCTCCCCTTGCCTGGATGAGCACAACTCCATAAGCTTGACATTATCCAGGACAAAGCAGCCTGCTTGATTGGCATCTCATCATAAACAATTATTTCCTGCACTAGTGACGCACCAAGGAAGCCATGTTTACCATCTACGATGCACTGCAGGAATTCACCAAGGTTCCTGAGGCAGCACCTTCCAATCCCATAACCACTGCCACCAAGAAGGATAAGGGCAGCACCACAAACTGGAGGATACCCTCCAAGTCACTCATCATTCTGACTTGCCAATATATTGTTTTGGCATTTGCTGTCATTGGGTCAAAATTCTGGAACTCCCTCCCTAACAGCACTGTAGATGTACCTACACCACATGGACTGCAACAGTTCAGGAAAGCAGCTCACTACCATCTTCTAAAAGGCAACTAGGAGTGGGCAATAAATGTTTGTCAAGCCAGCGTCCCATGGATGAATAAAGAAAAACACAGAGAAAGACAGATACTAAGGCTATTTCACAAGTTTACAAGCATTTGCATCACTTTCCACAGACAGCGCCACATGCATCTTTTCAACTTGGCCTATGGTACTTCAGATCTCTCACTTTTTACACTCACTAAGTTCAATCTTTGAGCCACCTACCATGATACTTCCACTCCTTCCAAATTCTCCAGAGATGGTCATCACCAAAATGGCACACTTACTGCAGAACTGCTGCTTCACAACAGTCTTGATCGCATAAATTCATGAGGGACTCCTTTAGCTGACTCCTTTAATGAACCTTGTTCAACAATCTGGTGAGCTCTGGTGAAACTGTAAAGCAGTTAAATTGTCCAAATCACAATCCCGGCCATACGCTTCAGCATTTTGTAATTTATAATTGATGCGCGATAAATCACACGTGATGTACCCGGGAAATAAAGGCTTTTATTGCCAACAATAATGGAGCTACTATATACAATATACAATCCCAGACTAAAGGGTCACCAGGCAGAGCAGTGACCTTTATACCTCTCCCAGGAGGCGGAGCCAACTGGGGTGTACCATAGGACTATATTAACAGGTAGAACAGCCCAACCCTAACCCCAACAGTAACATATCTACAGACTCATAGTACTGGCCAGACCATGGCTCAGCACTCCTGGTGGGAACCAACAATGGTTCACCACATTCACCCCTCCTTTGAAAACAAAGGCCGGCGGGGTACAAAACACAGAACAATTGTTCATCTGTCTATAAGTTCAAACGGTCTGGGGGACCGCACCGTCGCTGTGACCTCCTCAACACCGGCGATGACACCGGTTCAGGCAATCGCGGTGACGTTCTCTCCAAGGCGATGTCCAGCGACTCCTCCAGTGCCTCACGGGCCGGTAGACCACGAGGTGGTGACAATCCGCTGGACTCGAGCACGCCTCGAAGTGGCGACAATCTCCTGGACTCAGGCAAGCTGTACACGGGAGTAAGAGGGTTAAGTGGTGATCCCGATACTGCCCGCGCCGTGTCAGGAGGGCAGATAATGGTTGGGGGGTCCCAAACTGGGGGTGTGGGAGCGACAGGGGTTTCCAAGCACCCTGCTGGCGCCAGATCTCGAATCGAGACCGTGTCCTCTCGCCCGTCAGGATTTGCCACGTAGGCATACTGAGGGTTGGCGTGGAGGAGATGGACCTGTTCAACCAAAGGGTCGGACTTGCGGGTCCTAACATGCCGCCGCAGGAGGACAGGTCCTGAGTACGTCAACCAAGACGGTAATGAGGTCCCAGAAGAAGACTTCCGAGGGAATGAAAACATTTTCTCATGAGGAGTAGCGTTGGTTGCCGTACACAGGAGTGAGCGTATGGAGTGGAGCGCATCAGGGAGTACCTCTTGCCAACGGGAGACTGGAAGACCTTTAAACCTCAACGCCAGTAAGAGAGCCTTCCAGACTGTAGCATTCTCTCGTTCAACCTGTCTGTTACCCCTTGGGTTGTAGCTCGTGGTTCTACTAGAGGCAATCCCATATGAGAGCAGGTATTGCCTCAAGTCGTCGCTCATGAACGACGAGCCCCTATCGCTGTGGATATAACAGGGGTAACCGAACAGGGTGAAAAGGTCACATAATGCCTTGATAACCGTGGCAGCGGTCATATCAGAACAGGGAATGACAAAAGGGAATCGTGAGTACTCATCAATCACATTGAGGAAGTACACGTTCCGATCTGTCGAGGGAAGGGGGCCCTTAAAGTCCACACTCAGTCTTTCGAAAGGATGAGTGGCCTTAACGAGGTGTGCCCTGTCAGGTCGGTAGAAGTGCGGTTTGCATTCCGCGCATACCCAGCAGCTTCTGGTTATGGACCTGACATCCTCCACCGAGTAGGGTAGATTCCGGGCCTTTATGAAGTGGAAGAGCCGAGTGACCCCCGGATGGCAGAGGTCATTGTGGAGAGCCTGTAATCGATTCTGCTGCACACTAGCGCATGTTCCACACGACAGGGCATCCGAGGGCTCATTGAGCTTCCCTGGACGGTACATGATATCATAATTGTAGGTGGAGAGTTCGATTCTCCACCTCAAAATTTTATCATTCTTGATCTTACCCCGTAACGTGTTGTTGAACATGAACGCCTCGGACCGCTGGTCCGTGAGCAGAGTGAACCGTTTGCCCGCCAAGTAATGGCGCCAATGCCGAACGGCCTCCACAATGGCCTGGGCCTCCTTTTCCACCGCCGAATGTCGAATTTCAGGGCCTTGGAGGGTGTGAGAGAAAAAGGCGACGGACCTGCCCGCCTGGTTAAGTGTGGCAGCCAGGGCAAAATCAGATGCATCACTCTCCACCTGGAAGGGGATGGACTCATCGATAGCGTGCATCGTGGCTTTCGCGATGTCGGCTTTTATTCCTGAAAAGGCTAAGCGAGCCTCTGTTGTTAGGGGAAAGGAGGTAGACTTGATGAGCGGACGGGCTTTGTCCGCGTAATTGGGAACCCACTGTGCATAGTATGAGAAGAAGCCTAAACATCTTCTCAGTGCTTTGATGCTAGTGGGCAGGGGGAGTTCGAGGAGGGGATGCATATGGTCTGGATCAGGGCCAAGGACCCCGTTTTCCACCACGTATCAGAGGATAGCTAAGCGGGGCGTGCGAAATACACACTTCTCCCTGTTGTAGGTCAGATTCAGGTGAGATGCAGTGCGTAAGAATCTAAGAAGGTTGGCATCGTGGTCCTGCTGGTCATGGCCGCAGATGGTGACGTTATCCAGGTACGGGAAGGTAGCCCGCAGCCCGTTCTGGTCCACCATTCGGTCCATAGCACGCTGGAAGACCGAGACCCCATTCGTGACACCAAAAGGAACCCTTAAAAAATGGTACAGGCGACCATCCGCCTCAAAGGCCGTGTATCGTCGGTCCTCTGGGCGAATGGAGAGCTGGTGGTAAGCAGATTTTAAGTCGATGGTGGAGAACACCCGGTACTGCGCAATCTGGTTGACCATGTCAGATATGCACGGGAGGGGATACGCATCCAGCTGCGTGTATCTGTTAATGGTCTGACTATAGTCTATGACCATCCGGGGTTTGTTCCCATTCTTAACCACCACGACTTGCACTCTCCAAGGACTAGCGCTAGGTTGGATGATCCCTTCCTTGAGGAGCCCCTGAACTTCAGATCGAATGAAGATCCGATCCTCAGCGCTGTAACGCCTGCTCTTTGTTGCGATGGGCTTGCAGCCTGGCACGAGATTCTGGAATAGGGAGGGTGTGGTAATCCTGAGCGTTGAGAGACTACATGTGGAGCGCGTTGGGCAATTTAGAGGCTGCGGATCTCCCACTGAAAGCGGAGGGAGTGGCCCATCGTACTGCAGGGTTACACTCTTCAGGTGGACCATAAAATCTAGTCCTAGATGTATCGGCGCGCAAAGGTGCTGTAACACAAGGAGCCTGAAGTTCTCGTAAACCGTGCCCTGCACCGTCAGATTGACCACGCAGCTCCCTAGCATGGTGACAGACTGGGACCTTGACGCCATCGAAATTGTCTGCTTGACAGTCCGAATCTGGAGACCACACCGCTTCACGGTGTCAGGGTGAATGAAGCTCTCCGTGCTCCCGCTGTCAAACAAACAATACATCTGGCGTCTGTTTACCTGTATGTCTATCATGGACTTGTCGAGTCTGTGAGGCTTGGCCTGGTCCAGGATGATTGACGCCACCGTTGGTTCGTGGGTGCAACTGCAGGCAGCTGAGATGGTTGATGACAGCCCCTGCTGGTCATTCGCGGTTGGTGCCGACCAAAATGGCTGCCCCCATAGGTCGCACGTGGACGATGGCGCCAAAACCTGCGGCCCCTGCAGGTCGCACGTGTCTTGCGACTCTGTCGTTCGGAATGGCGACGTCCTGGAATCGCACGTGGTGGAAGACCTTGAAGACGCAGAAGACAAGGAGACCGGCTCCGGGGAGTCACACGCCGCACTGCTGTTTTTGGATGGAGGTTTGGTCCGGCATACTTTGGAATAATGTCCCTTCTTGCTGCAGGCGGAGCACAACACCGCTTTAGCTGGACATCGCTGCCGAGGGTGTTTCATCCCCCCACAGAAGTAACACCGCGGGCCACCTGGAGCTGCTGCCGTCGTAGGTCCGAGGCTGGAAACGCAATCGCGCAGTTTTTCGGTCCCGCTGAATAAAGTGGAGTCTGCGGCTGCCCCTGCCACAATGTCCCCACGCGGTCGTCGGGGTACATCTCCAGACTTTTGGAGGCCATTTCTAGAGCGTCAGCTAACTCTATGGTTTTAGTGAGATCGAGGTTACCTTGCTCCAGCAGCCGAAGGCGGATGTACGACGAGCCGATTCCCGCCACGAACGCATCTCGAACTAAGTCGCTCATGTACTGGGCTGCCGACACTGACTTGCAGTTGTAGGCTCTGGCTAGCTGCTGAAGTTCACACACGTACTGTTCCGTCGTTTCGCCGGGCTGCCGCCGTCGAGTGGCTAGAAGATGTCGAGCATGGATCTCATTCGACGGTTTGTTGTATCGCTTTTTGAGAAGCTCGAGGGCCCCTTTGTAATCTGGGGCCTCACGGATCGCTAAGTATACAGCGTCGCTTACCCTCGCGTGGAGGACCCGGAGTCTGTCGGCGTCGTCGGTGACCGCTGTGGAGGCGTCGAGGTAATCTTGGAAACACTTCAACCAGTGGTCGAAAGTGTTCGATGCTCCCGCCGCACGTGGGTCCAACGTAAGCCGTTCGGGTTTCAGCATTTGCTCCATGTTTTCTTTTGTTTTTTTTCAAAAAAGAATTTACTTGTTGGCAATAAAATTGATGCGCGATAAATCACACGGGAGGCAGGATGTACCCGGGAAATAAAGGCTTTTATTGCCAACAATAACGGAGCTACTATATACAATATACAATCCCAGACTAAAGGGTCACCAGGCAGAGCAGTGACCTTTATACCTCTCCCAGGAGGCGGAGCCAACTGGGGTGTACCATAGGACTATATTAACAGGTAGAACAGCCCAACCCTAACCTCAACAGTAACATATCTACAGACTCATAGTACTGGCCAGACCATGGCTCAGCACTCCTGGTGGTAACCAACAATGGTTCACCACAATAACTTGATTACACACCCAGCTCCACATAAATGTGTCTTCTCTGTTCTTCCCTCCATGTCAACTCTTCTTTTTCTCTGGCCACATGACTTCTGAATCTTAACTCCTTCCTGTTGGTATTACTCCTATGTCAAAGGTTGCCAGGTTGCATGGTCCTGTATTTCTTATTATTCAAGAAAATTATAATTGATCCATTAACAATTCATGCAAACACTTAAAGCTCGTTACAAACATTCTTGAAAGCAATTACAGATTCCATAGACTTGTTAAAGAAATTACAAATTTTCTGCTTCTGGGTTAAAGGTCATTACACTTTTATGTTTACAATTATATCACAACTATCAGCTTATGTCTGATATCAGTAAAATGAGGTGTGTTGCTGTCAGAGTGGCATTGCGCTGATGATTACATATCAGATTAAACTCACTTCTAAAGTGGCTTTGCACTTACATAGGGATTTGCTACCCAAGTGACTAACATTTGAAGTTACAAGAGAGAGCAAAAGAACTTCTTTGATAACATTAGAACCAAAAATGCAGCAGGTCCAGTGGATTGCATGGGCAGTTTTAATACAATGTTTTACATGAAGCAGAAGTCATACTGCACCTGGTACAAATTGGAAGCAATTTCTGACTTGTTATTTTTGTGTGCCAGATGACCACCATAACCGCTTTTACCTCGGCACATACCTGAAACTGCTTTACGTCAACATGAAAGTGGATAAGGGAAATAAGTCCAAGGATAAGTGGTCAAAGTTATTACACTTCAGTCTTCATTGAATAGGATTCCTACCCATTGCTGAACCACCAACAGCAAATACTTTTCCAGCCAGACATCTGCCGTTTCATCATTGGAAAATCCAAATCTGTTGATTACGACCAACATTGGAAAAGGCAGCAATAGAAATACAGGTTCACTACTACTAGCAACTCCCTACCACTCATCCAGAGAAAAATCTGGAACATTATTCGTTCTCTAAATATAGATTTCTTTTTGAGACTCAAGCAATAAATTGCGCTGGAATAATTTTGTCATTGACAATACATTCCATTATTTACATATCCTATAAAGTCTTCAACTTTCATTGTTGTAAGAGTGGGTAACAACATAGAATCATAAGTATGAGAAGCATTAATGCTTGTTGACAAGCATACTGCCGGTCTCTAAATATGCAGCAGGTCTGAAATAAGTTTTTATTAATATAAGGTTGCTTGTTGACCAAGAATTCATTACAGTTCCATTCATCATTCAGCTAGGGTTAATCAGATACAAACTGCTCATGCATAAGCTTGTCATTTAACACCTCTCACTCAGATATTTAAACCCTGGTGACAATTGTAAAACCTTCAGAGAGGGGAATTACAGCAATTATCAGAGTGTGCGCACGTGTGTTGAACAAGAACCAGCTGTGTTTATACCACACATGTGTTGTATAGAGCAGCGGCAGTTTATTTTCAGTGGTTTATCTGTAAGTCAGAACTATTTTAAACAATTGATAACGTCATATCCGAAGAACTTCATCAGATCATTCTCAGACATAGTAGTGAGAATTTATCTTTTAGAAAAGTATTAAATATATTGCACACTGACAATCCTATGTTATGGATAGATTACAGCACTAACTTCAAAGGATTAACAAATGTGACCTGATCAATCTTCCCTGGAAATACATGCTCACTGGTTACATAAACTACAGTGTGTACAATATCCTTGGAATAATCCATTTAGAGTACACAAATTTCTTGCGTGGCTTCACTGCCAGAAGAAGATGTGCACATCAGATTTTTAAAAATTAAATGTTTATTTAGGATATGTGTCTGAATGCAGAAGCGAAACTGAAATGGTATTTTCAATTCTGCGTCATTGCAAATAGAAATAATGCTGCAAATGGAGGCAGTCGGTGGAGTATCGTCATCACTAACTTGAGTGACTGGAGATGTACAGCTCATTCCCATACAATAAGGAGGTTGCTCAGTCAAAACCTTCTCCAATTTTGGGAAAATTGTGTGTGTGCAATTGCATGGAAAGAAGATTAAATATATATTTGTTTTTGTTCCAACAATTTCTTCAGCTGCTGGGGGAGAGGGGAGGGTGGGGGAGGGGGGTGTCTCCATACAGGTGATAGATGCCCAGACTATTTGACTTGGTGTTCAGTGAAGTATGGCAGGACTTCAGTTAATGTCGGATGTCTACTTAGTCACCCTTTTTATAACCTGCCATGTGCTTTTAGCAAAATTAGCTTCTATTTGACAGGCATTAGCACGCTTTACGCTTTGCCTGAACATGTTCTTTACACACTGCTCTTTGTTTAATTCAATTTTGTAAAGGGACTTGCTTATCTTCCAGGTCGCAGTTCTGACAAATGGGATGGAATTTTCCAAACAAATGACAAAAGTGTCAGGTTCTGACTGAAAACCAACATGTTTCTCTCCAGAAACACAGCCAGGTTTTCTCATCAGATCTTCTGACACCTTGTCGAAAACAAATGGGGGGTTGGTGTGAATTACGCCATCATTCTGACGGGACGGGGTGGGGCCTGTAAGAGAGAGCGAGACTGGTTCCACAGAGATTTGGGCGTCCTCCCCGATCTCTAAGTAAAGTTAAAGGATACCCTCTGCCCCCCAATGGACATCAGGTCACCAGCGGACAACAGGAACAACCCTAACCCTCGAACACAGAGGAGTAACCTCCCCTGACCACTCAATCATTGGGCACCCCCTCCCCCCCACAAGTCTCAGCACCAACTTACAGTCTCTCTCACCCGAATGCAGCCACAATCCCCTGCCATCAACCATTCGGACCGCCCACACTCATCAGGGGAATCCCCCCAACTGGGCAAGACAGGGGGCCTAACCTGGCAGGTTTTTATATTTTTCACTTTTCACCTGAACCACCTATTTTTGTGTTAAAATTATTCACAATATGCTGAGTTTGAATGCCTAAGACCATAAGAAGTAGGAGCAGGAGTAGGCTGTTCAGTGCCTCAAGCCTGCTTTGCCATTCAATAGCATCATTGCTGATCCAACATTCCTCACCTCCACATTCCTGCCCTTTCCCTGTAGCCATTGATTCCTTTACTGATCAAAACTCTATCCATCTCAACCTTAAATATAAACAAGGACTCTACCCCCACAACTCCAAAGCCGTGTTCCAAAGACTCTCAACCCTCTGAGAGAAGAAATTCCTCCTCATCTCAGTCTTAAATTGGCGCCCCTTTATTCTGAGATTATACTCTCTGGTCCTAGACCCTCCCACGAGAATGTCCTCTCAGCATTTACCCTATCAAGCCCCTTGATATTCCTATATGTTCCAATGAGATCACCTCTCATTCTTCTAAATTCCAATAAGTAGAGTCCAACTTGTTTAACCTTTCTTCATGAGACAACCACTCCATACCAGGGATCATCCGAGTGAACCTTCTCTGAACTGTCTCCAATGATGTAATGTATTTTCTTAAATATGGGGACGAAAACTACTCACAACACTCTAGGTGTGGTCTCACTAGTATCTTGTACAGTTGCAGCAAGACTTCCCTACTCTTATACTACAAACCCTTGAAATAAGGGCCAACATTCCATTAGTCTTCCTGATTACCTGCTGCACCTGTGTGCTAGCTTTCTGTGTTTTGTGCACAAGTACCTCCAAGTCCCTTTGTGTTGCAGCCTTTTGCAGTTTTTTTCCTTTTCAATATTACTCTGTTCTTTTCTTCTCCCTCCCAAAATGAACAACTTCACATTTTTCCACATTATACTCCATTTGCCGATCTTTTGCTCACTTACTTAACTTATTAATATATCGTTGTAAACTGTGTCCCTCTTGCAACT
Organism: Mustelus asterias; assembly: GCF_964213995.1. Lineage (NCBI taxonomy): Eukaryota > Metazoa > Chordata > Chondrichthyes > Carcharhiniformes > Triakidae > Mustelus > Mustelus asterias. The sequence goes on along the minus strand of NC_135801.1, from coordinate 136,179,593 downwards.
TGCCTTTCCACCTATTTTTGTGCTGTTGCATGAAAGTGCCATTTAAGTATTGTGGTGAACCATCGTTGGTTCCCACTGTGGGGTTGTTCTAATGTTGTTGTTGGGCTAGGGTGTTCACACTGTGGGATTGTTCTAATGTTGTTGTTGGGCTAGGGTGGGATTAATACACCTGTGGTTGTTAGTGTTGTGGCACATCCCAGTCGGGCTCCGCCTCCTGGGAGAGGTATAAGACCCCCTGCTCGGGCGGGACCTCGTCAGTCTGGGATGGTGTACTTACGTTCTAGTAGTTCCATTGTTAGGCAATAAAAGCCTTCAGTTACCGAAGCCTCGTGTCTTGAGTTCAATTGACGTGCATCAATTTTATTGCCTAACACTAAGCTCTCGACGGAAAGGAGAGTATGGAACAAATCTTAAAGCCAGAGCGTCTGACGCTGGATCCACGTGCGGTGGGCGCCTCTAACACCTTCAACCACTGGCTGAAGTGTTTTGAGGACTACCTGGCAGCCTCCACAGCGGTCATCACAGATGATGACAGATTCCGGGTCCTCCATCCGAGGGTAAGCGACACTGTCTACCTCGCGATCCGTGCGGCCACCACTTACCTGAGGGCCCTCGAGCTTTTAAAAAAGCGCTACACGAAACCTCCCAATGAGATCCACCCTCGTTACCTCCTCGCTACACGACGTCGGCAGTCGGGCGAAACCATGGAGGATTACGCCAATGAGCTCTTGCAGCTTGCCAGGGGCTGCGACTGCAAAGCTGTGTCGGCTGAGCAGTATATGTATGACCTTGCCCGAGATGCGTTTGTGGCAGGGGTAGGATCTTCGTACATCCGTCTCAAGCTGCTAGAAAAGGGGAATCTCAACCTGACCCAAGCTATGGAGATGGCTGAAATGCTTGAGGCGGCTTCGAAGAGCTTGGTCCTGTATCCGGAGGACCACGTGGAGACAACGTGGCAGGAGCAGTCACAAATACCTCCTCGCCCCACGGGCTCGAAGTGCAGTGTTATGGCGTGCTCCCATGTAGACCCGACGACGGCGGCAGCCCCATGCGGCCCGCGGTGCTACTTCTGCGGCGACATGTAAGGGTCCGCAAGTCCGACCCCTTGGTCGAACAGGTCCACCTCCTCCACGCCAACCCTCAGTATGCCTATGTGGCATATCCTGAAGGGCGAGAGGACACAGTCTCGATCCGAGACCTGGCGCCCGCAGGGGACGTAGCAACTGCTGTCGCTCCCATACCCCCAGTGACGAATCCCTTATCCCTTATTTCTTCCCCGGACGTGGCGCGGTCAGCACCGGGACCAGTGCTTAACAGTAATACTCCAATGTACAGCTTGCCTGAGACCCGGAGATCGGCGCCATCGCAGAATGTACCGGGATCCCCTGCACTACCGCTTCATCAGGGTCAACCGGCCTGTGAGTCCGCGAGAGGACAGCCGGCGCTGTTTTGGAGAGAACGCCACCGCAAGCACCTACTCCGGTGTCACCGCCGGTATTGAGGAGGTCACAACGACGGTGCGGTCCTCCAGACCGTCTGGACTTATAATCTGTTGACTTTTTTTTTAGTCTGTTTTCGCACCCCGCCGGCCTTTGTTCTCAAAGGAGGGATGAATGTGGTGAACCATCGTTGGTTCCCACTGTGGGGTTGTTCTAATGTTGTTGTTGGGCTAGGGTGTTCACACTGTGGGATTGTTCTGATGTTGTTGTTGGGCTAGGGTGGGATTAATACACCTGTGGTTGTTACTGTTGTGGCACATCCCAGTCGGGCTCCGCCTCCTGGGAGAGGTATAAGACCCCCTGCTCGGGCGGGACCTCGTCAGTCTGGGATGGTGTACTTACGTTCTAGTAGTTCCATTGTTAGGCAATAAAAGCCTTCAGTTACCGAAGCCTCGTGTCTTGAGTTCAATTGACGTGCATCAAGTATATATAGTTAAACTAAATTTATTTGATGGGAAGAGAAAGCAATCTTTTAAGACCATGCTTAATGTCAAATCCCCTCAATACTGGTAAAAGTCTCCGCTAACTTCTCAATAATCTTCAGCAGAATAAATAACAAAGAACAAAGAACAGTACAGCACAGGAATCAGGCCCTTCGGCCCTCCAAGCCTGTGCCGCTCCTAGTTGTTTTTAAATCTCTGTGGATTGATTCTTATATCGTGTCTTCTCATCATTGCATAGAAAAGGGGACAAAATCTCCTAGGGTCAGTTCATCACACCATCTGCCTATGATATGAATTGCTTCAGGGTTTGGGCTTGAGTGCAGGTTGTTCCTAGCTGAAAGAGATGGGAGCCATTGTATATTTCGGATCTATGCAGAGATTACACTAGTTTCTATGTGTGTAACTGATTTTATTTATAATGCTTTAAAATGTCTACTCCATGCTTCAGCTCTGACTTCCATTTCTTTCCAAGATTTGTTTACTTTTCTCTGAGTCCACACCCAGGCTTAACCAATCAAACACAGTGAGCATCATTAGCAGACAAATTCACAAAATCAAACACAGAACAATTGAACACTATAGGAGCCTCATATAATTTTCTGATAATCTGTAATAATGCTTTCCATGTATTTTGCTGGCCATAATGCTAAATCCACAGTGGTTACTGGTCCTGCCCAAATCACAAGGCCTTCATAGTTGCTAATTCTGCGTCGTTCCCCACATAGTCAGTTAAAGTGAACGCTGGTGTATCTTCTCCCAATACACCATTTCATTGCAATGGATGTGCATCTAGGCCTGGAAGGAGGTGCTCAATGCTTTCACTACTGTAAATGTGTTATTTGGAGAAAGAAGAAAAGGATAGGGAGGAAAAAATGGATACCTGGAAGCAATGCTACAGTGCTGGATGAGTACTCACACTTGCCATTAATCTCTCTATCACATCTATCAGCTTTAGTATTATGGTCCACACTTGACCATGAAGCAATGCATCCAAGTTCATGAGGGAAGCAATGAAAGCGTTAAGCCACATTTGTCAGGATAACCTCCAGACATATGCAAGGGCAGGCACTGTGTTGTCAGTGAATGGACAGGTTGCTTACTGCAGATTTGAGCTCGTTTTTAAATAGGCTGTCAGCAGAAACATCAGAAACATCAGTCAGTCTGTAGTTCACAACTGCATTAAGCAGGTGACTGATATCGATTTGCAAAACCAAGCAGTTACATTGCATTCCCCATGGACAAAGCTAACAGCGGAAAATCATCCTAAGATTTTTCCATGCAGAATGACAGGATTTTCCCAATTCCAGAGCTTGTTTGATTACATACATGTAGCCCTATGTTCACTTGCACACAATAGTCAGTACATACATGTACCAGAAGCAATACCACTCAATTTGCAACTGCTAGGTGACCATCTGCATGGGATGTTTCATCTTAGAGTCCAGATGGAATTTCTTTAAAGTACATCTCAGTACTCTACATGAGATTGTACTACTGCTTCCCACCTGATCTCAGTTATTTACTCATGTGACATTGCATCATAGTTACATCAGTATCAGGTGCTCCTGATATTAACCCTTTACTCCATATCTCCCCCCAAGTCTTTATCCCAACATGCAACCCCCCAGCATTTCTCTCCAAAGTCTCAGATATCAATGGGTCAATCTCTGTGGTGCCTTGACCAATCTCCTTGATTCTGGTCCTGATTTTGTTTCAAGGTGTCACGGGCAAATTCATCATTTGATAGGAATGTCTTCCACCTTGGTAATTGTGGAGTTTCTAGTTGTTTCTGGTTCCTTGTGTCTATCTGTGTGGTGATTGTTTCTTTGAGGGCAACACAGCAGAAAAGGATCACCTGGCTTTGCTGACCCTTTTTTGCTGGGTTGCACTTAAAGGAACAATCACCACAATCCAGATCTAAATAGTATGGTCAAGATTCCATTGGCTTGCCTCCCAATGATATGGCTTTTCGGTTCCTTCTGATATTTCCCTGGTTCTTCTCAATTCTATAAGAAATCGGTCATAAAACCCTTTCTATTCCAATGGCTTCTTTCTGTTGAATTTGTGTCCAGACTCTCTCCCCGACTGTCACACATTTAAATCTTGTGCTCAGCAACTGGAGTTGAAGTTATGAATTTGACTTCCTCTTTGTCGCTCCTTGTTCTTAATACATTTCTCATGATCGTCTAAGGTAATGTTAGGTTGTAGAGATTGTTGTAGAGCTGGAAGTTGTGTTCAGAGCCAACTTCCCATCAGTAGTTCTGATGATGACAGAGCCCATTTTCTAGCAGTGAGGTTCTGTAGATAAGAAGGGCAATGTTGACATCTTTGAATCATAGAAATGAATCATAGAAACCCTACAGTGTAGAAAGAGGCCATTCGGCCCATCGAGTCTACACCGACCACAATCCCACCCAGGCCATACCCCCATATCCCTACATATTTACCCGCTAATCCCTCTAACCTATGCATCTCAAGACACTAAGGGGCAATTTTAGCACAGCCAATCAACCTAACCCACACATCTTTGGACTGTGGGAGGAAACCGGAGCACCCGGAGGAAACCCACGCAGACACGAGGAGAATGTGCAAACTCCACACAGACAGTGACCCAAGCCGGGAATCGAACCCAGGTCCCTGGAGCTGTGAAGCAACAGTGCTAACCACTGTGCTACCGTGCCGCCCTTTGTTCCTGGATTGTTTGAACTCCTCTTTCTGCTTCTCTGTTTGACTCCGGAGATCTAGGCAAATCAGGCACGTGCATGGGAACATATTCCTGCACAAAATTATGGAACAGCTTGTTAGCAAAATGCGGACTGTTGCCTGACGTCACGTCCGAGATACCCTCTGTGGTGAAGATTATTTTTAGTGATATAACGATGGCCTCTGTCATGGTGCTTTGCACTCTACTCACTTCAAAGCATCCAGGGTGGTGATCAATTATGATAATGAAAACTTTGCCTTTGAACTCAAATAAATCCATTCCAAGGTATTGCCTTGGCCTTGAAGGGAAAGTGGAGGGTGCCAGAGCTTCACTCTGCCATTGGCCTTCCATTCACTGCACATGGAAGGCATTTTGAGATTACCTCTTCAATTAAGTGACTGATGCCAGGGTAGCAAACTGATTGCTGAGCTCTTACTCAGCATTTCACTATTCCCAAGTATCATGATGGATTTTCTGGAGAACGTAGAGTCAAAGTGTAGAATTCTCTCATTTTGAGACTAAGGTGCTTTTCCTGCCGGTCAGAATGGTGGGATCTCGCACCAGATGCTGTGCTTGGAACCTCATTAATTTTTCAGAGGCATGTTCCCCTGAGTGTCACCACATGGGTGGGCAGCTGATTCGCCTGCCCGCCATCAGGTGGCGGGTTCGAAGGTCTCAGTGCAATAAATATCAGTTCAGCACATTCATATCACTCTCCAGCCCACCCATCTTCACCAAACTATGCAGCAACTCAGTAATTCAGAGGGAAAGACTAGCAGCCTCAAGGAGTTGTCGGTTCCTTGATTCAACCACCATATCCCTGAGGTCATCATCTGCGAGGCGCTCATGTCCCCTTGAAGCTCTGTCCACCACATCAGGAGTCCTCATGCATTCCCTTCCACTAAACAATGTGGGTTCCCTTTGACCCCCTTGCTTGTGAGCTTTTCATGTAGCTTTCATGGGATCCAGCTTCCCTTCGGTGGAGTTGTAGACAGTGCGGAGGGAAGTGGCAGGTTACAGAGGGACATAGATAAGCTGCAGAGCTGGGCTGAGAGGTGGCAAATGGAGTTTAATGCGGAAAAGTGTGAAGTGATTCACTTTGGAAGGAGTAACGGGAATACAGTGTACTGGGCTAATGGTAAGATACTTGGTAGTGTGGATGAACAGAGGGATCTGGGTGTCCATGTGCATAGATCCCTGAAAGTTGGCACCCAGGTTGATAGGGTTGTTAAGAAGGCGTATGGTGTGTTAGCTTTTATTGGGAGAGGGATTGAGTTTCGGAGCCAGGAGGTCATGCTGCAACTGTACAAAACTCTGGTGCGGCCGCATTCGGAGTTTTGCATACAGTTCTGGTCGCCGTATTATAGGAAAGATGTGGAAGTGTTGGAAAGGATGCAGAGGAGATTTACCAGGATGTTGCCTGGTATGGTGGGAAAATCGTATGAAGAAAGGCTGAGGGGCTTGAAGTTGTTTTCGTTAGAGAGAAGAAGGTTAAGAGGTGACTTAATAGAGGCATACAAGATGATCAGAGGATTAGATAGGGTGGATAGTGAGAGCCTTTTTCCTCGGATGATGTTGGCTAGCACGAGGGGACATAGTTTTAAATTGAGGGGTGAGAGAAATAGGACAGATGTTAGAGGTAGGTTCTTTACTCAGAGAGTAGTAAGGGCGTGGAATGCCCTGCCTGCAGCAGTAGTGGACGCGTCAACATTAAGGGCATTCAAATGGTTATTGGATAAGCATATGGATGATATTGGAATAGTGTAGATTAGAGGGGCTTTAGATTGGTTCCACTGGTCGGCGCAACATCGAGGGCCGAAGGGCCTGTACTGCGCTGTAATGTTCTATGTTCTATGTTCCCTTGGTCTTCCCTCTGTCTTCCATTATTCATTTTGTTGGTTGTGATCTATACTCCCACCTGTCTGTGCTCACTGCTGTGTGGACTCATTGTTTAAGAAGGGGAACAGAGACTTCCCCGGGAATTATAGACCGGTGAGTCTCACTTCTGTTGTCGGCAAGATGTTGGAAAAAATTATAAGGGATAGGATTTATAGTTATTTGGAGAGTAATGAATTGATAGGTGATAGTCAGCATGGTTTTGTGGCAGGTAGGTCGTGCCTTACTAACCTTATTGAGTTTTTTGAGAAAGTGACCAAGGAGGTGGATGGGGGCAAGGCAGTGGACGTGGTATATATGGATTTTAGTAAGGCGTTTGATAAGGTTCACCATGGTAGGCTTCTGCAGAAAATGCAGATGTATGGGATTGGGGGTGATCTAGGAAATTGGATCAGGAATTGGCTAGCGGATAGGAAACAGAGGGTGGTGGTTGATAGTAAATATTCATCATGGAGTGCGGTTACAAGTGGTGTACCTCAGGGATCTGTTTTGGGGCCACTGCTGTTTGTAATATTTATTAATGATCTGGATGAGGGTATAGTTGGGTGGATTAGCAAATTTGCTGATGACACCAAAGTCGGTGGTGTGGTAGACAGTGAGGAAGGGTGTCGTAGTTTGCAGGAAGACTTAGACAGGTTGCAAAGTTGGGCCGAGAGGTGGCGGATGGAGTTTAATGCGGAGAAGTGTGAGGTAATTCACTTTGGTAGGAATAACAGATGTGTTGAGTATAGGGCTAACGGGAGGACTTTGAATAGTGTGGAGGAGCAGAGGGATCTAGGTGTATGTGTGCATAGATCCCTGAAAGTTGGGAATCAAGTAGATAAGGTTGTTAAGAAGGCATATGGTGTCTTGGCGTTTATTGGTAGGGGGATTGAATTTAGGAGTCGTAGCGTTATGTTGCAACTGTACACAACTCTGGTGCGGCCGCACTTGGAGTACTGTGTGCAGTTCTGGTCCCCACATTACAGGAAGGATGTGGAGGCTTTGGAGAGGGTGCAGAGGAGGTTTACCAGGATGTTGCCTGGTATGGAGGGGAGATCCTATGAGGAGAGGCTGAGGGATTTGGGATTGTTTTCGCTGGAAAGGCGGCGGCTAAGAGGGGATCTTATTGAAACATATAAGATGATTAGAGGTTTAGATAGGGTGGATAGTGATAGCCTTTTTCCTCTGATGGAGAAATCCAGCACGAGGGGGCATGGCTTTAAATTGAGGGGGGGTAGTTATAGAACCGATGTCAGGGGTAGGTTCTTTACCCAGAGGGTGGTGAGGGATTGGAATGCCTTGCCAGCATCAGTAGTAAATGCGCCTAGTTTGGGGGCGTTTAAGAGATCCGTAGATAGGTTCATGGACGAAAAGAAATTGGTTTAGGTTGGAGGGTCACAGTTTTTTTTTAACTGGTCGGTGCAACATCGTGGGCCGAAGGGCCTGTTCTGCGCTGTAATGTTCTATGTTCTATGTTCTATGACTCTGGGTCTATGTGACAGCTTGCATTTGCAGCACCCTTGATGCTCCTTTCTCAGGTGAGTCTTTAATCTTTTTTATTCTCGTCCTTTTCCCAAGGATTTGTAGGTCTGCTGTCTTGGAGTTTTTTGGGGTTTTTGTCTTCAACTACCATGTTTCATCTTGTGATTGGGGTCTAATTGCAGTTTCTTTAGATTTTGTCTATTACCCTAAGAATGTTACCATAAATAGTTATTTGTAAATAAGTCTTGTTTATTTACAGATCTATTCACATCTCAGTACTCCATACAAGGCTGCACCTTTGCTTCAACTGGAACACACCCCATCAGTCCACTCAATCATCAGCAAAATGATGGAAAGTGTCGATGGCGGTGCTATCAAGTGACACTTACTCAGTAATAATCTACTCACCAATAGAATCGGAGAATCATAGAATCCTACAGTGGAGGCCATTCGGCCCATTGAGTCTGCACCGACCACAATCCTACTCAGGCTCTATCCCCATAACCCCGAGCATTTACCCTAGCTTGTCCCCCTGACAGTAAGAGACAATTTAGCATGGCCAATCCACCTAATCCACACATCTTTGGACTGTGGGAGGAAACCAGAGCACCCAGAGGAATTCTTCATGCTTTGGAAAGAGAAAACAAAAATTATTATCCCAAGTGTTCTCAATTGTGTACTAGGTAACATTTGAGCAGTTAAGGTGTCCACTCAATGTAACTGCTCTATTCAAGAGAATGTGCAAACTCCACACAGACAGTGACCCAAGCTGGGAATCAAACCCGGGTCCCTGGCGCTGTGAGGTAGCAGTACTAACCACTGTGCCACCATGCCACCCCAGCGCCTGACCTTGTGGCCTTTGTTCAAACATGCACAAAGAAGCTGAAATCAAGAAGTGAGCTGCAGTGAATAGCCAACAACATAATGAATCACTGGGATTAGAATTTAGCTTGGATAGAGAATTGTCCAACTAACAGAAAGCAAAGAGTTGGAATAAATGGATCTTTTTCTGGTTGGTGAGATTGACAAAGTAGATGTGGGAAGGACGTTTGCTCTTGTGGGACATTCTCAAACAAGAGGTTATAGTTTTAGGATAAGATGTGACAGATTTAAAACAGAGACGAGGAGAAATTACTTCTTTCAACCATGATCATATTAAATGGCGGAACAGGCTCTCGGGGCTAAATTGCCTACTTCTGCTGTTTGTTCTTATGAGAGTGACTGCCCTTGACCGCAAGGCAGCATTTGACCTATGATGCGCGATTAATTCACTCAGGAGGCTAGATCGTACCCGGGAATAAAGGCTTTTATTCGCAACAAGAATAGAGCATACTGCTTAACAATACTATCCCAGACTAAGGGCCACTAGGAAGTGGCAGTGACCTTTATACTCCTATAAGAAGGCGGAGCCAAACGGAGTGTACCACAGAACAATGCTAACAGGTGGAACACCCCAACCCTAACCCCAACAGTAACAAGAGTAACATATGTACAAGTACCCATAGTGGTAACCATCTATGGTTCAGTACCCATAGTGGTAACCATCTATGGTTCACCACAACCTAGTACGACATAAAGGAACCCTAGCAAAACTGAGTGAATGGGAATCAGGGGGAAATCTGTCTGCTAGTTTGAGCCATACCTGTCACAAAGGGAGATGGTTTTGGTTGCTGGAGGTCTATTAACTCAGTTCCAGGACATTACAGCAGAAGTTCCTCAGGGTATTGTCCCAGGCCCAACCATCTTCAGCTGCTTCATCAATGACTTTCCTTCCATCATAAGGTCAGGAGTGGGGATCTTCACTGAGGATTGCACTATGTTCAGTACCATTCATGAATCTTCAGGTACTGAAGCAGTCCACATCCAAATGAAGCAAGACCTGGACAACATTCAGGCTTGAGCTGACAAGTGGCAAGTAACATTTGTGCTACACAAGTGCCAGGCAATGACTATCTCCAACAAGAGAGAATCTAACCATCCCCCCTCGACATTTACTGAATCACTGAATGCCCCTCTATCCACATCCCAGGGATTATCATTGACCAGAAACTGAACTGGACGAGCCATATAAATACTGTGTCTACAGGAGCAGAGGCTGGGAATCCTGCAGCAAGTAACTCACCTCGCGAGTCGCCAGAGCCTGTCAACAATCTACAAAGCACTAGTCAGGAATGATGGAATACTCTCTAATTGCTTGGATGAGTGCAGACTAACAACACACAAGAAGCTTGACACCATCAAGGACAAAGCAGCCCACTTGATTGGCACCCCATCTACCATCTTCATCACCAATACACAGTGGCAATAGTGTGTACCATCTCAAGAATGTATTGTAGCAGTTCATCAAGGCTTATCCAATGGCACCTTCCAAACCCACAACCTCTACCATCTAGAAGGACATAGGCAGCAGATACAAGGAATGCCACCACCTGCAAGTTCTCCTCCAAGCCACACACCATCTTGACTTGGAACTTTATTGTTACTTCACTGTCACTGGACCAAAATCTGAGAACCGCTTTCTGAACAGTATTCACAGAACCATACAGTGCAGAAGAGGCCTTTCGGCCCATCGAGTCTGCACTGACACGTGAGAACCACCTAACTTATCTACCTAATCCCATTTATCAGCACTTGGCCCATTACCTTGAATGTTATGGCATGCCAAGTGCTCACCCAGGTAGTTTTTAAAGGATCATGAGGTGGAGGTGCAGGCATTGGACTGGCGTGGGCACGGTAAGAAGTCTCACAACACCAGATTAAAGTCCAACAGGTTTATTTGGAATCACAAGCTTTTCGGAGTACTGCTTCTTCCCAGGTGAGTCACCTGATGAAGCAGCAATGCTCCGAAAACTCATGATTCCAAATAAACATGTTGGACTTTAACCTAGTGTTAACCTAGTGTTGTGAGACTTCTTATTTTTTAAAGGATGTGAGGCAACCTGCCTCAACCACCCTCCTCGGCAGCGCATTCCAGATCATCACCACCCTCTGGGTAAAAAAGGTTTTCCTCACATCTCCCCTATTCCTGCCCCTCACCTTGAACACATGTCCCCTTGTGACTGACCCTTCAACTAAGGGGAACAGCTGCTCTGTCCATGCCCCTCATAATCTTCTATTCCTCGATCAGATCGCTTCTCAGTCTTCTCTGATCCAGTGAAAACAACCCAAGTCTATCCAATTTCTCTTCATAACTTAAATGTTCCATCCCAGGCAGCATTCTGGTGAATCTCCTCTGCACCCTCTCCAGTGCAATCACATCCTTCCTATAATATGGTGACCAGAACTGCACACAGTACTCTACCTCACCAAAGTTCTACACAACTCCAACATGACCTCCCTGCTTTTGTAATCTATGCATTGATTGATAAAGGTAAGTGTCCCATATGTCCCACCACCCCACTAACATGTCTTTCCATCTTCAAAGATCTATGGACAAACATGTCAAGGTCCCTCAGAACTTCTTAGCTTCATGCCATTCATTGAATCCTTGTCAAATTACTCCTTCCAAAGTTTATCACCTCACACTTTTCAGGGTTAAATTCCATCTGCCACTTATCTGCCCATCTCCTGAACAGGCGCCGGAGTGTGGCGACTTGGGGATTTTCACAGTAACTTCATTGCAGTGTTAATGTAAGTCTACTTCTGACAATAATAAATAAACTTTATATCTTCTTGTAGCCCTAGATACTCAACTTCATTGTTAACCACCCTGCCAAATCTTTGTGTCATCCACAAAATTACTAATCCTACCCCCCACCTAGTCATCTATGTCGCATATATAAATGACGAATAATAGGGGACCCGCACAGATCCCTGTAGCTCTCAGTCACTAAAGCAGCCTTCTGTCATCACCCTCTGTCTCCTCCAACTAAACTAATTTTGAATCCACTTCATTAAATTACCCTGTATCCCATGTGCGTCAGCCTTCTTTATGTGGGACCTTGTCAAAAGCTTTGCTGAAATCCATATAGATTCCATCAACTGTACTACCCCCATCTACACAGCTGGTCACCTGGTACTCTGGGTGTTCCTACAACACATGAACTGTAGCGGTTCAAGAAGGCAACTCACCATCACCTTCTCAAGGGCAATTAGGAATTGATAATAAATGTTGACCTAGCCAGAGATACCAACATCCCATTGAGTGAATAAAAACTTAATCATGTGATGTTGCATCATAATTACAACAATATCAGATGCTTCTGATGTTAACTCTTTAAGCAACATTGGAAAATGCAGGTGAATGTCTCGTCCATTGATATGTTGTTTGCAAAACAAAGCAGTTGCATTGCATTCTTTATCATTTACTCCTGGTCAAAATGAAAATAAAAGGTGCACCCTGAGAGTCCAGCATTCCTGCTGCCCCTCCCCCTGTACTTGACCCCCGCAACAGCAATGCACAGGTATGATGCGATGACCTCCAAGAGAACCATCAAAAAGGACCTTTACATGTCAAGCAGCATTTGGGTTTCTTTGACTATACAAGTGTGTCTTCCAGAACAGACCAACCATATTTTTCCAACACATGCCCCAGAATTTAATCCAAGTGATGGGATCTCACCCAGTGGCTGGAGAAGGAGTGAGAGCCTCACATCGCCTCCTTTGGGTATTACTAATTAGAGAGTGGCAACCGTCCATTGCTGGCAATGCCAGTAGGAGCAGTGGCTGTTGTCAGCAATACAGTCAGCAGAGGCCCAGGATCAGTGAGGGAGCCAGGCCACAGACGAATGAGAATGGTATGGGAGTCGTGGTATGGTTATCACAGGAGAGAGGTTGTTGTTGGCGGGGGGTCGTGAGGGGAGATGGTGGGCGGGGGGGTTTGTTCGACGGCAAAGGCAGGGATTACCCTTCCTGATACCAGGTCCTACGATCAGCCAATGAGTGCTTTTGAATGAGGGACCACCAGAAACCCGCAAGCAACAACACGAGGGTTTGGTTTTTGAGTTTCTCACACAGCCCCTGCCTCATTGCCACTGGGTGAATACCACTGGCAGAAGAGTGAATCTCTTAAGGGAGCAATTGACAGTGGAGCAGGAAAGTCAGTTGACTGCCTTCCTGCCCTGGACTTAATCAGTACAGAGGTGGGAATGTGGCAGGCTGCCTAACACCCTCCTGCCTGATTAAATGCAGCCCCCACCTTTCTCCAAACACACTTTGGGGAGGACTTTTAATTCTGCCCATGGTGAGCTGTGTTTTCTATTATTTTAAAATGCAGTGAAGAAGCCATGTAAAACTGCCCAAGCAGGATATTGTTTTATTCTGTACGCATTTCCAATCCAGAGAGAAGACTAATAATGGAATTGATGAGGGAGGAGAATACTAAGTTCCATGCAAGAGCACAGATAAATGATCACAAACAGCCAGAACAGATTCCTGTTGAAAAACATTTGAAGGCAACAAAAGCCACATGCATGGTTACATAGGTAAGCCCTTCACTCAAGTGTCTCATCCAGTCAGTGGATCAACAGAACTCTCCATGTGTGCGCAATGCAGTAGCCAACACTCCTGTCTCTACAAAATTACCATGGATATACACTTTTCATCTGCAATATTTATTCCATCTCAAGAAAATTCTCTGGATGTAATTAAAATAATGTGCCATAATCTCCTGTAAACAATTTGATTACGCAGTGATGTCTTTTGCCGTGATGCTTTCCCTGGGTGTCAATGTCTGGTTGCTGTTCTTTAGAAGTATTTCTGCATGGTCAGCTCGAGGCTTGTCCAATGAAAGGATAAGTGTGACAGGTGGGAAACTATAGGGAGTCTACTGCCTCTATCACAGACCTTCCCCTTCACTCTTTTTCCCACCTTCACTTGTTTAAAACGTGTTATATCTCTAACTATTCCCTGCTCTGATGGAAGCTCATTGACCGAAATGTTAATATTCTTTCTCTTCATAGATGCTGCTGGAGCTGTTGACTATTTCCATCATCTTCTGTTTGTACTCAAGGAAATAATTTCATTTGGACCCTTTGATTAGTGTGGTTTATACTGTACTATACAATTAATGTATCACTGAAACAAGGAGCTGAATCTTACCGGTCACCTTTGTGTGGGAAAACAGGCCGGTGAACCTGTGATTAGGGCACCCGTGCCCTTCGGCCCCTGCCACAATTTGGCACCCTCACCTGTGGCCAAATGGAGACCCTTAAGAGGGAAATGATTGCCCAGTTAAGGGTCTCATCCTTCCAATGCTCCGATTTAATGGGCAAGAGAGGACTGCATTCAATGGGTAGCCCGGCAGGGTTAAAGCGGGAGTGCTTCCTTCCCGAGTCCACTGCACCAATCAGAGACCACCCCACAGTTTTACTTCCCCTCCTCTACCCTTCCACTTGCTTTGTTCAACTTGCCCCCCGCACACGCATTGGCAGAGGCAGACTGACCCCAGTGACATCCTGAACCTACCTGGGTTTGGGGGCATTGACTGGTTCCTCTTCACTCAACCTCCTGCAAAACTGGCAGTGGCCACCAATCCAGGTGTGGCACAGAATTTCTGGCCTCTGATAATCTGGCAGATCCATGAGGGAGGATTTCCTCCTGGAGATAGAGGGAGGCCCTGCTTCATTTTAATTCAAGGGCCATTACCATGGGTGGGATTTTCTGGCCACACGTGCCCAAGACCGGAAATTTCCACCCTGAGGTCAGCAGACCTTTAAATGATCAGCTAAATTTTCTGTCCACTCACTACAATTCCCATGGTGGGCAGGATGGGAAATTCCAACCTGAGAAATTTTAAGCAGGCGAGTATAGGCGGGTTCTCCTTTGATATTTACATTGGCTCGCAGGGAGTCTAACCCCTCCCTCAGCGTATGACCCAGCTCAAGATTTATGAATTTCATAATGCCACATAACAAGAAGATATTGTTTCCATCCCAATAGGTATCCATAAGCCAAATGACCCCCAAATGAAGAAGTTATTGAATAAGATTTTGCTTCTTGTAACTTTGCTTCTTGTAACACCATTGATGTGAACGAGCAGCGCCCAGAAAGATAATCTCATCACCTGCATTTTCAGCTGCTGCCGCATGTTCACCAACACTCCCCACCCCCCCACCCCCACCTCCGCTGCCACCCTCCCTCCCCCCCTCGCTGCCACCACTGTCACCATCTGCTTTTAAACCTTCCGTGGGGGAAGTTGGAAACTTGTGGCCATTGTTACAGCGAGCAACATGCAAAAGTTTTAATGTAAATGGCTGTAGCATCAAATTCCAGGAAAATCGCTATTTTCTTGATGGCTTGTTTATTTCTGGAAGACCATCAGGACATAATGCAATGTGATCATTAGAACTCCAAAACCCAAGTCAAATCCACAAATCCATACACCATGAGATGCAGTTACCTCTCCATAAACGTACAAATGGTTTCAGAAAACAAAAATGTGATCATACACATTGATGCTGATTACCCAATGATTTGTTTCTTTATGCAGCAGTTCATCATGTCTGCAATACATGATAGCCCTGAGAGAATGAACACACAGTCCTTGGGTGGGTGAAACTTTATAACCGTGGCGAGTGACTCAAATTAGAAATCACAGGGGCGATTCTCCCAAAAATGCTGAATTGGCAGGAAAACTGGTCTTGACCATGACTGTTTTTTCAGTGCAACTTCAGACCAGAATCTCCTCTCTCTGTGCACTGCAGAGGTCACAATCATGAATATCATTAAAAGCTCAGTGGGCGGGGCCTATTCACACCAAAGAGCCTGAAATCGGCAGGATGAGCAGGAACCCGCGCATGTGCACATCACTGGGAGATCGCTGAAAAGACCTCCCAGCATCCAGATCACTGCCATCCAACCCCCACAGACATCGCTGGCCTCATCGCTGGCCCCCACAACCACCCCCACAGACATCACTGGCCTCATCGCTGGCCCCCACAACCCCCCCACAGACATCACTCGCCCCCTCCCCCATACAGACATCACTGGCCTCATCGCTGGCCCCCACAACCCCCCCACAGACATCACTCGCCCCCTCCCCCATACAGACATCACTGGCCTCATTGCCGGCCCCCCCAACCTTCCCACAGACATCGCTGGCCTCATCGCTGGCCCCCATAACCCGCCCCATAGACATCGTTGGCCTCATTGCTGGCCCCCACAACACCCCTCACAGACATCGCTGCCCCCCCTCCCCCATACAGACATCACTGCCTCCTCACTCTCTCTCCACACACAGAAATGGCTGCCCACTCACCCCATGTTCCCATGGATCCGGATAATGCAGGTACCCCATCCCTCCAACCCTTTAACATACTGACCTCACTGCTACCCTGCAGAGGACTTGCGTTGTGCTGACATGCACAACTCAGCATTCCCTCTCTTGAATGGGAGCCTTGAGTATTGCACCCACCCGGACACAGCAGCCTATTGAATGGCAGCCAATCAGCACACCAATGGATGAATGACACTCAGCTGAATGCAGCCTTCAAAATGTCTCACAAGTATTTGTTGCCAATGGGCCCTCGACTGGCCGCACTCACTGCACCTGCACTGCCCTAATAAGCCAGAGCTGTATATAAGCTGCAGGAATGGACGCACAGCCAGTCACAACACAAAGGTGTCTGCGCGCAAACCTGCACCCAGATTCACAGAGGCCGACCAGGAGCACCTGCTAGGTGCTGCGGAGGAAAGGTGTGAGCAGATCTTCCCCGGGCAAGGGGTGCATCCGCCATGGCATTGTGGGAGGAGGTGGCAGAAGCAGTGAATGCCAGGAGCCTGACACCGCGCTCTGGCCAGCAGTGTCGGAAAAAAATGTATGACCTTCTTCGAGCAGCAAGAGTGAGTGAGCATCCCACTTGGAACCCCGCATATGCTTGGCACGGATCTCCAACCCTGCTTAGACACCTGAAGGGCATGCACCAAGTGACCCTTCCCCCAGGAACAGAATCTAACCCCTTCCCCTCACCCCTCAACGAGTACCCTTCAGTGGTGACCACTTTCCCCGAAACTGCCAGCACAATGCCCAAGGCACATTGCACACCATGCACTGCAATATATTAATGCTTGCTATCCACCATATGATCCCACAGGAAAAGAACATTCACAACGTACGCGAGCTGACACAGACTGATGGTGGTGTGCCTGACCTGCGGCAGCTGATCAGCATCGAAGAGCGTGCCCTGAAGCTGGCAAGGGGTGATGGGCCTTCCCGATTGGTCTCCAACAGCTAGGTCAGCGTCTAGCACGCAAGTGAGCAGAAGCGTACCCTCAACCTAGGTCCTCCTTGAAGTAAGTGCGATGCTGCACAGAATATTTTGCCTCCCTTCCCCTAATGTGTGTTCTTTATTGCAGCTCTGGACCCAGAGGAACGGCCCTTCGGGTGTTGCCGCTGCCCCTGCTGCTCTGGGGCAAACTGCCCATGACCTCCTGGATGACACCTCGGAGGGAGGCACTGAGGAATCCTCCGAGGGCAGCACCACCAAAGCGTCACCGGCATGTACCACACAAACCACCAACACAGAGACTATCGCCACGGTGGGTACTTTAGTGTTGAGGCTTCTGGGTCACTTACTGGTGAGCACATCACAGCTGCTGATGCACATCGGGTGGAGGTGGGCACATCTGAGGGCTCGGGCACACGGAGGTCTACCGGAGGCCAGGATTCAGCTGTCCCCAAGCCAGCTGCTGGGCCTCTGGGTGTGTTCCTCCCAAGGCTGGTGGAGATGCATCAGCAAACCTGGGGAGTTGTGGAAGGGCTGTCAGCAACCATGCTGTGACTGCAAGGCTGTTTAGGGGAGTCCAACAGAGAGCTGTTGCAGGAGATGGTGCCGACACAGCGTGAGACCCAGGCCAACACTGCAAGGGTGGCGACCGCAGTGGAAAGTCTGGCTCAGGGGTCGGTCCTCATGGATGACAGGGTCCAGGCCATCCTGGAGAGACAATGGGCCACGGGCAAGTTTGTTTCCGGCATCCAGGAGGCACAGTGTTCAATGGCCATGGGTATCGGGGGCATGTGGGAGACACTGCTGGCTATGGCTGGGACTCTCGCTGGCATTCTGGAAACACATTCTGGAGGCTGTGAGCCTCGACAACTTAGCCCAGGTTCAGAGGGCTACTGCTGAGGGGCTCCAGAGCCTGGCTCGCTTACGACAGGAAGCATGGGATCACTACCACCATCACAGGCTCCCACATCTGTCTTTCCATCCTTGCCTTGGAGATGCCCATGGAGTGGGGGTGGCGGGGTGGGGGAGGGAGGGGCTCCAGATCTTGGCCCAGTCTCAGAGGGCCAGGGCTGAGGGATCACAGACCATGGGGCAGACGCGCCTGGGCCTCCAGGACTGGCAGAGCCAGGTGACGCCGGAGATTCTGGAGCACAGTCCAGCTACCCTGGCATCCCATGAAGTGTCCCCGGGGCCTCTGGGCACCCCAAGGGAGGAGGAAGGGCTTGAGCCCATGCCAGGGTCTTCCACCCTGGAGATCCAAGATGTCCCGAGACCTTCAGATTCCCCTCTTCCTCACACCGGGGCATCTCAGGGCCAGCAAGATGAACAGGATGGCACCGAAACAGTGCCATCCACAAGTCAGCTGGGGCCCTCTCGGTCCCGGCCACCCAGGGGACATCTGACAAGGGCATCACAGGCAATGGGGCATGCATCACAGCTGAACACCTCCACCTCCGATGTGCATCCTGGGGTAGCATCTCGAAGAAACAGTAAGACCGCACAAAGTAAGAAAGTTGTAGTTCACTAAGAAGGTCACCAGCAGTCATGGTTTATGAATCAATAACGTTAAGAACACAATAAACTTTTAATTGTACCTCACAGCTGTGAATAATGTGTCTCTGATTCTGCCCCCCCTCCCCTCCCATCCCCACAGAGCTGAGTGATCCCGATTCCCAAACATAGAGGTGTTGCCTGTTGAGCCTTGGAGTTTCAGCCACATGTTACAGAGTGTCTGCCCTACCTTCCCAACATCCACCAGCGCCCCCCCCCCCCCCCCCCCCCCCCCCGGCCAAAAAACATGTGTCCCCATGCTTTCGGAAGCCTGCACCTCTTGGCCTTCAGCGGCAGCCCCCTGCCTCCTTCCTGAGGGACTGGTAGTGGTTGCCCCTGCGGTGGTCTCTACATGCCCGCCACTTCCTGAGCCGCCTCCTCCTCCTCCTCCCCCTCCTCCTCCTCTGTTGCCAGCAACATGGCCAGCTCAAAATCGAGCAAACCAAGATCCATCTGCACAGTGGGGTTTGGAGAGAACATAGAATGATGGATTATTATCATTGGCTGCAGAGACCCAGCACCACCCCAATCCCTCACTTGGGCCAGTACCCCCACTTGTGGGTGCCGGCAACACCACACAATCATGGTGCCATGCGTGACCCGATTAGGTTGTGTGAGATTCCCATCATGACAAATGCTGGCACAGATTATGCAGGTCGGTGTGCAGCCGCGGGCAATGCGCACCCTTGAGCCATTGCTGTGTGTACAACTGCAGCATCCGTTACAGGCATGTGTTGCTGGTCCATGTCACAGGGCAAATCAGTACCAGATGTGTGCCCAGTGACAGCAGATTCCGTGCAGTCCATGCAGTGCACTTGGTGCACCCCTCCCCCACCCCAGAACACCAGCACTCAGTTGAGTCCCTGACCACACCCCATGCAAAGACAATGTCTCTGCAAAGTGATCTGGAGGGGAAGGATAAACAGGACACCTTGAGGATGCCTCCCACACTGAGCGACAGCGCTGCCCTGGAGGGGAAGGCTGAGCAGGACTCCTTCACGGAACCTCACCCAGAGAGCTCTGAGAAAATAGAAGCCCCCCCGACCCCCGTACTCCAGATATCACTGGTCCATGGGCCAGCACCTGAAGACAGCCAGAGGAAGCCCACCAGGCATCTCCAGGGCCTGCCTATAACATCTCCTGCGCTCTGCTAGCAGCACTTACCTCCTCATACCAGTTCAAGGCTGCCACGCCAGGTTGAGACTTTTATATACCTATTCTGATTCATGCCAAAGTAACATCACGCCAAAGAGGTGGGAGACGCAAACGTGGGTGGAGATTGCCGTGTGGATCCCGATAATGGCATGCTAAGGTATGGAAAGTAATGCAAATCAGCGGCACACCAGTTTTCTGCGCGTTTCCAGCGGCGCCATCTTTTTCCAGTTGGGAGATGCGCGCGGGGAACCCGGGAAATGGCCGACACGCGCATCTCGCAACCCAACCCACCAGGAAATTTGCAGGTCGCGATGGGAGAATCGCCCCCCCCCACATTATAACAGCAGATACAGTGCAGCCTGCACCACCATCTACATTTCAGTAGGGCTTACTATATGGATAATGAAGCAATGGTCCCTTTATTTGAAGAACTCTGATGTGGAACTGCAAAAGTCTCCAAAGACATGACCGTTTACAGCAATTTCTCCATTCAATGATGAGTGAGAATAAAACAAGAGAAACAAGCCCACAGTCGAGACTAAAACAAGAAAGAACGTAAGGGAAAACAAGAGAGGTGACATTGACAGAGATGATGTATAGGCAGGGAGAGTGAAGTGGGACTCTGTGTTCAATCATTAATGGACACCTCCTGCTGCTGACCTTTGCTTTCTTAACTAATTCACTCACATTGTCAGAACAGGCACATTCCGCTCACTGAAGCTGAACAGCCATCTCTCAGTTCCCATCCAGTACATATTACATTTCCTTGGCATTATTCAACAAATGCTGGCCAGTCAAAAAGGTAATAAAAAGATTGATATTGATCTAGTTTATTCATGTAGGCATTGTGAAACAGGGGAGGCAATGGCCTAATGGTATTATCGCTAGACTATTCATCCAGAAACTCAGCTAATGTTCTGGGGACCCGGGTTCAAATCCCACCATGGCAGCTGGTGGAATTTGAATTCAATAAAAAATATCTGGAATTAAGAATCTACTGATGATCATGAAACCATTGTTGATTGTCGGAAAAACCCATCTGGTTCACTAATGTCCTTTAGGGAAAGAAATCTGCCATTCTTACCTGATCGAGGCTACATGTGACTCCAGAGCCACAGCAATGTAGTTGACTCTCAACTGCCCTCAGGCAAGTAGGGATGGGCAATAAATGCCAGCCAGCCAGCGATGCCCATGTCCCACGAATGAATTTTTTAAAAAAAACGAATGCCAATGCCAATCATGGTGATCTGGGTAACAGTGGTCCTCCTGGTCCTTACTTTCTGACTACGTCTATGTTCCCTGAGCAGGAGAAACAAAAGTGATGCAGCTTGAGACTGGGTATTACTACATGATTGGCATAGCCACAGTAAATGTCTGGATGAATAGCTTTACTGAAAACCAAGAAGCCTAGGTAGAGTGGGAGAGTGTTCAGTCACCATTTTCCTCTTGTAGTTGTGAAAAAATGTACAATTTATTTCAACAGTAACAGAGCAATTTAAAACAAGTTTTAACATAAATATTAAAAATAAAATCAGGAGCAGTTGTAAGTTATATGTCCCCAATTAATATGATCATGGCTCATCCTTAACTTCAACTTCACTGTCCCACTTGATCTAATGTATTTTGATTCCCTTTTCTATCCATCTCTGTCTCGAATATACTCCACAACTGAGAATTCAGAGTCCTTTGGAAGAGAAAATTTCAAGATTCATAATCCACTGAGTGTAGAAATCTTAGTCCTCACCTTAGTCCTAAATGGCTGACCCTTCATTCAGAGACCTGTCAATAGCTACCCTGACATGCCCTTTCAGAATCTTATATACTTCAGTGAGATCATCCAGGAGTGCACACCACAACTACATGATGATAAGGCTGCATGACAACTCACTGCAGGGTGGCTACAGCCCACCAAAGCTCGTCTTTCCAAATGGTTTCCCAGACTTTGCAATCTGGCATTGGACTGGTCAAGGCTTTAACTCACCACTCTCCGTGTCAGTGAGGACATTCACTAAGATAGCTAAGATTACACAACTTTCAGTGCACCATGAGTCTTATCGTTATTCTTCACATGGTTCTGATTTCTTATGCGTGTTTAGAAATTAAGTTAATGCAGGAAGGATCATAACAAATTGAGTATAGTCGTTGAATGATTACACCAAACCTATGAACTCACACTTGTCCTCCCTGCCTACTTACCGAATGACCTGGAGTATATAAGAAAAATCTGACCAACTGCTGTGTAAAAACCAACATAGCCCCAAAATTCAAGAAATGCCTGATAGATGAAAATAAGTAGTTACACAGGCTGAGCTTGAGATTTATTCACTTTATACTGGAGGAAGTATGGGCATGAGGAGCATCTGATATTGAAACTTGGGCTTCATTATCATTGAACCTTGGGCGGCACGGTGGTGCAGTGGTTAGTACTGCTGCCGCACAGTGCCAGGGACCCGGATTCAATTCCGGCCTCGGGTCACTGCCTGTGTGGAGTTTGTTCGTTCTCCCCATGTCTGTGTGGGTTTCCTCCGGGTGCTCCGGTTTCCTCCCACAGTCCAAAGATGTGCGAGTTAGGTGGATTGGCCATGCTAAATTGGCGCTTGTGTCAGGGGATTAACAGGGTAAATATGTGGGGTTACGAGAATAGAGCCTGGGTGGGATCGTGGTCGGTGCAGACTCGATGGGTCGAATGGCCTTCTTCTGCACTGTCGGGATTCTATTAAAGAAAAGAACCTGAAAGACATTTCAGTGACTTGCCCAGTCAAATTGAAGAAGAATTGAAGATCAGTCCTCTGCAAACTTAAGGTGAATCCATAAAGCAGAGGGAAACTGATCAGGAATTATGGGCAATCATTATCATAAGACCATAAAACATAAGAGTAGAATTTAGGCCATACCTTAGCAATGGAAAAGGATAGGTATATATCAAAGGGCAAGAGTTATAGCTGAGGGAAAGGAAATTACGATGTGATTAGGCGAGATTTAGCTGGCATAGGTTGGGGAAGGAAACTGCAGGGGATGGGCACAATTGTAATGTGGAACTTGTTCAAGGAACAGCTACTACGCGTCCTTGATAAATATGTACCTGTCAGGCAGGGAGGAAGCAGACGTGTGAGGGAACCGTGGTTCACTAAGGAGGTTGAATCTCTTGTGAAGAGGAAGAAGGAGACTTATGTTAAGGTGAGACGTGAAGGCTCAGTTAGGGCACTTGAGAGTTACAAGTTAGCCAGAAAGGACCTAAAGAAAGAGTTAAGAAGAGCCAGGAGGGGACATGAGAAGTCTTTGGCAGGTAGGATCAAGGAAAACCCTAAAGCTTTCTATAGGTATGTCAGGAGTAAAAGAATGACTAGGGTAAGATTAGGGCCAGTCAAGGACACTAGTGGGAAGTTGTGCGTGGAGTCGGAAGAGATAGGAGAGGCACTAAATGAATATTTTTCGTCGGTATTCACACTGGAGAGGGACAGTGTTGTCGAGGGGAGAACTGAGATGCAGGCTGTTGGACTGGATGGGATTGATGTTCATAAGGAGGAGGTGTTAGCAATTCTGGAAAGGGTAAAAATAGATAAGTCCCCTGGGCCGGATGGGATTTATCCTAGGATTCTCTGGGAGGCTAGAGAGGAGATTGCAGAGCCTTTGGCTTTGATCTTTGTGTTGTCATTGTCTACAGGAACAGTGCCAGAAGACTGGAGGATAGCAAATGTTGTCCCCTTGTTCAAGAAGGGGAGTAGGGACAACCCTGGTAATTATAGACCGGTGAGCCTTACTTCTGTTGTGGGCAAAGTATTGGAAAGGATTATAAGAGATAGGATTTATAATCACCTAGAAAGGAATAATTTGATTAGGGATAGTCAGCACGGTTTTGTGAAGGGTAGGTCGTGCCTCACAAACCTTATTGAGTTCTTTGAGAAGGTGACCAAAGAGGTGGATGAGGGTAAAGCGGTTGATGTGGTGTATATGGATTTCAGCAAAGCGTTTGATAAGGTTCCCCATGGTAAGCTTTTGCAGAAAATACAGACACATGGGATTGAGGTTGATTTAGTGGTTTGGATCAGGAATTGGCTAGCTGTAAGAAAACAGAGGGTGGTGGTTGATGGGAAATATTCATCCTGGAGTTCAGTTACTAGTGGTGTACCGCAAGGATCTGTTTTGGGGCCACTACTGTTTGTCATTTTTATTAATGTCCTGGATGAGGGCGTGGAAGGATGGATTAGTAAATTTGCGGATGACACTAAAGTCGGTGGAGTTGTAGACAGTGCGGAGGGAAGTGGCAGGTTACAGAGGGACATAGATAAGCTGCAGAGCTGGGCTGAGAAGTGGCAAATGGAGTTTAATGCGGAAAAGTGTGAGGTGATTCACTTTGGAAGGAGTAACAGGAATACAGAGTACTGGGCTAATGGTAAGATACTTGGTAGTGTGGATGAACAGAGGGATCTGGGTGTCCATGTGCATAGATCCCTGAAAGTTGGCACCCAGGTTGATAGGGTTGTTAAGAAGGCGTACGGTGTGTTAGCTTTTATTGGGAGAGGGATTGAGTTTCGGAGCCAGGAGGTCATGCTGCAACTGTACAAAACTCTGGTGCGGCCGCATTTGGAGTATTGTGTACAGTTCTGGTCGCCGCATTATAGGAAAGATGTGGAAGTGTTGGAAAGGGTGCAGAGGAGATTTACCAGGATGTTGCCTGGTATGGTGGGAAAATCATATGAGGAAAGGCTGAGGGGCTTGAGGTTGTTTTCGTTAGAAGAAGGTTAAGAGGTGACTTAATAGAGGCATACAAGATGATCAGAGGATTAGATAGGGTGGATAGTGAGAGCATTTTTCCTCGGATGATGATGGCTAGCACGAGGGGACATAGCTTTAAATTGAGGGGTGAGAGATATAGGACAGATGTTAGAGGTAGGTTCTTTACTCAGAGAGTAGTAAGGGTGTGGAATGCCCTGCCTGCAGCAGTAGTGGACTCGTCAACATTAAGAGCATTCAAATGGTTATTGGATAAAGATATGGATGATATTGGAATAGAGTAGATTAGAGGGGCTTCAGATTGGTTCCACTGGTCGGCGCAACATCGAGGGCCGAAGGGCCTGTACTGCGCTGTAATGTTCTATGTTCTATGTTCTATTCAGCCCATTGAGTCTGTTCCACCATTCAATCATGGCTGATATGATTCTCATCCCCGTTCTCCTGCCTTCTCCCTGTAACCCTTGATCCCCTTATTGATCAAGAACCTACCTATCTCTGTCTTAAAGACACCCAATGACCTGACCTCCACAGCCCTCTGTGGCAATGAGACCCATAGATTCACCACCCTCTGACTGAAGAGATTCCTCCTCAGTGATGGGAGGGAGAGTGATCTGTTCAGGAAATAGGTTGATTAGATAGGAAGAGATGTGGTAGCCAAAACTAGGTTGGCCACAATGATTTGGAAGGCCAATTTCTGTACACTTTGTTTTTCTAATTGACAACGTTGTGGCTTTTAAGTGTTAATAAACTCCTTTATTCTTTCACTTGCTATCATTTTTCTCCTTATACCTGTTCTTTGTCTACTCACTGTTCTTGCTTCCCACCAATGTCTGTCAGATTTGGCTTGATTCTCTCTTATATTACGATTATTATAGGTTGGATTGTACTGAAATGGATAAAGTAGAATGGAGCTATCCATTAGAGGATAAAGAGCTCTAATGGAGTGTGAGAGGTAGAAACAGAGAGTGAACCCACAGGTTAAAAGGAATTTTTCTAAAGTATTAATGCATAACATCTAAAATGACAGCAAAACAAAACTGCTGGAGAAACTCAGCAGGTCAGGCAGCAACCATGGAGCGAAACAGAATTAACTGCTAGACTTTTCAGGCTGTTCACACTGGTATGATTCTCTGGTCCCGCTGCAGTGAATGAAGATTTGGCTGAGTGCCAAACTCTCTGTCCTCGCTTGCAATGGTGTGTGGTCTGAACGGCTGGAGAATTCCAGCCAATGTTTCAGATCAATCGTCTTCCCTTTCTCTACAGAGATGCTGCCTAACCTGCTGAGATTTTTCATCATATTTTGTACTTATTTCAGATTTCCAGCATCCGCAGTGTTTTAATTTTGTATCCAGAATGACAACTTTGGCTCAATAAATATATGCATCTTATCATAAATTGGCAGCTCACCAACCTATTTTCCATTAACAGCAGAGTATAAATTACACGTGACAAAATAATTTGTATCAGTAAGTTTAGAAGAGTCATTTCCTCTTTTACTGAACTGAAGCATGCTGTTACCAATTTGCATATCCCTTTTTCCACTGCGCTCTGGGAATGAATTGTTTCCAAGGGGCTGAGGAATTAAGAATGAAAGGAAATAAGATTGAATAAAAGAGTATGAAAATGGAGAATAGGTGAATCATTTTAGTGGTGATCATCTACAACTGGCATTTGACCTTTTACACATATAAATGAGAAGTTTAATTTGATTTGATTTGATTTATTATTGTCACATGTATTAACATACAGTGAAAAGTATTGTTTCTTGCGTGCTATACAGACAAAACATACCGTTCATAGAGAAGGAAAGGACAGAGGGCCAAATATAGTATTACAGTCATAGCTAGGGTGTAGAGAAAGATCAACTTAATGCGAGGTAGGTCCATTCAAAAGTCTGACAGTAGCAGGGAAGAAGCTGTTCTTGAGTCGGTTAGTACGTGACCTCAGACTTTTGTATCTTTTTCCTGACGGAATAAGGTGGAAGAGAGAATGTCCGGGGTCCGTGGTGTCCTTAATTATGCTGGTTGCTTTGCCGAGGCAGCGGGAACTGTAGACAGAGCCAATGGATGGGAGGCTGGTTTGCGTGATGGATTGGGCTACATTCACGACCTTTTGTAGTTCTTTGCGGTCTTGGACAGAGCAGGAGCCAAACCAAGCTGTGATACAACCAGAAAGAACACTTTCTATGGTGAATCTGTAAAAGTTGGTGAGAGTTGTAGCTGACATGCCAAATTTCCTTAGTCTTCTGAGAAAGTTGGTGGGCTTTCTTAATTATAGTGTCGGCTTGGGTGGACCAGGACAGGTTGTTGGTGATCTGGACACCTGAAAACCTGAAGCTCTCGACCCTTTCTACTTCGTCCCAGTTGATGTAGACAGGGACATGTTCTCCTTTACGCTTCATGAAGTCAATGACAATCTCCTTCGTTTTGTTGACATTGAGGCATTCGTGTTTGTTTTAGGATCCTTTGAGCTCGGGTTCTTCTGCCAGGGATGCGACCTTGTAACTACTTCCCAGCAGCAAAGTAACCTTCAGTGATGAAATTTGTGAGCAGTGAGTCCTAGCGCTCACTGTCCACAAATGCAAGACTCTCCTCAGCACTAGTAATGGCAACTCTATGCCACTCGTTGTGTAGTTGTTCATTATTCTCCCTCTTTAAAATGACGAGATCAGTGTACCCATTCGCTCTGATGGCTCCCCGCTGTGTGAGTGCAAACTGCATCCTTATGTGTTCCAGACACCGTCTGTCTGGCCTGTGCCTGACAACTGAGAATTCTAAATTGCTTCTCTGATGCTTGTTAATGAGCTCAGTAAGTAGCACAACAAACACTTAAATGAAATAAAGACAGAAAGTGCTGGAGAAACTCAATGGCCGGGATGTTCTGGTCCCTCTGCTGTCAATGGCAAGTCCCATTGAACCACCACCATTGGGAAACTCACGGCAGGGGGTGCACTGCCAGTGGGACCAGCGAATCCTGCCAGCATCAACAGCCTGAGAATTCTGGCCATTAACTCTGTTTCTGTCTCCACAGTTGCTGTGGAGATGCCGGCGTTGGACTGGGGTAAGCACAGTAAGAAGTTTAACAACACCAGGTTAAAGACTTTAACCTGGTGTTGTTAAACTTCTTTCACAGTTGCTGCCAGACATGTTGAGCTTTTCCAGCACTTTAGGCTTTTATTTCAGATCTCGAGCATCTGCATTTTGTTTTTACTTGGTTGAAGACACGCGGGTTTCAGAATCCACTTCCATCTTCCCATTGCCAACCCACTTCCACCTTCCCTTTGCAAATCCAATCCTAACTTCCCATTGAAAACCATATCCCATTTTGGAGACGATGTCACGTCCTAAGCATCTGGTTTTCAAATTGTTCCTGTGCTTGTTCCCAACCTGGCAGCATTTGAAAATCCAGTCTGGGATGTCACTATGTGAAGCCATATTTTTCAATTCATATTACCAATTTATCCAAACCACGTGTTGCAGACATTCACTATTAAAGTATCACAGGGAACGTAGAATGCGCGTTCATTTACCTGCTGGGAGACAAGCTGTGCAATGGTAGTGATATGGGGTGTGGGCGAAGGGTGTCAGAAGGACAATCCCACATGCCTGCAGTCACGGTAGGTAAGACCAGTAAGAACATTAGTTGATATACTGTTTAAACTATCACCTGTGTCCCCATTTACACATAACCATACAACACTGCAGGGATAACTTCAGTACCTGAGTAGACAGCCTGATGGAGAGGGTTGTCTGCTCTCATTATGTTTATTGCCAGTGTTGGCAATGTCATTTCATTTTTACCTTATACAAACCACATCAAATGTTGTTAAATGCTGCTCTGGTTCTGTTGGGGATAGGATACTGGCCTACTTAACTCTTAAATGGGAGGTAAATCCAGTCCACATAAATGGGCTGTGAATCCATTTTCTCTGCTTGTTCTATGCACTTTAATGGAATGAATTTGAGTGATGTAAATCTAAGTCATGATGTCCAGTTCTTCAGGCTGGTGGGACCTTCTGGTCCCGCTGATGGTGCACCCCCGTCGCAGGTTTCCTGGCAGCATGGGGTGGAGTCAGTGTGAAATCCCACTGAAAGCGGCGGGACCAGAAGATCCCACTGCCGGCCAAAGGCTGCTGCTGCTGAGAAAAACGCCATGGGGAGGCCAGAGAATTCTGGCACTAGTTTTTGGCACCAACTAACCCATATAAATTACTTTAATTGATAGTCTTAACATGTCAGGGATCAGAAATGAAAATATTCACACTCGTGGAGAATTTAATCCAGGCAACAGGGGTCTTGCCCGCTGGCTGGACAGTCGATGAGAGCCCCACTTGCCTCCTCTGAAGAAGGTCCACCATATTATGTACCAGTCAGACACTTAAGTGGTCTGGGGAAGGCCTTCCTTGGGATCAGGGGAGGTAAACCATGCTGTCTTCCTCATTACCATCAGCGCCATTGGGAGAGCAATGGTAGTTGCTGGCAATGCAGCCACAAGAGGCCCAGGATCAGTGTGGAACCAAGGTCACATGTGAGTGAGGGAGAGGCTTGCTGGCTTGGAGGGGGCAGGGTAGGAAGAAAGGGAGGGTATTTGGACTATGTTAATATACAGATCAGAAACCCCAAAGTATGTTATGAAGCCCAACTAGAGCCCAGCAGCTTTTCTAATTTGGCGTTAGTGTGAGGATGAGATGTTTCACTCCAGATGTGATTCTACTGACACACTAGGAAGTTTTATTAAAACAAACTTTACTTTAACAGCACAGTTTAACTAATTAGTTAATGAATGAATTAGCTTAACTTTTACCAATTGAAATACCTAAACATGACGAGACGCAATTCTGAACTGCTAACCTATCTCTATTAGTTCCAATTCGATTCCCAGCTTGGGTCACTGTTAATGTGGAATTTGCACATTCTCCCCATGTCTGCATGGGTTTCCTCTGGGTGCTCCAGTTTCCTACTACACACCAAAGATGTACAGGTTAGGTGGATTGGCCGCGTTAAATTGCTCCTTAGTGTTAGGGGGATGAGCTTGGGTAAATGGAGATAGGGTCTGGGTGGGATTGTGGTCAGTGCAGACTCAATGGGCTGAATGGTCTCCTTCTACACTGTAGGATTTTATGATTCTATGATTCTAATTCAGGTTAAAACAAACACATCCCTAACTAAATGTGAGATGCCTGGTTTGCAGACAAATCAGCACCATGTAAAACACAGCTGAATTTTAAACATACCCCTCACAAGAAACATGATAAAAATACATCTCTTAAAGGCACAGTGTCATCACAATCCCCAATTCTCAATGCTGAGTCCCACTGAGTACCTAACAATGTGGGTCACATCCACCCTACCCCTCCAGGAGCCTGCTGAGCTGACTTTTCAGTTTCCCTCCAGCCCTGGTGATAGTGAGCTGAGGCACTAATTGTCCACCTAACGGCCTCAATTGTCATCATGGCGGAAAAAGCATCCTCAAACATTCCCGCCTTGGACTTAATCAGGGCAGAGACGGGTACCCCCAGACTCAATTAAGTGCCCCCATGCTTCCAAACTTGCCACAGGGTAGGGGATTAAATTCCCCTCATGAATTGGGATGTTGTGCACGTTGGTTAAAGTAGAACAAAGAAAATTACAGCACAGAAACAGGCCCTTCGACCCTCCAAACCTGCACCGACCATGCTGCCCGACGGAACTAAAACCCCTTATCCTTTCGGGGACCATATTCCTCTATTC
Organism: Mustelus asterias; assembly: GCF_964213995.1. NCBI lineage: Eukaryota > Metazoa > Chordata > Chondrichthyes > Carcharhiniformes > Triakidae > Mustelus > Mustelus asterias. The sequence continues at coordinate 136,149,254 of NC_135801.1, read as the reverse complement.
CCATCCTATTCATGTATTTGTCAAGACACCCCTTAAAAGTCACAGAATAGAAAAAGCATTTAACTGTGCTGTGTTTGATATTGGATGGTCAGAACTGAAAAGCGTTGTCGATTTCAAATTAAAAAATCTTCAAATTGAGAAACATTCACCCCAAAATGTGAAATAAACAGTTCAATTGATAAATGTGTTGAGTATGGGGGTAAGCATGGATACTTACCTACAACATTACTTTCACCTCAACATGTGTCTTACACTTTACCACTTAACTTTGCAATGAAATATCATCGAAAACATAAACATTAGTTGAAACAATTAATTAGGTTCTTTGTTGTTACACCCTCCATATCATTTCTTTCATTGTTTCCTGGATGCAGGGTCTAAATTTCACAGATCACAAGCAGCAAGCTGCTCTGCAAATTGCTGTTTAAAATGCAAAAGGCAGAGTGCATCATAGCAGGATGTGACTGCATATTAATCAAATTAACAGAATACTTCAAAGGTTTCAGTCCAGCACTTTACCAGCTTGCTTTTATATCAACATTCACACTGGAAGGAGGTTACATAATGAATGGCTTGGCAAAGGAATTGTTTACTGGCTCTCAACAGAACAGAAGACTGGTGAATTTGGAGAGACATTGCGAATGAAAACGTCCTTGGTCACAAAATATAAGAATTTTCAAAACTGTTCTCAATCCTGAAAAAATGAGAAAAATCTTATTGCTTACAGTTTAATATTTCTGAATAACGTTCCACTTTTGGCAGCATTGTTTTTGTGGAAAACACCACTCATATTGCTACTGCATAGGAACCACAGCGTGAAATGGCTAGCTTTGCCTGTTGATCAAGGTTTTGAGATACCTTACACTTCCAGCATAATTTCAGGTTGACTGGGCACTTTTCAGATCTGAAAGTAGGGGTCTTAGGCCCATCTGTGAGTATGCACAATAAACAGTGAGCTATGAACTGATCAGAATAGTCACGAGCCTGCTGGATGACTTTGATCTGCCCTACTTTGTTGACAAGCTAACATGTTGAGCAAATGGCTCAGGCCCTATTTACGAAAATGTCAAAAAGCTTAATCCTTTAGCATGTGGAGCTGTAGGAATCCCAAAGCATATATTTATTTATTAGTGTCACATGTCGGCTTACATTAACACTGCAATGAAGTTACTGTGGAAATCCCCTAGTTGCCACACTGGGATATCTGTGCGGGTACACTGAGGGAGAATTCAACATGGCCAATTTACCTATCCAACACATCTTTTGGACTGTTGGAGAAAACCGGAGCACCCAGAGGAAATCTGCGCAGACACAGGGAGAATGTGCACACTCTGCACAGGCAGTGACCCACGACGGGAATCAAACTCCGTCCCTGGTGCTGTGAGGCAGCAGTGCTACCCACTCTGCCACCGTGATGCTCCATGTGACCATCAGTGATCAGTGACCATCTTTGCAATTGTTTAGTACCTAATGAAGGTCTGGCTTTATGCGGCCCAAAAATAGTAAAGGGCCAATAATGTGAAATGATGACCATATAAATAATGATGAAAACTTCATATGCCAAAAGTATACTCAATGCTTCTTTTTCTATCTGAGCAGAGTTAGATTCAACACTAGTCAGAGTACACAAAGCAAAAGCTATTTGTTGTTCTTCTCCCAATGGCAGAATATATGAAAAATCGACCATACTCCATAAGGTGAAGTCTCATAAGCAAGCAGTAATTGTAACTTCAGACTAAAATTAACCAATACTTTATACTTCTGCAAAGCATCTTTGACATCCATGTATGCTTTCTCACATTCTGTTGTCCAGTTCCATGACTGTTTCACACATAATAAATTATGCAATGGCTTCAATAATGTCGCTACATTCAGAACAAATTTGCAATTTTTACCATAATAATTAGCTAATCCTCAATTGTGTCACATTCATCAGACATAATGCTTCTAAAATAACTTCTATATTTTTAGGTGCTTTGTGTAGACCTTCACCATCAATAATGTGACCCAGATACTGGACTGACATCTGGAAAAAGTCATACTTTTCTTTCTTGATATACAGACGATGTGCTTGAAGACATTCCAATGTTGCTTCTGAATTATTCAAGTACTCTTGTTCACTAGATCCTGTAATTAGAATATTATCCAGGTAACATTGTACACCAGAGAGACCACTTAAAATCTGACACATCAATCTTTGGGAGAGAGGGCCTGGGTAAGTTACTCTGTCAGACAGTCGGTGCTGACTCGATGGGCTGAATGACCTTTTCTGCACTGTTGGGATTCTGTGCATTCTGTGCATAAAGGAAGACTAAGTAAAGTTAAAAAAAAAGGAAAAAAATATTGAGCTTTTTATTGAAAAAATATCAGGCAGACTCCTCTAAGCTGCACATGTTGCAGTGTGTAGCGGCAGAGCAGGAGACTTATTGTGCAGTTGGAAAAGCGTGGAAGCTCTGTGTGGTTTTAAAAAGGGAGTCTTTTCTGATCAAAGAAGGGTGAGATTCCAGGCAGTATCTGGCATAGAATCATAGAAACTCTACAGTGCAGAAAGAGGCCATTCGGCCCATCGAGTCTGCACTGACCACAATCCCACCCAGGCCCAACCCCCACATCCCTACATATTTACCCTCTAATCCCTCTAATCTACACATCTCAGGGCTCTAAGGGGCAATTTTAGCATGGCCAATCAACCTAACCCGCACATCTTTGGGCATATTTAAAAAGAAGGGGTGCCTTGTTGTACATGGTGGGGGGAGGGGTGGGAGTATGGGATTGTGGGGAATGATTCAGATTCAGGTGAAGTGACCTGATAATGAGATGATAATGTAGTCAAATGAAGTTCCCAAATGTGAATATTGGGAAACACGCTACGTCACTGGGCTTCTCACGAGATTTTCTGTTCTCGTCACTGAACCCGCCCGATAAAAGCAGAAGCAGAAAATCCTGGCCAATGTGTGGTTGTGGGGTCAGTTCTGTGGTTAGGCTACATTTTAATCTGCTTAACGTTACCTTGGCCACTATCCAGGTAATTAAATTGGAACTGTTCGAAAGCTTTCATTCCAACTCGGAGTTGGAAACCTTTTGGGAGGGTTCCGGGAGCAAAGTAATTTCCCGTCAGCAGTTTAAATTTCCTGGACAAATCTCATGGAATCATTGCATCAGCACTTCCAAGGAGTCCCATAGCCTGTCTTGTGGGAGGGATTACATCTGATCTCCAACTATCCGGAGACCGGAAGATCTAGGCCATTATGATTTTCTAAGTGCCCTATTACCACATCCTTAATAATAGATTCTGGGTCTAATTATCAAGTTTGGAACTAGGCTGCTTGGACAAAGATTACTGAGTACATCAATACTGACAAAGAAACCCACAGGCATGGAAGGGCATGAGGAACAAATGGAAAACAAGTGAGGAAAATCCCACTGAAATACCACAGAAAGTAAGTTTTATTTGGAAAAAGGATCTCATAACAATGATGTTATGTAGGCTGTGATCATACACGAGATCTAATGGAGCAATTTATGAGTCATGCTGAACACGTTCAGCCAATAATATTTATTTATGCACTTTTTCCACTGTGAGATGGATCAGTAGTACAACAAAGACTTTAGTAAACATTGAAAAATGTTGCTGACCTACTTTAATAGAGAGACAATGGAAAGCATTCATGGTGAAGAGGTAGGAACATGTCAGCTGGCTATTTCCAACTTCTTACTGCTTTCTTTTGACTTACAGGACAGCTAATGTCAACAGATCAATCCTGTTGACACAGAGGATGTCAGTTTTCTGTATCATTACTTGTGCAAAAAGTAGTCAATTAGCAAAGTGTGATAATGTACCTGTAATTGTAGTTACAGCTCTCTGCAGTGGAGGGGGCAGGATACAAGGCACACTCAGAGTACCATCAGAACAGTGCATGAGAGCACCCAGTAATGCCACATGTATGAAGTGTCAGGCTAACTACTATCATCTTGGATTTATAGATGTGGAAAGGCAGGAGAACGTACAGAGCGCAGTGATCAGTACTGTGGTAAGTGGAGAGTTAGCAGGGGACTGAGTGTAGGGTATCAAAGTTTGCCGATGACACGACGATGAGTGGGAGAGCGAATTGCGTGGAGGACGCGGAAAGTCTGCAGAGAGATTTGGATAGGCTGAGCGAGTGGGCGAGGATCTGGCAGATGGAGTATAACGTTGGCAAATGTGAGGTTATCCACTTTGGAAGAAATAATAGTAAATTGGAATATTATTTAAATGGAGAAAAATTACATCATGCTACTGTGCAGAGGGACCTGGGGGTACTTGTGCACGAATTGCAAAAACTCAGTCTGCAGGTGCAGCAGGTGATCGAGAAGGCGAATGGAATGTTGGCCTTTATCGCGAGGGGGATAGAATATAAAAGCAGGGAGGTCTTGCTGCAACTATACAAGGCACTGGTGAGGCCGCAACTGGAGTACTGTGTGCAGTTTTGGTCCCCTTATTTACGAAAGGATATATTGGCCTTGGAGGGAGTGCAGAGAAGGTTCACCAGGTTGATACCAGAGATGAGGGGTGTAGCTTATGAGGAGAGACTGAGCAGATTGGGTCTGTACTCGTTGGAGTTTAGAAGGCCTAGGGGTGATCTTATAGAGTCATATAAGATAATGAAGGGGCTGGATAGGGTAGAGGTAGAGAGATTCTTTCCACTTAGAAGGGAAACTAGAACTAGAGGGCACAGCCTCAAAATAATTGGGGGCCGGTTCAGAACAGAGTTGAGGGGGAACTTCTTCTCTCAGAGGGTGGTGAATCTCTGGAATTCTCTGCCCATTGAAGTGGTGGAGGCTACCTCATTGAATATGTTTAAATCACGGGTAGATAGATTTCTGATCGCTAAGGGATATGGGGAGCAGGCAGGTAAGTGGAACTGATTCGCTTCAGATCAGCCATGATCTTGTTGAATGCCGGGGCAGGCTCGAGGGGCTAGATGGCCTACTCCTGCTCCTATTTCTTATGTCCTTATGTTCTAGCAGTCGAGAAAGCGACAGAAGAAGTAGAAGCTGGTCATTGGAAGAAAGTGCAGAGGAGGAAACATTCAGCTGTTTACCATTACCAGAGCTTCATACGCATAGAACCATAGAAAATTACAGCTCAGAAACAGGCCTTTTGGCCCTTCTTGTCTGTGCCGAACCATTTTTTGCCTAGTCCCACTGACCTGCACTTGGACCATATCCCTCCACACCCCTCTCATCCATGAACCCATCCAAGTTTTTCTTAAATGTTAAAAGTGATCCCGCATTTACCACTTTATCCGGCAGCTCATTCCACACTCCCACCACTCTCTGCGTGAAGAAGCCCCCCTAATATTCCCTTTAAACTTTTCTCCTTTCACCCTTAACCCATGCCCTCTGGTTTTTTTCTCCCCTAGCCTCAGCGGAAAAAGCCTGCTTGCATTCACTCTATCTATACCCATCAAAATCTTATACACCTCAATCAAATCTCCCCTCAATCTTCTACGTTTCAGGGAATAAAGTCCCAACCTATTCAATCTCTCTCTGTAACTCAGCTTCTCAAGTCCCGGCAACATCCTTGTGAATAATTAACTTTCTTGCAATGACAGAGGATCAATTAAGGTTACAACGATGCTATTGCAATAATTACTATTCCTCCCCCGGCTCCTCCTCCCATATAAACTTACAATTCCTTCATCACAGCATCTAACTGCCTCTTGAATGATTTCCTAATCCATTACCCTACCTAGCAGGCCAGACTTAACTCATACTTTGGTTTGTTTACAATACTGAACAGATACTTTTCCAGACAAGCCTCTGTACCTTTGGAGACCTTCACATCTTCATATCAGGGTGGCACGGTGGCACAGTGTTAGCACTGCTGCCTCACAGCTCCAGGGACCCAGGTTCAATGCCAGCCTCAGGTGACTGCCTGTGTGGAGTTTGCATGTTCTCCCCATGTCTGTGTGGGTTTCCTCTGGGTGCTCCGGTTTCCTCCCACAGTCCAAAGATGTGCAGGTTAGATTGGTTGGCCATGCTAAATTGCCCCTAGTGTCAGGGGAATCAGTGGCAAAGCAGGCTTGATAAGCATGTGGTATACTCCTGCTCTTAATTTTTTTGGTTTTGCAGTCTTTCAACTAAGATGTTTGCCGGGATTCTCCCAGTCCGCTGTGCGGGAGGCCTTTCACGGGATTTTCGACCGGCGTTCGGCCAACCACAAATCTTCAAGGCCCTTTTTTTCGAGTAATCAACTCTGTGCTGGTAATAAAAATGTGATTACCATATGAAAATAGCTATTTCCATATAATTAGTAGGCTCGGGACGGTAGTCTCCAGATCCACTAGCGTTCCCCCCTGCACCGCCCGGAGAGGTTCCCACCAGCAGGGTTTACAATTGCTCCCTGCCCATGGGGAACAGGCATACTGACCCCGCTGGTGAGGACAAAGGCTATTGAGGCTCCCCAGGAGGTCAGGGGCAAGGGGGGTGCCTCTTGGGCAATACCAGCCTGGCAGTGCCAGCCTGGCACCCTAGCACTGCTCAAGGGGCACACTGGCACTGTCCACCAGGAACTGGGCAGCACCAAAGGGTGGGGGCAGGGCATACTGGGGGCAGGAATTACTGGGAGGGTCATCAGTAGAGGGAACCCACTGTCAATTTGCAATAGAATCGGGGGGAGGAAGTGAGGGGGCAATCAGGGCTGGCTCAGGGAGGTCTTGTAGGCCGGAGGGGGAGGCCAGTGATCAGGAGGCCAGCAATGGGGGGCCTGTGCGAATGCGCCGATCTCCCCACTGACACATCGATACATGCGCAGTGGCCCGTTCAGCACTATGTTGCCGGCCTCTCTAGAAGGATGAGGCCCCGCCCTCCATTATAGGCATGGATCTCTCCGAGACACTCTGTGATGCACAGAGTGCCAGAGGTTCCTTCAGGTATGTACGCCCAAAGAACGGGTGGGAATTTCTCCCGTTTTCCTGCCCGTTGGGCGCTTAAGTTTTTATGGGAGAATCCCGGCCATCAACTTGGCCTGCACAGACCGATGTCAGATCCACAGCACCATTTTGAGGAATAGGGAGCCCTCTAGTTATCGTGGCCAACATTTTTACCTCATCTACCATATCCAAAAGATATATTATCTGATGACTTATTTGTGGGACTTGGCTGTGTTCAAATTGACAGTGATTTTAGCAGAACTGACTTACAGCTCAAAAGTAAGGCATTGACTGTGAAATGTTTTGGAACATAGATCATGGGGACATGCTATTTGAATGATTTTTTGGCCTCCCAATTTTCTTTCAAAGTACCATATGGTTACACTGAGCAAAATCTTAAGCAAAATTTGTTAAACATATTGCAGATACTGAGAAGCAGTGAATAAGTTGGTTTTCTCTGCCTTTCTTTTGTTTATGTATCAGCATTTTAACAATTGGTAGGAAAATCCTCAGGGAATAATATTGCAATTTTAAAAGAATGCCTGAAAATGACCAGATTTCCTCTCCAGCTTAATACTGCATATTTGTTGAACTTTTCATGACACACGGCAAATGTACGCGAATATATAATTACTTAAGTGGCATTGGGGAACATGGAACACAAACTAGGTAAATAGAATAGTGACTCTCCCCCCAAGACGAGCCCATGAAATTATTTTACTGGTTCATATTTCTACAATTCTTCTGGGAAAAGGCATTCATTGCACTGTATAAAACAGCTATTTGCAAAAGTATGTGACTCGGAACCTGCAGCCGTTAAATTTTCTAGCAGATTTTATTTGAAAGACAGTCAAAGGATTAATATCACATTGTGAGTTGGGATGTATGCCTATAATAGATAACCATTTCATCCCAACCAACCTCTCTTGAAAGAAAGAAAATTGCTTCTGTGATGAACTTAATTTATAAAACAAAATCCTGTTAATACTGTAGGTAACAAAGTCTTCCTCCTTAGAAAAAGAAGTAAATAAATGAGTTGGCCGTGACCCAATATGGCAAAAAGACATTTTTCCTTAATTCCAGAATTGCATTTATTGATTTTGTTTTCATTGTGGATAGGGATTTATATAAACAACATTTGTCAGCTGTGGCCTTTAGCTCCTGAATAATGTTTGCTTGTTACAAACGGCCTTTTTGGAGTGCACCATAAATAAAAAGAATTTAGTTGACATAGCACAGCATCCGGTGTAGTGATTTGCACAAAAAAGTACATCTCCTGTATTATCCTTGTCACATCATCCTGTCCAACAGGCAAAGTGATAATGAAGATACTTTACTGGATGAATTAAACAGCAATCGAACTACTAGAGAAGCGAAGATAAAATTTATTTATGGCATTGTTTCACTAAAAGGGTGAGGGAGGGTCAGTCTTTTACTGTTTCTTCTAAGTTGTGAAATCAATATTTATGTGTTATCCCCAGCCACTGCTATAATCCCGTCCCTTCGGTTCGGTAAATAAAGTACTTGGGCAGTCCACTGGAATGCATTTGGAATACAGAATTGAGATTGTTTGGGTGGATAGTCAGAATAGTATAGCTCAGTTACAGGGCTAGGCGCAAAGGTCCTGTACAGTTTAAATTAAAAATGAGGAAGGTCACAGAAAAATGGTCAAACACTGTAACAACTGCTGGAAAAATATATAACAAACTTTGAAGCATCTGACAGTTTACATTTTTATTTGAACAGAAATTATCTGAAAAATTCCATGCAGATTTTTTTTTCATGCAGAACAAAAACAACAGTAGAAATAGGCTACCAAAGAAACGCAAACTACCTCTTTTGGATGCCATTGCTGCAGAATGGAATACACCTTGTTTTGCATCACAGAATTACAATGCGGGGCAACTTAAACCATGTAAAATGGGACACAATAGGCAATCTTGAATTGGCTGGTTATTAAACATTCCACCTAATATTCCCTCGCATTCACTTCAAAGGTAAGGAAATTCAAGTATGATGTACAAGCGGTGTTAATTATATACATCATCTCCCAAAAATTATCCCCACTGAATCCATAGAACAGGAACAGAACATGTAGCCTATACTTGAAATAAATCACATGCGGCTTCCTTAAGCTCAGCTGATGTCAGAAACCTATGTCTGTTGAGGAGGCTGGGCTGGGTTGAGCTGACACAATTTCCAAGCTCCTTCCCACCTATTGCACATTAAATTCTATATATATTTATAATTCTTTAGGCTCTGAGCCTAATCCCCATTCTAATTACCTCCTATCCTCATATCCATCTAGTAATTTTTCCTTCAATGTGTTATCATTCATTTATCACTGGCTCCGTCACCCTGGCTCCTCATCCAGTGTGTTTGTCATCTTAGTTTCCTAATTGACCCTATATCACTCCACCTCAAAAATGTTGACCTCTATCGTGGTCACATCACTCCTTTGTATCCTGCTTGTCAATTTGTTGTCATTTATGCCCCCATCACCTCCAGACATGTGTATTTGTCGGCATCACTGGCAATACCAGAATTAGCATTAGCCCATCCCTAATGCTCTTAAGCCAAGTGACTTACCACAGCTTTCAGAAGGCAGTTAAAAGTCAACCACCCTGCTCTGAAGCCACATGTAGGCCAGACCAGGTAAGGATGGCAGATTTCCTTTTCTAAAGGATATTAGTGAATCAGATGGATTTTTATGACATGGTAACCAAGATTGAGACTAGCTTTTCAATTCCAGATTATTAATTGAATTTTAAATTCTCCAGCTGCTGTGGGATTTGAACACATCACCAGAGCATTAATTTAGGTCTCTGGATTACTAATCCAGTGATGTTACCATTACACCACTGTCTCCCCATAATTTGCATATATTCTATCCCACATCCAGTCCAATTCCCCATCACCTCAGTGCCATTTACACACATTCAATCCTGGTTCCCCGATGTCTGGAATATAAAATGATCATTTTCACGTGTAAATTTCTGCTGGTCTTGTATATTTCTGCATTCTCCTCTGGCTCTACAATCCCCTGACAACTTTCTGTTTTTCCAACTCGGTTTCTTATGGATCCACAACCCCTTCTCCCGAAGTGCCATTTAACCATCTGGACCCTAAGCTCTGGAATTTGTTCTCTAAAACATTGATTTCTCCACCTCCCTCTGCTCCTTACAGGTCTTCTGTAAACCCCTCATTTTTGAGTGAGTTTTCAATCAATTCTAATGCATCCTTCTTTGACTCAATGCCATTTTAAAAAATCTGATTCTGCTTCTGACAACATAGAAACATAGGAGAACGAGTAGGCCATTTGGCCCCACCAACCTGCTCCACCATTCAACTTGATCATGGCTAATCTTCTATCTCACTGACCTCTTCCTATAATAGCCCCATATCCCTTGATGGCAATGGTATCTAAGGATCTATCACCCTCTGCTTTGAATATACTCAGTTATCCAGTGCTCTTGAAACCTACTTCATCTGAAGATTACAGTTGGTTTTGATGATCCATTCACACTGACCCATTGAATTACCTGGCACTTTGAAAACACATTTTTGCAATGAGATTATTTATCTTTGTAAACCTTTCACTGTTTCTTGAAAGTTAGCAAAGACAATGGGTGGGAATTTCCAGCCTCGCTCATCCTGAAACCCACCCGAGGTCAATGGACCTTTCCATGGTCCACCCCTCGCCCTCTCCGATTCCCGTGGTGGGCAGAGTGGTAAAATTCCAGCCAATCACTGAGAAGTAACCTTTGTTTCGACCTGGCTTTTGTCTACTTGTGCAGCTAAGAGTATAAAACTGCTTTTCGATACAACGAAAAGTTTACGTCTGAAGCATATTCTTTGGGCATTGCTGTTCACTTTTTATTTCTCATGTTGAGAAACCAGAAGAAAACTTATCCAAGCTAAGGGAAGAAGTTGAATGTTTTTCAACTCTGCTGCATCAGATGAATATTGGGCATCTCTTGGCAAGGCAGAATGCTGATAATGGAAGTTAAGCAGCACGCAGGGATCCCCAGCATGTTTGCACTCTTCAGTCAGCGATGACTCCATTGGCTGAGTCTTACGAGCCAAATGGATGATGGTTATGTCCACAAAGACATGTTCTATGGCAAGCTTGCTATCAGCATGAGGCCAACAGGTTGCCCTGGTCTGTGGTACAAATATGTCTGCACGCAAGACCTCAAGTTGACCATGGGAAGTCCTTGTTTTAGTCTGCTTGTACAGCGAAGAGTATTAAACTGAATGATTAGATGGCAAATAAGGGAGGCCGTTGGAAGTAATAAATATCAGTTGACCTCGGGCACAAAGCTATTCATCTGCGCTAGCTGTGGAAGGGACTGCCACTCACAAATCAGCCTCCACAGCCACAACAGACTATGTTCAAACCTGAAGTGATATCCATCTCAGGCACAGTATATCTCCCATGAGATGCCACCATGAGAAGCCAGCCACAATGTTGCTGCTGAATCCCACTGTTGATATGCAGACAAACTTTTTAAATTTGCAGGACCAGTTTCTTGCCTTTATTTTCATTAAGCTGCTGGCTGTATCTCAGCTGAGCATAAAAGGTCAACTTGAAGCAAAGGAGGGAATTTCTCCTTGTGACTTGGCCAAAAGATGATCTAGTCATTTAATTCAACACTGCTTTTTTATATTACGATAGTGTCTACATTTTAAAATTACTTCATTAGCTATAAAACTCATTGGTACATGTGAGGTCATGAAGGGTACTCTAAACATCCAAATCTTTCTTTTCAATGGCATTTTTGTGCCCAATGTTATTGTTATCGACAATACAACTCCAATACCAAAACAGCAGGCCAGCTGTTTTCAAACTATGGCGAGCAGGTGATAGTGGAAGCTTAAGTTTGCAGCTGCTGACATTGTAGAACCATAAAACCTTAAAATGCACAGATCTCTCAATCAGAGGAAAGTTTTATAAAGGCAAATCTCAGTAAGTGCCAAAAGTGCAAATTGCAGTCAAATTAGCTGAGATTCCATTGGTTACCTTTGGATTTTCAAAGCTATCAATTGTCACAAACTCTTAATTTATTCCTTTTGTACCTAAACTAGTTAATAACGTCTTGTTAACGTCTGCATTGAAAGAGAGTTGGAGCATCTGAGCATATAAATGGTGAAATGCTACAGTTAAAAAGAGTTAACAATTTAGTAAAAGAGTGACTTTAAAAAATGTGCTAACTAACTTTCTTGTCAATGAAGAGATGCTACAGAGATGTTTATAATGGCAATCTGCTTGGGAAATTTGAAAGGCAAAGGAGTGTTCTAAAGAAAGCCCTGAAATGATCATTGGCAGGCTACTTTTGGAACTCCTCTCCCTCATCTTATGACGTTGAACTATGGGACTAAAAGGCAGCACAGTGGCACAGTGGTTAGCACTGTTGCCTCACAGTGCCAGGAACCTGGGTTCGATTCCCGGCTTGGGTCACTGTCTGTGTGGAGTTTGCACATTCTGCCCGTGTCTGCGTGGGTTTCCTTTGGGTGCTCCGGTTTCTTCCTACAGTCCAAAGATGTGTGGGTTAGGTGGATTGGCCATCCTAAATTGCCCCGTAGTGCCAGGGGGCTAGCTAGGGTAAATGCATGGAGATATGTACTGTAGGATTCTATGATTCTATGTTTCAAAGCAAAGGAAACCATATTCAGCCTGCCCCAGTAGCCTGCCGGTGCCAATGTTCTGCTTCACTGAATGCCAGTGCAGTTCTCAGTTCAATAAACTGCTTCTATTGCATGTAGTTGTCTCCAACATTCCAGCTGACCCTTGATCATTGAACAGGGGATCAGGATGTGCATTTAGAGAGTCAGGTAACCAGTCTGCTGAGATCCTATTACATTGATATTTTCTGAGGAATTGCAAATCTTAGATGGCTTATGTCCCTAATGAGACAAGCACAATGCTAGAAATGTGCACATTAAGATTTTCTAGACTTTTTCATTTTTGAAAATGGGTGTAAAAATAGGAGTGCTGTTATGTTGCTGCTCTGGTCTTTTTACCCTGTTCTCTGATCTGTGTTCCCAGCAAATGGAAACTCATTCACTTGATACTGTGTCCAGTATTTTCCTTGCCCACCACAGATAAGTAGGTATGTGTATTCATAGCCACTGCATTTAGATATACAAATCTTTGCATATAATATGGGTGTGTAGCTACTGATATTAATAGTCCATCTATTTAGGGCATGAGTTTTAAGGTGATTGGCAAGAAATATTAAACACTATCAAAATATTTAATTAATTTACATCCATCCTACTTCATCAAACAGCCCTACAAAATGAATTAATACGTTTCCCAACTTAGGATATTTATTTACAATCTCTCTCAAAATTTAGAATCATTGAATCTTACAGCACAGAAGGGGGCCATTTGGTCCATCATGCCTGTGCTGGTTCTTTGATAAAGCTGTCCAATTTAGTTCCATGCTACAGATTTTTCCTATTACTCTCCAAATACAAAGAATCATGGAATCACACATGCCCAACAAGTGAAGAGGGCACTCAGAAAACATACCACTGCCACAGTGCATTGATGCAACATCATTTCAATACTCAGGTCTTCCTTGATGTTGTTCCCTACCTGATCCTCTACAATGCTGCAAAAAATCAATCTTTATATTAAGAGCTTTACTCTCTCTGAGGAAGTTTCAAGCCAATCCATATTCAGTGACCTGCTCTGAAAACTCTGCTTGCATTTTGACAACTGTGGTAAATTTCACCACAGCTGCTGAGACAACCCACAACATTCTAAAAAAAAACGCACAACAAGGAGGTGTGGGATAGAGGGAAAGTTGGCCGATTGGATAGGTAACTGGCTATCTGATCGAAGACAGAGGGTGGTGGTGGATGGAAAATTTTCGGATTGGAGGCAGGTTGCTAGCGGAGTGCCACAGGGATCAGTGCTTGGTCCCCTGCTCTTTGTGATTTTTACTAATGACTTAGAGGAGGGGGCTGAAGGGTGGATCAGTAAATTTGCTGATGACACCAAGATTGGTGGAGTAGTGGATGAGGTGGAGGGCTGTTGTAGGCTGCAAAGAGACATAGATAGGATGCAAAGCTGGGCTGAAAAATGGCAAATGGAGTTTAACCCTGATAAATGTGAGGTGATTCATTTTGGTAGGTCTAATTTAAATGTGGATTACAGGGTCAAAGGTAGGGTTCTGAAGACTGTGGAGGAACAGAGAGATCTTGGGGTCCATATCCACAGATCTCTAAAGGTTGCCACTCAAGTGGATAGAGCTGTGAAGAAGGCCTATAGTGTGTTAGCTTTTATTAACAGGGGGTTGGAGTTTAGGAGCCGTGGGGTTATGCTGCAACTGTACAGGACCTTGGTGAGACCACATTTGGAATATTGTGTGCAGTTCTGGTCACCTCACTATAAGAAGGATGTGGAAGCATTGGAGAGAGTGCAGAGGAGATTTACCAGGATGCTGCCTGGTTTGGAGGTTAGGTCTTATGAGGAAAGGTTGAGGGAGCTAGGGCTGTTCTCTCTGGAGCGGAGGAGGCTGAGGGGAGACTTAATAGAGGTTTATAAAATGACGAAGGGGATAGATAGAGTGAACATTCAAAGACTATTTCCTCGGGTGGATGGAGCTATTACAAGGGGGCATAACTATAGGGTTCATGGTGGGAGATACAGGAAGGATATCAGAGGTAGGTTCTTTACACAGAGAGTGGTTGGGATGTGGAATGGACTGCCTGCAGTGATAGTGGAGTCAGACACTTTAGGAACATTTAAGCGGTTATTGGATAGGCACATGGAGCACACCAGGATGATAGGGAGTGGGATAGCTTGATCTTGGTTTCAGATAAAGCTCGGCACAACATCGTGGGCTGAAGGGCCTGTTCTGTGCCGTACTGTTCTATGTTCTATGTTCTAACATTCTAAAAAAAACTTAGCTCTATCTTCTAATCTTAATGAATCCTTTAAACATTTCAGTATCTGGAGCCACATCTTCACCAAAAATCAATCAGTTCTTCCTTAGACCATGCCCCTATCTGTTTACCAAGTATTGTTGATATCTGTTCATCAGTTTTTGAAATATCCATTGAAATCTTGCTACCATTCATCCCAGCAGAATCTTACAGTCCTACCGACAGCATATTCCTGCCGCCACGAGTGCATTCAACAGTAAACCCCACTGACAAAGGTGGGATCATAAGATCCCACCACCAAAACGCAGCCACGAAATGTGCCACAGAGAAAATTCCAGCCCATGGACTGTGTCCATGGAAAACCTGCAAGATTGGGAAAAATGATTTGGAACAAATCCCATAATTTAGAGATTCTGAGAAATGAAGTCAGTTCTAGTAATGGATAGTGTCATGAATGGAAGTGCTGCACTTATTTAATACTTCATCATATCTTCAAAATATCTCCAAACCACTTCACAGAGAATGAATTACTTTGAAATATAGTGACAGTTGTTATGGGTTCTGATTTCAACAAAGCGCAAATGCAGGGAGTGAGAACAGCATGTAGGAGTACTGAATGAACATGAGAGGAAGGTACAAGGGACTAATGATCATAGTAGTATTGACAAAATCGAAACAGGAAAGATTGCAACAGACAGAGTCAAGAGGGATCACAAACAGGCATGAAAAGATCAAAGTTAAACACACGTATTACTTCACACAGATTTATAATGGAACCTGTATCTGTGAAGTCAGCTTTCCCATTTGTACATATTTGTGCATTTGTATATCTGTGAGAATAAGTTCTTACTGATAGATTTATCATTGAAGCTTGAATTCAAAATTCAGCTCTGTAAAGCCCGTTGGACTACACTACCTTGGCAAGGCAGCTGCAGTCTGGGCTGGCTGGTGACACATGATACAGCAAGGTCATGGCAGTGATGGGAGGGCAAATTATTTGTCAACTTGAGAGAGGACTGGAGGTTCCTGCTCCATGGATCTGACATCCCATTCCGGAATGGCACCTGAGCAATCCTAGTACTCTCCATTGATCCCGCCACCAACGAGCGAGCACTGTCTCCCACTACCGCAAAACACGTCGCAGAGTGGGAAAAATGCCCCCCTTTCTGTTTACAAACAGACTAACAGTAGGGGTGAACACATTACCTCCTCCTTTGAATAATTTGAGTGATGTCAAAATGACATTGATGGCCGGATTTTCCGGACACTCGCTCACTTGTTAACAAGCCAATTGACACCAGTAGCATGCTGCCATAATTTGGTGGGCATGGACAGTCCAGTAGGAGTGTGCAGGCCGTTTTTAAAAATCTTTTTAAGAAGGTGGGAAGGAAGGGGGTAGCTATTTTCTGGGGATATCCTTTGCAATTTTGTAGACAGATAATATTCCCTTTTCTTCCAACCTGCCTGCTCACCAAAAGCCACTGCATCCAATCCCCTCCATAAACTGGTTGAACTCTCCCCGTACAATATCCAGGATTTACCTTGCTCCAGGATCCATTGGGCCTTCTCCTTGGGATTGGTTGCAGTGCCCACTATGCTGCCAAGACTGCTGGAGCTGCTAGTCAATCTGATTGGTCAAAAGTTACACAATTACCCAGTGAAGGGTAGAAGTCCCAGCATCAGGCACTTTAGCCCACCAGCAATGCACTGTTGCAGGACAGACTGGTGGCTTCCTGCTGGCTTTGCTTCTGGGGGGATGGTGAAGGTTGGTCCCCCTCCGTGCACACCCCCTCCCTTCTCCCCACCCCTCACACCTCTAATTGGAAGATTTTCTGGCTGCTTCTGCTTGATTACTTGTTTTCTTATAACTGTTTTTGTTTCTCAATGGATTTTTTCTATCCACTTCCCTTTCATCTGATTAATCTTTTCTCCATCCTTTCAGCTGTGACCTATTTTTGAATGTGGCGGTGGCTGTATGACATTTTTATGTGCTGTTGATCTGTGACATTGAAGTGCAACACACAAAGTGTAATGTGAGTGGCAAAATATGTGGTAGACGGGATGTTGTTCTGCATGTACTCAAAGAGCTTTCACAGCATTGCTGAGGATGAATCCTCGTGGGATCTTCTGGTCTCACTGGTGGGAACGGAGATTTCAATGACTTGCCAGCCCCGCGTCAGGGAATTACGTGGCGGGTGAGCTGGGTGGCTGTAAAATTCCAGTCCAGATCCTCAGGGCTTGGCTCCTGGCATTGACTAAAACAGCTATCTATTCCCACTGCCTTTTGAGCGTTTTGCCTACATGGCCTACTCCTGGCCCCCTTTGGATAGAACACATCTCTCCTCCTCTGCACCTTCTGAACCATGATCTCCAGAGCAGTGTCAGAATATCATGGAGTCCGCTGTCTGCCATGCCACCTTTCTGTCTTTCTGAGGTCAGAATCAGTTTCGAATGACTGCTCCAGCTACAGTGCACTTCATTTTTAATGAATGCAGACGAGCTTCAACATGCTAGCTTCTCACAAATCTGCTGTGTTTTACAGCCACTCAACAGCACAGTTAGCACTGGCTGGACTAGTAATCCAGAGGCCCAGGCTAATGCTCTCAGAACATCCCACCATTGCTGTTGGTGGAATTTAAATTCAATTAAGAAAATCTTGAATTGATGAGCATGAAACTTTAAATGATTGGCATAAAAACCCATCTGGTTCACCAATGTCCTTTCGGAAAGGAAATCTGATTTGAATTTGATTTGATTTATTATTGTCACATGTATTAACATGCAGTGAAAAGTACTGTTTCTTGCGCTATACAGACAAAACATACCGTTCATAGAGAAGGAAACAAGAAAATGCAGAATGTAGTACAGTCATAGCTAGGGTGCAGAGAAAGATCAAATTAATGCAAGGTAAGTCCGTTTAAAAGTCTGACAGCAGCAGGAAAGAAGCTGTTCTTGAGTCGGTTAGTATGTGACCTCAGACTTTTGTATCTTTTTCCCGAAGGAAGAAGGTGGAAGAGAGAATGTCTGGGGTGTGTGGGGTCCTTAATTATGCTGGCTGCTTTGCCGAGGCAGCGGGAAGTGTAGACAGAGTCAATGGATAGGAAGCTGGTTTGCGTGATGGATTGGGCTACATTCACGGCCTTTTGTAGTTTCTTGCGGTCCTGGGCAGAGCAGGAGCCATACCAAACGATGATACAACCAGAAAGAATGCTTTCTATGGTCATCTGTAAAAGTTGTTGAGAGTCATAGCTGACATGCCAAATTTCCTTAGTCTTCTGAGAAAGTAGAGGCATTGGTGAGCTTTCTTAACTATAGTGTCGGCATGGGGGGACCAGGACAGGTTGTTGGTAATCTGGACACCTGAAAACCTGAAGCTCTCGACCCTTTTTACTTCGTCCCCATTGATGTAGACAGGAGCATGTTCTCCTTTCTGCTTCCTGGAGTCGATGACAATCTCCTTCGTTTTGCTAACATTGAGGAAGAGATTATTGTTGCCACACCAGTTCACCAGATTCTCCATCTCATTTGTCATCAACAAACTTGAAAATCGAGTTGGACGGGAATTTGGCCACACTGTCATAGGTGTACAATGAACATAGTAGGGGGCTGAGAACACAGCCTTGTGGGGCACCGCCGTCTTCACCTGGTCTGGCCTACATGTGACTTCAGAGCCATATCAACGTGGTTGATCCTCAACTGTCCTCTGAAATAGCCGAGCAAGCCATTCAGTTTCAGGGACAATTAGGGATGGGCAACAAGTTCTGGCCATACCAGTGATGCTCACATCCATGACAATTTTTAAAAAAATACATTGCATTAAGTAAATTGGCAGGCAGCACAATATTGATATTCTGCCTGTATAATATTGAATGGACATGGATCAATCTCACATCATGAACCCCATTTTTGTTTTAGGAGCTATTGAACTTAGCCTGCTGAACACACTTCCAGTGGAGGAAATTTAAGGTTCCAATGGGAGTGGGCACTGAGGCAGGTGGGTACAGTGCCATTATGTCCGCAGACTATTTTCCTGGAGACAGGATAAGGAGTGGCTGGGTTATCCACCCGCAAATGGCAGCAGCTGTCCCACCCATTTAATGGCCTTTTATCAGAAGCCGAATGGAATTTTTCAGTCGGCCTCCAGATCCCTGGAGGCGGCAGGGAACAGGGCAGCTGCCTGCAGGCTCAGAGGCTCTCCCTGTCAGCCAGGTTTCAGCTGCCCTGTGGGCGTAGTTCCCACTGACCACACCACCACCTCCCCCCCACTCTTCGTCCCCACATACCCCTCCTACCCTTCCCGCTCAACCTGACCTGACTGCTGAGAGCGCTTTTTTAGTTTAAATGTTTTAAAAAGTTGAAGAGTGGGTGTCCCAGTCTTGGGACGGCCTGCCCTCTGGCCACCAACTGAACAATTCAAGAAAAATGACAGATGCGTGACTGCTCCCCACGTAGGGAGCCTGGTGACAGGGCCCTAAAGCTCACAGGGAAAATCCTGCCCTCGAAATACATTCTGCTGTCTGTCATTATCCCAATCACGACCCCATTCAATGCTGGGATAGTTAAAGACTCCCAGTTTACGCCAGTTTTTGTAACTCTCAATAATTTCTTTGCAAATCTGCTCCCTTTGACTATAGACTCTTTGTTAGTCTACAAAATATTGTATTGTAATAGCTGCTTTTTACTGTCTTTATTCCAACTGGACAGATCCTGTCTTTGACCTCTCCTGCCTACATTGTAATATTTTCCCGAACCAAAACTGCTGCTCCTCCTCTGATTTTGTTTCTGTATTTTTTTCTGAATACCTTGTAACCAATGGGCTGCCCCTTTAATTTGTCCCTCGGTTTATTTGATTTAGTATAATTGGTTATCTGTTTTACTCAAGATAGGAGAATTCCAGAGATTACTATCCTTAAGGTCTTGCTTTTTAAACTCCTCCATCATTCCTTAAACTCTGACCAGGGATTTTTTGGCATTTATCCAAATCTGAAACTTAGTGCATTCTTTCTAGAAGTTGCTAACTGTTTACAAGAGCAACAATTATTTTTGAGTTCTCAGTATAAGAAAAGACTTAATATCGCACCTTTCATGGCCACAAGACACCCCAAAGTGCTTTACACCCATCAAAGTGCGGTGTAGTCATGGTTGTAATGTAGGAATTTGATGCAGCAATCCCCCTCAAACAGCAATGTGATAGTTTTGTAATGCTCAGAGGATGCAAGCGGGAGACTTATCTTTCGATTTGTAATCTTAGCTGGTATGCTAGTGAAATATTGTATTGCACTGTATTGTTTGGAAATGCACAGTAAGAAGTCTCACAACACCAGGTTAAAGTCCAACAGGTTTATTTGGCAGCACTAGCTTTCAGAGTCTCAGGCTCCTTCATCAGGTGAGTGAGGACTTATGTCCACAAACAGGTCATATACAGACACAAACTCAATTTACAAGATAATGGTTGGAATGCGAGTCTTTACAGGTAATCAAGTCTAAAAGGTACCTTTAATGTATATGACCTGTTTGTGAACACAAATCCTCACCCGCCTGATGGAGCCTGAGACTCCGAAAGCTAGTGCTGCCAAATAAACCTGTTGAACTTTAACCTGGTGTTGTGAGACTTCTTACTGTGTTTACCCCAGTCCATCTCCACATCTTGTTTGGAAATACCATTTGTCAGATGAGAAATTAAACTGAGGGGCAGTTATAGACCTTACAATTATGCCGGTAAATGATAACGATTCTGCTGCACCAGATTATAATGATATGGACTGAGGAATAAATATTGGCCAGGTCACCAGGGATAACTCCGCTGCTGTTCTTTGAATAGTGCCATGGGATCTTTTAAGCCCACCTCCGGGGCCTCGATTTAACTTCTCGTCTGAAAAGAAGTGATAAAGATCCAATAAAAGACAGGCTGCTTCTATAACTAGTGAGAGTTTAATTTGTCATACAGGTTATGTGGTACAAATTACCCTCTAAATGTAAGGGTAGATTTGTGAGGTCTTGCGCTATTTCCTTACTTTGTCTCAGTAATTCTTCCATTGATTTCCTAATTGGCTTGCGCCCCTCCTTCTGACAGGCCCATTTTCTTCATAACGCAAGTGCTTGCTCTTAGCATTACAGCTAATAGATGTACGCTTTGGATTCTCATTGATAGATATAGAATCAATACAAACATTTTGAAGTTGATGTAAGGTTCAGCCGAATGCACCATGATTTATAGAGGAGGAGATTACACTCACTACGCCAGTTCCCCCATTTCAGTACTCCCTTTACTAAAATACACAACCATATAATCCAATATATCGCTCACCCAAGCTGAAATAAATGACCTTCTTTGTTGCAGCATCTGCTAGCATAATTGTTTGTAAGCAATTGCAGCATTTTTCTGGTTGTCTTCACAGAGATTACAAATGTTACACGATAGGCAGCAGTTTTTGTCTCTCACATAACATTCCTGGATCTATTTATCGGTTCTATTCAGCCTTGTGGTATAAAACAGATGAAATAATTTGTATGCAATTGTTGACTGAGAAGTAAATTAATGTATAAATGTTCCACCTGTGTTCCCTTGACCTGGAGCCAGGTACACTGGGAACGCACAGCCCATGATTTTCAAATCCAAGTCAGAAATTAATCCTTCAATCTGTAATCTTAGCTGGTAAAGGACTGTGTTGTTGGAAACGCCATTCTTCAGATGAGAAATTAAACAGATGTCAATTACAATCATGTAGGTAGACAATGATGGGTGGCATTTTCCACCCTGGACGTGGTATGTTTTGTGGTGATGGAGGCAACCCACCATTGGCCAGCAGCAGAATCTTCTGGTGCTGCTGCATTGAATGGGGTTTCCCATTATTCACACCCTCCGCCGCTGGGGGGGGGGTGCAGAGTCACCGTCAGCGCGGCTGGAAGGTCTCACCAGGGGGAAGGGCCAGAAAATCTTACCCATTCTGTACACATTCGAAACAGAACTGGGAATTCACCCATATTCCAGCCTGTGTACTTCCCTTAATTAGCCACACCAAAAACTCGATTAATTGGTCATGTATTTTCTGGAATCCTGTGGAATAAACTATTATTCTAATTACCTAAGGCAAGAGTCACCCAAATTCAAGTAATTTTTAAACGGTACAGAGTAGTGAGAAGCAATATAGAATTGATATTACCATTGGTTGTGTCAGCGGAGCTTCTGTCAGATGAGCGAGGGCTGCAACATTAGACAAGGATCCCTCTTTGTAGATTCCTGCCCAATCTACTTGATTTCTGGGGTGGGATTTTCCGAACATGTTTGCCCCAAGCCCGGAAAATCCCGTCCAAGGTCAACAGACCTTTGCATTGTCCAACCTCGCCTGCTACGATTCCCCTGGTGGGCGGGACAGAAAAATTCCACCTCTGATCTTCCAGATAGTTTTATTCTATGTTAACAAACACAAAATGACTGCAAGTGTGATTTCTTGTCTGTTTGGGATGGGAGCACACTGTACCTTCTGCTTATCCAATTGGAGTGAACATAAATTGTTTTAATCTTATGCAAGAAAACACTTAAAGGGGCATTAGATTTTTTGAGGCAGATTTGTTTATTCATTTTTATTTTTCTCTGAGGCTTTTCAGTGTTTTGTATTCTCTCTCTAAAAAGATAGGAAATCTTTATGTAAGTTAGTACTAGTTGCTGAGTAATGCCTGCAAGACCGCTGAAATGCCCAGTTTGAATAATTTACAAGAATATGCAAAGCAGAAAACAATAAGGGCAAACATACCTCTGTCAACCCTGCAAAGTCTTCCTTGCCAACATATGGTGGCTAGTGCCGAAATTGGGAGAGCTGTCTCACCGACTGGTCAAGCAACAGCCTGACTCACAAAATCATATCTAACAGGTAATGTTTCAGACAGCACTATCACCATCCCTGGGTATCACAGAATCACACCTAATGTTGGACACTGTGGGTGGGATATTCAGGCCGCATTCGCCCCAAGACTGGAAAATCCCACCCGAGGTTAATGGATCTTTGCATGGTCCTGTCCCACCCACTATGATTCCCACAGCGGGCGACATGGAAAAATTCCACCCTGTGTTCCAAGTTTTACAAGCCTAGGCTGGTAGGGTACGGTCAGTACCTTGCCGATCATGAACAGTTAAAGGGGCATGCTGTTTGATATGATCTGCCTGTCTTTGGCTGTACATCTCAAAGCTCTGGAACAAAATTCATCATTAACAAAAAATACCTACTGAGGTGTGAGTGAGAATAGGTACATAATTACAGAAAATTTGTGGCTGGAGATAGGTGGAGATATGATATGTTTCACATGCACTCTTAATCGGTCCTTCAGTCAGGCAATTTGTCTTCAATTACCACATGCTGCCTTCCTGCTTCTTCATTATTGCTTAATCATACATAGACATAATGAAATATGGAAAATGAGCTGTAGTAAATCAAAATAGATGTCATGATGGGATGTTGCCAGCAAAAATGTTCGTCACGAATGTTTCATATCTTAGAAAACAGCAAAGAATTACATGTTATCACCAGCAAATGCATCTTATGTCAATTATTTAATTAAGAAATGTTTTTTTTGGAAAGCTACTTTTATTTAGAAAGACTTATTTTTACTCATTCATGGAACGCGAGTGTCACTGGAAAGATCAACATCTATTGCCCATCCCTAATTGCCCTTCATAACAATAATTCTGGCTTCACTAGAAAAGTATAATAATTGAAAAACTTACATTATTTCATACTTCATCAATTCAAGATACAAAACACAAAATATAATTGATATTACGCCTGGTAACATTAAATATGTGTTTTTATTTTAGTTTCTAATGACATAGAACAGTAATCTGAAAATCTATGATCTCCAATTCCAGAGATTGCATTTGCTGGTGCCCGCCAACATAGATTCCATTGGAGTTTGCAAAGGCAATTGGAGGACACTTAGTTTACTTGGTACTAGTGGACACCTGCACCACTGATGGCTTATCTCCAGCTACAGTCTGCTTTATGCAGCAGGAAGGGTAAAATTCAATGTCTATTGATACCTGCCTCTGACCTTGTTGTGTTTCATTTTGTTCCCTGCATGTGAAAGGGATTATTTATAACCAAGGTTTACAGTTTTTGGAAGGGTTCAGGCCTCTCCAAGCCTGAAACCCTCCTCATCCCCACCCAATGGGACATAATTGCAAACATCTAGATGTCAGTGTATGTCATCTCTCTTGGTATATACCACCTCCAATAATACACTAGATCCCAGCAGAGCAAGCAAAGTGGAAACTCCTAGCATATGTAGTCCTCAATCCCAGTTCCACCTCCTGGAAATCCAGTTGACACCATAGTCTTGTGTGGGGTGGTGAAGATGTCACTGTTTACATCAACCCTGACAGAACATCTCACAATTGGCAGGCATCTGCAAAATAAAGGCAAAACACTGTGGATACACAGCCTCGGTCATTAATGTCAATTAAGAAAAGCATTTGTTCTGTTATTGAATCCTGGAGAACCCGTATATTCCTCCTGTCTGAAAAACAATCATTCACCACAGCTCTGTTTCCTTTTACTGAGTAAGAAGTTTAACAACACCAGGTTAAAGTCCAACAGGTTTATTTGGTAGCAAAAGCCACACAAGCTTTCGGAGCTGCAAGCCCCTTCTTCAGGTGAGTGGGAATTCTGTTCACAAACAGAGCATATAAAGACACAAACTCAATTTACATGAATAATGGTTGGAATGCGAATACTTACAACTAATCAAGTCTTTAAGAAACAAAACAACATGAGTGGAGAGAGCATCAAGACAGGCTAAAAAGATGTGTATTGTCTCCAGACAAGACAGCCAGTGAAACTCTGTGGGGGTTACAAATAGTGGGACATGAACCCAATATCCCGGTTGAGGCCGTCCTCGTGTGTGCGGAACTTGGCTATCAGTTTCTGCTCAGCGACTCTGCGCTGTCGTGTGTCGCGAAGGCCGCCTTGGAGAACGCTTACCCGAATATCAGAGGCCGAATGCCCGTGACCGCTGAAGTGCTCCCCAACAGGAAGAGAACAGTCTTGCCTGGTGATTGTCGAGCGGTGTTCATTCATCCGTTGTCGCAGAGTCTGCATAGTTTCCCCAATGTACCATGCCTCGGGACATCCTTTCTTGCAGCGTATCAGGTAGACAACGTTGGCCGAGTTGCAAGAGTATGTATCGTGTACCTGGTGGATGGTGTTCTCACATGAGATGATGGCATCTGTGTCGATGATCCGGCACGTCTTGCAGAGATTGCTGTGGCAGGGTTGTGTGGTGTCATGGTCACTGTTCTCCTGAAGGCTGGGTAGTTTGCTGCGGACAATGGTCTGTTTGAGGTTGTGCGGTTGTTTGAAGGCAAGAAGTGGGGGTGTGGGGATGGCCTTGGCGAGGAGTTCGTCTTCATCAATGACATGTTGAAGGCTCCGGAGGAGATGCCGTAGCTTCTCCGCTCCGGGGAAGTACTGGACAACGAAGGGTACTCTGTCCACACACGAGGACGGCCTCAACCGGGATATTGGGTTCATGTCCCACTATTTGTAACCCCCACAGAGTTTCACTGGCTGTCTTGTCTGGAGACAATACACATCTTTTTAGCCTGTCTTGATGCTCTCTCCACTCATGTTGTTTTGTTTCTTAAAGACTTGATTAGTTGTAAGTATTCGCATTCCAACCATTATTCATGTAAATTGAGTTTGTGTCTTTATATGCTCTGTTTGTGAACAGAATTCCCACTCACCTGAAGAAGGGGCTTGCAGCTCCGAAAGCTTGTGTGGCTTTTGCTACCAAATAAACCTGTTGGACTTTAACCTGGTGTTGTTAAACTTCTTACTGTGTTTACCCCAGTCCAACGCCAGCATCTCCACATCATGACTCCATTTACTGAGCCAACTTTGTATTCATGCTGTTACTGTCCCTTTTATTCAATTTTGCTGACATGTTCATTCGGTGGCACTTTATCAAACACCTTTTGTAAGTTCAAGCACACCTCATCAACCAGATTATCCTAATGAACCCTCTCTGTTGTCGCATTGAAAAACTGATGATAATTTGACACATGCTCCTACATAGGAACATAGGATTTAGGAGAAGAAGTTGACCATTCAGCCCTTCGAGACTGCCCTGCCATTCAAGAAGATCATGAATGATCTGATTGGTCTCAACCACACATTCCTGTCTGCCCCTGGAACTCTTGACTCCTTTGTCTATCAAAATCTTAGCCTCGAATTCATTCAATGATCCATTGCTTTCTGGGAAAGAGAATTCCAAAGACTAGCAACTTTCTGAGAGAAAAAAAATCTCCTCACTTCCATCTTAATAGGGAAACATCTTATTCTTAAATTATGTCCTCTCGTTCTATTCTCCCCACAAGAGGAAACATCTGCCTAGTATCCACCTGATCAAGATCCATCAGGATCTTATATGTATCACTAAAATCACCTCTCATTCTTCTAAACAGTAATGAACACAGGCTCCACCTGTTTGACCTTTCTTTCAGACAAGCCCTTCATCCCAGGAATGAGTCAAGTGAACCTTCTCTGTGCTGCTTCCAATGCAATCATATCCTTTTCAAATAACCAGACCAAAGCTGTACTCCAGATGTGGTCTCATCAAGGCTCTGTAGTAAATCTTCCTTAGTTTTATATTCCATTCTCCATGCAATAAACTACAACATTCCATTTGTCTTTCAATCACTCACTGTACCTGTTTACTATCCTTTTGTGATTCATATATCAGGATATCCAAATCCCTTGATATCGCAGAGTTCTGTAATCTCCCTCCATTTAAATAGTAAACTGCTTTTTTATTCTTCCTGCCAAAGTGGACAAGTTCACAGTTTCCCATATTAAATACCATCTGCCAATTTTTTGTCCACTCACGTAAACTATCTATGTCCCTTTATAGGCTCTTTCCTCTTGACAACTTACTTTGCTACCTACATTGATGTCATTAGTAAATATAGGAACCATACAGTTGGCCCCTTCAACCAAGTCATTGATATAGATTGTAAAATGTTGAAAATCCAGCACTAAACCCTCCACTAATTACAGCTTGTTAACCCAAAAAGGACACATTTACCCCTAATCTCTGCTTGCTGTTAGCTAACCAATCCTTTGTCCATGCTAATATATTTCCACCTTCACCTTATCCTCTTATCCTTTGATGTGGTACTTTATCAAATGCCTTTTGGAAATCCAAGTATACCACATCTACAGGCTCCCCTTTATCCAGCTTGCTGATACTCCCTCAAAGAATTTAAGTAAATAAGTTAAACACGATTTCTCTTTCACAAATGTGACAATATTGTACCTTTAATAAATGTATTTGTCATGTTTCTTGTGTAGGATCTGTTTTAACAGTCTTTTAAAAATACTAATGTTGTTTTGTTGATATCCAGCAGCCCTGTGTTGTCACTGCAACAACATAATTGTTGCTAATTGCTAGAATGTTTGTTTTAATCTGGACTAATGCTGTTCTGTTGTTTTTAGGGATTTCCCCTGAGGTTTTGCAGAGTAGAAACTTGATCAGGTTGATTGTCAGGTAAGTTCATATGACTGGGTGGAGCTAGGCTTACACAGATAATTCAAGCTTAGTAGCTGTTTAGATGCTGCTTAGAGTTGTTAGAGAGCAGGACCTCTCTTTTCCCCTCTGATGTTGAGACTGGAACCTGTCAGGAAATAAGTCTTTCTCTGAGAAGACTGAGAAGCTGGGAGCTACAGAGAGAGGTAGACCTTTCTGTCTCTGAAGTCTGAGGACTGGGAGCTGCCAGAGACTAGGTTTACTTCTCTGAAGTTCTGCTGTTTGAGAATATATCCTTTTCTGGAAACTGTTGTGTGGACCTCTGTCCAGAGGTGCTAAAAGGCTGGAAACCTAATATCCATGTAAACTTCTGTACTAAAGAATCTGTAATTATCTTGCAATTGTGTCTTTGCCTATATATGCCACTCACCTGATAAAGAGGCAATGTTCCAAAAGCTCATGATTCCAAATGAACCTGTTGGACTTTACCCTGGTGTTGTGAGACTTCTTACTGTGCTAAAGAAGGAATTTATGTCTGTGAGGGAATACTGCTAAATTGGAAAAATAGAGATCGCCATGTTTGCCATGTTTAAGTAATACAATTGGTAAAAGTTATGTTATATTCTGTATTCTTAAATAAAGTTTGTTTTGATAAAAGCTTCCTAGTGGGTCAATTTCAACATACCTGAGCAAAACACTTTATGCTTACCCTTATGCCAAAATCAAATGTAAAAGTTGGGTTCTCGGCTAAAATATACCTTGGAGTTTCTGGTCCCGAACACAAAACCATGTTGACCACGCCCGAATACATTATAATTTTCTAAATATCTTGTTATAACCTTCTTAATAATGGATTCTAGCAATTTTCCTATGACAAATGTTAGGCTAACTAGCCTAATTTTCACTCCTTCCTCGGATATTTTCCAATCTGCTGGGACACTTCCAGAATCTAAAGAGTTTTGGCAGGTTTACACCTGTGCATTTACTGTCTCTGCAGAAACTTATTTTAAGACCTTAGAATGCGGGCCATTTGGTCTTTGGGACTTGTCAGCCTTTAGGTCTAGTTTTCTTCCCAACACCTTTTCTCTGCTGTTTCTAATCATAAGTTCCGCTCTCACTTTCACTTCATGATTTTCAAGTATCTTTGGGAAGTTTTCTAAGTCTTTTGCAGTGGAGATAGACACAGAATACCTGTTCAATGTCTTCACAATTTCCTTGTTTTCCATTAGTATTTCCCCAGACTCACTCTCTGGAGGACCAACACTCACTTTAGTTACTCTTTTCCTATTTAAAGATCTGTGGAAACTTTTACTATCTTTTTTATTACTAACTATATTTCTCTCATATTCTATTTTCTTACTCATTTTTTTTTGCTGGTTCTTAAAATCTGACTGGTCTTCTGACCTACCACTAATCTTTGCCAATTTATATCGTGTTTCTTTCAATTTGATACTATCCTTAACTTAGCTTCTCAAAACGTCTTTCTTTATCACGGGGATACATCTTTGCTGAGAGTTATTGAGATCTCCCTAAACGTCTGCCACTGCATCTCCGCCATCCTACCTTTCAACCTTATTTCATTTTCAGTTCATTTTTTTCTTTTAGCTAGCTCTGCCTTCATACTCTTAAAACCTTTATTCGGGTTTGAAACACTGGTCTTCGACCCACACTTCTTCCCTTCAAACTGAGTGTGAAATTCTATATGTTATGATCGTTGTCACCGAGAGGTTCCTTGTTTATTACTAGGACTTGAACAGCTAGCTCCCTGGTTGGCACAAGAATGTACTTGTCTAAGAAATTGTTCTGAAAACACTCTATGAATGCATTTTCCAGGCTACCTTTGCCAATCAGATTTGCCAATCAACATGTAGATTAAAATCACCCATGATGATTGCAGGACTTTTGATTTATGCTCCATTTATTTCTCCTGTATACTCTGTTAAGAGACCTATAAATTATTCCCACAAGTTACCTCTTCATAGAATCCCTACAGTTCAGAAAGAGGCCATTTGCTCCAACATTTGGACAGGAATGAGATAGAGAATCTGGTGAACTGGTATGGCAACAATAATCTCTCCCTCAATGTCAACAAAACGAAGGAGATTATCATCGACTTCAGGAAGCATAAAGGAGAACATGTCCCTGTCTACATCAACGGGGATGAAGTAGAAAGGGTCGAGAGCTTCAAGTTTTTAGGTATCCAGATCAGCAACAACCTGATCCCTCCATGCCAGCACTATAGTTAAGAAAACCTACCAACGCCTACCAACGCCTACCAACTTTCTCAGAAGCCTAAGGAAATTTGGCATGTCAGCTACGACTCTCACCAAACTTTACAGATGCACCATAGAAAGCATTCTTTCTGGTTGTATCACAGCTTGGTATGACTCCTGCTCAGTCCAAGACCGCAAAGAACTTCAAAGGTCGTGAATGTAGCCCAATCCATCACACAAACCAGCCTCCCACCCATTTACTCTATCTACACTTCCCACTGCCTCGGCAAAGCAACCAGCATAATTAAGGACCCCACGTACCACCTTCTTCCTTCGGGAAAAAGATACAAAAGTCTGAGCTCATGTACCAACTGACTCAAGAACAGCTTCTTCCCTGTTGCTGTCAGACTTTTGAATGGACTTATCTTGCATTAAGTTGATCTTTCTCTACATCCTACATTCTGCACTCTCTTGTTTCCTTCTCTATGAACGATATGCTTTGTCTGTATCGCGCGCAAGAAACAATACTTTTCACTGTATACTAATACATATGACAATCATAAATCAAATCAAATCAAAAGTCTGCACCGACTCTCTGAAAGAACATTCCACTCAGGGCGGCACGGTAGCACAGTGGTTAGCACTGCTGCTTCACAGCTCCAGGGACCTGGGTTCGATTCTCGGCTTGGGTCACTGTCTGTGTGGAGTTTGCACATTCTCCTCGTGTCTGTGTGGGTTTCCTCCGGGTGCTCCAGTTTCCTCCCACAGTCCAAAGATGTGCGGGTTAGGTTGATTGGCCAGGTTAAAAAAAAATTGCCCCTTAGAGTCCTGAGATGCGGAGGTTAGAGGGATTAGTGGGTAAATATGTGGGGGTAGGGTGGGTATGTGGGGGGGATTGTGGTCGGTGCAGACTCGATGGGCCAAATGGCCTCCTTCTGCACTGTAGGGTTTCTATGGTTTCTTTTCTATGGTTTCAGTGCTGCTCCCCACCCTGCCCTATCCCTGTAACCCATCCATTTATCATGGCTAATCCACCTAATTTACACATCTCTGAACACAGTAAGGTGCAATTTAGAATGACAAATTAATCTATCTTGAACATCTTTGGACTGTGGGAAAAAACTGGAGTACCCAGAGGAAGCCTACGTAGACTCAGGATGAACGTGCAAATTCCACATAACTAATCACCCAAAACTGGAATCAAACCTGGTCCCTGGCACTGTGAGGCAACAGTGCTAACCACTGTGCCACCATGCACTACCATGCTAATGACATCTTTGATAGTGCTACTCCAATTTCTTTTCATCGCTTCCTAACTTTTTGAAACGCAAAATGGGTGGGAGACTTACCTTGTGGGAAACCCAAATAGCAAATCCTTGTTAGGGTTGTTTGTGGGTTCTGGGGGGTCAATGGGGGGAGGGTTCCCTCATTCAAAGACCTAATGTCCTCAGTGTCAATGTCTCAGCTGAATACCTAATTAAATATCGATATCCACAGCTACCTGAGGAATTCACACACCTCTTTATTTAAGGATGGGCAAACATAAAAGACTATGCAGTTACCAGATTATCTATCTACATGTCTCATACTGGAGAAAACGAAAGAACAAAGCTCAATTTCTGGCAGATGGAAGTGAATGGTTTCTATCTAATTCCCATTTGAATCACAATATTTTCCCCATCAAAACTAGATTGGTGGATTTCAGAGGTGTTAACCAACAACACAGGATATGGAATCAATATGAACACCATATCTTCTCCAGAAAAGACCTTGAACTTGTGAGAAACCACATGGATACAACTGCATTATCTTTGCTTGTTGGAAGATGAGCTCAGAGCTGTTTGTCAGCATTTCTATCACTGCCTGCGCACAGCTCTTAGTTGATCATGCAAACAGACAAAGAAAACATAGCTGTATCTATGTGGATCATCAGCAGTACGTAATCAGCAAGGGGCACGTGTGGATGGATGCCCTTCCCCTTATTGAGGAGATGATGTTAACCATTTTTGGAGTGATGCTGTGGTTAGCAACAAGGCTGAATATATTGAAGATGAAAGCATTTTCATACATAATCCATGTTCCCAGATTCCACTTCCTCCTCAACCCTTTTCTGATTAAAAGCTGCAGATTCTGTAAGCATGGCCCCCTTGCTTTGTACATCTCCTTCTCTCACCTCAACTTAACCCTTGTGCCTTCCCTCTTTCAGATACTCAACAAATGTCACCCTGCCAGGCCGTGGAATAGGAGTGTAATGTCCAAGAGGAGCAAGAGACTGATGACGGTCAAGCAACTTTACTCAATCTCATACCTGCAGTGCCGAGCTCAGATACTGGCACCGCTCATAATTAGAGGGTAGTACTGCAGGCCCAAACATAATGCAGCATCTGATAGCTGATGTCTCAGCTTCTATTGGTTCTGGGAAAGTTCAGGTTGCTGTCATGTAGGCTTGCATTTTTGTCACCATGGCTGCAGATAACCGTGCCAAATGGGCTTGCAATGTTCCACAACAGTAGAGCAATCTGTACTCCAGCAGATTACTAGGATTGCTGAGATGCCATTCCGGAATGTGATGTTGGATTTATGGAGCAGGAACCTCCAGTCCTCCCTCAAGTTGACAAATAATTTGTCCTCCCATCACTGCCATGACCTTGCTGTGTCATGTGTCACCAGCCAGCCCATACTGCAGCTGCCGTGCCAAGATGGTGTAGTCCAAAGGGCTTTACAGAGCTGAATTTTGCATTCCAAATATTATGATGAAAGTCAGCAGGCTTCAATGATAAATCTATCAGTAAGAACTTGTTCTCACAGATATACAAATGCACAAATATGTACAAATTGGAAAACTGACTTCACAGATGCAGGTTCCATTATAAATCTATGTGAGGTAATACATAAGTGTTTAACTTTGATCTTTTCATGCCTGTTTGTGATCCCTCTTGACTCTCTGTCTGTTGCAATCTTTCCTGTTTTGATTTTGTCAATACTACTATGATCATTAGTCTCTTGTACCTTCCTCTCATGTTCATTCAGTACTCCTACATGCTGTTCTCAGTCCCTGCATTTGCACTTTGTTGAAATCAGAACCCGTAACAACTGTCACTATATTTCAAAGTAATTCATTCTCTGTGAAGTGGTTTGGAGATATTTTGAAGATATGATGAAGTATTAAATAAGTGCAGCACTTCTATTCATGACACTATCCATTACTATAACTGACTTCATTTCTCAGGATTTTTAAATTATGGGATTTGTTCCGTGTCATTTTTTCCCAATCTTGCAGGTTTCCCATGGACACAGTCCATGATTGCTGAGAGAATGGAGCTCAGCTCAAGAAGGAACATGATGACATTGCAAGTCATTGTGAGGATGTCTTTTTACCTTGGATAGAATGTTCCATGGAGCATCAATTGTGACAATTTTGTTTTACTTATTCATTCATGGGATGTGGGCATCGCTGGTTGGGCGAACATTTATTGCCCATCCCTAAGGACATTTCAGAATCAACCACATTTCTGTGGATCTGAAATCATATGTAGGCCACACTGGAAATAGATGACAAATTTCCTTCCCCAAAGGACATTAGTAAACCAAATAGGTTTTTACAACAATCAACAATGGTTTCATGGTCATCATTAGACTTATAATTCCAGATTTGTTTAACCATTGCCTATCCACCATGATGCCTTTTAATGAAATTCCCCAATTTATCTTAGCCAACTCACCCTTCATGCCTTCATAGTTTCCTTTGTTTAGAATTAGGGCTTCATTTTGGATTGGATTTCTTTACTTTCCATTCTAATGAACTATTCCAACATATTATGGTCACTCTTTCCTAAAGGACTCCTCACAACAAAATTATTAATGAACTACTTTTCACAGCACAGTAACAAATCTAGGATAACCTGTTCATACTTGGTTCCCTGATGTAATGGTCTAAAATACATATATACACTCCAAGAATTCATCCACCTCAGTATTATTGTTAACTTGGTTTGTCCAATCTATATATAGATAAAAGTCATTCATACTTATTATTATTTGCATCTTGAATTTCCTGTTTAATGCCATCCCCTACCATACCATGACTGTTTGGAGGCCTATTGACAACTACTACGAATGCCTTTGGCCCCTTGTTGCTTCTTAACTCATACAATGTATGCCAATTTACATTGTTAATTCATCTACATTATTGTGAATGCTCCATGAATTCACATGCAGTGCCTCTAGATGTATCTTTCTAACATTTTTATACATGCTTTTTGCAACATGGCCCTTTTGCCACATGTTCTTCCCAAGTGTTACTGTAGACCAATAGCTCATCATTATATATTACACAATTGTGTAATCTGGCAATTACTTGGTATATTAATCTTTGAAAGGTAGTTGGTGCATTCTTAATTGCAAATAGCAAAACCTTACACTGGTACAGGCTTTTTGGGGTTATGAAAGCAGAGATTTCTTTGGCTTGATCTGTTCGTGAAACTTGCCAATAATCTTTTAACCAATTGATCTTGCTAACAAAGCCTGAATTTTCAATTCTATAAATGCAATCCTCAAGTTCGGCAATTGGATGAGAATCAATTTTTGTTACAGCATTAATTTTCTTATAATCAATGCAAAATTGGAGTGATCCCTCATATCAGCATGACTGAAGAACTCCAGCTACTTTCACAGGCTCAATGATATCATGGTTCAGCATAAATTTAATTTCCTCTCTGACTAGAGCCAGGGAGGGTTTTGTTTGATGAGCATGACATTTCCCACATCAACTTCATGAAAACCTAATGAAGTTCGCCCTCGTCTATCTATACACACTGACTCATACTCTTTATAGCAGCGTGGCCATGTCAACCTGAGACTTCTCCGGAAGATGGTTTAATATTCCATATAATTTTTCTAACTATTGGCTAATTCCATTACTGGAGGTTCAGTTTTTCAATCTGACTCATCATTTGAATCCTCAAGTGTATTCATTTCACCATTTTCCTTCTTTACTATTTGCAGTACACTCACTGGCTGACTCACTGAGAGAATACCGTTTCAACATACGTACATTCGTTGTTCCCTTCTATTTACCTCAGTGAGTCTCTTTTTGACACAATAAGACCCA
This sequence comes from Mustelus asterias, assembly GCF_964213995.1. Classification (NCBI taxonomy): domain Eukaryota; kingdom Metazoa; phylum Chordata; class Chondrichthyes; order Carcharhiniformes; family Triakidae; genus Mustelus; species Mustelus asterias. The sequence continues at coordinate 136,114,602 of NC_135801.1, read as the reverse complement.
CTAAGCTTAGCCTTCAATAGTTCATCTGGCAAAGCTGTCAAGTATTATATCACTGGTTTTGAAAGTTTGAGCTTCACCTGTCTCTGCTCAGCTTTTCATGATTTGCTGGGAAATCTTTTGATGTTCCCAAGCTACAGCGCATGCCTTTGACAGTCTTTCTCAAAGCTTGGAAATGCAAGCTTCTTCCTGGGCCATAACGTTCACTTTGATGAATTTAAGTTGTCCCCTTATGTCATGTCCCTAAACTAATTTTGGCTAGTGCCAAAATTAGGAGAGCTATCTCACAAACTAGTCAAGCAACAACCTGACAAAGTCTTACTCGCAGAATCATACCTTAAAGATAATGTCTCAGACCCTACCATTACCATCCTGGGGTATGCCCTGTCCTACTGACACAACAGACCAACCAGAGGTGGCGGCACAGTTGGAAGGGAGTTGTCCCGGGAGCCTTCAACACCGCCTCATGAAGTCTCATGGCACCAGTCAAACGTGGGCAAAGAAACCTCTGCTCAGCTGATGAATCAGTTCTCCTCCATTTTGAACACCACTTGGAGGAAGCACAGAGAGTGACAAGGTCAAGAATGTAATCTGGATGAAGGATTTCAAGTCCATCACAAGAGGGGCTACAAACCAAGTTGGAAAAGTTCTAAAGGACATCATTTCTAGACTGGGTCTGCAGCAGATAGTGAGGGAACCAATAAGAGGAAAAAACTTAGCTGACCCCATCCTCACCAACTGGCTTGGCGCAGATGCATCTGTCCCTGACAGGTAGGCGTGATTACCGCACAACCCTTGTCGTAAGGAAATTCCGTCTTCACATTGAGGACACCCTCCATCAAGTTGTCTGGTATGACCAAAATGACATGAATTTCGAACAGATCGAGCAACTCAAGACTGGGCATCCATGAGGCGCTGTGGGCATCAGTAGCAGCAGAATTGTATTCAACAACAATCTGCAACTCATAACCCAGCATATCCCCCAACTTTACCATTACCAGAAAGCCAGGGAATCAACACTGGCTCAATGAAGATGCAGGAGGGCATGCCAGGAACATTGATAGAAAGCTGGTTAGCAGATAGGAAGCAAAGAGTTGGCATAAGTGGAGCTTTTTCTGATTGGCAGTCAGTGATTAGTGGGGTTCCGCAGGGATCTGTGCTAGGACCCCACCTGATTTAGAAGAGGGAACTGAATGTATTACCTCCAAATTTGCAGATGATACAAAGTTGGGTGGGAGGGTTAGCTGTGAGGAGGATGCAGAGATACTTTAGCTGTGAGGAGGATGCAGAGGGCGGCACGGTAGCTCAGTGGTTAGCACTGCTGCTTCACAGCTCCAAGGTCCCGGGTTCGATTCCTGGCTCGGGTCACTGTCTGTGTGGAGTTTGCACATTCTCCTCGTGTCTGCGTGGGTTTCCTCCGGGTGCTCTGGTTTCCTCCCACAGTCCAAAGATGTGCGGGTTAGGTTGATTGGCCAGGTTAAAAAAATTGCCCCTTAGAGTCCTGGGATGCGTAGGTTAGGGGGATTAGTGGGTAAAATATGTGGGGGTAGGGCCTGGGTGGGATTGTGGTCGGTGCAGACTCGATGGGCCGAATGGCCTCCTTCTGTACTGTAGGGTTTCTATGATTTCTATGATTTCTATGATGATACTTCAGCGTGATTTGGACAAGCTGAGTGTGTGGGCATATGCATGGCAGACGTGTACAATGTGGATAAATGTGAGGTTATCTACTTTGGTAGCAATAATAAGACAGATTATGACTTGAATGGGTGTAAATTGAGAGAGGTGGATACTCAGCGAGACCTTGGTGGCCTCATGTATCAGTTGCTGAAAATAAGCGCGCAGGTATAGCAGGCAGCAAAGAAGGCAAATGGTATGTTGGTCTTCATAGCAAGAGGATTTGAGTATAGGGATAGGGATGTTTTGCTGCAGTTGTATAGGGCATTAGTGAAGCCTCACCTGGACGTTTGTATGCAGTTTTGGTGTCCTTATCTGAGGAAGAATGTCCTTGCTATAGAGGGAGTAGAGCGAACGTTTACTAAGTGACTAAATCAATTAGGATTATATTCACTAGAGTTTAGAAGAGTGAGAGAGGATCTCATTGGAACTTATAAAATTCTAACAAGGTTAGACAGGGTAGATTCAGAAAGAATGTACCCAGTCGTGGAGGAGTCCAAACATTGGGGTCATATAGGGGTCATAGTTTGAGGAAAAAGGGTAAACCTTTTTGAACTGAGGTAAGGAGGAATTTCTTCACCCAGAGGGCGGTGAATCTGTGGAAGTCAGAGAATCATAGAATCGCTACAGTGCAGAAGGAGGCCATTCAGCCCATCGAGTCTGCACCAACCACATTCCCAACCAGGCCCTATTCCCGTAACCCCACATATTTCTCCTGTTAATCCCCCTGACACTAGGGGGATTTACCTGGCCAATCGACCAAAACTGCACTTCTTTGGAGTGTGGGAGGAAACCGGAGCACCCGGAGGAAACCCAAGTAGACACGTGGAGAATGTGCAAACTCCACACAGAAAGTGACCCGAAGCCGGAATTGAACCCGGGTCCCATGCCGTACCAGAATGCCATCTGTGGTACCAGAATTCACGACCACAGAAAGTGGTTGAGGCCAAAATGTTGTCTATTTCAAGAAGAAATTAGTTATAGCTATTGGTGCTCAAGGAATCAAGTGATATGGGGGGAAGGGGGATCAGGATATTGAATTTGATGATCAGCCATGGTAAAAATGAATGACGGAGCAGGTTCAAAGGGCCAAATGGCTTAATCCCACTTCTAGTTTCTACATTTCTAACAGCACCAGACATATACAAAATAATGTATCAACCTGGTGAAGCTACAACACAGGGCCATCTGCATGTCGAACAATGTAAGCAGCATGTATAGACAGAGCTAACCGATCCCTCAACCAGTGGATCAGATCTAAGTTCTGCCATCCTGCCACATCGGCCGTGAATGGTGATAGACAATTAAACAACTCACTGGCAGAGGACACTCCACAAATATTCCCATCATCAATGATAGGGAAACACAGCCAAAGATAAAGCTGAAACATTTGCAACAATCTTCAATTAGAAGTGTTGAGTGGATGATCCATCTCAGCCTCTTCTAGAGGTCCCCAGCATCACTGATGCAAGTCTTCAGCCAATTCTATTTATTCCATGTGATATCATGAAACAGCTGAAGGGACCGCATCCTCCAAAGGCTATGGGCCCTGACAATATTCCGGCAATAGTATGAAAGACTTATGTTCCAGAACTTGCCATGCCCCTAGTCAAGTTATTCCAGTACATGAATGAGTGGCGATATGATTGAAACATATAAGATTCTGAAGGTGTTAGACAGGGTAAATGTTGGGAGGATGTTTCCAGAGTGTAGGACCAGAGGGCATAGTCGCAGAGTAAGGAGGTGCTCATTTAAGATGGATTTGAGGAAGAATTTCTTCTCTCAAAGAGTGGTGAATCTTTGGGATTCTATGCCGAGTCCTTGAACATTTTCAAGGCTGAAATAGCTTTTTGATCAGTATGGGAATTAAGGTTATGGAGAGAAAGCAGGAAAGTGAAATTAGTGAGTGTTAGATCAGCCATGATCTTATTAAATGGCAGAGTAGGCTTGAAGGGCTGAATGGCCGACTCCTGTTCCTATTTCTTATGGTCTCATTGTCTAACTTCAATATTGGCATCTACCCAGTTATGTGGAAAATTGCCCAGCAATGTCCTGTACACAAAAAGCAAGACAAAGCCAACTCAGCCAATTCCTGCCCTGTCAGTCGACTCTCCACTATCAGTAAAGTGATGGAAGGGGTCATCAACAATGCAGTCAAGCGGCTTCTTAGCAATGACCTGCTCACGTCACACTCAGTTTGGAATTTGCTGGGATCACTCAGCTCCTGACCTCATTACACTCTTGCTTCAAACATAGAACATAGAACATAGAACATAGAAAGCCACAGCACAAACAGGCCCTTCGGCCCACAAGTTGCGCCGATCACATCCCCACCTCTAGGCCTATCTATAGCCCTCAATCCCATTAAATCCCATGTACTCATCCAGAAGTCTCTTAAAAGACCCCAACGAGTTTGCCTCCACCACCACCGACGTCAGCCGATTCCACTCACCCACCACCCTCTGAGTGAAAAACTTACCCCTGACATCCCCCCTGTACCTACCCCCCAGCACCTTAAACCTGTGTCCTCTCGTAGCAACCATTTCAGCCCTTGGAAATAGCCTCTGAGAGTCCACCCTATCCAGACCCCTCAACATCTTGTAAACCTCTATCAGGTCACCTCTCATCCTTCGTCTCTCCAGGGAGAAGAGACCAAGCTCCCTCAACCTATCCTCATAAGGCATGCCCCCCAATCCAGGCAACATCCTTGTAAATCTCCTCTGCACCCTTTCAATGGCTTCAACATCTTTCCTGTAATGAGGTGACCAGAACTGCGCGCAGTACTCCAAGTGGGGTCTAACCAGGGTCCTATAAAGCTGCAGCATTATCTCCCGACTCCTAAACTCAATCCCTCGATTAATGAAGGCTAGTACGCCATACGCCTTCTTGACCGCATCCTCCACCTGCGAGGCCGATTTAAGAGTCCTATGGACCCGGACCCCAAGGTCCTTCTGATCCTCTACACTGCTAAGAATGGTACCCTTCATTTTATACTGCTGCTCCATCCCATTGGATCTGCCAAAATGGATCACCACACACTTATCCGGGTTGAAGTCCATCTGCCACTTCTCCGCCCAGTCTTGCATTCTATCTATGTCTCGCTGCAACTTCTGACATCCCTCCAAACTATCCACAACACCACCTACCTTGGTGTCGTCAGCAAACTTACCAACCCATCCCTCCACTTCCTCATCCAGGTCATTTATGAAAATGACAAACAGCAAGGGTCCCAGAACAGATCCCTGGGGCACTCCACTGGTCACTGACCTCCATGCAGAGAAAGACCCCTCCACAGCCACTCTCTGCCTTCTGCAGGCAAGCCAGTTCTGGATCCACAAGGCAACAGCCCCTTGGATCCCATGCCCTCTCACTTTCTCAAGAAGTCTTGCATGGGGGACCTTATCGAACGCTTTGCTGAAGTCCATATAGACCACATCCACCGCTCTTCCTTCGTCAATGTGCTTGGTCACATTTTCAAAGAACTCAACCAGGCTCGTAAGGCACGACCTGCCCCTGACAAAGCCGTGCTGACTACTTTTGATCATAGTAAACTTCTCTAGATGATCATAAATCCTGTCTCTCAGGATCCTCTCCATCAACTTACCAACCACTGAGGTTAGACTCACCGGTCGGTAATTTCCCGGGCTGTCCCTGTTCCCTTTCTTGAATATAGGGACCACATCCGCAATCCTCCAATCCTCCGGAACCTCTCCCGTCTCCATCGACGATGCAAAGATCATCGCCAAAGGCTCCGCAATCTCCTCCCTCGCCTCCCACAGTAACCTGGGGTACATCCCATCCGGTCCCGGCGACTTACCAACCTTGATGCCATTCAATAGTTCCAACACATCCTCTTTCTTTATGTCCACATGCTCGATCCTTTCTGTCCTCCGCAATCCAGCAGTACAACCACCCAGATCCCTTTCCACCGTGAATACCGAGGTAAAGTATTCATTAAGCACCTCCGCCATTTCTAACGGTTCCGCACAAACTTTTCCCCCTTCACCTTTTAAGGGTCCTATGCCTTCACATCTCATCCTTTTACTCTTGACATATTTGTAGAAAGCCTTGGGATTCTCCTTAATCTTACCCGCCAAGGTCTTCTCATGACCCCTTCTCGCTCTCCTAATTTCCTTCTTAAGCTCCTTCCTACATCGCGTATACTCCTCTAAATCCTTAACACCTCCTAGCTCTCTGAACCTTCTGTACGCCTCTCTTTTCTTATTCACCAGGTTCATCACAACCTTCGTGCACCACGGTTCCCGTACCCTACCAACACCCCCCTGTCTCATCGGAACGTTGTCATGCAGAGCTCCAGACAAACATTCCTTGAAAATCCTCCACTTTCCTTCGGTACTTTTCCCCAAGAATGCCTCCTTCCAATTTACCCGTCTAATTTCCTCCCTGATGACACTGTATTTCCCTTTACTCCAGAGAAACACTTTCCTAGCCTGCCTGACCCTATCTCTTTCCAATGCTATCGTGAAGGAGATAGAATTATGATCGCTATCCCCAAGATGCTCACCCACCGAGAGATCCTCCACCTGTCCAGGTTCATTAGCCAGCACCAGATCAAGAACAGCCTCTCCTCTAGTAGGCTTATCCACATACTGTGTCAGGAAACTCTCCTGGACACACCTAACAAACTCCTCTCCATCCAAACCCCTAGCCCTAGGGATATTCCAATCTATGTTTGGGAAATTAAAATCTCCCATCACGACAACTCTGTTATTCCTACATCTCTCCAGGATCTGTTTCCCCATCTGCTCCTCAACATCTCTGTTACTATTGGGCGGCCTATAGAAAACACCCAGCAAAGTTACCGACCCCTTCCTGTTCCTAACCTCCACCCACAGAGATTCCGTAGTCAGTCCCTCCACGGCGTCCACCTTCTCTACAGCCGTGACACTATCCCTGATCAACAGTGCCACTCCCCCCCCTCTCTTGCCTCCCTCCCTGTCCTTCCTGAAACATCTAAAACCCGGCACCTGAAGCACCCAGTCCTGTCCCTGAGACATTCAAGTCTCCGTAATGGCCACCACATCACAATTCGAAGCAGCAATCCACGCTCCAAGCTCATCCACTTTATTCACTACACTCCTGGCATTAAAATAGACACATCTCAGACCTTCAGCCTGAGCACTTCCCTTCTCCCTCACTCGTCTAACCTCCCTCTTACCCTGTCTACATTCCTTATCTATTTGCGAGCTAACCTCCTCGCTCTCAGTCCCCTCATTTCTATTCCCGCCCCCCAACCTTTCTAGTTTAAAGTCTCACCAGTAGCCTTAGCCAACCTTCCCGCCAGGATATTGGTCCCCCTGGGATTCAAGTGCCACCCGTCTTTTTTAAACAGGTCACACCTGCCCCTAAAGAGGTCCCAATGATCCAAGTACCCAAATCCTTGTCCCTTGCTCCAGTCCCTCAGCCACGCATTAATTCTCCACCGATTCCTGTTCTCACTCTCCCGCGGCACAGGCAGCAATCCCGAGATTACTACCTTTGCATTCCTCTTTCTCAGCTGTCTACCCAACTCCCTATATTCTCTTTTCATGACCCCTTCCCTCTTCCTACCTATGTCAGCAGTACCTATATGCATCACGACCTTGGGCTCCTCTCCCTCCCCCTTCAGGATTTCTGGGACTCGACCAGAGACATCCCGGACCCCTGCACCAGGGAGGCAAACCACCATCCGAGAGTCCCGTCTGTGTCCGCAAAAACGCCTATCTGACCCTCTCACCGTAGAGTCCCCAATTAGCACTACCCTCCTTTCCTTACCCCTTTGCACTACTGGGCCAGGCTCAGCTCCAGAGACACTGCCACCGCTGCTTCCCCCAGGTGGGCTGTCCACCCCAGTAGTACTCAGACAGGAGTACTTATTATTAAGGGGCACATCCACCGGGGTGCTCACCATCACCCGAGCTTTCTCCTTCCTCACTGTTACCCAGTTACCCTCCTCCCGTGGTCCCGGTGTGACCACCTGCCGATAGCTCCTGTCAATGACCTCCTCACTATCCCTAACCCGGCGAAGGTCCTCGAGCTGCAATTCCAGTTCCCTAACATGGTCCCTTAGGAACCGCAGCTCAACACACCCAGCACAGATATGGTCGTCTGGGAGGCTAGGAGCCTCCAGGACCTCCCACATCCTACATTGGGAACAACATACTGGCCTGACAGTCATAATTGCCCTTTTAAACACAGGGAAAAAAGTGAATGAAGATTATTCCTCTCTGTTCACCAGTCACAGCTCTGCCTTTCTCCACAGCAACAAGAGGAACAAACATGGAACAAAAGAGCCAGACTCCAGAGGTGAGATGAGAGCAGTGTCCTTGACATCAAGGCATATTTGGCCGAGAAAAACATCAGAGAACCCTAGCAAAACCGGAGTCAATGGGAATCGGGGGAAATATTTCTGCTAGTTGAAGTCATTCCTAGCACAAATGAAGATGGTTGTTGTAATGACCTCAACTATGTCATTGAGGTTGACCTCTCAGAGTAGGAGCTCCCTGATTGAGGTAATGATTGCTTTCCCAATCAGTGAGTCTCACCTATATCTATATTGAGGTGTGTCAGGGCTACTGGCACTTTGGATTCTGACTTTGTACCTGAAGCACTCTTAGAAATAGAATTGAGTTTGTAAATTAAGGAAATCTGGTGAAGAGACATCAGCTTCTAAGGAGTTATTTCAGTTGTGGTGGTTGGAGGCCAATCATCTCAGTTCTAGGACATCATTGCAGAAGTTCCTCAGGAGAGTGTCTTAGGTCCAACAATCTTCAGCTGCTTCACCAATGACCTCCCTTCCATCATAAGGTCAGAGATGAGGATGTTCACTGATGATTGCACAATGTTCAGCACCATTTGTGACTCCTCAGATACTGAAGCAGTCCATGTCTAAATGCAGCAAGATATGACCATTGTTCAGGCTTGAGCTGAGAAAAGGCATTTGGCCCACAAAATTGCCAATCAATAACCATCTCCAACAAGAGAGAATCTAACCATCACCCGTTGACATTCAATGGCATTACCATCACTGAGTTCTCTACTATCTACATCCTGCGGGTTACCATTGACCAAAAATGAATTGGGCTAGCCATACAAATAATGTGGCCACAAGAGCTGGTCAGAGTCTAGGGCTGCTGCAGTGAGTAACTCTCCTCCTGACTCCCGAAAGCCTGCCCACCATCTACAAGGGACAAGTCAGGAGTGCGATGGAATTCTTTCCATTTGCCTGGATGAATGCAGCTCCATCACTGAAGAAGCTCAATGCGAAACAGGACAAAGCAACCCGTTTGATTTCCACCCCATCCACAAACTGCTGCTGGTGGACATCTTGTTCCATGTCTAAGATCTGATCCAAAATAGCCAAGGCATGACCCATCCTGATCTTGAATCTTACTACCTCCAACTTGCAGAAATTAGCTTCTGATCATAGGCACTCTCAACAATTCCTTTCCCAGTGTTAAGTAAGAATGTAAATTGGTGCATTTGCCTGACTTTTAATGAGTCCCATGAATGGTGGCTCAGTATTCTTGCCTTTGTTTCACTGGTATGTTTCAGATGGCTTGGGAAACCCATGCATGTTAACTTAAATCCATGTAAAAACATCTAACAACCAAATCACTAAACTGCCTCCCATGTCACTGAATGTGCCCGAGTTAAGCCAGAAAGTTGGAGTATTGGAATTGGCTTCCAGATATGCTGATACTTTAGCCACATTTAAACCATCCAGACCTAAATCATCCTCCCCCATCCAGACCTAAATCTACATGCCCTTCAATGTTACAATTCCTCTCATATTTAAGTGACTGAATGTTAAAACAATGAAACAAACTTCCGAGGGATACAAAGGAATTGATCATGTTGATTCATATCATAGAGTCCCTACAGTGCAGAAGGAGGCCCTTTGGCCCATCGAGTCTACACTGACTCTCTGACAGAGTACCTTACCCAGGCCCTTTCTCCTGCCCTATCCTGCACATTTACCATCCATCTAACACATATCTTGGGACACTAACGGCAATTTAGGATGGCAATCCAACAAGCAACTGCAAATTAGATTGTTTTCTTTCCTAAAATATCAATTTCAGATATCATATCAGTAATTTGAACCATGGCATGCTTTGGATGAAGAGGTGACTTTGGTTTATTGTCCCTTAAATCCTTCCCCTGCTTTAAGTATTCTTCACTTCATGTCTGGTTTTGTTGCAGACTAATTGATTGCTATGATTAATCAATAACTCTATTATCATTATGTCATGTGACTACTGGGATAGCTGAAGGCCAACTAGATGGACCTTGATCTTTTTTGCCTAGCAATTCCTATATTGCTGCATGAGATCTTAGATGTACAGACTGTTACAGTGTGAAGATGTTTATTGAAGCATAAATTTTCAAAGCTTGTCATTGTATATATCTAAAAGTGATAGGAGCATCTGAGAGACAGTTTTAATTAAGCTGAAAAAGTGACTTACCCAAGAGTGAAAGATCCAGATCATGGCAGGAATGGCATTTCAGAAAGTATTTAGAATGCTGATCTGTGAAATAGATGTGGGAGTGGTGATTTGGCTGTGACACGGGTGCATCTATCCGTAACTCCTACCAGGGGGTCAAGGGAGGGTCCTCGGGGTCTGCAGCATGTCATGAGGATAGCTCACCTGAGGAAAGAAGAGAAAATATCAGTGGCAAACATCATGACAAAGTCACAATGCATGCACTCCGATTGCTTGTCTCAATGGACAACTGATTCAGTCAGGCATTGTGAATGGTCAAGGAATGGGGACTATTGGGGACTATTGCTATAAACATCTCATTCCAAATGCGACTGTCCTACATCTTATATACCCACCCCCCACCGCCGCCCCCCCCCCCCCCCCCCCCCCCCCCCCACCCCCACCCCCCCAGTCTCTTCCCTGTCCACTGGACTCTTACCATCCTCTGAGATCCCTGGCTTCCCATGACCTGTAGACCTGATGTCACGCTTGTAAGCTAATTCAAGGGCTGCCTCCTTATTTTGCAGTGAGACATTTAACAACACCAGGTTAAAGTCCAACAGGTTTATTTGGTAGCAAAAGCCACACAAGCTTTCGGAGCTCCAAGCCCCTTCTTCAGGTGAGTGGGAATTCTGTTCACAAACAGGGCATATAAAGACACAAACTCAATTTACATGCTAAGAGAATGAACGCCAGTCCTTTGTAGCAGCTACAACATTTTCACCCTCAACCTCGATGGAACATAGATAAAACTCATTCCATCAACAGTTCAACTCCGCCAGGTGTCAAAGTTCAGAATGATCCACACCTCTTCTAAAGCAATTCAACTTTTTAAAAAGTAAAATCATGTTACTTTTTGCAAAAGTACAAGTCTTAGATTAATGTTACTTCATTTGGATCATGTTAATTCTTTTAAGCAAAAGTACTCCGCTGTTTTATTAAATGCTCAAACTTAAAATATTAGACAATTAGATTTTGTTTAAAGTCATAAAAGCAACTCCAATTTTGCATGTTTAGGCCAAACAAATCACCTTTGTTTTTAACAGAGGTGACAGTCAGGGCAATCAGTCATTACTTCCTGCACCACTTTCAATGTGGAACAGTAGGCGCCACATTCACACAACATACAACAGGCTTGAATACCACTTACTTTTCAGACCTAAGACAACCAATTCAATAGCATATTCTCCCCTGGATGTAAATTGGTTAAATTTGTGGTTAAATTTGCCTTAGCTCCTGCATGGACTGAAATCATCCTCACCAACACTACATAAAAGAAAATTGATTGATTGCTTTGAATAAAAACAAACAAAACAGTCAGATATACAAGTGCATGCAAGACTGCTTTGATTTCTCTGCAGGCAACTGAATAACAACCTGAATCTATAACTGTGATTAGCTAAATCAGGATTTCCCAAACTGAGGTCTACAGACTAATATCAAATAAATACAGTGATGAAATTGGCCAGAGCAAAGCCTCTTTGAGCACTGGATAAATCCAGCGATCCGAGAGGCTTTTGTCTGATTGGCCCAGTTGATTTATTCCATGTCGTTGTTGCTGGGCAGAAAGGCCCACAGCCACCAGTCAGGATTGATCCTGAGAATGGAGCTGGTGGCAAAAAGAGGCGGCAGAAAGTGGTGTGAGGCCCCAGGAAGGTGTGTGTGAGAGAGTGAGTGTTGGGCCTCAGTGAGGCATGTGTGTGAGGGAGAGGTGGTGCATGTGTGAGTGAGATAGGGGGTGAGTGTATGTGTGTGAAAGAGGAGGGTGAGTGTATGTGCAAGAGAGGAGGGTGAGTGTGTGTATATGGGGGTGAGCATGTGTGTGAGGGGTGTGTGTATGTGAGTGTGAGGGGATGATTGTGTGTGTGAGAGGGGGTGAGTGTGTGTGTGTGAGAGGGGGGTTGAGTGTGTGTGTATGTGAGTGTGTGTGTGAGGGGGTGAGCGTGTGTGTAGAGGGAGTGAGCTTGTGTGTGGGGTGTTGAGTGTGTGTGTGAGAGAGGGGGGCTGAGTGTGTGTGTGAGAGAGGGGGTGAGTGTGTGTGTGAGAGAGGGGGGTGAGTGTGTATGTGAGAGGGGGGTGTGTGTGTGTGTGAGAGGGAGTGAATGTGTGTGTGGGGGGGGTGAGCTTGTGTGTGGGGATTGAGTGTGTGTGGGGGGTTGAGTGTGTGTGGGGGGGTGAGTGTGTGTGTGAGAGAGGAGGGTGAGTGTGTGTGTCTGTGTGAGGGGGTGTGTGTGTCTGTGTGAGGGGGTGTGTGTGTCTGTGTGAGGGGGCGTGTGTGTCTGTGAGGGGGTGTGTGTGTCTGTGTGAGGAGGGGTGAGTGTGTGATGGGGGTGAGTGTGTGTGTGAGAGAGGGGGGTGAGTGTGTGTGTGAGAGAGGGGGGTGAGTGTGAGAGAAGGGAGTGAGTGTGTGTGGGAGAGAGGGGGGTGAGTGTGTGTGTCTGTGAGGGGGTGTGTGTGTCTGTGTGAGGGTGAGTGTGTGTGTCTGTGTGAGGGTGAGTGTGTGTGAGGAGGGGTGAGTGTGTGTGAGAGAGGAGGATGCGTGTGTGTGTCTGTATGAGGGGGTGTGTGTGTCTGTGTGAGGGGGCGTGTGTGTCTGTGTGAGGGGGCGTGTGTGTCTGTGTGAGGAGGGGTGAGTGTCTGTGAGATGGGGGGTGAGTGTGTGTGAGAGAGGGGGGTGAGTGTGTGAGAGAGGGGGGTGAGCGTGTGTGGGAGAGAGGGGGGTGAGTGTGTGTCTGTGTGAGGGGGTGTGTGTGTCTGTGTGAGGGTGAGTGTGAGTGTCTGTGTGAGGGTGAGTGTGTGTGAGGAGGGGTGAATGTGTGTGTGAGAGAGGAGGATGAGTGTGTGTGTCTGTGTGAGGTGGGGTGAGTGTGTGTGTGAGGAGGGGTGAGTGTGTGTGAGAGAGCAACAGAAAATGCAGCGTTGAAATTATGAGAATGTTTAGGGTCCCTGATGCCCTTGGGAGGTCACCAGAGGTTTCACAGCTCAAAGGGTTTGGGAAACCCTGAACAAGATAAAACCTTGAAAAAAGGTGTCCTCAAGTAAGGATTGGAAACATAGGGCTCAATTCTCAAAAAAAATGACTAAATGTCATCTCTGGCAGGAAACGATGTGCAATTCCCATCAGGCAAGCTGGCATGATTCCCATTGCAATACTCTCTTTGCAGGGGGGTAATTTGTGCAATGAATGAGAAGCTCGGGGCCTAATGACGCCAACAAGGCCCACTCCCAAGAGATCAGAGAACCTTTTAAAAGGGTGCCCCAATCTCAGGTTAACCTTTGGGGCTCCCCCCTGCCAGTCCCATTGCCAGCATCAACTAAAGCCCACTTAAATGTGCAAACTCCCACTATGCCGACACTATAGTTAAGAAAGCCCACCAACATCTCTACTTCCTCAGAAGACTAAGGAAATTTGGCATGTCAGCTACGACTCTCACCAACTTTTACAGATGCACCATAGAAAGCATTCTTTCTGGTTGTATCACAGCTTGGTATGGCTCCTGCTCTGCCCAAGACCGCAAGGAACTACAGAAGGTTGTGAATGTAGCCCAATCCATCATGCAAACCAGCCTCCCATCCATTGACTCTGTCTACACTTCCTGCTGCCTTGGCAAAGCAGCCAGCATAATTAAGGACCCCACGCACATTCTCTCTTCCATCTTCTTCCATCGGGAAAAAGATACAAAAGTCCGATGTCACGTACCAACTGACTCAAGAACAGCTTCATCCCTGCTGCTGTCAGACTTTTGAATGGAACTTCCTTGCATTAAGCGAATCTTTCTTGACACCCTAGCTATGACTGTAACACTACATGCTGCACTTTCTTGTTTCCTTCTCTCTGAACGGTATGCTTTGTCTGTATAGCGCGCAAGAAACAATACTCTTCACTACATGTTAATACATGTGACAATAATAAATCAAACCAAATCAAATCAAATATAGGCTTGCCTATAGGTTCTGCCCCGTCATGCCCTGCCCCACTGCCACGGTGCACTGCCAGGGTGCAGCACAGACATGTCGCTGACCACCAATGGTCTCCTAGCCGTCCGGCATGGTCATCACACCTGGTCTCTGTCAGATTACATCGCTAATCCTGTTATAGACTCTTGCCTGAGTCTCCGGCCATAACGGAATTTGCACCTGTGCAAGCGGGGCCGAAGAATCGCCTCCGTGATCTTTATTTGACAATGTGGTGGCACAGTGGTTAGCACTGCTACCTCACAGCGCCAGGGACCCGGGTTCAATTCTGGCCTCAGGTCACTCTCTGTGTGGAGTTTGCATTCTCCCTTTGTCTGCGTGGGTTTCCTTCAGGTGCTCCGGTTTCCTCCCACACTCCAAAGATATGCAAGTTAGGTTGATTGATATGCTAAATTGTCCCTTAGTGACAGGGAGTTTAGCAGGGTAAATATGTGGGGGTTACAGGGATAGGGCCTTGTTGTTGTTGGTTGTTGTTGGTGCAAGCTCGATAGGCTGAATGACTTCTTCCTGCACTACATGGATTCTAACTGTTCAGAACTCTTCAATCCCTGGGTGTATTTTTTTGTTTTGTTACTGCCTTAAACAGATGCATCTGTTTGTACAATGAACGTACAGCTCACTTCTGCAGGTTGACTCTGCAAGAATTTGAAACTTTGTCTGTACTTGCATTAAAAATAACGATAATCTGACTCTTGATTACTGCCTGTGTGTACTTCTTCATCTGAAGTTTTTTTTCCCTCCATGGAATCAGTGCATGTCCTAATCCAAATCTCAGCGGGAATCCTGCAACTATACAACACTATAACAAGATGTGACGTCCAGTCTTACCTAATCAGTGTTGAGCTGAGATCTGAGGCTGCAGTGCATTCTGTATTATCTCTGCTCCCAGTACACAAACTAAATGCTGAAACAAGATGAACAAAAGATAAATATGAAAAATACTACTGCAGTTCCATCGGAAAATGTGACTGGAAATGAATGTCATTCTGTAAAATCCAAAAGCTTGGCTTAATACTACACTTAGACTAAATCTTTTGCTTTGAGAGGCAGAAGGTCTCCGGTGACCTGTATAGCAGCCACAGGAGACTTTCAGACTAGCTACTTTCTGCTAAATGTGCTCACATATTAATATTTTAAAAAGCTGTAATGCCTCAGAGAAAACCTCAGAGGACAGATCCATCAATTTGAGAGGTGTTTGCTCCAGGAAACAGAAACTGTAAGCAGCAAATCCTCACTTTCAAGTGAAGGGAAATACCATGCCCCAGAGCTTTATTAGAACAAAAAGGTTTGTTGTGGCATTAAATCTTAAGCTTGTTTCAGTAATAAATCAACAATAAGTAGGCTTTGAGCTCTGTTGTATTATTGGCCAATAAATCAGTTAAACAAACAGTCCTATTTTTTCATTAAGGATGGGTACATTGAACAAATATTATACTTTAACAAAGGGGCACTGCGAACATCTCAAACATAAGAATGGCACTTCAGCAATGTCTGAGCACCACACCCATTTTCCATTCGGAAGATTTATATTTTGCTGATATTTATTTCTTGATTTAACACTTCTTGTTGATCGTCCTGTGTATCAGTGAGACTAAATAATGTTCCCATCCTGTAATATCATTTTTAACTGAATCCAAAAAGAAAACTTTTATAAGCATATTCAATGTAGAAAAGATAAAATTAGATTTTGAAAAGTCTAATTTTGTCTCACCTTTGAA
This sequence comes from Mustelus asterias, assembly GCF_964213995.1. Lineage (NCBI taxonomy): Eukaryota > Metazoa > Chordata > Chondrichthyes > Carcharhiniformes > Triakidae > Mustelus > Mustelus asterias. The sequence goes on along the minus strand of NC_135801.1, from coordinate 136,098,749 downwards.
GATTATTTTCCAATTCAGCTATCCATTAATATTCCAGAATGACCCTACTGCAAGCTTATCATGTGACTATTAATAAAATAATATTGAACAAAATACAATGCCAGGTCACATATTCCTCAGATAATTTGAATAGCATAGGAAGGAAATGAAAGGCTGTGCAATAAACTCTAATCAACAGTTTTCTTTTGTGTGGTCTCTCCATAATTGGACGTACAAACATTTCTGAAAATCTCACTGAGATTTTGCTTCCCAAGGTCTTTGTGAAGATTATTAGTGCGGAAAGTATTCCAAAGCAGCACATTCAAATCACAAAGTGAATATTTTCCCTGGATTTAGTGAATTCAATGAAGCTCATGTGGGGAAGTGGATTTAGAAAATGGTTGCAGAGAAGGGTGTAATAGGAGCCCTTCTCTGTATTCAGTCCACACAATACTGTTAGTTTGCCTGTATACTTGGAAGTCTGCCAGCACAGAATACACATTCATATGGAAAACTGTCAAAAATTATACACTATCAATGTTGCTGGGGAGAGGAAAACAAGAAGGAAAGACTTGCATTTATATAGCAATTTTTATAATCACCAAAATCATCTCAAAATGATTTACAGCCAATGAAGTAATTTCATGAAATATCATCACTGTTGTAATGTAGGAAACATGGCAACCAATATGTACAGAGCAAACTCCTACAAACGGCACCATGATAATGACCAAATAATCTGTCTGTTATGGTGTTGACTGAGGGATAAATATTGGCCAGGTCACCAGGAATAGCTCTGCTATTCTTCATAGAATCATAAAAACCCTACGGCGCAGAACGAGGCAATTTGGCCCATGGAGTCTGCACCGACTTTCCAACAGAGGATCCCACTCGGGCCCTTTCCCGTACTCCCACATATAATTCTCCTAACCTGCACATCTTTGGACTGTAGGAGGACACCGGATCACCCAAAGGAAACCCATATAGACACAGGAAAAACGTGCAAACTCCACACAGTCACCCAAGGCTGGAATCGAACACAGGTCCCTGGCGCTATGAGATAGCTGTGCTAACCCACTGTAACACCTCTTCATTTAATTAGTTCCTCAGAACCTTTGATACCCACCAGAGCAGGCAGGTGGAGCCTCAGTTTAATGGCTTATATGAAAGACAGCACCTCCAACAGTGCAACCCTCCTCCAGGATCGATTTTTATACTCAAACCGTGGAGATGGACTTGAAACCAGAACCTCATAACTCAGAGGCAAAAATGGAGCCACAGTTGATCCTCAAATTAATTGGACCAGAATCTTCTGTCAAAACAGGGTAAGCTAATGGTGCTCACCAGTGCAAATGTTTCAGCAATTTTAGGTGAGAGGAAGATGCGATGATAAGCACAGATATTCAAACATTGCTGTACAAGATATACAATTCATAAGTTCATAAGTTCATAAGATATAGGAGCAGAATTAGGCCATTTGGTCCATTGAGTCTGCTCCACCATTCGATCATGGCTGATATGCTCCTCATCCCCATTTTCCTGCCTTCTCCCCATAACCTTTCAACCCATTACCAGTTACCAATTCCATTATTGGCTTCACAAAAACACACACTTCTTACCATTGAAGTGCATTGAATGGGATGAAGTTGCCATTTGCGTGATAGATACAAAGTCAACTCACTCAGAAAGTTAAGTCCTGTCCTGTCACATTTTACAATGTGATAAGTGTTAATTCCTACCAAACAACCTCTCTAGCACTGAAAATGAATTGTCAGTGTGAAATCCAGTTCTTTCAAGTTTTAATTGTTAATAGACATTTTTATACTGGAAGATTATTTTTTGTGCAATTTTCTTTTTTTCTTTTTCTCTTAATTCAATCTTTCTTTCTCTCTCTATTTCTCTTTCAAACATTGGCCCACTTTAATTAAACTTCCATTTCAGTTCTTGAGCTGTCAATTTCATCATCCTTCAATCTGATTGATGAAGGAGATACGTAATTACTTGTTCCGTTCAATTAGGGCCCATTTGCTTGATTTTCCTTTATATAAGATTATCAACTCACACTTTCATCAACTTGCATGCAAAATAAATTAAAGATCCAATCATAGGCGGTACAATGGTGGCACAGTGGTTAACACAGCTACCTCACAGCAGCAGAGACCTGGGTTTGATTCCCGGCTCGGGTCCCTGTCTGTGTGGAGTTTGCACATTCTCCCCTTGTCTGCGTGGGTTTCCTCCAGGTGCTCCGGTTTCCTCCCACAGTCCGAAAGACATGCTGTTTAGGTCCGTTGGCCATGCTAAATTCTCCTTCAGTGTACCAGTAACTTCATTGCAGTGTTAATGTAAGTCTACTGGTGACACTAATAAATAAAAATAAAGAAAGATAAGTCTAACTAAGTGCAGATGCTGTTAAAGACCTGTCTACAGCAAATTATGACCTGTTATTTCCTTGTGCAATATACTCGTTCCCATCTTCCAATCACAGATAACAATTGTGATGTAAAATACTGATGTGTTGTTTGCACTGAAAGAATTTCGTTGCATGTATTTGCAATAAAAGAGTAAATAAGAGAACAAAATAGTTGAATCTCTGGATTCAAAATACTGTGGCCTGAAGCTTCTATTCAGTTCTGCTGGTTCTTTCAGCACAAGCTGCAAAACATCGGCAAAGCCACAAAGGTTGTGGAATTTTCAGCTCAAATTATGTTCAACCCAAATCAACTTTCCAATATCTTTTTTTTAAATACTTTTCCAAATCAATCAAATCAAATCCAATTCAGAGTCTCAACAAGTTGAGACATTTCAGATCCAGGCTGACAAGACAGGGCGAGCGACCAAACCACCCTGTCCTGGGCCTGATCTACATGAGCCAAGCTGATTGGAGAAGGGGGAGGTTCCTCCGCCAAGACTTGAGCTCATTTGCATCTTAGCCAAAAGGCCGAGATGCCGCTTTAAAAAATTGCTTCATATGAAACATATGAAGCTTCAGTGTAACCTAATGACCTCGACCAAGTGCGGCCGACCATGGGCTGCCGACCATACTACACTTGATCTTAGCCAATGTGCTAGGTTAAAGGGGAATCATGCTATTCACATGCCTCCACATCAAATTAATCACCACTGCAAGTTTCTACTAATTGCTCTCTGATGCAGGACCCTCGAGGAGGCTCTTATAATTAAGAAATGTTGAGGTGTGAGGGCACGAATTAGCACCTTTTAAAAGCTTGTCAATATAATTTGTTTATTACAAAGAAACTGACTAGTGTACATCAATATAATTAGCAAATGGTTCTGTGTAGCTCTTTAAAGTCATTCTGAGTCCTTTAAAATCAGGTTACTCACAAGTGGCGGACTAAACCTTCTGATTAAAATGCTCATTTTCTTTACTAAACTCATTTTCAGCTATATTAATCGAAGTGTACCAAGTGACCGGTTAGGTGCATTGGCCATGCTAAATTTTCCCTCAGTGTACCCAAACAGGCGCCGGAGTGTGATGACTAGGTGATTTTCACAGTAACTTCATTACAGTGTGAATGTAAGCCTACTTGTGTAATAAATAAACTTTACTTTTACTTTAAATACATCAAGGAATTTTTTTGAAGCAACTCTTTTTTTTTGTAAATAACTTTCTAAAATACTGCTTGATTATACTGGTGCATTATAGATTCTTGCTGATGTGTGATTATGTTTGAACAGAAACAAGGGTAATGCACCCAAAGTTTACACAGTTGACATCACCTTGCTGAAGGATCACACATGCGCCCAGATATGATCACTAGTCTTCAGAATAGTGGCACAGCAGCTGTAAGAAGACCAAGACAATGATGCCTGGATGGCAACAAGGCTCCCCTGTCAGCATCGAGCAACAGGATAACAGAACATTGATGACATTAACGACTTCCCCTACCTAGGAGACAACATCTCCAGGGAGGATGATGTAGATAGAGATCTATGTCCACACAAAAATTGGCAAAGCTTCAGTCTTCCAACACTCCCATATGGTCCGGGTATTGAACACCATCAAAATGGCCGAGAAGCTGTGACTGTACATGTCCATATTAGTGTCAACTACAATCCATGCCAGCAAGACATGTCACATAAATTGTACATCTTTTACCAGTGCTACCCACATAAGATGCTGGGTATCACATGGAGAGACAGCATCACCATTAAAAAGGAGTGCTACAGAGGGTGGGTCAGATGGTGGAGAGGTTGGCAGGACTGGTATTGCACCACCCAGATGTACACCCTGCCAGAGTGGACAGCATCGGACAGAAGAACAAGACAGGGCTGGCTAAAGAATACATTTAAGGAGGATCTTCAAGAGCAGGACACCACCTGGGCTAAAATGAAAGACATTGCGATGGACTGGTGCTGGTGGTGGAGTCGTGCTGCCCGCATTTCACAGGAGGAACTAAGTCTAAGTCATTATGCCCAAAGTGGAAACTCTACTAATTACTTTCATCATGTGACTAACCTGAATTTAAGTGCCTGAAACATAATAATTTACATCTACCCATCACCAACTTTATTCATGATAAGCAATATTTGCAAAGAAATAATCTATTAATGTGAACAGTGTCTTCCATTCCTAAGTAATATCCAAATCAAAAAGCCAACATCAATAGTGCTGTTGTTCAAAGATTGATTGGCATATGCGGTAGTCAGTTACTGTTATTACAGCTCTTGCTGGACACACTAGTATCTAGTGTTACCATGTTATTATTGGCTGAATGTAACAGCTTCTGGATTATACCAAATATTGAGACAGAAGCAGTCAGGAGGTTAAGAAAATGTAGCAAAACAGATGAATAGCGAACTGTGTTGGCAAATGGGAAAGGAAATCATCAACCTGTTTTAAGAAGTATGTTTGCAGTTTTGTTGCATACATGGCACAGAAGTTCCCACCTTGTTAATAAGATCATTAGAAATAAGAGCAGAAGTGGGCCATTCAGCCTGCTCTGCCATTCAATTAAATCATGGCTGATCTGATTCTGTCATAGCTTCACAATCCTGTCTGCGCCCCCCTCGGCCCTTGACTCCCTTGTAGATCAAAAAGCCGTTGAACTCAGTCTTGAGCCTCCACTGCTCGCTGGGGAAGAGAATTTCATAGACTAACAATCCTCTGAGAGAAGACATTCCACTTCATTTCTGTTTTAAATTCTTCCTGTATCTTTGCCCACACCTTTGTTCACCCCCACTGTTGTCTCTGCTTGCTGACCTATTGGTTCGCAGTCCAGTAAAGTCTCCGTATTAAATTCTCAGCCTTATTTTCAATCCTTCCATGGGCTCACACCTCCCTATTTATGTAAACTATTCCACCCCCTACAAACCTCTGAAATATTTGTACTCCTTTAATTCTGACAGGCCTAACTTTCATTGTTCCATCATTAGCGTCCATGCTTCTATCAGCTTTAAGCTCTGGAATTCAAGCTATAAAATCTCGACCTAGCTCTTTAAGATTGTCATTAAATTCTGACTCTTTGACCACGCTTTTGGTCATCCTCTCCTGAAATGTTTTACATATCTTGGTGTCAAATCTTAGCTGATAAAGCATTTGTGAAACACCTTGGAATCTTTTACTACATTAATGAAGTTGTTTAAGTGCAAATGGTTGTTGTCTGATTATAGACAAATGCACAGTCCCAATGAAGAACCTTGTAGCCAGGGACTGCATGTTAGAAAATTGTTCCTGTAAGTTCCTGCTATCTTACCTTAAAGAAATACAAGGGCGCAAGGATGTAGAAATGTGAACAGATCATTTAGTTCACAGAAACCACACCCCCTCTCCAAGGCAAAATGGTTAAAGAAGTGACTGGTGGGAAGATGGAACTGTAACTCTCCCGATTCTGGGGAAATGGAGGATGAAGATAGCTACCTAAATCAACAGCCAGACGATGTGTCAACATTATTCGTGTTTATTGTCAAACACAATCTTTTGGACATGGCCCGTCTGGAGTAAATGTGCAATATTTGATTTGATTTGATTTATTATTGTTACATGTATTAGTATACAGTGAAAAGTATTGCTTCTTGTGCGCTATACAGACAAAGCATACCATTCATAGAGAAGGAAAGGAGAGAGTGCAGAATGTAGTGTTACAGTCATAGCTAGGATGTAGAGACAGATCAACTTAATGTGAGGTAGGTCCATTCAAAAGTCTGGTGGCAGCAGAGAAGAAGCTGTTCTCGAGTCAATTGGTATGTGACCTCAGACTTTTGTATCTTTTCCCCGATGGAAGAAGATGGAAGAGATTATATCCGGGGTGCTGGATGCTAGATCCGGGGTCCTTAATTAAGCTGGCTGTTTTTCCGAGGCAGCGGGAAGTGTAGACAGTGTCAATGTGTAGGAGGCTGGTTTGAGTGATGGAGTGGTCTTCGTTCACGACCCTTTGTAGTTCCTTGCAGTCTTGGACAGAGCAGGAGCCATACCAAGCTGTGATATGACCAGAAAGAATGCTTTCTATGGTGCATCTATAAAAGTTGGTGAGAGTCATAGCAGACATGCCAAATTTCCTTAGTCTTCTGAGAAAGTAGAGGCGTTGGTGGGCTTTCTTAACTATAATGTCGGCATGGGGGACCAGGGCAGGTTGTTGGTGATCTGGAAACCTAAAAACATGAAACCCTTGACCATTTCTACTTTATCCCCGTTGATGTAGACAGGGTCATGTTCTCCTTTACGCTTCCTGAAGTTGATGACAATCTCCTTCATGTTGTTGATATTGAGGGAGAGCTTATTGTTGTCACACCAGTTCACCAGAGTCTCTATCTCGTTCCTGTACTCCGTCTCATCACTGTTTGAGATCCGACCCACAATGGTGATGTCACCAGCAAACTTGAAAATCGAATTGGAGGGGAATTTGGCTGCACAGTCATAGGTGTATAAGGAGTATAGTAGGGGGCTGAGAACACAGCCTTGTGGGGCACCGGTGTTGAGAATGATCGTGGAGGAGATGCCGTTGTCAATCCTTACTGATTGGAGTCTGTGATTTAGAAAGTTCAGGATCTAATTGCAGAGGGAGGAGCCGAGCTCCAGGCCAGGGAGTTTGGAGATGAGTTTTATTAGGAATAATGGTGTTGAAGGCTGAGCTGTCGTCAATAAATAGGAGTCTGACATAGGTGTCTTTGTTACCGAAGTGTTCCAGGGTTGAGTGCAGGGCCAGGGAGATGGCGTCTACTGTGGACCTGTTGCAGCGATAGGCAAACTCTAGTGGATCCAGGCCATCTGGGAGGCCAGAATTGATTTGTGCCATGACTAACCTTTCAAAGCACTTCAGAATGATGGATGTCAGAGCCACTGGATGATAACCGTTAAGGCATGCTGCCTGGTTTTTCTTTGGTACTGGGATGATGGTTGTCTTCTTGAAGCAGATAGGGAGCTCAGATTGGTGTAAAGAGAGGCTGAAGGTTGAAGAGGTTAAAGATAAATTTAATACCACTTATTCCTGGTGCAGTATATGGTTTTTACAACAGTTTGCTATGTTGTGAACTGTTATCAGTGGATTTAATCTCCTCAGTGAAGTAAAATATACGAGATAGATCACTGAAATATTTCTTTCATATCTTTCATGGAATAGTGTAGATTAGAGGGGCGTTAGATTGGTTTCACTGATCGGTGCAACATCGAGGGCCGAAGGGCCTGTGCTGCGCTGTAATGTTCTATGTTCTATGTTCTGTGTAACCTCAGGATATCAATATACTTTGAAATTAAGTCACTCAACTCTGGCCAGTTGCATTTCACAAGTGACGCTTCATTGGTATCAAGAGTGCGAAAATTTCCAGCCGTTCATGCCAGCGGGATTCTCTGGACCTGCTGCAATGAATGGAGACGTGGTTGAGCGCCAAACTTTCCATCCTTGTTTGCATCAGCAGAGGGTGTGAATTGCCGGTATGTTTCATCTTTGTTCATAACTCGCATTTATATCTTAAGTCCTATCCTCTGCTCAGTATTTTGATAGGATTCCATGCCATGTATCTATTACTCATTCAGAGAAAGAATTCTAAGCAGTGTAATGTAGCCCTCAGAGGCTGTCTCACATGAAGCACGAGGTACAATACAATTTCATTCGAGGGAAGAAAAATGTTTTTCAAAAATATTGGCCTGAAATCTCCACAAAAAATTCTAAGTGTCAAATTCACATGAAAACTGCAGTAATTCACTTTTTTTCAGTGAGAGTTCAGAGAAGAATCTCCCACACTCTGTGCATTGAAGAGGCCGCCAGCCTGAATACCATTAAAATTTTCAAATTAAAAAGGTTCATGTGCCATGAGTGGGTTAGCTGGGCTGAATGATAAGGAGTTATAGAGTCATAGAGGTTTACAGCATGGAAACAGGCCTTTCGGCCCAACTTGTCCATGCCACCCCTTTTTTAACCCCTCAGCTAGTCCCAATTGCCTGCATTTGGCCCATATCCCTCTATACTCATCTTACCCATGTTAACTGGGACCATGTCAACTGGGGGTATAGACCCATGTTAACTGGAGGTATAGACCACCACCCCCCGAAACTGGGGGGGGGGGGGGGGGGGGGGGGTCATGAAGGTGAGCATGTAGTGGGTGGGGTTGGTTATGAAGGGGATCATGAACGGGGTTTATGAAGAGGGGCACGATGGGGGACCCATTGGAAGGGCTCCAATGCCCCAATGTCAATGATCTTTGTTGGGAAGTGGGGTGGATAATCATCCTTTCATTGAGGAGGGATGGGGAAGTTGGGCTTACCGGCGTGTTTAGGCCCCGTGCCTCTCAGAACCAGTGCAAAGTTCAACCCTCTCCCAAAACATGACAAAGTGTGGGGTGAATACGGTTTGGTCTGTGCCAGTTTTCCTCGCCATTATGACACTTTAGTCATTTTTGGGAAAATCCAGGCTCAGTTTTCTCATCCAAAATGACACTGAGGCTGAAAATGTCCCATCTCGCCTGCCATGGGAATCAGAGTGGGCAAAACAGAAAATTTGGTGGGCCATTCAAAGGTCCCTTGAGCTTGGATGGGAATTTCCGGTCTTGGAGTGTGCACAGCTGGAGAATCCCGCCTCATTGAGGAACGGATTAAGCCTTAGAAACATTGTTTAAATGAGTCTAGCGGGGGAGGGCATGCACAACATTAGTGAAACGGAGACAGATCATGATATAGCAAAGGAAGCAAGTCGGTGTGAGTTCAGCTATGTTGAGTGTCCAGAGGGTAAGACAAGACTGGATGGTCTTTAATGCTAGGACTGAAATAGGTAAGACTGATGAGTTAAAGGCCTCGATTGACACAAGGAAGTGTGATATTGTTGCCATCACAGAAACATGGTTGAGGGAAGGGCAGGACTACCAATTCAATATTCCAGGGTATAGGATCTTTAGACATTGTAAGAAGTTTAACAACACCAGGTTAAAGTCCAACAGGTTTATTTGGTAGCAAAAGCCACACAAGCTTTCGAGGCTCTGAGCCCCTTCTTCAGGTGAGTGGGAATTCTGTTCACAAACAGAACTTATAAGACACAGACTCAATTTACATGAATAATGGTTGGAATGCGAATACTTACAACTAATCCAGTCTTTAAGAAACAAAACAATGGGAGTGGAGAGAGCATCAAGACAGGCTAAAAAGATGTGTATTGTCTCCAGACAAGACAGCCAGTGAAACTCTGCAGGTCCACGCAACTGTGGGAGTTACAAATAGTGTGACATAAATTCTGATTCTAGGATCGCATGATAAAGACTCAGGAGGAAAAAAGCAGAAATATTTATGTGAAATAGTGTGACATAAACCCAATATCCCGGTTGAGGCCGTCCTTGTGTGTGCGGAACCTGGCTATCAGTTTCTGCTCCGCGACTCTGCGCTGTCGTGTGTCGCGAAGGCCGCCTTGGAGAACGCTTACCCGAATATCAGAGGCCGAATGCCCGTGACCGCTGAAGTGCTCCCCAACAGGAAGAGAACAGTCTTGCCTGGTGATTGTCGAGCGGTGTTCATTCATCCGTTGTCGCAGCGTCTGCATAGTTTCCCCAATGTACCATGCCTCGGGACATCCTTTCTTGCAACGCTGCAAGAAAGGATGTCCCGAGGCATGGTACATTGGGGAAACTATGCAGACGCTGCGACAACGGATGAATGAACACCGCTCGACAATCACCAGGCAAGACTGTTCTCTTCCTGTTGGGGAGCACTTCAGCGGTCACGGGCATTCGGCCTCTGATATTCGGGTAAGCGTTCTCCAAGGCGGCCTTCGCGACACACGACAGCGCAGAGTCGCGGAGCAGAAACTGATAGCCAGGTTCCGCACACACAAGGACGGCCTCAACCGGGATATTGGGTTTATGTCACACTATTTCACATAAATATTTCTGCTTTTTTCCTCCTGAGTCTTTATCATGCGATCCTAGAATCAGAATTTATGTCACACTATTTGTAACTCCCACAGTTGCGTGGACCTGCAGAGTTTCACTGGCTGTCTTGTCTGGAGACAATACACATCTTTTTAGCCTGTCTTGATGCTCTCCCCACTCCCATTGTTTTGTTTCTTAAAGACTGGATTAGTTGTAAGTATTCGCATTCCAACCATTATTCATGTAAATTGAGTCTGTGTCTTATAAGTTCTGTTTGTGAACAGAATTCCCACTCACCTGAAGAAGGGGCTCAGAGCCTCGAAAGCTTGTGTGGCTTTTGCTACCAAATAAACCTGTTGGACTTTAACCTGGTGTTGTTAAACTTCTTACTGTGTTTACCCCAGTCCAACGCCGGCATCTCCACATCATCTTTAGACATGACAGAGGATGATGTAAAAAGGGAGGTGGTGCAGCATTATTAATTAAGGAGTCAATTGCTGCAATAATGTGAGATGATGGCCAGGATTCTCCCGACCCACTGTGCAGCGGGCCAGGAGACAACAGCTTTTCCCGAGGTCCGGTTGCAAGTCTCCCAGGCGCACTTTTTTAGCGCAATCAGCTCCGCACCAGAAATCGGTCTCCAGGCCCACGAGCTTCTCCCCGTCCACCAGGAGTGGTTCTTACCAGGGGGGTTTACAATTGTTCCCCACTAATGGGGAACAGGCATCCTCACCCTGCTGGTGGGGACAGAGGCCATTGAACCCTCCCCCCGCCCCCTCCTGCCCTCCGGGAGGCCAGGGGCAAGGATGGTGCCTCTTGGTCAGTGCCAGTCTGGCAGTGCCAGTCTGGCAGTGCCAGCCTAGCTCCTTGACACTGCCCAAGGGGCAGTGCCCACCAGGGTGGAGAGGATGGCATTGGGGCTGTCTATTGGGGGGGGGGGATCGAGGCTGGCCATCAGGGGGGATAGATCGGGGCTAGCCTGGGGGCCCGGGAGGAGATTGGGGCTGGCCTGGGGTGGGGGGCGGGGGGGGGGGGGGTGCGGTGGCGATCTGGTAGGCCAGCAATTTGGTGGGGGGAGGGTTCGGGAAGACCAGCACTCAGGGAGATTCCAAGGAAGGCCAGCGCTCAGAGAGGTTCCGAGGAAGGCTAGCAATCAGAGGCCAGCGATTGGGGGGCAGGCAATGTGGGGGGAGGGTGGGTGGGTGGGGGGCGCAGTGCGCATGCGCTGATCTCTGCACTGACAGATAGGTGCATACGCAACGGCCCACTCAGCACTATGCTGTCGGCCTCTCAGGTGGGAATAGGCCCTGCCCACCACTTTTCAGCATGGATCATGCTATGGCACTCTGCATTGCTCAGAGAGTTGGAGATTCATTCAGATAAGTACGCCCAAAAACCGGGCGGGAAATTCTCCCATTTTCCCATCTGTTGGGCACTTAGTTTTGTTTTGGGAGAATCCCAGCTGATATCTTGGAAGCGTCTTCAAACATGGCTTTGTGGGTAGAACTGAGGAATGTTAAGGGGAGCAGCAACATTACTGGGAGTGTATTATAAGTCCCAAAGAGCCAGCAGCAAATATGTAGACAGTTCATAGAGGTGTGTAAGAGTAATAATCAGTAATTATACTGGGGATTTTAAATTTCCCAACATAAATTGGGATAGTGATAGTGTTAAGGGATTAGAGGGGGCAGATTTCTTGAAATGTATTCAGGGGAGTTTTTTATATCAATATGCCGAATTCCCAACACAGTGGCACAGTGCTGGATTTGGTGCTGTGGAACGAAACTGGATAAGTGTTCAATGAGGCTATGGGGGAGCAGGAGTGAGATAGAGAATCTGGTGAACTGGTGCGGCAACAATAATCTCTCCCTCAATGTCAACAAAACGAAGGAGATTGTCATCGACTTCAGGAAGCGTAAAGGAGAATATGCCCCTGTCTACATCAACGGGGATGAAGTAGAAAGGGTCGAGGGCTTCAGGTTTTTAGGTGTCCAGATCACCAACAACTTTCCTGGTCCCCCAGTGCCGAAACTATAGTTAAGAAAGCCCAACAATACTTTCTCAGAAGACTAAGGAAATTTGGCATGTCAGCTACGGCTCTCACCAACTTTTACAGATGCACCATAGAAAGCATTCTTTCTGGGTGTATCACAGCTTGGTATGGCTCCTGCTCTGCCCAAGACCACAAGGAACTACAAAAGGTCGTGAATGTAGCCCAATCAATCACACAAACCAGCCTCCCATCAATTGACTCTGTCTACACTTCCCGCTGCCTCAGCAAAGCAGCCAGCATAATTAAGGACCCCACCCACCCTGGACATTCTCTCTTCCAGCTTCTTCCTTCAGGAAAAAGATACAAAAGTCTGAGGTCACGTAACAACCCATTCAAGAACAGTTCCTTCCTTGCTGCTGTCAGACTTTTGAATGGACTTACCTTGCATTAAGTTGTTCTTTCTCTACACCCTAGCTATGACTGTGACACTACATTCTGCACTCTCTCGTTTCCTTCTCTATGAATGGTATGTTTTGTCTGTATAGCGCGCAAGAAACAATACTTTTCACTATATGCTAATACATGTGACAATAATAAATCAAATCAAATCAAAATTTTAGTGATAGCCACCACAACATAGCAGAGTTCAAATTTGTTATAGACAAGGAGAAAGATGGCCTGCAAAAAATGGCTTTGGATGGGGGGAAGGCAGATTATATTTAAATAAAGCAGGATCTGGCCAAAGCCAACTGGGAATAGCTTCTTGCAGGACAGTCTATAGCGATGCAGAGGGGGACATTCAAAAAGGAGCTGGGCAGAGTACAGGTCAAACATGTACGCTTCAGGGGGGAAATGCAGGGGCAATAAGTTCAGAGAACACTGGATGTCTGGGACAATTCAGGATTGGATGAGAAAGAAGAGAAAGGCTTTTAGCAAGTCCAAAGGGAGCAAATCAGCTCCAGCCCTAGAGGAATATAGGAATTACAAGAGGGAACTTAAGAACGCAATTTGAAGAGCAAGAAGGAGATATGAAAAAGGAAAACAGAATTAGGGAGAATTCTAAGATATTTTATAAATACATTAAAGGGGAGAGTTAACCAGGGAAAGAGTAGGGACCAAGGGGGCAATCTATGCGCGAAGGATATTGGAAGTGTGTTAAATGAATACTTCTCTTCGGTCTTCTTTCTGGAAAAGAAGAATGTAGGTACATAATTCAGGAAAAGGGACTGGGAGGAACTTGCACAGTTTGACACAGGAAATGGGGAGGTATTGGATGCTCTGACAGACAAATCCCCTGGCCCAGTTGCATTGCATCCCAGCCTGCTGTGGGAGGTGAGGCAGGAAATTGCAGGGACTCTGACACAAATTTTTATTTCCTCTCTGGCCAGGGGGGACGTGCCAGTGGACAGGACGATGGCTAATGTGGTTCCAATTTTCAAGAAGGGTGATAGAGATGAACCAGGAAATTACAGACCAGTGAGTCTCACATTAGTGATCGGGAAACTATTGGAGAAAATTCTGAAGGAGAGAATTAATATCCACTTGGAAAAGCATGGGTTAATTAAGGATAGTCAGCATGGCTTTTGCAGAGGGAGGTCATGCCTAATAAATTTTAGAATTTTTTGAAAATGTGATTACGAGTGTGGATGAGGGAAGTTCAGTTGATGTCATTGATATGGATTTTAGCAAAGCTTTTGATGAGGTCCCTACATGGGAGACTGATTTAGAAGGTTAAAGCACATGGAATTGAGGAAACCTAGCAAGATGGATCAGAAATTGGCTTAGTAATAGGACAGAAAAGGTTTATGGTAGAAGGCTGTTTGAGTGATGGAGGCCAGTGTCCGGTGGTGTGCCACAAGGATCTGTACTGGGGCACTTATTATTTGTTATATGCATAAATGATATGGATGAAAGTGTGGGGGGAATGATAAGCAAATTTGCAGACAACACCAAGACCGGTAGGGTGGTTAATAGTAAAGAAGATGGTTATAGGTTACAGGAAGATATAAATGGGTTGGCCAGATGGGCAGAGCAGTGGCAGATGGTATTTAAGCTTGATAAGTGCAATTTGATGCACTTTGGGAGAAGGAACAAGATTGGGGGAGTATTAAATGGATGGCAGGACACTGGTTAGCTCAGCGGAACAGAGAAATCTTGGATTAATTATTCACCGATCCCTGAAGTCAGCAGAGCATGTGAATAGGATAGTTAAGAAGGCATAAGGGACACTTGTTTTCATCAGTCATGATATAGAGTATAAGAGCAAGGAGGTAATGTTGGAGTTGTACAAAATGTTGGTTAGGCCACAGCTGGAGTACTGTGTGCAGTTCTGTTCACCTCACTATAGGAAGGATGTAATTGCACTAGAGGGGGACAGAGGAGGTTCACCAGGATGTTGCCTGGGATGGAGCATTTGAGCTATAAGAAGAGACTGGATAGGCTTGGATTGTTTTCTTTGGAGCTGTGAAGGCTGAGGGGAGACATGATTGCGGTGTGAAAGATTTGAGACATGATTGCGGTGTGGAAGATTATGAAGGTATGGACAGGGTGAGCAGGGAGCAGCTGTTCCTCTTGGTTGAGGGGTCAATCACGAGGGGATATAGTTTTAGAGTGAGGTGCAGGAGATTCAGAAGGGATTTGAGAAAAAACTTTTTAACGCAGAAGGTGGTGGGAATCTGGAATACGCTGCCTGGGAAGGTAGTGGAGGCTGGAAACCTTACAACCTTCAAAAAATATTTGAATGAGTTCTTGAAATATCATAACGTTCAAGGATATGGGACAAGTGCAGGAAAAAATGGGATTAGCACTCCTATAGTAATAGTTGTTGTCGATGCTGAGTCGATGGGTTGAAGGGTCTTTTCAGCGCTGTCTGACTCTGACTCCAAGACATCTTTATCACTCTTTTTTGAATGGTCAATGAACTTTGAAGGTAAAATGCCAAAATATAGACGCAGTACAGTGGATTTTCTTGGCTTAAATACCGAAATGGCATCTGAAAAATGGCTGCCATGAAGAGGAAAATGGGGTGGCCGCTTAGGAAAATCTACTGAATACTCCTTTATCAACGAGTTTTATAGAGAAATTTAAAATGTCCTCTTTGATATAATTGTTTCACATTATTGATAACAAATATGGATGAGATACTTTCAAAAATTACTCTCTGATCCCATCCAATAAATCGTCAGTGCACATTTTTAATGTATGCACAATTTTCTCAGACTTGATCTCTGTAAACATCTTGCAATAATATTAAGGAAGATTCAATGTCAAAGCTATATTGAATTTATTATACACTACTTTATCAGTGTTTCTTTAAACTACTATTTGCTTCCACTTGTGAAATTATTTTATGAATTGCAGCATCATCAATTGCTGATGGGATACAGATTTTGGAAACCGTTATGATCAACAAAGAGCAACACGTTTAAGCATCTTTAAAATCCTTTAAAGAGGTTTCCAATAGTAATCATTGAATATACAAAATAAAAAATGCAGGAGGAATGCTGTTTGAATGAATTTATTTTTCATGCATTTACTTTTCATCACTACTATGAGTTTGCTTGTTATGATTGCTAGGGTTGCCATGTCAAGGTTACTCGTCCTCAGAGCATCTTCCCATTTCGATGCCGAGGAATGCATCAAGTGTTGACCTTGCCAAATCCAATTTGCAAACATGTCAATCTTCTGAATCCTGACTTCTGACCAGTTACAATGCCAGCCTCCAAAATAGCCAATAAAATCTGAAATATTAAAACTTACTTCAACCTGTGAACTACACAATGGAAATCAGAGCAGAATGAAAGAAAATAAATGAAACACTTGAAAATAATTTCTTACAAATCATACAATGGTTTGACAATGTAGAATCGTCTACATTAGGTAGAGGACAAAGTTAAAGTCGGAAATGAAAAACAGGAGAGAGTAAATACCTGAAGGAAAAGAAGAACAGATTGAAACAGAACTATCAATTTTGATTAAAATTGTAATATAAGCATTACAGTAAGAAGCACTGATAATTTTGAAGTCATTTTGTTACAATTATATCAGTACAGTTATTGAAAATGGCTAGACTGTCAAGATGCTTCAGGAAAGGAAATGTGTGTCACCTGCAGTGCTCACTATTTGTAGTTCAATGCCCGTGGGAAAACATTATTTCTGCGGCAGATCCTATGCTGGAGAACATAGAAAAATAGGAACAGAGAACTTAGAAGCAGAATTAAACAATTCAGCCCTTCGAGCCAGCTGCACCAATCAATAAGATCATGGCTGATCTGGCTGTAGTTGAAGCTCCATTTTCCTGCCTATAATTTTCATCCACATAATCTCGTCTAACCTCCCTCGTCTAACAAAAATCTATCAAACTCAGCCTTGAATAAATTGAAGACCCAGCCTCCTTTATCTTCTGGGGAAGACATTTCCACGCTCTAATGACTGTCTGAGAGAAAAAAGAAATTCACCTAATCTCTGTCTTAAAAGGGAGACCTCTTATTCTTAAACATAGAAACATAGAAACTAGAAGCAGGAGCAGGCCATTCAGCCCTTCAAGCCTGCTCTGCCATTCATTTTGATCATGACTGATCATTGAATTCAATATCCTGATCCCGCCTTCCCGCCATATCCCTTGATCCTTTTAGCCCCAAGAGCTATATCTGATTTCTTCTTGAATCACATAATGTTTTGGCCTCAACTACATTCGGTGGTAGTGAATTCCACACATTCACCACCCTCTGGGTGGGGCGGCACAGTAGCACAGTGGTTAGCACTGCTGCTTCACAGCTCCAGGGACCTGGGTTCGATGCCCAGCTCGGGTCACTGTCTGTGCGGAGTTTGCACATTCTCCCCGTGTCTGCGTGGGTTTCCTCCGGGTTCTCCGGTTTCCTCCCACAGTCCAAAGATGTGCTGGTTAGGTTGATTGGCCAAGCTAAATTGCCCCTTAGTCTCCCGGGATGCGTAGATTAGAGGGATTAGCGGGTCAAATATGAGGGTTAGAGGGATTAGCAGGTAAATATGTAGGGATATGGGGATAGGGCCTGGGTCAGATTGTTGTCGGTGCAGACTCGATGGGCCGAATGGCCTCTTTCTGTACTGTAGGGGTTCTATGGTTCTATAAAATTTCTCCTCACCTCAGTTTTAAAAGGTTTACCCCTTACCCTCAAACTATGGCCCCTAGTTCTGGACTCCCCCCACCATTGGGAACATTCTTTCTAAATCTACCCTGTCCAACACTGTTATAATTTTATAAGTTTCTATGAGATCCCCTCTCACTCTTCTAAACTCCAATGAATATAATCCTAACCGACCTAGTCTCTCCTCATATGATCGACCTAAACTATGGTCCCCGAGTTCCAGTTTCCAGATAAGGGGAAAAATCTTCCTGTATCCAGCTTATCTAGTCCCCTGCTGGGGTGTGTGAGAGGACAGTGAGCTCGTCGATCAGTAATCATTCCCTGGGTCTAGGAAGCAGGAGACACAGATCGGTAAAGTAAATGTTTTGGCCAATGAAGAACAATGTGGCAAAATGTGAGATGTCCACTTTGGTGGGAATAGTAGAAAAGCAGAATATTACTTAAATGGAGAATGCTGTGGTACAGATGCAGCAGGGTGTCACATGTTAATAAGTAGATACAACAAGTAGTTTTGATTTTGATTTGATTTATTATTGTCACATGTATTAGCATACAGTGAAAAGTATTGTTTCTTGCACACTATACAGACAAAGCATACTGTTCACAGAGAATGAAATGAGAGAATGCAGAATGTAGTGTTACAGTCATAGCTAGGGTGTAGAGAAAGGTCAACTTAGTATGAGGTAGGTCCATTCAAAAGTCTGACGGCAGCAGGGAAGAAGCTGTTCTTGAGTAGGTTGATACGTGACCCCTCAGACTTTTGTATCTTTTTCCCGATGGGAGAAGGTGGAAAAGAGAATGTTGGGGGTGCATAGGGTCCTTAATTATGCTGGCTGCTTTGCCGAGACAGTGGGAAGTGTAGACAGAGTCAATGGATGGGAGGCTGGTTTGCGTGATGGATTGGGCGACATTCACGACCTTTTGTAGTTTCTTGCAGTCTTGGGCAGAGCAAGAGCCATACCAAGCTGTGATACAACCAGAAAGAATGCTTTCTATGGTGCATCTGTAAAGGTTGATGAGAGTCGTAGCTGACCTGCCAAATGTCTTTAGTCTTCTGAGAAACTGGAGGTGGACTTTCTTAACTATAGTGTTAGCATGGGGGGACCAGGACAAATTATTGGTGATTTGGACACCTAAAATCCTGAAGCTCTCGACCCTTTCTACTTCATCCCCATTGATGTAGACAGGGGCATGTTCTCCTTTATGCTTCCTGAAGTTGATGACAATCTCCTTCGTTTTGCTGACATTGAGGGAGAGATTATTTTCGCCACACCAGTTCACCAGATTCTCTAGCTCATTCCTGTACTCTGTCTTGTCATTGTTTGAGATCCAACCCACTACAGTTATTGAAAGAGGAATGGAGTATCAAAATGTCTGAGTCTTGCTACAATGGTACATGGCATTGGTGAGACCGCACCTAGAGTACTGTTTACAGCTTTGGTCTCCTTATTTAAAGAGATATATTTCAAGGAGAGTTATGTTTGTTTTGGAGGCATTTCAGAGAAGGTTCACTAGATTGATTCCAGCAGTGAAGGTGTTGTCTCATGAGGCAATGTTGAGCAGACTCAGACTATATTCATCGGAGTTTAGAAGAATGAGAGATGATCTTACTGAAATGCATAAAATTCTGAAGGGGCTTCAGAGTGTAACTGCTGAGAGGATGCTTCTACTCATGGAGAAATATAGAGCTAGGGATTCAAAAATAAGGGTTTGCCCATTTAAGATGGAGATGGGGGAGAATTATACAGCACAGGAAGTCAATTAGTCAATTGTGTCTGTTTTGGCTTTTGAAAAAGCTAACCAATTACTACCAATCCCCTATTCTTTGTCACAGCCCAACAAATACCTCCTTTTCTGAATCTGTAGATGCTGTGATTTCCTCCTGCTTTCCTTACCTTCTCTACATATTAATGGCATGTGGAAGTCACACTTTTTTCAGAAAAAATAATTTATGGCATATGTTGTAAAGCCTGTTTCAGACATCATAGAACAATTGTCTTCACCCATTTTGGGTGGTTTCTTTAATGGACTGGCAAACTGCCCCTTCACTTTATCAACCAAGAGATGAGGGAGAAAGTTAACCTTTGCCATTTTCATCTGCTATGGAAATACTTAGTTAGCACTGCTGCCTCACAGTGCCAGGGACCTGGGTTTGACTCCCGGTTTGGGTCACTGTCTAGGAGTCTGTATGTTCTCCTCATGTCTGAGTAGGTTTCCTCCGGGTGCTCCGGTTTCCTCCCACTGTCCAAAAGACGTGCTGGTCAGGTGCATTGGCCATGCTAAATTCTCCCTCAGTGTACCTGAACAGGCGCCAGAGTGTGGTGACTAGTAAGCCTCCTTGTGACTAATAAGTAAATTTAAATTTCCTTCACTGATGATTTTTTTAATGCATTTGTGGGGCATGGGCATTGTTGGCTAGGCCAGCATTTTTTGCTATCCCTAGTTGCCCTTGACAAGGTGGTGGTGAGCTGCCTTCTTAAATGCTACATTGACACTAAAGTCCACGTGCTGTGAGTTGATCCACAAAGCTGTTAGGGAGGGAATCCCAAGGATTTTGACCCAGTGTCGGTGAAAAGTCTGATGTCTCAATGCTATTGTCTGTTCAGGAGGGAGGAAACTGGTTGCCAGCAGTCAGTGAGTGTATCAGCGGAAACATTCACCCATGTGATTTTCTTTTTCACAGAACTGAGTAAATATTCAAGGTGTGGAATATCTTTCTGCTTTGTTCTTGTGAATGAGCTGCAGAAAGGCACTGGCCAGCTTAAATCTGAAATTAATCGAATGACCATGAATGCTGGATGTCTGAAAATAATGTTTACTTCCACTGAAGGATCTCACCTGATATTCTCCTCAGTCAGAAGGTGAAAGATTCACTTTAAAAAAAGAACCTTTCAAATTTGTATTTTAAACACAGAAACTCAAGGAGGTCAGCAAGTTCATTATAGCTGATAGCTGTTCAGAATGTAATTGATCCAGTGTCTGCATTGCTGCCACACAATGGTGAGTAACTGCTTACTAGGGATCTACTTTACATTGTTCAGGCTCTCAAAGCGTTTGCAGGAAATTATGTTGGATCTGGACTGCAGTGTTGGCGAACATCAACTTTACATTTAATTCAGGGAAGTATCAACCGATGATACAAATTGCGTATCTCACACAAAACTATTGACTCAAAATCAATCCCACAACAAGAAACATGCTGGCAACATAGCTGGTTAAAATTACAACATTTCATTCCCTTTTCCTGGGAAAATAAACATTTATTGCTTTTCTTCATTTGTACTTCACAACTTTGCTTCAAAAGTTACAAAGTTGAAAAGGTGGCGAGAAATATTTTCAGAAGTAACTAACCACTTTAAAAGCAAATCACTCTTGTTTTGGGAACTCTGGCCTCATTAAAATGGAACAAATAGTAACATAATGTAGTCCGAAACAATGATGCACAACAACAAAATATAACATTTATCAGTCAGTGCAGCATGCATGTGGGAAGATATCATGGGTCATTACTAGGGCCGAAGTAATGACAAAGGTATTACAGAAATAGCCTAATCATAGCACTTACACAGAGGTAGCACTATAACTGCCAGCATTTAGGAAGGGTAATTGTGCAGGCAAACTTACAAAGCATCCAGAGAAACATTTATCTTTTCAGTTACCAGATGGTCCCATTGAGAGAAAAATGTGTTCCGTGGATCAACTGTCTGTGTGCTTCATTTGCCTACTTCAGCACTGGATGAAGCTACATTCGTCTCTCAGACGGTTATATAGCACCTGTTCTACACATTAAATTAACAAAAACTGGGGAAGGGGTGAAAGAAAAACACTTTGTGATTAGCTTGAAGAGCTTCCTGAAACGTGTCAGCCTCAAAATTCAATCGGCAAACACCTGTTGCTCTGGTACTTAAGGGGCCTTCTAAGTCCCCAAGTATGGCAGGCAGGAGGTGTGGGCACACATCTAGCTGTAGATGCACTAGCCACTGAATTGGCAGAGAAGGTCAAGTTGGTCAATAGGAGCACACACTGTCCACAATCTAAGCTCTTGGTTTAAATTTAATTCAATGATCTAGATGAAGGAACTGAGGGCATTGTGGCTAGGTTTGCAGGTGATACAAAGATAGGTGGAGGGACAGATAGTATCGAGGAGATGGGAAGGCTGCAGAAGGACTTAGACAGGTTAGGAGAGTGGGCAAATAAGTGGCAGATGGAATCCAATGTGGGAAAGTGTGAGGTTATGCACTTAGGTAGGAAGAATAGAGGCATAGACTACTTTCCAAATGGGGAAGGAATTCAGAAATCGGAAGTGCAGAGGGACTTGGGAGTTCTAGTTCGGGATTTTCTTAAGATTAACTTGTAGGTTGAGTTGGTAGTTAGGAAGGCAAATGCAACGTCAGCATTCATTTCAAGAGGACTAGAATACAAAAGCAGGGATGTACTGCTGAGGCTTTATAAGGCTCTGGTCAGACCACATTTGGAATGTTGTGAGCAATTTTGGGCCCCGTATCTAAGGAATGATGTGCTGGGAATGAATGGCTTGACATATGAGGAGCATTTGAGGATTCTTGGTCTGTACTTGGAGTTTAGAAGGATGATGGGGGATCTCATTGAAACTTACAGAATACTAAAAGGCCTGGGCGCTCACCTCCGAACTCCCCCTTGGAGGTGAAGGCGCCAGGCTCATGCTTATGTGAAGCTGTTGTAAATGATGCCAGCATGACCTTATGCCGGCGCCAGCTGAATATCTGGTGAGGGCAGAAGTGCTTGCTAATGACATGCTAATGTATTAAAATGAACTTCCTGGGGTCCCACGGCATGTTTCACGCCACTCCATTGGCAAGGGGAGAGGAAGCTCAGAACTTGGAAACTCACTTGCGCAAATCGCGGTTTCCGGATTTTAAGCACACACCTCCATTCCCACAGACAGAAACTGTGGGCTCAAAATCCACCCGTGGGAGTCTTGGGGGGCTTGACAGGGTAGATGCTGAGGAGTTGTTTCCCCCTATGGGTGAGTCGAAGACCAGAAGACATAATCTCAGAGTAAGGGGTCGTCCATTAAGGCAGAGATGAGAAGTAATTTCTTTTCTCAGAGGATAGGGAATCTTTGGAATTCTTTACTACAGAGCTGGGTCATTAAATATGTTCAAGGCTGAAATATGATTTGGAGATGCTGGCGTTGGACTGGGGTAAACACAGTAGGAAGTCTCACAACACCAGGTTGAAGTCCAACAGGTTTATTTGGTAGCAAAAGCCACTAGCTTTCGGAGCACTCCCCCTTCATCAGGTGAGTGGGAGTTCTGTTCACAAACAGGGCATATAAAGACACAAACTCAATTTACAAAATAATGATTGGAATGTGAGTCTTTACAGGTAATCAAGTCTTAAAGGATTGGTGATTGTCGCTACGACAACTACGACGCTACGACAACGGATGAATGAACACCGCTCGACAATCACCAGGCAAGAATGTTCTCTTCCTGTTGGGGAACATTTCAGCAGTCACGGGCATTCGGCCTCTGATCTTTGGGTAAGCGTTCTCCAAGGTGGCCTTCACGACACACGACAGCGCAGAGTCGCTGAGCAGAGACTGATAGCCAATTTCCGCACATATGAGGACGGCCTCAACCGGGATCTTGGGTTCATGTCACACTATCTGTAACCCCCACGACTTGCCTGGACTTGCAAAATCTCACTTGCTATCCTGTCTGGAGACAATACACATCTCTTTAACCTGTGTTTAACGCTCTCTCCACTCACATTGTCTGTACCTTAAAGACTTGATTACCCGTAAAGACTCGCATTCCAACCATTATTTTGTAAATTGAGTTTGTGTCTTTATATGCCCTGTTTGTGAACAGAACTCCCACTCACCTGACGAAGGGGCAGCGCTCCGAAAGCTTGTGGCTTGTGCTACCAAATAAACCTGTTGGACTTTAACCTGGTGTTGTGAGACTTCCTACAAGGCTGAAATAGGCAGATTTTTAATGAGTAAGGAAATCAAGGATTTGGGGATAAGGCAGGAAAGTGGAGTTGAGGATTGGGCGGGGATCCTGGATTCAGGATTCAATCCTGGACCGGGGAGCGGCGCGGGCTTGGAGGGCCGAAGGGCCTGTTCCTGTGCTGTATTGTTCTTTGTTCTTTGTTCTTTGTTCTTTGATTATCATATCAGATCAGTCATGATCTCATTGAATGGTGGAGCAGACGTGATGGCCGAACAGCCTACTTCTGCTCCTACCGCTTAAGGTCTTGCCTGACACCAATTCCAACAACAAAGTTCTTCAAAGCTCTG
The DNA here is from genome assembly GCF_964213995.1 of Mustelus asterias. Taxonomy (NCBI): domain Eukaryota; kingdom Metazoa; phylum Chordata; class Chondrichthyes; order Carcharhiniformes; family Triakidae; genus Mustelus; species Mustelus asterias. The sequence continues at coordinate 136,075,057 of NC_135801.1, read as the reverse complement.
AATATCCTCAGGGAAAATTTCAACTCCTTTACTTAAGGATAAAGTCATCAATTCTCATCCAATTGCAGCATTACCTCACCCATGTTCCATTGCCCCGTCTTCATCAAAATGGCACATTTTTTCAGATCCTATTCAGCTCTGCTTCCAGATCCAGCCTTGGTCTTCTTTTCCAACTGTAGCATGATCCTCTTCTCTTCTTCCTTAGCAGAGCTGATCACCTGGCCTGGTTATGTTGCAATCTCAATCATGCACACACTGTACTTAAATATGCCGCTTGAGCTTCGGCCGCTGCCTGGTTGCAATACTCCAAAGTGGGCGCAAATACTCAGCCTCCACAGTGGGTGTAAACATTTTTAATAACCTCTCTGTTACAAGAATCCAAGGGTCACCAAAATCAGAACTGTCTCATAATTTGCCCAAATATTCAACCAAGAACACAAAGAACTTATAACTGAACAACTTTAATAACTGATAAGGTAGGTTTTAGTCTGGTGCTCTCTCAACAAAAAGCTTGATGTTCCTGGCATGTGAAGTTTTGCACTGAGAGCACTATAACAGAAAATTAGCCCCAATGATTATAGCAAAACAAGATTTGACTTAATTAAATTTGGATCTCAGGCAGTCACTTGTGCAATCTCCCTTTATGACTCTGAAATCAATCACTTCTTTTACAAATGAAGTTAGCCGACACTACAGCTGTTTGCTTTTAACTTTCCAATGCTTAGATCAACCGAAGAATTCATTTGAAAAGATCAAATGGAGTTATAATTTTTATTATGCAGATCAGAGCCTCACATCCATTACAACTGCCCTCAACACCAGAAGCAGAGGAATTAGTTCCATGTCTGAGTGAAGCAGATGTGAGTAGTTTTATTTTGCAGTCCTGCCACTCACATTCTCATTCCCCCCAATTGCTTCAGTGACAAATCTTTGGAAAGGCTGTGCTAAAAGGCTTTAACTGGAATCTTGGAGGACAGCCTAACAACTATTCTTAACTTGGCTGAACTTTGCAAAGCTTTGTATTCATTCAATATTTTGAACTGGTCAGGCCTTTCCTGATTCTCCTTTTCTACAGCTGCTACCAAATAAGAAGAAAATTTAATTTGGCTCTCACTGTGGTTCAGGAAGATCTACACAAGATAACTTAATTACATCATGCCAGCAACTTTAAGCTTTGGATCGCACAGAGCAAATGAAGCAGTTCTGAGACTTGTGATGATTGAGGCATTAATATAGAGGCAAGTATAAGAACATACATTGTCCAGGACTCATTACTTATCATAGATACACAGAAAATGGGAGCAGGAGGAGGTCATTCAACCCTTGAACCTGCTCCACCGTTCAATATGATGATGGCTGATCCTCTATCTCAAAGAACAAAGAACAAAGAAGAATACAGCACAGGAACAGGCCCTTCGGCCCTCCAAGCCCGTGCCGCTCCCTGGTCCAAACTAGACCATTCTTTTGTATCCCTCCATTCCCACTCCGTTCATATGGCTGTCTAGATAAGTCTTAAACGTTCTCAGTGTATCCGCCTCCACCACCTTGCCTGGCAGCGCATTCCAGGCCCCCACCACCCTCTGTGTGAAATATGTCCTTCTGATATCTGTGTTAAACCTCTCCCCCTTCACCTTGAACCTATGACCCCTCGTGAACGTCACCACTGACCTGGGGAAAAGCTTCCCACCGTTCACCCTATCTATCCCTTTCATAATTTTGTACACCTCTATTAAGTCACCCCTCATCCTCCGTCTTTCCAGGGAGAACAACCCCAGTTTACCCAATCTCTCCTCATAACTAAGCCCCTCCATACCAGGCAACATCCTGGTAAACCTCCTCTGTACTCTCTCCAAAGCCTCCACGTCCTTCTGGTAGTGTGGCGACCAGAACTGGACGCAGTATTCCAAATGCGGCCGAACCAACGTTCTATACATCTGCAACATCAGACCCCAACTTTTATACTCTATGCCCCGTCCTATAAAGGCAAGCATGCCATATGCCTTCTTCACCACCTTCTCCATCTGTGACGTCACCTTCAAGGATCTGTGGACTTGCACACCCAGGTCCCTCTGCGTATCTACACCCTTTATGGTTCTGCCATTTATCATATAGCTCCTCCCTACATTATTTCTACCAAAATACATCACTTCGCATTTATCAGGATTGAACGCCATCTGCCATTTCTTTGCCCAAATTTCCAGCCTATCTATATCCTTCTGTAGCTTCTGACAATGCTCCTCACTATCTGCAAGTCCTGCCAATTTTGTGTCGTCCGCAAACTTACTGATCACCCCAGTTACACCTTCTTCCAGATCGTTTATATAAATCACAAACAGCAGAGGTCCCAATACAGAGCCCTGCGGAACACCACTAGTCACAGGCCTCCAGCCGGAAAAAGACCCTTCCACTACCACCCTCTGTCTTCTGTGACCAAGCCAGTTCTCCACCCATCGAGCCACCTCCCCCTTTATCCCATGAGATCCAACCTTTTTCACCAGCCTACCATGAGGGACTTTGTCAAACGCTTTACTAAAGTCCATATAGACGACATCCACGGCCCTTCCCTCGTCTACCATTCTGGTCACTTTTTCAAAAACCTCCACCAGGTTAGTGAGGCATGACCTCCCTCTCACAAAACCATGCTGACTATCGTTAATGAGTTTATTCCTTTCTAAATGCGCATACATCCTATCTCTAAGAACCTTCTCCAACAACTTCCCCACCACAGACGTCAAGCTCACCGGCCTATAATTACCCGGGTTATTCTTCCTACCCTTCTTAAATAACGGGACCACATTAGCTATCCTCCAATCCTCTGGAACCTCACCTGCGTCCAGTGACGAGACAAAGATTTGCGTCAGAGGCCCAGCGATTTCATCTCTCGTCTCCCTGAGCAGCCTTGGATAGATTCCATCAAGCCCTGGGGATTTGTCAACATCATAGTTTTGCATTCTCCCCGTACCAGGAATGGGTTACATAGAAAGATGGAGTTGCTGCTTAAGCTTGGTAAAGCCTAACTGGTGGGATCCATTACATGTGATAAGTTATAATATTCAGTCAACCAGCAGTTAGGATGTTATTGGCATTGCACACAGAGATTTTGTCATAAAATATGCTGTTTACCATACCACACATGACCTGATGTCCACCGAAGAAGGGCTCAAGCCCAGGTTTGTTAACTGCGCAATGACCAAGGACCAATTCTCCTCCTCCTTGGAGGAGATAACGGGACTCCTTTGGTTTTGATATAGCTCCAGGATGAGGTCACTAGCAATAGAAATTCCAAATTAAATATACAAAATCTTCCAGTAGTTGAACACAGAAATCATGAACATTGTTAATGATTGCCTAGTTATTCTGTTTCCCTAATGCAATGTGGATGGATAGACCTGGCACTGTGAACTTCCCAAGCAGCTTCAGATAACTGTGAAACCATGTCCCTCTTGATTAGGATGATCAGAGCTCGACAACTCATAGAAGGCTTATCAGTGCTTTGTGCCAGTATGCAGCATAATTTTAACTAGTTTCTAGCTGTGTCTCTGACATGCTTAGGAGTCACACAGTCAGACTTTGACAACCTGTGCTTAAACACTTTGGAGTTAGTTATGTATAGTAAGTCCCTCTGGAGAGAGAGTGTGCAATATTTGGCAAACAGAAATTCTACTGATGCAGATTATCAGCAGCTTTTTTCAGAGACTGCTGAACATAGTAATGGACTATCACTTATTATTTATTATTATTATTCATTTATTAGTGTCACAAGTAGTCTTACATTAACACTGCAATGAAGCTACTGTGAAAATCCCCTAGTCGCCACACTCTGGTGCCTGTTGGGTACACTGAGGGAGAATTTAGCATTGCCAATGCACCTAAGCAGCACGTCTTTCGGACTGTGGGAGGAAAGCGGAGCACCCGGAGGAAAGGCATGCAGACACGAGGAGAACGTGCAGACACCGCACAGTCACCTGGGAATTGAACCCAGGTGCCGGATGCTGTGAGGCAATAGTGCTAATCACTGTGCCACCGTGCCGCTTTTCTCTACTGTGCAGGTCAGACACCTGACTGATGAGAAAAGGCCTGAGACACGAAAACATAAGCTAATTTTTTGGCAGGTCATGCCAGGAGAATTGCGCATGGGTATCGGCGCAGTCGGAACCACACTGGAAACCGGCAGGAACAGCAGGTAAGTAATTTTAATCTTACTTTAACATTATTTGAATGTGATTATCGGGCCAGGGACTGAATTCTCCGGCCCCAATAGCATCTCCCACCCAGTCAGTATAATTGCACACTGGCGGGGTTTAGAGTAGCTCCCCACTTTCAGGGAACTAGCGAGAGACCCCGCTGGAGTGAAGGGGGCAATTGGGGGCATCCAGGGGGGTCAGGCGATAGGAGAGTGGTGCCCCTTGGGCATGGGCACCCTGGCAGTGCCAGCCTGTGCCCCCTGGCACTACCCAAGGGGCAAAGGGCATTGGACAGTGCCAACGGGGTGGGAGCTAAGGGCAGTGTCAAGGGGGCAGGGCCTAAGGGGCATGACCTACGGGTGGGGCTTAGGTGCAATCGGTGGGGGTGCGGGGTCCCGCTGCCACTCTGCATTGGAATTGGTTGGGACTAAAGGGAGGCCAGGGATTGGGGTGGGCTGGGGGTGCCTGCCTCCTGTGGGGGGTCTGCCTCCTGTGGGGGGTCTGCCAGGGTGGGGGAGGCTGGAGATTGGGGTGTTCCGTGATGGGAGGGGGGTTGGGGCTGGCCTGGGAATGCTTTGTGGGGACCGCGATCAGGCCATGGGGAGTGCTGGGGGAGCAGCACTCCAGAGGTCCCGGGCTGGCCAGCAATTGAGATGGCCAGCAAACCAAAGGCTGACAGATGGGGGCCACTGTTCATGTGCAGAGGCCCAGCACTGTCAGCCTCCGGTGTGAATAGGCCCTGCCCCCTGAGCTTTTAATGATATTCATGATTGTGACCTCTGCATTGCACAGAGTGTGGGAGATTCGAGTCTGAACTCCCATTGAAAAGCAATCGTGATTTACACCAGTTTTCCCACAAATTCAGCACTTAGAACTTTTTTGGGAGAATCCCTCCAAGGAGTTCACTCTCTCTTGAGGCCAAATTTGGGTCCATGCAGGGTGGTGGCACCAGAATTTGGCATGGAATCCGAATCAGCTGCTTCTCTGCCTTATGTATGAAGCCATGATGTGGAGATGCCGGCGTTGGACTGGGGTAAACACAGTAAGAAGTTTAACAACACCAGGTTAAAGTCCAACAGGTTTATTTGGTAGTTGTGGCTTTTGCTACCAAATAAACCTGTTGGACTTTAACCTGGTGTTGTTAAACTTCTTACTATGTATGAAGCACCAGCAAGTTCCATTATGGGTGGGCAAGTACTTCTGCCTGTCTCCTTAGTCCTGGAACCAATGTAGGTGTATGTTGACAGAAGTTTTCTGGCTACCCTAGAATCCTCTGATAAATCCAGCAATACCTGAACATAGAACATAGAACATAGAACAGTACAGCACAGAACAGGCCCTTCAGCCCACGATGTTGTGCCAAGCTTTATCTGAAACCAAGATCAAGCTATCCCACTTCCTATCATCCTGGTGTGCTCCATGTGCCTATCCAATAACCGCTTAAATGTTCCTAAAGTGTCTGACTCCACTATCACTGCAGGCAGTGCATTCCACACCCCAACCACTCTCTGCGTAAAGAACCTACCTCTGATATCCTTCCTGTATCTCCCACGACAAACCCTATAGTTATGCCCCCTTGTAATAGCTCCATCCACCCGAGGAAATAGTCTTTGAACGTTCACTCTATCTATCCCCTTCATCATTTTATAAACCTCTATTAAGTCTCCCCTCAGCCTCCTCCGCTCCAGAGAGAACAGCCCTAGCTCCCTCAACCTTTCCTCATAAGACCTACCCTCCAAACCAGGCAGCATCCTGGTAAACCTCCTCTGCACTCTTTCCAGCGCTTCCACATCCTTCTTATAGTGAGGTGACCAGAACTGCACACAATATTCCAAATGTGGTCTCACCAAGGTCCTGTACAGTTGCAGCATAGCCCCACGGCTCTTAAACTCCAACCCCCTGTTAATAAAAGCTAACACACTATAGGCCTTCTTCACAGCTCTATCCACTTGAGTGGCAACCTTTAGAGATCTGTGGATATGGACCCCAAGATCTCTCTGTTCCTCCACAGTCTTCAGAACCCTACCTTTGACCCTGTAATCCACATTTAAATTAGTCCTACCAAAATGAATCACCTCACATTTCTCAGGGTTAAACTCCATTTGCCATTTTTCAGCCCAGCTTTGCATCCTATCTATGTCTCTTTGCAGCCTACAACAGCCCTCCACCTCATCCACTACTCCACCAATCTTGGTGTCATCAGCAAATTTACTGATCCATCCTTCAGCCCCTGAAGCTACTGAGAGCAGACATAACCCCCATTCCGAGCTACAATGGATCCCCAATTGATACAGGCAAATGCTGCAGATGCTCTGACGAAGGGTAACCCAGACTCGAAACGTTGGCTCTATTCTTTCAATAACCCCCACAGTTTGCCTCCTGGGCTTGCAGAATCTCACTAGCTGTTCCGTCTGGAGACAATACACATCTCTTTAACCTGTGTTTGATGTTCCCTCCACCCACATTGTCTGTACCTTTTGAGACCTGGCTGGCTGCAGGATTCGCATTCTAATCAGTATTCTGCAACTTGATTTTGTCTGTTTGCACTGTTTGAGAGCACATTTCCACACCATCTGACGAAGGAGCAGTGCTCCGAAAGCTTGTGGTATTTGCTACCAAATAAACCTGTTGGACTTTAACCTGGTGTTGTGAGACTTCTTACTCTATTCTCTCTCCATAGATGCTGTCAGACCTCCTGAGATTTTCCAGCATTTTCTGTTTTGTGTTTCGCAATTGATACCATTGTATTAGATCCCTGAGAGATTGAGTTCCAATGCCCTTAGATTTCAAGAAAGATAAATTTTAAATTCAAATATTTTATATAACACAATGCATGAACCTGCTATCAAAATGTACCCAAAATGTACCATTGAGGAAGGTTTATTCCAAAATGTGGAAAGTTAAACCATGAGAAGTTCTACTCCTCATGCCCATTCTTTCTCTACACTGACTGTAACACTACATTCTGCACTGTCGCTTTTCCTTCTCTATGAACAGTATGTTTTGTCTGTTTAGCGCACAAAAAACAAGACTTTTCACTGTGTACTCATACATGTGACAATAATAAATCAAGTCAAATCAAATCAAATTATTGATATTTCACAATCTGGTGATAGACAATTAAAAGACAAACTCATAAGATTTCAAAAACATGTAACAATCTTAAAATCAACTGTTCTGTATTGTATGTACTGTGAGGACTTATTATTAGCAATCTTGTTTAGTTATTGTTCTTCTCAGGAAATGTGATGATAGATATAATAATTAGTCAAGACATATTTATCAGAATCTCCCTTCATCCTTTAACTTTTCTATTATGGCAGATTAAACAGACTAACAAATCAATGTTTGGAAGAGGCGCTTCAATTTTGGTGGAATGTACTGTATGCGTTTGTTTTCAAACATAATCTGTAAAATAAATCTGGAAATAAAGGCTGCTATTTTCTGGCTCCATTCACAGCAGATATCATGTCGCATGGGAGGGGAAAATGTTGGGAAATTATAAAAATCTGTTTCACTTTATCATAAAACAGTTCACGATTGTTCACTCCACCCGTCAATGGGAACCTAATGTCAATACATGAGCATCTCATTAGAAGCCTTGCTTACTAGAATCCATGCTGGGTCATGAGTAAATATTGGTGTGCAGTCATACTAAAGCAATGTGCACTTGACAGCCTACACTTTGCTTGGTGCATTTGCCTACCTTCCTCTGGGCAGTGTTCACGACCCTCTGTCCCAGGCTTTGCAGTAAGCACAATATCGCCATTAGGGGGCTCATGGGAAAATCTCTACTTACCGGACCAACAGTAAGGTGGGGGTAGATTTCCAATGGCTTGCTTGGGGAAGGGGAGAAGTGGCCTCAGGCCAAGGAAGAGGCTGCAGGACGAGGGCTGTATTGGGGTTTCATAGAGCGTGCATGTTGAACTGTACAAGTGGGGCCTCAAGGTGGCAAGGGCTGATGTGCAAATGGGGCACAGGCACCTCCATCCTAGTATGTCCATGGGCTCACAAGTGGATATCCACCACAAAAGACTGTGAGATCAAGGGATACAGGAGGAGGACTGAGCGATCTCTGAGGGACGGTAATCTTAACGTTAATCTTAATCTTCCTTGGTGACGATGCAGGGGGGTTCCATACTCACACAGGGATGATCCAAACTGCTCTGGCAGTGAGAGCTCAGCAATCCCATTTTCAGACCTGAAGAGATCACGCATACAAAATGTAAATAGGAACAGGCCCTGCTAGTGAGCTCCAGGTGGCTGCTTGGTGACCAATTGAATGCATTGGGGAAGGGGCCCAATTAAAGGGGAAGCCAGTCGAACTGTGTATTCCCACATGAGCAGAGAGGCAGACCTGAGACATGCTAGCAGTCTCTCAAAGACAGACAATCACCAAAATGAAGCAATGATGCGCATTCTTGCAAGACTAATCGTGCAAAGTGGCAATAATCGATCTTCTGGGTTTAACACCTTGCTCGCAGTATGGAAATTCCCCAGAGTGATAAAGAATTCCAGAGCAGTTGGGCAACTGGATCCACACATTTGGGTTACAGCCAACTTGTTGTTTAGGGTGTAATTTTTAAAGGCTTGACAGAAACATAGAAACATAGAAAAACTACAGCACAAACAGGCCCTTCGGCCCACAAGTTGTGCCGAACATATCCCTACCTTCTAGACCTACCTATAACCCTCCATCCTATTAAGTCCCATGTACTCATCCAGGAGTCTCTTAAAAGACCCTATTGAGTTCGCCTCCACCACCACTGACGGCAGCCGATTCCACTCGCCCACCACCCTCTGTGTGAAAAACTTACCCCTAACATCTCCCCTGTACCTACCCCCCAGCACCCTAAACCTGTGTCCTCTCATAGCAGACATTTCCACTCTGGGAAAAAGCCTCTGAGAATCCACCCGATCTATGCCTCTCAACATCTTATACACCTCTATTAGGTCTCCTCTCATCCTTCGTCTCTCCAAGGAGAAAAGACTGAGCTCCCTCAGCCTATCCTCATAAGGCATGCCACTCAATCCAGGCAACATCCTTGTAAATCTCCTCTGCACCCTTTCAATCTTTTCCACATCCTTCCTATAGTGAGGCAACCAGAACTGAGCACAGTACTCCAAGTGGGGTCTGACGAGGGTCTTATATAGCTGCATCATTATCCCCGGACTCCGAAACTCAATCCTTCGATTGATAAAGGCTAGCACACCATATGCCTTCTTAACCACCTCCTCCACCTGCGGGGCCAATTTCAGAGTCCTATGGACCCGGACCCCAAGGTCCTTCTGATCCTCTACAGTACTAAGAGTCTTTCCCTTTATATTGTACTCCTTCATCCCATTTGACCTGCCAAAATGGACCACTACGCATTTATCTGGGTTGAAGTCCATCTGCCACTTCTCCGCCCAGTCTTGCATCCTATCTATGTCCCTCTGTAACTTCTGACATCCCTCCAGACTATCCACAACCCCACCAACCTTTGTGTCATCGGCAAACTTACCAACCCATCCCTCCGCTTCCTCATCCAGGTCATTTATGAAAATGACAAACAGCAAGGGTCCCAGAACAGATCCCTGGGGCACACCACTGGTGACCGACCTCCATTTAGAAAAAGACCCATCTATACCCACTCTCTGCCTCCTTTGGGCAAGCCAGTTCTGGATCCACCAGGCAGCAGCCCCTTGGATCCCATGCCCTCTCACTTTTTCTAGAAGCCTTGCATGGGGGACCTTATCGAACGCCTTGCTAAAATCCATTTAAACCACATCTACCGCCTTCCCTTCATCAATTTGTTTAGTCACATTTTCGAAGAACTCCACCAGGCTTGTAAGTCACGATCTGCCCTTGACAAAGCCATGCTGAGTATTCTTGAGCATACTAAACCTCTCTAAATGCTCATATATCCTGTCCCTCAGGATCTTCTCCATCAGTTTACCAACCACTGAGGTTAGACTCACCGGTCGGTAATTACCTGGGCTATCCCTATTCCCCTTCTTGAAAATAGGAACCACATCCGCAATTCTCCAATCCTCCGGCACCTCTCCTGTCTCCATCGACGACGCAAAGATCATCGCCAGAGGCTCTGCAATCTCTTCCCTCGCTTCCCACAGTAACCTGGGGTACATCCCATCCGGACCCGGCGACTTATCTATCTTGATGCCATTCAAAGATTCCAACACAACCTCTTTCTTAAAGTCCACATACTCAATCCTTTCAGTCCACCGCACGCCCGCAGTACATCCACCCAGGTCCTTCTCCTCTGTGAAAACCAATGACGTGCTATTCCGAACATTTGCCATTCAATCACATGAGATCTGCAAAATTGTTATTGCATTTCCTTTGCAAAAAGTCAGCTTCCCTGTAGTTAAGTTTCTTTGTTCAGGGTTTTGCATCAGCCACTGTTATGCAAGAAGTTCTGACGACCCAGCAGCCTCTTGCAAGCAGCTGAAGCACCTTAGAATGAAGGAGGGCAAACCAAAGATGGGAGAATGAAGATCCTCACTTCCCCTGCCTGAATCCAATTTAGCTCCATTCTCCATTGCCCTCTTTCCCCCCATTCCCAATCACCGGATCCCAGTTTCCCTCTCTCGCAATTTCACCATCACTAGGTCCCATTTCCCAGTCTCTCTCTCGCACTCTCTGTTTTCCAAGTTTGAAAAAGTCTCCCCCATCCCCTAATCTGCTGAGGAGCTGCCCAATCTTCTGAGGCGCTTGTCAATTCCTGACAAATCAATGTCCCAATTCCCGATTGTTCCTGTCACACCTGCCATTCCCGGTCTCTACAATGTTGGATGAAATGACATTTTTTAAAGTTTATTTATTAGTGTCACAAGTAGGCTTACATTAACACTGCAATGAAGTTACCGTGAAAATCCCCTAGTCGCCACATACTCTGGCGCCTGTTCGGGTGCATTGAGGGAGAGTTTGGCATGACCAATACACCAGCATATCTTTTGGACTGTGGGAAGAAACCGGAGCACCCGGAGGAAACCCACGCAGACACAGAGAGAACATGCAAACTCTGCACAGTCAGTGACCTGAGGCGGGAATTGAACCAGGTCCCTGGTGCTGTGAGGCAGCAGTACTAACCACTGTGCCACCATGACGCCCACGTCACTGAGGTGGAGCCTTTTTTGTGTCGGCAGCAGGTGATATCATGGAGAAGTGTTCTGACACGTAAAGCACAAAAATCTCCCAGGCTCCCAGCAGCAAAGCCTAGGACACCTGTGACTTCTGGTCAATATGAGGTGGTTGAAAGTATATCCAGGTTGCTTCCTGTGCATTGAAGGAAATCATTGGTTCATATAATTGTGACTGTGGAGTTGAGAAAGTTCAGAGTCCATTAAAATTGAAAGATGAAAGTCATGGGCTAGGCACCAAGTTGCTGGGATATATGCGCTGTTATCACCATTCCCTATTGACAGTGCCAGATCATGGAAGCAACCCCAAAATTTCCACTGCCAGTGACTTTACTTTTGAATTACTCTTGCTTCTGGCTGCAATCTGCATTGCTTTTGATCTTATAACTGAACATATATTCTTCGCGTTATCCAGAATTTCATTTGAATGGAGCTAATTTGTCACAATTTAGTTTTGACCTTCTCGTTTGGCACTTCAATTTAGATCTTGCTTTATTCTCCTCCCATGAGGACTGATTTTCTTTACTTTTAAACACACATTGTTGTTCTGTTTTATTTTCTATTTCTTTTTTCCACTTCACACCCTGAGGGGTTTCTTTTGCAGGTTTGTCATTCAGCTCCTTTTCGGAGGCAGCGGAGGGCGTTTGGAAATAAGGACGGGTGGAAATGGGAAGCAAAAATGAAGGAACGTGAAACATTCCCCAGAAAGTGAAATTAAGAAATGGAGCTAAGTAAGCTGAGTACCAGAAATGCAAAATAAAGTTTAGTTTAAAGTTTACTTATTATTATCACAAATAGGCTTACATTAACACTGCAATGAGGTTACTGTGAAAATCCTCTAGTTGCCACACTCCGGTGCCTGTTCATGTACACTGAGGGAGAATTTAGCATGGCCAATGCATCTCACCAGCATGTCTTCAGGACTGTGGGAGGAAACTGGAGCACCCGGATGTAATAACTTCAATCAGGCCATTGAGGTTGGCCTATTGGAATATGAACTCCCTGATTAAGGAGTCAGTTGATGGGCCAATCAGGGCCAATCTTTTCTTTGTATTTAACCGGGAATGTCAGTTCCTCTGGCACTCCCGAAGGTAGACTGGTGACTGATAGCATTCTGTGTGCTGCTGTTGGAATTGTAAATAAAGGGATTTTGGTGAAGGGACTTCTGCCTCCAAAGACTTATTACACAGGGAGAACGTGCAAACCCCACACAGGCAGTGATCCAACCCGGGAATCGAACCTGGATCCCTGGCAGTGTGAGCTGGCAGTGTGAGGCAGCAGTGCTAACCACTCTGCCACCATGTTGCCCCTAATAAAAAGAGTAAGGGACGAGTGAAAGGAAAAAAATAGTGAAAAGCTAATTAAAGTCAATTACAAAAATGAATTAAGAGCAATAAAGGAGCCTTCGCTCCATCCTGCTTTATGTAAAAGAATAGCGAGTCACGAGGGTCCACTAAAAGTGCTCTAAATTGACCGAAACTAATCATATACAATGAGGTACAAGCATCAGGGACACAGATTCAGCTGACTGCCCCAGGCCTTTTTTTATTGCTCTGTTTTTCAGTGTATGTTTTAAATAATTTGGATGTACTTATACTTGACATAAGAACCCTGCACAAGGTAGATGTTTTCAAGTTCTATTACTGAATAGATTTTCGAATGTTAATAAATTAAGAAAAATGTTTTCATTTTAGTAAAAGCTGTGTTTCATTTGAAGAAATATTAGTCTTTGCTGCTGACTGTGCCCATTGAGTTGAACATGGCATGTCCATATATACCCTGCACCACATCAACAGAACAAAAGACTGGACCTCTGTGTTCTTTCGGATCTTGATAAATGGGCACCTTGTTTGGAAATAGCTGTCATCTTTTGGATCAGGATTTTGCAGGGGTTGACATTTCTGTAAACTGCAGATAAATATGATCAGGACCACACACCGTTAATCAACTGATTCAGCAATTTACAATCCAATAAAGTAAAAGCACATAAATAGCCAAAACTGGCAAGAGCATGAGAATGCACCAGGTCAGTTTAGCAATACTAACAGTTAGGTTAAACATTGCAAAACAACAACAGCATGAATTTATGTAGATAAACAGCCAAAGGCATTTCATAAAGGAGTAAGGAAGGAAATGGATGCTTATCAAAAGAAGGGCTTTTGGCCAAAATCTTGCTGGCGTTTCCCAGCAGGCGAGGGGTTCATTGGGAAACCCCATTGACAATGGCAAGACCATAATATCCCACCACTAGCAAGTGGCATGTTGCCTCTTGCTGTGAAATACACCATGCAGTTGATGTTTCTCTTTCTCTACACCCTAGCTATGTCTATAACACTACATTCTGCACTCTCTCCTTCCCTTCTCTATGAACGGTGTGCTTTGTCTGTATAGTGCGCAAGAAACAATATCTTTCACTGCATACTAATACATGTGACAATAATAAATCAAATCAAATTAAATCAAATCAAGGAGAGGGAGAAAATCCTGCTATCAAGAGGGATGGCCAAAAGCTCAATCAAAGAGATGTTAAAGGAGAAGAGGGAAGTTGTGGAGGAGTTTAAGAAGGAGATTCCAGATGTTAGGGTATAGGGTGACTGAAAGCACATTGGTAACATTGGTGGAGTGAAGGTGTTGATGCACAAAGTTAAAGAGAAAGACACAGGGGCCGATTTTACCAAATCGGCTCTAAGTGCCGGGTGCGGTCGTAAATCAGACCCGCGTCCAGCAGCCGCGCTCCAGCGCCCCCAAACGCCTTTTTTTGGCGTGGGTCCAGTGGGCGGGGCCTAGCGCATTTGCAGCTGTTGGAGCACAGAACTGCGCATGCGCAGTTCGAAGCCGGTAGCACTCAGCGCGCCCGAGCGCGAACGTCAAGCCTTTGACTTTCCCAGTGGGGGGGAGGAGGGGGGCAGTAGCGGGGGTGGGGGAGGGGGATGTGACATCTCTTCCCTGAAGGGGGGGGGGTGTGGGGGGGGATGTGACATCTCTTCCCTGAGGGGGTGGGGTAGGGGGGGGCGTCTGACGTATCTTCCCTGAGGGGTGAGGGTAGGGGGGGATGTGATGTCTCTTCCCTGGGGGAGGGCAGGGAGGGATGTGACATCTCTTCCCTGAGGGCGGGGGGGGGGTTGGGGGGGGGGGTCTGACGTCACTTCTCTGAGGGGGGGGGTAAGGGGGAGATGTGACGTCTCTTCCCTGGCGGGGGGTGGGGGGGGTGGGGAGGGGGGGGCAGGGGCGGGTATGTGACGTCTCTTCCCTGAGGGCGGGGGGGGGTGTGGAGGGGGATGTGACGTCTCCACCCCCCTCAGGGGACCCATCAGGACTCCCGGAGCAAGGCCAGGATCCAGGATCGCAAGATGTTTTCGACGGACACCAGCGATCAAGGTAGGTCAGGGGCCCGGGGGGTCCAATCCCAGGGTGGGGGGGCTGCTGGCGGGGCCTGCGTTCCAGGGTGGTCCGATCGGGGGGGGGGGGGGGCGGTGGGCTGCTGGGGTGGGTTGCGGGGGCGGTCCGCGAAGGGTGGTTGGGGGCAATTCGGCGGTTTAGTTGCTGAGTTGAAGCCCTATCGGACTTGAATTCAGCAACACGGTAAATGCGCAGGCGCTGATCGGCTCGGAGCCTCGTAAAGTGGGAATCCTTGGGTAAGTTGGGTGCGGGCTTCATAATGCCGATTTAAATGCATGCAAATGCATTTAAATCAGCCCGCTGGCCGATTCGGGCACGCGCCAGATCGGCGTCCAGATCGGCCATTGGTAAAGGCACGATTGGTCTTGGGTCGGGTCTGGTCCGCGTTTTAGGCCCGACGCCCAACTTTACCACGATTTCACGCCCGAAAACGGGCGCGAAACTTTGGTAAAATTGGGCGCACAGTAAGTAGTCTCACAATACCAGGTCAAAATCCAACAGGTTTATTTGGTAACACGAGCTCTCGGAGCGCTGTCCCTTCATCAGGCCATTCAAAGAGGCTTTAGGCAGGGAATTCGTACAGTGTTGAGGTAGGTGACAAGGATAAGAAAGGGCAGGGCAATAAAAGGGTTTAAACATGATGAAAGAGTGGGAGGGGCAGAAATCTGATGAGAGAAAATTTGACTGTGGTGTTCAGGGAGAGCAGCATACATTTAGGAGATGAGAATGTATTCAAAGACTTTGGAAAGGAAACAAAAATTTGACGATGGGGTGATGTTATGGAAGGAGAGAGGAGTCGAGACTAAATTTTCAAGGCGGGGATGACAGTGGTTGCTTCGGAGGGGTCATTGACTGTACTGAGGGGAGGAAAGTATTTACAATGTGAGACAGCAAAGGGGTCATGAAATAGAGTCAAGTGGTCAAATGTAGATTGGGGATTGAGTCAAATGAGCAATAAATGGGTTTCTTGGATGAGATAAACTTAAGTGGAAATGGTGTTTATGGGACAATAACGAGGGAGAGACAGAATTAATGGCTATTGTGAGGGAAACTTGGGGGGAGATTTGACACGGTAGACAAATAGGTTGACAAAGGATGCTTTGAGCTTATGATAGGTGTTTATTGCTTCATAGAAACAGAGCTGCAATCTGGAGATGAGGCCATCAGATTCAGATTCAGGCGAGGTGTGTGAGAAATGTTTCAAAGGAATCAGTCTCACATCACTTCAACTTCACATAGCCTTCAGGAAAACTACTAACTTTGAGAAGGAAAATTATGAAAAGTGCAAGTCAGAGGTGGGGGGATCAGAGGACAGAGGTGGGGTAGGGTGTCCTCAGGGTAGGTGTCTGGTCAGGTTGGTTTGGGGGTTGGGTTGAAGAGGTCAGGGTTGGGTTTGGTGGGGTTCGACGTCAGGTTGGGTGGACATCAAGAGGGCTGAGTCTGGAGGTAGGGTCATGGTTTGAAGGGGTCCAACTGGGTTGGGATAGGAAGTGGGTCAGTAGTGTTGGAGGGGGGGAGGGGTGCAGTTGGACATCGGAAGTTTCACATCGGGAGCGGGGGGCGGGGGGGGGGGTTCAGGCTTAAGGGTCAGGTCAGGTCGAGGGGTCGGGTCCAAGTGGGGTCATGGGTGGTTGGGAGGGCTGGACATCTGGAGGTTTGACGGTCGGATATTGCGGAGGGTGGATATCGGGGGGTGGGGGGGGGGGGGGGGCGGTGGACACTGGGGGCGATCCGATACTCAAGGGGTTGTGAGGATATGGGGGGAAGTCCAGTCAGGTCTGGGGGAAGAGGAGTTTAGGTTGGGAAGGGGTTGGGTGGGGGGTTGGACTCGAGCTGAGTCAGTTTGGGTCAGAGTGTTGAGTCAGGGATGTGAGTCAGGATCATGGGTTGGGAGGGATGATTCCCATGAGGGTGGGGTTTGGAGTGGAAGAATACATTGGCGGATGGTTAGTCAGGGGGTTGGGAAGTCTCTGGGGGGTCAGGGATGTGGTGGGTGTCCCACGTGGCATTGGTCTGGGTGTTTAAAAGATGTTACGATCCCAACTGATCTCACTACTGCACGGGAAGATCCCAGAATGTAACGCTGGCTCAAAAGACTGTAACTTTTACTTTTCTTTTGGAAATATAGATGAACAAAGTCACAGGACTGTCAATTAGTTTTTAACAAAAGAATAAAATATTTACTAAACATGAAAAGATTTACTATAATACACTACTCCTTCACTCGAGCTATTTTTTTAAACAAATGTGCACAGATTTTTAAGGATAACACAAGTTACAGAATATATCTTATATTCAGCAAGTACACAGTCCCTGTAAACCAACTGTGGTCAGACACCCCACACTCTGAAACCAACTGACAGCTCCCACCCAATAAAACTTCTGCAGATTTCTCATCAAATTCCCCCAGATGTTTATCACACTGTGAGCCAATTGGTTGCACTGAAACTCCAACTTCCACATGAGTGCTTCCAAACTCCACTCTCGAAAGGAAATGCCTTAGAATCTTCTCCCAAACCACTTTTTCTCAGATGCGTCACCATGGATCCATTTCCAGAATTTCAAACTCTCCTTTCAATATTCCTCTGCCCAGGATTGCCACATGCATTCAAGCTTCCACACCATTACTCAGGTAACCAGCCATGCCAACAGAACAACACTGCTTCACAGGCTGAATGAAGTTGTTACCAAATTTAGGATTATTTTAGATATCTGGCTACTCACTAGTCAACTTCACCAAGTCTGCAACTTTCTGCTTCTAGCTGGAACCTTCCCTCTGTCCCTTTCTTTAACTTGAGTGAGCAGTACCTTATTCAATTTCCAGTTCCTTAGAATCCTTTGACTTGAGTCTTCCTGGGACTTCTCTTTTATTCCTTAGTTCTAGAACTACCTGTTCATTAACATAGAACATAGAACATAGAAAGCCACAGCACAAACAGGCCCTTCGGCCCACAAGTTGCGCCGATCACATCCCCACCTCTAGGCCTATCTATAGCCCTCAATCCCATTAAATCCCATGTACTCATCCAGAAGTCTCTTAAAAGACCCCAACGAGTTTGCCTCCACCACCACCGACATCAGCCGATTCCACTCACCCACCACCCTCTGAGTGAAAAACTTACCCCTGACATCTCCTCTGTACCTACCCCCCAGCACCCTAAACCTGTGTCCTCTCGTAGCAACCATTTCAGCCCTTGGAAATAGCCTCTGAGAGTCTACCCTATCCAGACCTCTCAACATCTTGTAAACCTCTATCAGGTCACCTCTCATCCTTCGTCTCTCCAGGGAGAAGAGACCAAGCTCCCTCAACCTATCCTCATAAGGCATGCCCCCCAATCCAGGCAACATCCTTGTAAATCTCCTCTGCACCCTTTCAATGGCTTCAACATCTTTCCTGTAATGAGGTGACCAGAACTGCGCGCAGTACTCCAAGTGGGGTCTAACCAGGGTCCTATAAAGCTGCAGCATTATCTCCCGACTCCTAAACTCAATCCCTCGATTAATGAAGGCCAGTACGCCGTACGCCTTCTTGACCGCATCCTCCACCTGCGAGGCCGATTTAAGAGTCCTATGGACCCGGACCCCAAGGTCCTTCTGATCCTCTACACTGCTAAGAATGGTACCCTTCATATTATACTGCTGCTTCATCCCATTGGATCTGCCAAAATGGATCACCACACACTTATCCGGGTTGAAGTCCATCTGCCACTTCTCCGCCCAGTCTTGCATTCTATCTATGTCTCGCTGCAACTTCTGACATCCCTCCAAACTATCCACAACACCACCTACCTTGGTGTCGTCAGCAAACTTACCAACCCATCCCTCCACTTCCTCATCCAGGTCATTTATGAAAATGACAAACAGCAAGGGTCCCAGAACAGATCCCTGGGGCACTCCACTGGTCACTGACCTCCATGCAGAGAAAGACCCCTCCACAGCCACTCTCTGCCTTCTGCAGGCAAGCCAGTTCTGGATCCACAAGGCAACAGCCCCTTGGATCCCATGCCCTCTCACTTTCTCAAGAAGTCTTGCATGGGGGACCTTATCGAACGCCTTGCTGAAGTCCATATAGACCACATCCGCCACTCTTCCTTCGTCAATGTGTTTGGTCACATTTTCAAAGAACTCAACCAGGCTCGTAAGGCACGACCTGCCCTTGACAAAGCCGTGCTGACTACTTTTGATCATACTAAACTTCTCTAGATGATCATAAATCCTGTCTCTCAGGATCCTCTCCATCAACTTACCAACCACTGAGGTTAGACTCACCGGTCGGTAATTTCCCGGGCTGTCCCTGTTCCCTTTCTTGAATATAGGGACCACATCTGCAATCCTCCAATCCTCCGGAACCTCTCCCGTCTCCATCGACGATGCAAAGATCATCGCCAAAGGCTCCGCAATCTCCTCCCTCGCCTCCCACAGTAACCTGGGGTACATCCCATCCGGTCCCGGCGACTTACCAACCTTGATGCCATTCAATAGTTCCAACACATCCTCTTTCTTTATGTCCACATGCTCGATCCTTTCTGTCCACCGCAAACCAGCAGTACAACCACCCAGATCCCTTTCCACCGTGAATACCGAGGTAAAGTATTCATTAAGCACCTCCGCCATTTCTAACGGTTCCGCACAAACTTTTCCCCCTTCACCTTTTAAGGGTCCAATGCCTTCACATCTCATCCTTTTACTCTTGACATATTTGTAGAAAGCCTTGGGATTCTCCTTAATCTTACCCGCCAAGGCCTTCTCATGACCCCTTCTCGCTCTCCTAATTTCCTTCTTAAGATCCTTCCTACATCCCGTATACTCCTCTAAATCCTTAACACCTCCTAGCTCTCTGAACCTTCTGTACGCCTCTCTTTTCTTATTCACCAGGTTCATCACAACCTTCGTGCACCACGGTTCCCGTACCCTACCAACACCCCCCTGTCTCATCGGAACGTTGTCATGCAGAGCTCCAGACAAACATTCCTTGAAAATCCTCCACTTTCCTTCGGTACTTTTCCCCAAGAATGCCTCCTTCCAATTTACCCATCTAATTTCCTCCCTGATGACACTGTATTTCCCTTTACTCCAGAGAAACACTTTCCTAGCCTGCCTGATCCTATCTCTTTCCAATGCTATCGTGAAGGAGATAGAATTATGATCGCTATCCCCAAGATGCTCACCCACCGAGAGATCCTCCACCTGTCCAGGTTCATTAGCCAGCACCAGATCAAGTACAGCCTCTCCTCTAGTAGGCTTATCCACATACTGTGTCAGGAAACTCTCCTGGACACACCTAACAAACTCCTCTCCATCCAAACCCCTAGCCCTAGGGATATTCCAATCTATGTTTGGGAAATTAAAATCTCCCATCACGACAACTCTGTTATTCCTACATCTCTCCAGGATCTGTTTCCCCATCTGCTCCTCAACATCTCTGTTACTATTGGACGGCCTATAGAAAACACCCAGCAACGTTACCGACCCCTTCCTGTTCCTAACCTCCACCCACAGAGACTCCGTAGTCAATCCCTCCACGGCGTCCACCTTCTCTACAGCCGTGACACTATCCCTGATCAACAGTGCCACTCCCCCCCCTCTCTTGCCTCCCTCCCTGTCCTTCCTGAAACATCTAAAACCCGGCACCTGAAGCACCCAGTCCTGTCCCTGAGACATCCAAGTCTCCGTAATGGCCACCACATCACAATTCGAAGCAGCAATCCACGCTCTAAGCTCATCCACTTTATTCACTACACTCCTGGCATTAAAATAGACACATCTCAGACCTTCAGCCTGAGCACTTCCCTTCTCCATCACTCGTCTAACCTCCCCCTTACCCTGTTTACATTCCTTATCTATTTGCGAGCTAACCTCCTCGCTCTCAGTCCCCTCATTTCGATTCCCTCCCCCCAACCTTTCTAGTTTAAAGTCTCTCCAGTAGCCTTAGCCAACCTTCCCGCCAGGATATTGGTCCCCCTGGGATTCAAGTGCCACCCGTCTTTTTTAAACAGGTCACACCTGCCCCTAAAGAGGTCCCAATGATCCAAGTACCCAAATCCTTGTCCCTTGCTCCAGTCCCTCAGCCACGCATTCATTCTCCACCGATTCCTATTATCACTCTCCCGCGGCACAGGCAGCAATCCCGAGATTACTACCTTTGCATTCCTCTTTCTCAGCTGTCTACCTAACTCCCTATATTCTCTTTTCATGACCCCTTCCCTCTTCCTACCTATGTCAGCAGTACCTATATGCATCACGACCTTCGGCTCCTCTCCCTCCCCCTTCAGGATTTCTGGGACTCGACCAGAGACATCCCGGACCCCTGCACCAGGGAGGCAAACCACCATCCGAGAGTCCCGTCTGTGTCCGCAAAAACGCCTATCTGACCCCCTCACCGTAGAGTCCCCAATTAGCACTACCCTCCTTTCCTTACCCTTTTGCACTACTGGGCCAGGCTCAGCTCCAGAGACACTGCCACCGCTGCTTCCCCCAGGTGGGCTGTCCACCCCAGTAGTACTCAGACAGGAGTACTTATTATTAAGGGGCACATCCACCGGGGTGCTCACCATCAACCGAGCTTTCTCCTTCCTCACTGTTACCCAGTTACCCTCCTCCCGTGGTCCCGGTGTGACCACCTGCCGATAGCTCCTGTCAATGACCTCCTCACTATCCCTAACCCGGCGAAGGTCCTCGAGCTGCAATTCCAGTTCCCTAACATGGTCCCTTAGGAACCGCAGCTCAACACACCCAGCACAGATATGGACGTCCGGGAGGCTAGGAGCCTCCAGGACCTCCCACATCCTACATTGGGAACAACATACTGGCCTCAGACTCATAATTGCCCCTTTAAACACACAGGGAAAAAAAAAGTGAATGAAAATTTTAAACTTACCTTTCCTCCTCCTGTTCTGGGACTCTCCCTCTCTCTGCCTTCTTACTACATTGTCCTGTCAGACTATTTCTGACAGTGTCTGTGAGAGATGTTTCACCTCCAGCTACCTAGTTCCTGCTGGGTCCAGCTAAAGCTAACCACAGAAGGTATTTTTATTTTAAAGTGGTCCCTGGTTGCTAAGCAACAACATAGTCTTTCTGTATATTTGCTTGTTTTAACACTGTAAACTCTTTAATCACAATGCAGGCACAGTTTGAGATGAAATCAAAACCCCTATACATGCAAGCACATTTGTTTAACATGAATCTAACTAAAGTTTTGACCCTTTCTTACACAGTAAAACCTCTCTACATTTATATTCCATTCCCCTTTCAATAAACACCAACATTCCATTTGCCTTCCTAATCTTTGCTGTACCTGCATACTAGCTTTTTATGATCCCAGGACACCCAGATCCCTCTACCACCGCAATCACAATCTCTACCTATTTATTAGTATACTGCTTTTCTATTCTTGCTGCCAAAGTAGCAAAGTTTATATTTTCGCACATTATACTCCATCTGCCATATGTTTGTCCACTCACTTAACCTGCTCCAAGCACCTTTTCCCTAGTTTTGGTGATTGTTTTAAGTCCTTCTCTCCCATTCACCTTTTGATTTTCAGATACCTATGAGGTGTTTTCTAGATATTCTACCAATTCAATTACTCCATCAGTTCTTCCTACACTCCAAAGATGTGCAGGTTAGGGGATTAGCGGGGTAAATATGTGGGGTTACAGGGATAGGACCTGGGTGGGATGCTCTGTCAGAGAGTCAGTACAGACTCGATGGGCCGAATGTCCTCCGTTTGCACTGTAGGGATTCTATGATTTGATGCTATCCTCAACTTCTTTGATAGTCATAGATGATGCATCCTTCTCACAGAGTTCCTTTCTCCTTGGGTTAAATCTTTGCTGAGAGTTACTAAATATCTCCTTAAACATTTGCCACTGCATCTCTATTGTCTTACCCTTTGACCTAGTTCCCCAGTTCACTTTAGCTAGCTATGCTTTCATACCCTTCTAATTATCTCTAAACATGAACAAAACATTAATCAGATGCCCAAACTTCGCCCCTTCAAGTTGAAATGAAATTCAACATGTTACCTAAATCACCTAAAGGTTCCTTTACCATGAGGTTATTGATTAATGTGGTCTCATTGCTCATTGTCAGATCTAGAATTGCCTGATATCTGGTTGGCTCTTGAATATATTGCTCTCAGGAATTGTCCCACATCCACTCTATGGACTAATTTTCCAGGTGACCTTTGACAATCTGACTTGTCGAATTGTGCTGAACCTCCAAAAAAGGGGAAAAAAAAACTTACCTTAAATCAGAATTCAGAGTTCTAGATCTATAGTTCCCAGTGGGCCTTGGAACTTCTGCATGTCCGCAGGTCATTCTTTTTTTTATTTTCCAGGTTCCTGCACATGTGTCAGCTGGAGAAGGGCCGCACATGTGCACTTGGTTGATTCTCACATCTTCAGGCCAGGAACCAGCCCTGCGCACATGTGGAAGAAGAAAAACAAAACCAAAAACGAAAAGTAGGTCAGGAAACCTGGAAGAGTAGCACCATTCCAAGGAAAGTGCCCCAAGGAGCAGGACACAGGAGGACGTCAGGGAGAAGGTCTCAAGCCAAGAAGAAGATTCAAAACAAGAGGAGAGAGATAGAAAAAGGTCCTAGGAGGAAGTCTAAATTAAGGGACAAAGGGCAGGAAACAGATCCTGTTAAGTAAAGGTAAAAGTAAGGAGCAATTGGTTTTGGTTAATTGTCTTGAGTCCATTTTGCCCATCACCACTCAATATATCTCATGAGTGAGGTGATAGAAAGCATGTCAGTCCATACCTCCTGCATGCAACATGTGATTTTCTGCATGTGATTCACCCTGAGCATCACCACTCACTCAATGGAGGGCACCATGTACACACACATGATATGGTGCCACCCATGGCATGGATTGACTCCTCCATCTGCAAATGGGAGCAGTCTCTGGAAACATTGATATATATCTGCACATTTCAGTCGGCTATTCCAGCATTTAATGTTTTGATGATGACTCCTGAAGTTTGCAATCTGTGTGAAGCGAAGGATTGGTGGGCCCCTCCCCAGTCCTGACCACTGTCACTATCTCCATGAGCTGCTCACATGCACCTATGCATGATCGCCAGCTAATAGCATCCTTCCCAAACTGTATGCCAATGCCCGCTGACATGTGAATATCTGTGCTGGTGGAGTGTGCATTAGAATTATGTGATGCTATCACCTCAGATGGTGATGCCAGCCATCATTGCTGCCTCATCCACTACCTGACCTGGGAGAGAGACCAGAGTGATGCTCGGGCTCTGCACTTCTCACCAATTTCTTTGGCTTGTCCTTCATCTGTGTTCACAGGTATATCATGGGCAGTGCTGGTCAGGAGATTTCATGGCTGCTTCCATAGCTTTACTCATTCTCTGTGGGTTTCACACCCATCTCACCTTCAGAAACAGGGTTGCCCTGGTGAAACCCTTCCTAGCTTCATGACCACCTCCTCCGCTGGCAAAAGTAAGCAAGCAATGTTACTTTGCCTCCAGTTCATCTCCACTGCCTGGTATTGTGAATATATATACACAGTGCCACTTGTCTCTCATAGGCTTGCGGTGTTCATCCCCCTGTGACAGCTTTCATGTCCCGAACCATGCCAGCTGCAGTATTGACCAGTATTGACCATTGTGAGACTACTGCGTGTTTCAGTGTGGACCTGGTGACTGGTTATGCCCAATGTCTGCACCCGAAACTTCTCCATTTTCTTTGGCACAAGACTGCGAACTTAGTGAACTGAATTCCATTCACCTTAACATAGAAACTAGAAGCAGGAGTAGGCCATTTAGCCCATCAAGCCTGCCCCGCCATTCATTTTGATCATGGCTGATCATCAAATTCAATATCCTAATCCCGCCTTCCTCCCATATCCTTTGATCCCTTTAGCCCGAAGATTAATTTCTTGAAGTCGCACAATGTTTTGGCCTCAACTACTTTCTGTGGTGGTGAATTCCACAGATTCATCACTCTCTGGGTGAAGAAATTTCTCCTCACCTCAGTCCGAAAATGTTGACACCTTATCCTCAAACTATGACCCCGAGTTCTGGACTCCCCCACCATTGGGAACATTCTTTCTGAATCTACCTTGTCTAACCCTGTTAGAATTTTGTAAGTTTCTATAAGGTCCCCTCTCACTCTTCTAAACTCCAGTGAATATAATCCTAACTGACCGTCTCTCCTCATATGACAGACCTGCCATCCCAGGAATCAGCCTGATAAACCTTCGCTGTACTCCCTCTATAGCAAGGGCATCCTTCCTCAGATAAGGACACCAAAACTGCACACAATACTCAAGGTGTGGCCTCACCAATGCCCTATACAATTGCAATAAAACATCCCTATTCCGATACACAAATCCTCTAGCTATGAAGGCCAACATACCATTCACCTTCTATACTGCCTGCTGTACCTGCGTGCTTACTTTCAGTGACTAATGCACAAGGACACCACGGCCTCGCTGAGTATCCATACCTCTCAATTTACACCCATTCAAATAATAATCTGCCTTCCTATTTTTGCTACCAAAGTGGATAACCTCACATTTGTCCACATGATACTGCTGACGTATACAGCAAGTCATTGAACCGCTTGTGGCATTTAACTCATGTTTATGTGACCACTCATGGCTGCTAACCTCCTCTGTGACCTCCAGCAATGCCTTCCTGGTGAGACTCGCTGGCCTTCTCTTTCCATCGATGAGGAAGAGCACCTCCAGGTAGGTATGAGGGAAAGGAGGTGGGATGGCACTTAGTTAAGGAAGAAATCAGTGAAATAGTGAGAGAAGATATTGGCTTAGAAAATGTAGAATCCATCTGGGTGGAGCTAAGAAGCAACAAGGGGCAGGAAACATTAGTGGAAGTTGTCTCTAGGCCTCGATACAGTAGGGGTAAGGAAACTAAAAATGCATGTAACAAGGGTAAAACTCAGCCCAATGTTTCAGTTCGATGAACTTTCATCAGTAAGGAAGCCTTCACTGAATTCTGCCACCAACTGCAGCCAGAACTGTGACAAAGCAGGATAATGATTGCATTGCCAGTGTTTGTGAAGGTGACCTTGATGATGAACTCTTTCCAAGCTGGTGCCGGAGTTATTTACAATATTTCACAAATTGTAATCCACTGTTACATAAAGGAGGTGATTGCATTCACTGCATTCACCGTGAGCTAATTACATTTCCTTCTCTCTCACCAAAGAAGTAAGCAAGGTGAGCATGCAGCTTCGCTAGGGTTGCAGCTTTCCCCATAGTGCAGGGTGCCATTGACTGTGTGCACATTGATTTGTGAGGAGCGGATGTTGCTCCTTCAATATTCCATTGCTGTGTGACCATAGGCAGAGAATCATGCCAGTCTTTGGCTGATAACCTGGCAGCAACTATGATGCCTTCATCCTGCAACTGTCCACTTTGCCAACTGCATTTGCGCCACCACAACAAACCAGAGGAAGGCAGGAATCTTCAGGCGAGACAGAGGAGAGGACAAAAGGAGGGAAGGCATTGCAGTATTAGTTAAGGAGTCAGTTACTGCAGTCGGGAGAGATGATACCTTGGAGGGGGCATTGAATGAATTTTTTTGGGTAGAGCTTCGGAATAAAAAAGTGTCAGCTGCATTCCTCAGTGTTTATTATAGACCCCAGATAGTCAGTGGAAATTGAGGAGCAAATATGTGCACAATTTGCAGAAGTTTACAAAAATAATAACAATAGGGTGATATTAGACGATTTCAACTTTCCCAACATTAATTGGGATAAACATAGTGTACAGGGCTTGGATGGAGTGGACTTTTTGAAATATGTACAGGAGAACTATTTAGGTCAATATGTAGAGGGTCCAAAAAGGGAAGGAGCTGTGCTGGGGAATGAAGCCAGACGGGTGGTTGAGGTGGTGTTGGGGGAACATTTTAGTGATAGCGATCACAACTTGGTACAATTTAAGCGTGTTATGGACAAAGAAATAGACAAGTTGCAAAAAAGAATAGGGAGAGCGGATTTTAGTAAAATAAGGCAGGATCTGGCCAAGGTAGACTGAGAACAGCTATTTACAGGGAAATCTACAGAGGAGCATTGGGGGACATTCAAAAATGAAATGAGAAGGGTCTAAGCCCAATATGTTCCCTCTAGAGTGATAGGAAGGAGTAACAAGCCCAGAGAACCACGGATAACCAGAGATATTCAGGATACAATGAGAAAGAAAAGAGAGGCTTTTGGAAGGTACAAGGAGACTAAATCTGTGGAGGAATTAGTGAAGTACAGAAAGTGCAGGGTGGAGCTTAAGAAAGCAAGTAGGAAAGTAAAGGGGATATAAGAAAGCACTGGCTGGTAAAAATAGGGAAAATCCCAAGTCTATCAATGGGAAAAGGATAACCAGGGAAAGAGTAGGGCCCATTCGGGACCAAGGGGGCAATCACTGGGTGGAGCATCACTCCTTGATATTCAATGGCATTACCATCACTGAATTCCCCAATATCCACATCCTGGGGGTTACCATTGACCAGAAACGGAACTGCATTCACCATATAAAAACTATGGCTGCCAGAGCAGTTAAAGGCTAGGAATCCTGCAGAGAGAAACTTACCTCCTGACTCCCCAAATACTGTCCATTATCTCAAGACACAAGTCGCGAATATGATGGTATACTCTCCATTTGCCTGCATTAGTGCAGCTTCAATAACACTCAAGAAGCTCCACACCAAACAGGTCAAAAAAGCCTGCTTGATTGACACCACATCTACAAACATTCACTCCCTCCAACATCGACAAACAGTATCATCTACAAGATGCCCTGCAGGAACTCACCAATGTTCCTTAGACACCACCTTCAAAACTCATGACCACTAACATCTAGAAGGACAAAGATAGCAGATACCTGGGAGCACCACCACCTGCAAATTCCCCGCCAAGTCACTCACCATCCTGACTTGGAAATACATCACCATTCCTTCATTGTCACTGGGTCAAAATTCTGGAACTCCCTCCCTAACAGCACTGTAGGTGTACCCACATCTCAGGGACTGTAGATGATGAAGAAGGCAGCTCACCACCACCTTCTCAAAGGTAAATAGGAATGGGCAATAAATGCTGGCCTAGCCAGCAACAACTCACATCTTGTCAATGTCATCAACTTCAGGAAGCATAGTAGAGGACATGCCCCTGTCTAATCAACAGGGATGAAGTGGGAATGGTTGAAAGCTTCAGGTTTCTAGATGTCCAGATCACCAACAACCAGTCCTGGACCCTCCACACTGAGGATATAGTTAAGAAAGCCCACCAACGCCTCTATTTTCTCAGGAGGCTAAGGAAATTTGACATACCTGCTACGACTCTCACCAACTTTTACAGATGCACCATCGAAAGCATTCTTCCTGTTTGTATCATAGCTTGGTATGCTCCTGCTCAGTCCAAGACCACAGGAACCAAAAAGGGTAATGAACGAAGTCCAGTCCATCACACAAACCAGCCTCCCACCCTTTGATTCTGTCCATACTTCCCACTGCCTCAGAAAAGCAGATAGCATAAACAAGGACCCCACGCCCCAGACATACTCTCTTTCATCTTCTTCCATCAAGATAAAGATACAAAAGCCTGAGGTCACGTACCAACCGACTCAAGAACAGCTTCTTCCCTGCTGCCATCAGACTTTTGAATAGACCTACCTCGTATTGAGACTTCTCTACACCTTAACTATGAAGATGGCACAGTGGTTAGCACTGCTGTCTCACAGCGCCAAGGACCTAGGTTTGATTCCTGGCTTGGGTCACTGTCTGTGCGGGTTCTGCATGTTCTCCCTGTGTCTGTGTAGGTTTGCTCCGGGTGCCCCAGTTTCCTCCCACAGTCCAAAAGACGTGCTGGTTAGGTACATTGGCCATGCTAAGTTCTTCCTCAGGGCACCTGAACAGGCACCGGAGTGTGTTGACATGGGGATTTTCACAGTAACTTCATTGTAGTGTTAATGTAAGCCTACTTGTGACACTGATAAATAAACTTTAATAAGACTGTAACACTACATTCTGCAACCTCTCCTTTCCTTCTCTATGTATGGTATGCTTTGTCTGGAAAGCGCGCAAGAAACAATACTTTTCACTGTATACTAATACATGTGACAATAACAAATCAAATCAAATTAAAAAAATTATGGTTTAAAAATTATGTAAGTGTAAACTGGGTATTTCCTGGGCCTTATTTCTCTACTCCTTAAAACAAGGGTACTAATGACCAAATTCAACATTTATGTTGTCATTGAAGAACACTTGATCAGTCTATAATCTTCCAATGATCTAATAAATTAATTCTTCAGTTCTCTATCTTCAATAGGAATTAAACATTTGTTCTTTTCTTTAAATGTTGCAGTGCTAGGATTGCTGAGTTAAAGGTCTTTACATTATTTGCAACCTAGCACAATTCTTATTAATTGTAGCCAACTACTTGGCATGCAGTTACTTAGAGAATATCTGTACAAAATATAATATATATACATATATATCAAACTATATATCCTAGCATCATGTAAATCATGTAATATTGGCAGAAACCATTGATATATCAACTTTGACATCAACTTTCAAAAAGCAGAATTTACTGCTCTGACTTATAGGTACATTCATTTTCGCATAATCTAATTTCATAACTGATCAATGCTACTCCAGCCCAAAAGCAATCTAAAGTGTAAGGGTCTGAAATCCTGATGTGCAATATTGGCAAAAATGCAATTTTCCATTTGAATCAGTCTCGATCGCTTACTCTCTTAAACAGTTCTCACAAATACCAAGTTTGACTTAATTTGATGACTGCATATTCTGTGAACATATTGTTCATAAATTCTTCAAGGATAACTTGATATTGTTTAGACATATTTATTACTCGTTTTGGAATACAAATTGAAAGACTGAAGCGTTCTACACAAGTTGTGTCAGCACATTTAAGCTATTATGTAACCCTCATTTGTCTGGTGCCTGGTTCTGAAACAGACAGACCTATTGATTTTATAAACAGTAATGTTTTCATTCTGGCATTAAAATATACTTGCATCATTTTGTAATGATTATTCAAAGTCATCAAAACAAATTCCCTTCGCTGTGCAAAGATTCCACATTCAGAATAAATAGCAGAAGTCCTTTCCGCTTTATCGACATAATGGACAGCTGATAAGTTTACTTATTGGTTAACTCTATTTGTATGTTATTTGTCAGTTTTGTATTGCAGAGCATTCATTATTGTCACTTGCACCACAAATATACTTATTCTCCACAAAATGTAATGTAATATTATGTATTTGATACCTAATTATCTCTTCCTAAGTATTCTCTCTCTTATTCATATTGTACCCTCTCCTGTGCCCTCTAAAATTGAACATTGCTAAATTTTAACACTACTGATGTCTCTCGCCTCTTTGCTAACCTCTGACCTTCAGTGACTCGTACTGTCTTTTTCATTTTCCTCAACTTCTTTATTTGTCTCCTTTGTTTTTTTCCTTGTTAAATTATGCCAATAAATCCTCATCTGCACTTTTCTCCTCAGATTCAATTTCCCAATCTTTTCTTTATTCTTCAGTGACCTTCAGTGTCGATCTTCCACGGTTTATTTTTTCCTTGTGTCTCCAATTTCATAGGCAACCTACATGGTTGAGTATCAAGCAGTACCACCAATAATCTCCCTGATGTGGCAGTTTGAAGCAATTTACAACATGATAAAAAGGCATCTGGTTATCGCAAGTAACTACAAAAGGTCGTGAATGTAGCCCAATCTATCATACAAACCAGACTTCCATCCATTGACTCTGTCTACATGTCCCGCTGCCTCGGACATTCTCTCTTCCACCTTCTTCCATCAGGAAAAAGATACAAAAGTCTGAGGTCATGTACCAACCGACTCAAGAATTGTTTCTTCTCTGCTGCTGTCAGACTTTTGAATGGACTTACCTTGCATTAAGTTGATCTTTCTCTACACCCTAGCTATGACTGTAACACTACATTCTGCAGTCTCTTATTTCCTTCTCTATGAACAGAATGCTTTATCTGTATAGCACACAAGAAACAAGACTTTTCACTGTATGTTAATACATATGACAATAAAAAATCAAATCAAATCAAATCAAGTAAAAAGCCATGGGGTAAAATCGTCCTCTTGGGCGATTGTGGGCATCAGGCCTGTTTTACAGAACCTTTTAGTTCCATTGAAATAATCAAACTGAATGTTGGGAGGATGTTAAACAAGTTGTTGAAATGTTACGTTCATTTTGTGTTACTGCTGGAGATGAACTTTCACTCCTTGAACAAAGCAAAATTCAAAAATGTTTCTATTGCATAGCACAGTAGTTACTTTTCTGTATCTAAAGTGACAAAGCTTGCTGTCCATGTGTAAGCTGCTTCCAAGACTAAGAAACTCAATTGCCTCTTAAGTCAAATGCTGCTCAAAAGTAAAGTTAAAGTTTATTATTAGTCACAAGTAGGCTTACATCAACACTGAAATGAAGTTACTGTGAAAATCCCCTAGTCGCCACATTCCGACATCTGTTCGGGTACACTGAGGGAGAATTTAGCATGGCCAATGCTCCTAACCAGCACATCTTTGGACTGTGGGAGGAAACCAGAGCACCCAGCGGAAACCCACACAGAAACAGGGAGAACGTGCAAACTCCACACAGACAATGACCCAAGCCGGGAATCGAACCCGGGTCCCTGGCACTGTGAGGCAGCATTGCTAATCACTGTGCTGCCCCAAATAGCGTAATTGTTAATATCAGTTAACATCAATTTTTTGTTTTGTCCATTTTTCGCAAACTTAAAATTTATTTTGTTTAAACAGTGAGTACTGCTGAAACCATTGCAAAATACTAGTTTGGAAGAGTTATAGAAATGGATAGCCTATGAGAGAGCTGAACTAATGCACAGTGGGTATTGAATCAGACCTATTCCACCTCTGCTAATGTTAATTTAGCTCTTTAATAGTCAACCCTAGTATCTGCTTCAATCCCATGCCTCCAATCCAGTCAGCAGCTATCACTGTATAGAAAAGCAGGTACAAATGAATGGAAGAGAAGAAAAGAAAGCTGGTGTTGAGAGAAAAGAGGCTGCTGCCATTTTGAGGTTCACCATTCGTGTCATCAGATTCAGTGAGCTGAGGCACAAAATGGGCATTAATTGATAGAATTAGACCAACATACTATCAAGCCTGGAAGCCACACGGTGGCATTGAGATAAGTCTTGGGGTTGGGTGGAGGGAAGGTCCCGTTTGCAGTCATGCAAGAGACGATGCTAGGATTACAATGGCTCACGTTATTTTTGTGGAGTTTGGGGAACACTCCTTCTCCTCAAACTACAAAGATAATTTTGTAGTTAGTCTTTTGTAGCCTCTTTAGCTGTACTTGTTTTGTCTTGAATTCAGGGCCTAGGGGGGGTTTCTTTACAGTTTGCCTATTATCCTAAGCATACTGGAACAAGATTTTTATTTGTAAAAGCCATTTTTAATTATTTACAGAACTATGTACATCTCAGTACCCTCTATGAGGTTGTACTTATATGCTGCCCACCATTAATTAGAATCATAGAATCATACAGCGCAGAAGAGGCCCTTCGGCTCATCGAGTCCGCACTAACAGATTAGAAACACCCGAACTCCCACCTAATCCCATCGGCTGGAACTTGGCCCATAGTCCTGAATGTTATGCCATGCCAAGTGCTCATCCAGATACTTTTTAAAGGATGTGAGGCAACCCAC
Source organism: Mustelus asterias (assembly GCF_964213995.1). Classification (NCBI taxonomy): domain Eukaryota; kingdom Metazoa; phylum Chordata; class Chondrichthyes; order Carcharhiniformes; family Triakidae; genus Mustelus; species Mustelus asterias. The sequence continues at coordinate 136,042,627 of NC_135801.1, read as the reverse complement.
CTCCACCACCCTCCCAGACAGCGCATTCCAGACCGTCAACACACTCTGGGTAAAAACATTTTTCCTCACAGCCCCCTAAACCTCCAGCCCCTCACCTTGAACCCTATGTCTCCTCATGACTGAACCTTCAACGAAGGGGAACAGCTGCTCCTTATCCACTCTGTCCATGTCTCTCATAATCTTGTACACCTCTATCAGGTTGCCTCTCGGTCTTATCTGCTCCTAAGCCTACGCAACCTCTCCTCATAACTTAAATGTTCCATCCCAAGCAGCATCCTGGTGAATCTCCTCTGCACCCCTTCCAGTGCACTCACATCCTTCCGATAATGTGGCAACCAGAACTGCACACAGTACTCTAGCTGTGGCCTCACCAAAGTTCTATACAACTCCAACATGACTTCTCTGCTTTTGTAATCTATGCCTTGATTAATAAAGGCAAGTGTCCCATATGTCTTTTTCACCACCCGTCTAATATGCCCTTTCGCTTTCAGAGAACTGTGGACAAAAATGCCCAGGTCCCTTTGTTCCACAGAACTTCCTAGTGTCCTACCATTCATTGAGTACTTCCTTGTCAAATTACTCCTTCCAAAATGTATCACCTCACACTTTTCAGGGTTAAATTCTATCTGCCACTTGTCTGCCTATTTAGCCATTCCATCTATATCTTCCTGCAGCCCAAGACACTCCACCTCACAGTTAACCATCTGTCCAATCTTTGTGTCATCTACAAATCTACCCCCCACATAGTTATGTATGTCATTTATATATGTGACAAAAAATAGGGGGCCTAACACAGATCATTGGGGTACGCCACTGGACACAGGGTTCCAGTCACTTAAGCACCCTTCTGTCTTCATCCTCTGTCTCCTACAACTGAGCCATTTTTGAATCCACTTTATCAAACTACCCTGTATCCCATGTGAATTTACCTTCTCTCCAAGTCTCCCATGTGGGGCCTTGTCAAATGCTTTGCTGAAATCCATATAAACTACATCACAGCCATATCAGTAGTTACATCAGTATCAGGTACTCATGACATTAACACTTTCTTCTACATCCCCCCCTCCCTACCCCCTCCCCACCCCAGTCTTTATCACAATTATACACATCCTCCTACTTGTCCTCCCAAAATGTCAAAGTTCACAGGGTTAATCTCTGTAGTACATTGACCAATCTCCCTGATCTGGTCCTGATTTTGTTTCAAGTTGAGGATGAACTGCGCTCACTTACCATTTGATAAGATTGTCTTCCACCTGAGTAATTGTAGATTTTCTACATGTTTCTGGTTGCTTGTTTCCATATGGCCCTGAAGTTCCATTGGTTTCCTTCCCAATGATATTGAGGCTCTTAATTAATTAGTCTGATTCCTCCTGATATTTCTCGAGTCCGTGTCAAATTTACAAGTTAACAGTTGTGGAGCTCTTTCTATTACAATGACTTGTTTCTGATGATCGCATATCCACACTCTCTTCCTGGACTGTAGCATTTACAAGCCTTATGCCCCATCCTGAAGTTTGATTTGATTCGATTTATTATTCTCACATGCATTAGTATACAGTGAAAAGTATTGTTTCTTGCGTGCAATACAGACAAAGCATACTGTTCATTTAGAAGGAAAGGAGAGAGTGCAGAATGTAGTGTTACAGTCATACCTAGGGTGTAGAGACAGATCAACTTAATGTGAGGTAGGTCCATTCAAAAGTCTGACGGCAGCAGGGAAGATGCTGTTCTTGAGTCGGTCGGTACGTGTCCTCAGACTTGTGCATCTTTTTCCTGATGGAAGAAGGTGGAAGAGAGAATGTCTGGGGTATGTGGGGTCCTTGATTATGCTGACTGCTTTTCCGAGGCAATGAGAAGTGTAGAGAGAGTCAATGGATGAGAGGCTGGTTTGCGTGATGGACTGAGCTTCATTCACAACCTTTTGTAGTTTTTTGTGGTCTTGGACAGAGCAGGAGCCAAACCAAGCTGTGATACAACCAGAAAGAATGCTTTCTATGGTGCATCTGTTGGGCAGTTTTCCTGCTTGCTCAGGGTTTTGCCACCACACTGGGAACATCTCAAGATGGCAATTAGCACATTTTATTTCTGATTTCACGGGCCTTTGCTTTACTGCTCTTTCTCTTTTTTGTCTGACATATTGAGTGGCCTCAGTCATTTTTTTCCAAGGGATATCCCCAAAAACAACCACTATGTTTAGGTTCCTAAGCTCAGTCTCTCACTCTATTCGTATTGCCTTTGTCAGAGTTCAATCTTCCCTTGTTTGCAAATGTTATGGTGGCCAGAAAGGGCATGGAGGATTGTCAGTAGATTTCCCCATGAGCTTCATGGAGTGTGAACTCCCTTACTGAGTGAGCAGAGGTTTGTCCAGTGGAAAATGAGCGGCAGGGGATTAAAACCTGTCGCTTCAACCCAAGCCGGTATTCTGTAGGTCCCCAGGTATTGACTTCCATGCTGTAACGCATGGGTTGCAGCTCTTTCTTGTGTTAAAAATAAAAGGTTTTTGGTGATGGAAGACTGGCCTTGGTGGAATTATTACAGTTTCATTTAAAATGGCAACTACTGTACTATTCATTCATCTCTGAGGATGAATATCATTACAATTGTCTGCATGCTGGTATAGATTATTTAGAAATTAAACCACAGATTGACCCAGTTTGTGCTCCTCTTATTAGAAACATTTTTGAACACTGAAATTTTAAAAATATTTTATTAGTGTCACAAGTAGGCTTACATTCACACTGCAATGAAATTACTGTTGCCACACTCCTGCCCTTGTTCAGATACACTGAGGGAGAATTTAGCATGGCAAATGCACCTAACCAGTACGTCTTTCGGACTGTGGGAAGAAACCAGAGCACCTGGAGGAAACTCATGCAGACACAGGGAGAACCTGCAGACTCCACACAGACAATGACCCAAGCCAGGAAACGAACCCGGGTCCCTGGCGTTGTGAGGCAGCAATGCTAAACACTGTGCCAGCATACCACAATACAGATGGAATGCTTAAAGGACTTTTCTACATGTGAGGAGAGCTGGTGACTTGGTGGCAATGTCACTGGACTAATAATCCAGAGGCCCAGCTCATGGTTTGGGAACATGGGTTCAAATCGCACCACAACATCTGGTGGAATTTAAATTCAATTAATCTGGAATATAAAGTTAGGGCTGGACTCTTCGCCCTCAACTGTAGCTAAGATTCACTCGTCCCGCTGCAGTGAATGGAGATTTGGCTGAGCACCAAATTCTTCATTCTGTCTGGCAGTGGAAGCGGGGCATGAATGGCCGAAGAATTCCAACCATAGTCTCAGTAACAGTGACCACAAAAACATCATCGATTGTTGTAAAAACCTATCTGGTTCACTAATTTCCTGAAGGGGAGGAAGTCTGCAATCCTTACCTGGTCTGGCCTTTATGTGACTCCTGACCCACAGCAATGTCATTGACTCTCAACTGTCCTCAGCTCATGGACAATGCTGGCCTTGCTCCACAACTCATGAAAGAATAAAGAAAAAATATGAGCTCAAAGCCTCGTTGACGCCCTGGCATTGTCTGCGACGGCCTCTACTGCATTGAATAATGTATTGATTGGGTTCTTTCGGCCCCTCCTGGAGCTGTTCTGTATCTGGAGACTCGCTTATACCAATTGTTCAGGAGCTGAATCTCTTGTGGGCCGCAGCACTTTGGAATGGTTCTGGATCTGTTGCCTATTCAGTAGTTTGACTTCTAGATTGTGTTGTATACTCATTGCTATCTGACCTCTGGGTCTGTTTGTCTGCTTGCATCTGCAGCATCCATGAAACTCCATTCTCAGGTGTGGCTTCAATCTTTATTCTTCTTGTCCTTTTTCCAAGGATTTGTAAGTCTTTCAGATCTGCACTTTGCAATTGGAGTTTTTTTGTGTCTTTACCCTCTGTCCACTGCCATCATCACTGCCACCATGTTTTGTCTTGGGTCCAGGATCAAGATGGGTTTTTTTAAGGGTTTGCCTATTACCCTTATATTGTATTACCCTAATATTGCTACCATAGGCTGTTCATTTAAAAACAACATTCTTGTTTATTTATAGATCTATGTATATCGCAGTACTCTATACAAGGCAGTACTTCTGCTTCCCACCAGATCTCTGTCCTTTTTGCAATGTGAGATTGCACCATAGTTAGATTATTAGTTACATCAGTATCAGATGCTCCTGATGTTAATACTTCATTGTTGTTGTTGTTTCTCTTCCTGCACATGGTTCACCAACTTGATTCTGGGATGAAAGGGTTAATGTATGAGGAGCGATTAAACTGTTTGGGCTTACACTCGTTGGAGTTTAGAAGGATGAGAAGGGATCTGATCGAGGCATCTAAAATATTAAAAGGGATTGATCGAGTAAACCTCGACCAAATGTTTCCACTTGTGGGGGAAGCTAGAACAAGAAGTCACAGCTATAGGTTGAGAGGCGGTAGATTTAAAACTGAGATGAGGGGGGACCTACTTCTCGCAGAGGGTGAATTTGTGGAACTCGCTGCCCCATATTGCGGTGGAGTCTGAATCACTAAATGGTTTCAAGAAGGAGATAGATATATTTCTAATAAAAAACAGGTTAAAGAGATACGGGGAACAGGTAGGGAGGTGGATTTGAGACCAGAGAGAGATCAGCCATGATATAATTGAATGGCAGCGCAGGCTCGAAGGGCTGAATCTGCTCCTAATTCCTAATTACTATAGTAGTGCACACATCATACTTTCATCTATTTCCACTGTGAGCCAGAGACTTATAGCTTGGGGGGTGGCGCTCTGCATCAAGCAGGGGTGACCAGGAGTTTCTTATCACCTGCCGTGAGCATGTGTTGGAAGGATTTTGTAGATTGATACTCAGCCTGTTTTGCCACATTATGAATGCACCTTTCTTGGCCATCAGTTCCGGGGATAGGACTCAAACCCAGAGCTTCTGGCTCAGAGGCAGGAATGTTACCCACTGCAGCACAAGACCTCCTTTGCTTTACGGTACTGTCCATAAAATTGGGTAAATTTTCACAGTGCATGGTCGACCTTGTTCAGACCTGAAATAATAGTCAATTGTCAGAATGTTAGGTCCCAGTGTTAGCAGGCCTGCCAGTTGTACGAAGAATGTAACACCACTCTAGCTATATCCGGCAGCACAAGTTAAAATCTATCCTGAGATCTGTCCACTGTCTAGTGCAGTTTTTTGCCACACAAACCTTACTCGTGTCTCTGTCTTGTCAATTCTTCCTGCTCCGAAAAGGGAGAGGGATAGAAACAGAGATGCAGCTAGTATTGCGATTATGGAAAGAGTGTGAGAGACAGTCAGAGGAAAGAGAGACAAAGGAAGATAGAGAATGAGACTAAATGGAGCCAGCAATCCCTGTGGACTGGACCTAGTCTAGCTCATTTTGCAATGTAATACCAGTCACACAATCTTCTATTACATATAGAATGCAAAGGTTCAAAAACCGTGATGTACCAAAGGTATTTCTTCCAATTTGAAATCCATGCACTTAAAAGATATATTACTAAAAAATTCCCATTCAATCTCCTTAGGTGACCAACCAATTACTTGTTAAGCCACATGTAAAGAACATTTAAAGCGCTTCTTACGATAGTCAAGGACAGCATCAAGTGAAAAATGGAACCATCCAACTTAAGAAAGCGAAAGAATGTTACATTTTGTCAGGGATTTAAATGCTACATGTCACATCCTTTTTTGAGCAAATCATTACCATAGAAACCTAACAAAGAAACTGAATTTCATTTTTAACGAAAAAGGAACAGGAAAATGCCGAGCAGCAAAATTTCAGAATTGCGGCTTTGAAAGGTGTGGTGTCTGAAAATGCAATTCACTGAGTGATAACTAATTACTGAGAAAGACAAGTGTTCCCTGTATTTCCCGAATAGCGGAATTTCACTCCCACTTGGATTCTATTCTGCTTTCTGCTGTTCGGTAAAATGACTTTGTCTATCTTAATATCCAACTCTGTTTTTTGATTTAGTATTACCATCACAAATACATTACAGTTGCAAACTGGAATTGCTCTGTGCCTTTGTTCCCAACTAACCTGCTTGAAGAATCAAATTGTTTGCCTGGCTAAAGTTACTACATTGCAATGGTGACTATGCTTCAAAACAGGGTACTTCATTGTCATGACATATAAATGCAAATTTTTTTTTTAATACTTAATTTGTGCAAGTTAACCAGGGAATTCTATGGCTTCTGACTTCAAGCTTATGGTTACAAGACTGACCCCAGCTGAGCACTAGACATTAAATAATTATGTTGTGCCATCAAAGCGAAAGATAACTGTAAGAATTTTAAAATTCCTAAATGAAATAAATAAAGAATTTATCAAAAAGTGCAAATATTTATTTTTATAATGTTTAGAAAATTCAATGCTGGAGACTTAGTGTCTGATAAAAATTTCCCTGGACTAATCTGCGGTTCTTAATATTTGAAGGGTCAAATTGTTTAAGTACAATAAGGAAATGACTTGCACAGGGAAAAGTGGGAATTTTTTTTAAAATTGTAAAACATGGTTAACACTCTTTCTTTAGGATCAACAGCAATTTACCTCCATCCACTTAAGCAGGCAACCCTGCAGGCAGTGAAAATACAGCTGAAAACCTGCAACAAAGACCTGGTAACTGGAGTATAATGTAGGAAAGTGTGAACAATGGCTAGCACTGCTGCCTCACAGTGCCAGAAACCTGGGTTCGATTCCTGGCTTGGGTCACTGTCTGCGCAGAGTTTGCGGGCCCGATTTTATCAAAATTTCCGGGCGCGAAATCGTGGTAAAGTTGGGCGTCGGGCCTAAAACGTGGTCCAGACCTGACCCAAGGCCAATCGCGCCTTTACCAACGGCCAATCCGGGCGCCGATCCGGCGCACACCCGAATCGGCCAGCAGGCCGATTTAAATGCATTTGCATGCATTTAAATCGGCATAATAAAGCCCGCACCCAACTTACCCAAGGATTCCCACTTTACCAGGCTCCGGTCCGATCGGCACCCGTGCATTTACCGTGTTGCTGAATTCAAGTCCGATAGGGCTTCAACTCAGCAACTGAAACGCCGAATCGCCCCCGACCACCCTTCGCGGACCGCCCCGCGAACCACCCTGGCAGCCCACCCCACCCCCCCGATCGGACCACCCTGGGACGCAGGCCCTGCCAGCAGTGCCCCCCCCCCCGGGATCGGACCCCCCGGGCCCCTGACCTACCTTGATCGCTGGTGTCCGTCGAAAGCATCTTGCGATCCTGGATCCTGGCCTTGCTCTGGGGGTCCTGATGTCTAGAATGACGTCTCTTCACTGGGGGGGGGGGGGGGGGTGGGCGTGGCTGGGGAGGGGCTGGGGGGGGTGGGTTGGGGGGGGTAACATGACATCTCTTCCCTGAGGTGGGGGGGGGGGGTAGGGGGGGATGTGACGTCTCTGCCCCTGGGGAGGGGGGGGCGGAGACGACACATCCCCCCCCCCCCCTCAGGGAAGAGAAGTTAGATCCCCCCCCTACCCTCCTCCCAGGGAAGAGACGTCACATCCCCCCCCCCCAGCCTCCTCCCCCCCCAAAGGGAAGAGACATCACATCCCTCCCCTACACCCCCCTCAGGGCAGAGACGTCAGATCCCCCCCCATCCCCCCCCCCCCCCCAGGGAAGAGACGTCACATGCCATCCCACCCCCCCTACCGGCCTCCCCCCCCTCCCCACCAGGTAAGAGATGTCACATCCCCCCCCCCCCCCAAACCCCCACCAGGGAAAGTCAAAGGCAGCGCGAACAGCAGTGCTGCCAGCGCTGTCTTTGACTTTCGCGCTCGGGCGCGCTGAGTGCTGACGGTTTTGAACTGCGCATACGCAGTTCGGTGCTCCGACAGATGCAAATGCACTAGGCCCCGCCCACTGGACCCACGCCAAAAAAAGACGTATGGGGGCGCTGGAGCGCGGCTGCCGGGCGCGGGTCTGATTTACGACCGCACCCGGCACTTAGAGCCGATTTGGTAAAATCGGCCCCTGCATGTTCTCCTCGTGTCTGTTTGGGTTTCCTCCGGGCGCTCCAGTTTCTTCCCACAGTCCGAAAGACACGCTAGTTAGATGCATTGGCCATGCTAAATGTTCCCTCCATGTACCCGAACAGGTGCCGGAATGTAGCGACCAGGGGATTTTCACAGTAATTTCATTGCAGTGTTAATGTAAGCTACTTATGACACTAATAAATTAACTTTTAAACTTTAAATTGTCCATTTTGGCAGGAAAAATAAAAAAGAAGCATATTATCTAAATGGTGAAAAATTGCAGAGCTCTGAGATGCAAAGGGATCTGGATGTCCTAGCGCATGAATTGCAAATGCTACGATGCTGGTACAACATGTAACTCGGAAAAACAATAGAATGTTCTCATTTATTGTGAGGGGAATTGAATACAAAAGTAGAGATGTTGGGGAAAATTTTCCTGTTCCGCCCGCCACGCAAATCGGAGTGGGCGAGGATGGGATCCATGGAAAGTTCCGTTGACTTCGGGCTGGATTTTCCGGTTTTGGGGTGAGGCATTATGCTTCAGTTATACAGAGTACTAGTGAGAGCAGACCTGGAGCATTGTGTGCAGTATTGGTCTCTTTATTTAAGGAAGGATATAAATGCATTGGAAGCAGTTCAGAGAAGGTTTACTAAACTAATACCAGGAATGGGTGGGTGTTCTTATGAGGAAAGGTTGGACAAGCTCGGCTTGTATCAGCTGCAATTTAGAAGAGCAAGAGGCAACTTGATTGAAACATGTAAGACCTTTAGGGGTCCTGACAGGGTGGATGTGGTGGGGATGTTTCCTCTTGTGGGAGAAGCTAGAACTAGGGGCCACTGTTTAAAAATAAGCAGTTACCCATTTAGGACAGGGATGAGGAGGATTTCTTTGGAACTCTGTTCATCAACAGGTGGTGGAAGCAGAGTCTTTGAATATTTTTAAAGGCAGAGGAAGTGAGATTCTTGATAAGCAAGGGGTGAAAGGTAATCAGGGCTAGGTGAGGAACGTGGAGTTGAGGTTACAATCAGATTAGCCATGATTTTGTTGAATGACGGAGCAGGCCTGAAGGGTCAGGTGGCCTAATCCTGCTCCTATTTGTGTCTTCGTATGCACAAGCATTGAATTTGGTTGGAACTTAAAGATCCGCTGGGGTCAGAAGAATGAGCAGTACAGGCCACATTGCTGATGTGGCATGATTTCTGCACAGAGAGAAAAGAACTAGATTGCATTTCATATTTTTTGCTAGCTTCTTTCTTCTAACATCTGCCTGTCTTAAATTGTAACGTAAGGTCCACCTCCAGTCTCCCTGGGCAGTCTCATCCATCTCTCTGTGTGAAATAGTTAAATACAAATTGTCAGTTACCTCTTGCTCTTCTGAGCTGATGTCTATGCCCCCTGGTTACAAATATTGTGGATCTGTCAAACAGTTTGACAGACCGAGGAGCTATCCAGTTTCCATTCATGAGAAATTTTGCATTTTGCATTTTTGTATGAATTTCCAGCCAGGTTTTTGCACCGGAATGTCTAAAGTAGAAATCATTACTGTTGTGTTTGCTAATATTTCCTTTGTCTCGACTTGAAAGCCTGCAGGCAAAGTGAAATATGTGCCTCTATCTGGAAACATTGTATATTCATACAAAACTCAAGCTGCCTTCAGTTGTTGTGAGGCACACCGAAGGTCGAATTTTAACTTTTGAGTGGCTAGCCAGCAGAGTGGGTGGGCTAAACACCTGGAGACCTCCATTTTGAGGGGCCGGACCTGACCACATGCATGCAGCCAGCCTTGTCCCCATGCAACTCACTGGCAGAACATTGGGTCATCCAGTAGTCAAATCAGCCAGGTAAAACATGGCCCTGAGACAGGGAGTTAGTTACCTGACACACCAACAACTCACATAAAGCACTCCTACTCCTTCAAGAAAAAACACTGCTGCCGTCCTTTTAAGTTATACTGAATTGACAGATGTTTCTGAATTGACGGGATACATCCTTGATGGATGTTTCTTTCACTAGGAGCTCAGGCAATTTACATATGTTTACCTTGATTTGCATGAATTCACAAGGTTCCTGCCTGATCCAGTGAGGCACCTCAGCCGCTCTGTGGAAGGTTGCAGGAGAAATGATGAAAGAGTCAAAATGGGGCAGTAACTTCAGGACCTCCACTTTAATTCCACTACCCTGTCTTCAATCTGAATCTAAATCTTGTTTGGATAGGCCAAGTGGGATAATTTTGATTCATTGTCAAGGACACTGTTTTATTTTCCATTTTGATTTATGCAAATTGGATACTGCCTTTGCCTGTGAAGCAGCAGAGACTGCGATTCAACAGCAATGCACTCACTACGAAGCACTCGGAAATGCCCTGAGAACACGACAGATATGAGATAAGAACAAGAGGCTGGAATTTACTTTGTTTTGGCAGGGTGAGGGAGGCAGAATGTCAATTCAGTGTTCTGCATGGTCCGTCTTCCCCCATCCCCCATTGAATCAAGGATCAGATAGTTAATTAGTGGCCTTCTGATGGGAGGGAGGCCTATTAGAGGTGCAAAGCAGGGACTCTGCGGCTAGTTGGGATGCTAGTTGGGCTGACATGCAGCAGAGGGGTAAAGCCACGAGCAGGAAGTTGATCACAGTGACAGGTTTCAATGCCCTCGGCTCCCTGAATGCCTCTCAATTTCTCATTAAAGGCTCAAAAAAGCTTTCTTCCACTCTCGTCATAGTTGCTGTAAAATAATTCCAGACTTTTTCAGCAGGCGAAAAATGCACCAGGCAATGAAAAATTGCAAACAATCGGATCATTCAATTAATGATGATAAACTGGCAGGCGCTGCTAGTTTCCATGCCCACTTGCCTGCCAGGCTTTCAGAAACTGATGTTGTATTGCCAATCCAACGTCATCAATATTAGCACGAGGATGAGGGTCGGGTGGGATACTGCATGATTTATGGACATAAAAAAGCGGGGTTACTCTTATCCCCTATCTCTCCGTTGCTTATATTACCCAATCTCGCCCAATTCCCTTTTTAAATTACCACAAGGCCAACAAAATAATTCCAAAGGAAAAATATCAGTTGACTTATCTCGATTCATCCATCCAGAAAAAACCCAAAGCACCATTTGTGACTCTTCAGATACTGAAGCAGTCCATGTCCATTTGCAATAAGATATGGATGATATTCAAGCTCTTGGCTGACAAGTGGCAAATTTCATTTGTTCAACGTAAGTGGCTGGCAATGAGAGAATCCAACCACTCCCAACTGAATCTGTGACTCCTTGTCTGTTCATAGCAACGATATCACCTTGCATTTTCTTTCATTTATCTCTTCCTTCTGTTTCCTATTTTGCAAACCTCTTTCATCAGTGAGGAAACAATTTCTCCGGTGTTCCTCATAACTGAATTCAGGGCCTGGACTTTCATTTGCAAGGCAGGCGTGCAGAGTCAGGAAATTTCCCCAAGGCTCCAAATTATCTTGGGAGAACAAAATGGTCATATTTTCTCTCTGGGGAGGTGGGTGCGATATTCATTCATACCTGCTGACCACAAAGCAGTACAGATACGATGGCGGATCCTGCGTGGGTAATGCAACTTGGACAGGGGAGAGTCTGTAAGGAGAGTTTGCTTCTGAAGCAGGAAGTGTATAGAAGAGTTGCTTGGAGGAGGGGTCATTCACAGCCGGGTGACTGTGTTAGTTGCTGGCTCTGGATGAGGTGGCCTGTCATGGGCTTTCCATAGAGATTGCTGCAAATTCCTCAGCACCACAAAATTGTGATAGCTTCTGGGTAACGCGCACATAAATGCAGGACAACCATACCGTGGTCACACATCAACTGCACATTCAAAGATTGGAAGGATTTTATGTTTATGAAGGTGCCTACTTGATGAATTGGTGCCCTTATTGCAATGTGGGTGTAGAGATAAGCCCCTGTGCTTCATTGATGACTACTCTGGTTGAGCTTTGAATGTGTTTTATCTCCATGGTTGCCCAGGTGTTTTGGAGCAGGGTTGTCAGCCAAGTCCAGTGGGTATATATCCTCTTCGAGGAGTCAGGCTCTGATGTTTAGAATTCTCCTGGTGGTCACATACTGGAGGTTCATGAGGCTATCAGCTACATTGACAGGTAGCCTAATGTCTACACTTATGTAGTCAATTTCACCCGAAACTTGTGAGAATTCTGTAATCATTGTAAAATCCACAGTTCTTCCCTGCTGGCTCCTGAGTCAATGGGGAATAAGATTAAATTATTAGCCCTGGCAAATAATGTGTCTGTGTGCTGTTTTTAACAGGAATCCACTGCAGCTTGGCCATTGCATATGTCTCTAGCTGTGGTCTGTGTCACATTAATTGCCAGAAACAATGCAGTACTGGCTCTGATTGTGGGTTCTGGAGCAGCAAACTACAGATTTCTTATTATGTCTCTTAATCTCTTCCTCCAATATTCCTTCTGAGATACATATAGTTACGGTCCGTAGACCCTACCAGCATGATAAGGCTATTTGCGAGTAGCCCCCCTCCTTCCTGGACTCCTTATAGGGCTAAATGTTGCTCCCTGAAGTTTTCCCACTTGTTGCTGCTCCTGTTCCTCTTATTCCTGCAACCAGTGGTCCCATATTTCAATAAAACAAGAAGTTTTCTGTGTTAACAAAATGGTTTAAATGCCAAAAGATGCAAAAACTGAATGGGCACAATTACAGCAACAACAAAAAACATTCTGAAATAAATTCCAGTTCCCCAGATGGACACTAATGATCTGAGTACTTTGAGTGCCAGCCCGTTCTCTTTGTGGGGTTGATGTGAAGGGCACTTACATGCACTCTAGGGAATTGGGCCATCTGGTAAAAGTTATGCATCCTGTCCAGCTGATGCGTCCTTTCCCGGGGAAAAGTGATGACGGTCTTGACCCTTGACAATACTACAGATATAACTTCCTTGATGCATGTGCACTACAGATTGCCTGACAGGGAAGATGAATCCTGGATTGGAAAGAGGGAGTGATATGCAAACTATGTTGTGGTGATTTTCACTTCAACAGGAAGAACTTTCAGGGATTTTGTGTTTTCTGTGCAGATCATTTAGTTGCAGATAATACAATGCTGTCTTGTCAAATGGAAGTGGTGAAGAGCTTCTCTGACATGTCAAGGTTCAGATTGTGGGCAACGTAAGAAGATAGGAACAGGGCAAGACCATTTAGCCCCTTGAGTTTGTTTTGTCATTCAGTAAGATCAAGGGTAATCTGTGACCTAACTTCCTGTCACATTTGGGGCTACCCCAATGATGCGCTGGGGATACCCTCTAGGAAGTTCCCAGGTGAGAGTTTACCTGGCAATTGTTCAGAAGAGTTAACTTCCCCTGGACAATGGCGCTGGGCTGGGAACCATCTGACAATGTGATTTAAATCACGATCTTTGGGTCGTTCTGCCAATTTTACATTCATAGGGTGGAATTTTACCAAAATTTATCAGAGTGTCAGGCTCTGACTGAAAACCGACGTGTATCTCTCCAGGCCGAGTTTTATTTACCTTCCTCAAATGCCAGGTTGCGCTAGTGAGCCCAGTAGTTTCTGGCAACCAAAAAATATTTTCAGACCAGATTTTCTGGCAGTCAGTGCACAGAGAATCTGGGGGCATGGTTTACGCCATCGGTCTGATAGGATGGGGCCCGATCAAGCAGGCAAAACTGGCTCCACAGAGATTGGAGCACCATTTTATAAGGGTATGAGAACACATATACATGGATAGAAAGCTTGAAGACACCAGCAGCCGGGCTGAGTGCTTTGGCTCTGCTTAAAAGCAAAAGTGAAACTAAAACTGGATCACATGACACGCTTCCTTTCTAGTGATATCATGCTGCAATCCCTTCAAGGCATATTACAACAGAAAGAGCTAGCTGGCTTGTCATTTACTAATTGTCCTATTCTTCTTTCTTAATAAGGATATGATATTTAATGCCTTCTGGTCATTTGGTAAATGATATTTTCCAAAGATTATTGAGAAATTTTGATTAGATCTCTGCTATCTTTTGCCTGGCTTCATTCAGTTTACTGGAGTGCCTAAACCAGTGATACTAATCTTTCTATTTTCATTCCAAATAACTTTTTTAAATACATGGGCATTTTGGAAATTTATTTTTTGGTTGACAGAAACTACTGGGCTCACTGGTGCAACCTGACATTTGAGGAAAGTAAATAGAAGTAGTATTCCAAATGAGTCTGAACTGTTATCAATCATGTCAAATAACTTCTTAGTTTTCAGTTTATCTATACTCCTTCGGATTGGAACAACTTTGATAAGGTGTCTCCTCATCCCACTGTTATGCAAACATTCTTTACTGCCTTACTCTGTCTTTATAGCCCAGGTCTCATATCTTTGCTTTCCTCTTCTGTGTACTTTAAAGTTAGGATCTTCCTACTCTCATATGGTACTGAGTTACATTACAATGAAGACGACAATTCAAAAGTACATTATTGGACGTAAAACACTTTGCGATGTCCAAAGGTCACGAAAGGTCATAGTTACAAGCTCTTTATTCCTCACAATGACTTGACTTTTCCACATTCGAGGAGATTTTCATTTTCCCCTGGATTTTCCTTTTGTCTCCATGTTTTCACCTTCTGCAATATGGATTGCACATTCCAGAATCATTGTGAATGTTAGCACATTATTCTGGAGCATGAATTTATTCAACTTTCGGATGTGGGTTAGAAACATAGAAACTAGAAGCAGAAGTAGGCCATTCAGCCCTTTGAGTCTGCTCTGCCATTCATTTTGATCATGGCTGATCATCAAATTCAATATCCTGATTCCCCCCCCCCCCCTTCCTCCCATATCCTTTGATCCCTTTAGTCCCAAGAGCTATATTTAATTTCTTCTTGAAATCAGACAATGTTTTGGCCTCAACTACATTCTGTTGTAGTGAATTGCTTATCAGTTGTTACTAGACTCATAACCCAAAGACCTAGACTAAGAATCCAGAGGAAGTGAGTTCAAATCTTGCTGTGGATCAGTTTTAATGGCCTGGAAATTTTTTTTAAAATCCAGTGTCAGTTAAAGTGACAGTGATGTTGCTGGAATGTGATAAAAGCCAAACCGTTTTGCTAAGGATAGGAAAGAAATCTGTCATTCTTACCAAGCCTGACCTAATTCTCACATCAAAGTGGTTTGACTCTGTAGTGGCCCTCGCAAGCAACTCAACAAAAGCATTTTGCATTTATGTAGCATGTTGAACATTCAAAGGAATTTCACAGGAGCATTCACCAAAGATCTTTATACAGCATCTTCCAAACCTATGACCACTTCCATCCAGCAGATACAAGGGAACACCGCCACCTGCAAATTCCACTCCAAGGCACTCACCATCCTGACTTGGAAATATATTACCGTTCCTTCGCAGTCGTTGGGTCAAAATCCTGGAATTCCCTCCCTAATGGCATTGTGGGTCAACCCATAGCAGGTAGACTGCAGCGATTCAAGAAGGCAGCTCACCATCACCTTCTCAAGGGCAACTAGGAATGGGCAATACATGCTGTCCAGCCAGCGATGCCTGTGTCCCACAAATGAATAAAAGAAAAAAAATTACTAAATAACGTTTAAAGCCAAATAAAGAGATGTTGGGACAGGGGACCAAAGTTTGATCAAGGAACTAAGTTTTAGTGAGTGTCCTAAAGGAGGAGAGAGTTTGAGAGGCAGAGAGGTTTAATTTCAGAGCTCAGTATCTAGGCAACTGATGGCATGGCTGCCAATGGTGGAACAATGAAAACCAGTGTCCAGGAAGACAGAAGGACAAAAACGTGTCAAGAAGCCCACCATCACCTTCTCAGGGCATTTCTTTTGCATATGTTAGCATTCTTTAAATAATTTCGGCAACAGTAATTGCTACGTTCTAGTCATCTCGGCCTTTTGGCTAAGATGCAAATGAGCTCAAGTCTTGGAGGAGGAACCTCCCCCTTCTCCAATCAGTTTGGCTCATGTAGATCAGGCCCAGGACAGGGTGGTTTGGTCGCTCGCCCTGTCTTGTCAGCCTGGATCTGAAATGTCTCAACTTGTTGAGACTCTGAATTGGGTTTGATTTGATTGAATTGGAAAAGTATTTTTAAAAATTGCTACCTTCTAGTTACTGAGAGCATCAAGACAAATCCAGCTATGTGGCACACTCAACAAATGGTACACCAACATAGTTAGTGAGCTTGGAGCAGAAGCAAAGGGCAGTAGGGGTGAATTTCAGCAAGGGTTTTGCCTACTGTCCCCCTTAAATTCAGCACATGAAGCCAAAACAACTCAAACAAAACAATGTAAATAGTGTACCTTATAACTTAAATGAAGGGATGGAGTGTAACATATCCAAATTTTCTTACAATACCAAGTGAGAGGGTAAATAAGCAGTGAGGAGGTTGCAGAGAGGTTGCACATGGATATAGACAAGTTGGATGAGTGGGCAAGAATATGGCAAATGGAATGCAATGTGGCAAAATGTAAAATGATCCATTTTGATCGAAAAAATAAAAAAGCAGCATATTTTTGGAATGGTGAACACCTGGGAAATATTCAGAGAGGCCTGGGTGTCCCTGTGCATGAACCACAGAAAGTTAACATGCAGGTGCAACAAGTAATTAGAAAGGCAAATGACATGTTCGCTTTTTTTACAAAGCGATTGGAGTATAAAAGCAAAGACATCTTACAACTGTTGTACAGGATATTGATGAGGTGACACCTGGGGTTCTGTGTGTGGTTACAGGTGCCTTTCTGGTCTCCTTACTAAGGAAGGACATTCCTGCCTTAGGGGGAGTGCAGTGAAGGGGCACAAGACTGGTCATAGAAACTAGAAGCAGGAGTAGGCCATTTGGACCTTTGAGCCTGCTTCACCATTCATTTTGATCATGGCTGATCATCAAATTCAATATCCTGATTCCCCCCTTCCTCCCATATCCCTTGATCCCTTTAGCCCCTAGAGCGATATCTAATTTATTCTTGAAATCGTTTTGGCCTCAGCTACATTCTGTAGTAGTGAATTCCACACATTCATCACTCTCTGGGTGAAGAAATTTCTCCTCACCTCAGTTCTAAAAGATTTACCCCTTATCCTCAAACTATGACCCCCTAGTTCTGGGCTCGCCCACCATTGGGAACATTCTTTCTGAATCTACCCTGTCTAACCCTGTTAGAATTTTATAAGTTTATATAAAATCCCCTTTCACTCTTCTAAACTCCAGTGAATATAATCCTAACTGATTTAGTCTCTCCTCATATGACAGACTTGCCATCCCAGGAATCAGCCTGGTAAACCTTCATTGTATTCCCCCCATAGCAAGGACATTCTTCCTCAGATAAGGACACCAAAACTGCACACAATACTCCAGGTGTTGCCTCACCGATACCCAACATACCATCTGCCTTCTTTACTGTTTGCTGTCCCTGCGTGCTTACTTTCAGCGACTGATGCACAAGGACTCCAAGATCCCGTTGAGAATTCACCACTCTCAATTTACACCCATTCAAGTAATTATCTGTCTTCCTGTTATTGCTATCAAAATGGATAACCTCACATCCTTGCACATTATACAACATTATACTGCATCTATAGGATTAGGGGGTTGTTCTCTGAGGAGAGAGTGAGTAGACGAGATCTATATTCCCTGGAGTAGTGAAAGTAACTTAAATTTCTTACAGGTACTGTCCTGTGGCAACAGCCTCAAAAATGAAACTTAAATATTGGAATGAAAGCCTGAACGAACCTTATCGAGGCTCCCACGTTGGCGTGCATAGCTGATCTCACTCCTCACCCTTTTCTCGCTGTACCATGTCTCAAGATGAATGCACTGGTTGAGTCTCTGTTTGATACCGCAGCAATTCGGCAATTTCACTGTCTCCTCTCTTTGTGGAAGTGTAAAAGTGTCAGCGTTTCCTCCCTGATGTAGATGACTCTCAGGTTCAACTTCTTCATTTGTTGCCGTTCTTATTGACTGAGAATTCCCCATTTCCTCACTTTCACGTTTAAACATACCCACAAGGGTCGATTGAAAGTATATCTTCCTTTTCTTTTCAAAAAATCTAAATGCAATCTCTTTTTATTCCTCACAATAGATAATATTCCAAACTATGAATGTTTACTTCAAATGTTTTCAGCAAAATGTACCTTTCACCAACTAATTAAATAATATGAAGGAATTTTAGTCCCTGCTCTTGTTTATCTCTCAGACACGTTGAAGTATTTCTCTGAATGATTTAAATTTTAATTTCAGCTTTAGTTCTGCTCACTTAATAGTTTCAGTTCCAATCCCTCAGTATTTGACCTCAAAGGTTTAAATGAATTCAGGATGATTTTCTCCCTGTCACATACTTTGTTAAATGTCTCCACCCAGCCTCACTCATAGAAACATAGAAACTAGAAGCAGGAGTAGGCCATTCGGCCCTTCGAGCCTGCTCCACCATTCATTTTGATCATGGTTGATCATCAAATTCAATATCCTGATCCCGACTTCCTTCCCCATATCGCTTGATCCCTTTAGCCCCAAGGCTGGATCTAATTCCTTCTTGAAATCACACAACTACTTTCTGTGGTAATGAATTCACCACCAACTGGGTGAAGAAATTTCTCCTCACCTCAGTTCTAAAAGGTTTACCCCTTATCCTCAAACTGTGACCCCTAATTCTGGACTCCCTCACCATCGAAAATATTCTTTCTGAGTCAACCCTGTCCAATCCTGTTAGAATTTTATAAGTTTCTTTGAGTTCCCCTCTCACTCTTCTAAACTCCAATGGATATAATCCTAACTGATTTAGGGCTCTATTTTACCACTTTGATTCTAAGTGGTGGGCGGACTTGAAACTGGGAGTGTTTCAGATCTGACTTTTAGACCCATTCTCAGGTGCCCCCATACATACTCTGCCTGAAAAAATATCAGCGATTCTGAATCGCGCTGCACAAGAGTGTGGGTGGGGCTTAACTTGCCCGAAACCCTGCTGCTCCGATTGGTGCCTCCAACTGCGCATGCGCAGAAAAAGAATGATAGAATGCTGCTCCATTGGCACATCCCTCCCGGGCCGGATAATGCCTCCCCCTGGCCCCCACAGACATTGCCCCACCCTCACAACATTACTGACCCCCTTATCCCCCCACCCCCCCGCCACCCAGACCCATTGTGGGCCCCTCTCCCCACTTCCCCCCCACCGATCTCAGGTAGAGTGGCAGCAGACCCCTTTCCCCTCCATTGATCTCAGGCAGAGTGGCAGCAGACCCCCCTTCCCCCCCACTGATCACAGACAGAGTGGCAGCAGACCCCCCTTCCCCCCCACTGATCACAGACAGAGTGGCAGCAGACCCCCCTTCCCCCCCACTGATCACAGACAGAGTGGCAGCAGACCCACCTTCCCCCCCCGCCATTGGTCTCAAGCAGAATAGCAGCAGACCCCCGTCCCCTTCCCCACCCAACAATCTCAAGCAGAGAGCCGGCGGACACTCGGCACCTATCACCTCACTAACTGGAGCGCCCGAATTGGACTTTTATAGAGCATGTCTGTTTCGTGTCAATTCTGGATGGATGAACGCGGTGGTAAAAGGGGAAGTGCCGGTAAAGATGGGCATGCAGCTCATTGAGTCAATTTAAATGGATGCAAATGCATTTAAATGGCTGTTGCACCCGTTTCGGGCCTTGGTAAAGAGGGAACCAGCTCAGAGGTGGGTGCGGATCGCATTACTCGCCTCAAGCCCGACTTTACCCAGTTTTCATGCCTGCAAGGGGCGCAACGCAATGGTAAAATCGGGCCCTTAGTCTCTCCTCATATGACAGGCCTGCCATCCCAAAAATCAGCCTGGTAAACCTTCACTTCACTTCCTCTACAGCAAGGACATTCTTCCTCAGATATGAACACCAAAACTGCACACAATACTCCAGGTGTCCCCTCAACAATGCCCTATACAATTGCAGCAAAGCATCCCTATTACTATACACAAATCCTCTTGCTATGAAGGCCAACTAGAGGGCACCAAGGTCTCGCTGAGTATCCACCTCTCTCAATTTACACCCATTTAAATAATAGTGTCTTTCTATTATTGTTACCGAAGAGGATAACCTCACATTTAGCCACATTATACTGCATCTGCCATGCATATGCCCACTCACTTAGACTTTCCAAATCACGCTGAAGCATCTCTGCATCCTCCTCACAGCTCACCCTGTCACCTAACTTTGTATCATCTGCAAATTTGGAGATAATACATTTAGTTCCCTTTCCCAAATCATTAATATATAATGTGAATTATGGGGTCCGAGCACGGATCCATGTGATATCCCACTAGTCACTGACTGCCAGTCGGAAAAAGACCCATTTATGCCAATTCTTTGCTTCCTATCTGTTAACCAGCTTTCTATCTATCTCAAGACACTGTCCACAACCCCATGCACTTTAACTTTACATAGTTGTCTGCTATGTGAGACCATGTCGAAAGCCTTCTGAAAGTCTAAATAAACCACATCCACTGGTTCTCCTTGGTTAACTTTACGAGTTACATTTTTCAAAGAATTCCAATAGATTTGTCAAGCATGATTTTCCCATTGTAAATCTATGTTGACTTTATCTGATTATGCCACTACTCTAGCAACTTCCCCAGTAGTGATGTTAGGCTCACTGGTCTATAGTTCCCTGTTTTCTTTTTACCTCCCTTTTTGAATAGTGGGTTTACCCTCCAATCTGCAGGAACCAGTCCAGGGTCCAGAGAATTTGGGGAAATGATCACCAAAGGATCTACTATTTTCAGGGCCAATCCTCCTTCCTCTCCCTCCTGCAGCTTCCTGCTTTCTGTCGATCATCCAACGATGCACTAATGATAGCACCGAGCCCACCCCTCCCTGAAAGACAAATTAAGTCTCTCATGCTTCTCCCTCGCACAAGGGTTTTGCCACCTTTTTTTCGAAGTATGCTAGCGACATCCAGTTCTACCTCAACACCACTCTTGTTGCTCCTACACTGTTGCTAAATTATCAGACTCCAACATCCAGTCCTGGATGAGCAGAAAGATTGGGAAGATTGAAACCATTGTTTACAGGCCTTACTCCAAACCCCTTTCCCTAGCTACCAAATCCATCCCATTCTTTGGAAACAGTCATCGAATACCTACAGTGCAGAAGGAGACCATCGAGTCTACACTGACAACGATCCCACCCAGGCCCTACCCCCGTAGCCCCACATATTTACTCTGCCAATCCCCCGACACGAACGGACAATTTAACATGGCCAATCCATCTAATCTGCACATCTGTGGATTGTGGGAGGAAATCGGAGCACCCAGAGGAAACCCATGCAGACCAGCAGAGTATTTTTTTAAACTCTCACTGACAGCCGCAATCTGTCTTTTTTTAAAAAGTTTAAAGAGCAGGGTAGTGAGATGGATTCATGAGGGGAAAGTCATGCTTAACGAACTTGTTGGATTTTTATGAAGATGTGACTAGTGCAGTTGACGGAGGAGAACCCGTGGATGCGGAGTTTTTGGATTTCCAAAAGGCATTTGATAAGGTGCCTCACAAAAGGTTGCTGAAGAAGATTGGGTCACGCGGAGTTGGGGGTAGGATGTTAGCGTGGATTGGGGATTGGCTATCCGAAAGGACAGTAAGAAGTTTAACAACACCAGGTTAAAGTCCAACAGGTTTATTTGGTAGCAAAAGCCACAGGTGTGGCTTTTGCTACCAAATAAACCTGTTGGACTTTAACCTGGTGTTGTTAAACTTCTTACTGTGTTTACCCCAGTCCAACGCCGGCATCTCCATATCATATCCGAAAGGAAGCAGAGAGTCGGAATAAATGGGTGCTTTTCTGGTTGGCGGATGGTAACTAGTGGCGTGCCGCAGGGATCGGTACTGGGGCCTCAACTATTTACCATTTATATAGACGATCTGGAGGAGGGGACTGAGTGTAGGGTAACAAAGTTTGCAGACGACACAAAGATAAGAGGAAAAGTGAATCATGTGGAGGGCGTAGAAGGTCTGCAGAGAGATTTGGACAGGCTGAGTGAGTGGGCGAGGATCTGGCAGATGGAGTATAACGTTGACAAATGTGAGGTTATTCACTTTGGAGGAAATAATAGCAAATTGGATTATTATCTAAATGGAAAAAAATTACAACATGCTACTGTGCAAAGGGACCTGGGGGTCCTTGTGCATGAGATGCAAAAACCCAGTCTGCAGGTGCAACAGGTAATCAAGAAGGCAAATGGGATGTTGGCCTATATCGCAAGGGGGATAGAATATAAAAGCAGAGATGTCTTGCTGCATCTGTACAGGGCATTGGTGAGGCCGCAGCTGGAACACTGTGTGCAGCATTAGTCCCCTTATTTGCGGAAGGATATATTGGCCTTGGAGGGAGTGCAGAGAAGGTTCACCAGGTTGATACCAGAGATGAGGGGTGTTGATTATGAGGAGAGACTGAGCAGATTGGGTTTGTACTCGTTGGAATTTAGAAGACTGAGGGGGGATCTTATAGAGACCTATAAGATAATGAAAGGGCTGGATAGGGTCGAGGTGGAGAGATTCTTTCCATTTAGAAAGGAAGCTAGAACTGGAGGGCACAACCTCAAAATAAAGGGGGGTCAGTTTAGGACAGAGTTGAGGAGGAACTTCTTCTCTCAGAGGGTGGTGAATCTCTGGAATTCTCTGCTCACTGAAGTGGTGGAGGCTACCTCGTTGAATATGTTTAAATCACGGATAGATGGATTCCTGATCGGTAAGGGAATTAGGGGTTATGGGGATCAGGCGGGTAAGTGGAACTGATCCACTTCAGATCAGCCATGATCTTATTGAATGGTGGGGCTGGCTCGAGGGGCTAGATGGCCTACTCCTGCTCCTATTTCTTATGTTCTTATGTCAGAGATGAGATGGAGGCCTTGGCACTATATGGGAGAGGAGGGAGATCTTCTCCTCAAGAATGGCAGGAGGAGATCACCTCATCATGATGCAGATACGCCTCTCAGTTCAGAGTCATGATCCTGCCTTCAAATCATCCTTGCCTTCCTCTTTTACCTCCTGCTCCTGTTCTGCCCTTGATGAGCAATCGCCTTCCAGGGCTTTTCCACCTTCAAGATCCACACCTCTCTGGAGGGCCATCTTATGTAGAGAGCAGCTGATCACCACAATGACTGAGACTCTCGCGGGAGGCAATTGTAGGGTACCACCACCTGACCAATCCAGGCACTGGACCCAATGCCCTCTAAGCCTGCAATGCCCCATTAGGTGTGTTTATGATGTGTCTCCCAGCTCTGTCATCTGGGAGATGCAGTGGTATTCAGTTGCCTTCAAGACATTGTGGATGTCTTCAGTGATGAGGGCACAGATGTCTCTGACCATCTACCAAGAAAGTCATAAGTCTCTTTTGGTACTGGTTCTCCACCATCACCAGTAAATTCACCTCTGCCTGTAGATGCTGTGCTCAGGTTAGTGATGCCTTCTCCTTCATGCTCCTCGCCCCTCTCCTCTGGTTTCCTGATGTGCAGTTCTCTGCTCTGCCTCCAAAGGCTGCTCATCTCCAATAGCTTTGATTTGTGAGGGTGCAGCACCCATTTCCAGCCACAGCCTTCTTGGTGCGGAGATGGAGTCCAAACAGCCTTGTCCACTGGTGCGATGTCCACACGCTGCCAAGAGGATGATGATCCCCTGAACTACCAAGGTTTGTCATGCTGGATCTTCCACGAACATTTGATAGATTGTTGCAACTTTAACTTCAAAGGGTAAGGCCTGTAGAAGGTTACTCCAGTATATACCACAGTTTAGTCTGTGGAAATCCTGATGTTGCTAGGCTACCCTAGCAGATTCCTACCAACACCATGTGAGGGAAAAGAGGTGTGCTGGTCTCAATGAAAAAAAAAGTTCAACCAATCCCTATGCTTCAAGAGTGAATATAATAAAAAAACAATTATAAGTACCTTATTAGGCTTTCCTGGAAGTGAAAAAGGGAAAATATACTTTTAAAATATATATGCATACCAGAAAATCTGAACAGTCTGATTGGCTCTAGGAAAGTTAAAGTTAAAGATTATTTATTAGTCACAAGTAAGGCTTACATTAACACTGCAATGATGTTACTGTGAAATTCCCCTAGTAGGGAATGTCTTGGATGGCGTCACTAAATTAACAACCTCACTTTGAAAGTTCAGAAGTATAGCTGGTGTTGAAGTTTAAGTTTAAGTTTATTTATTAGTGTCACAAGTAGGTTTACATTAACACTGCAATGAAGTTACTGTAAAATTCCCCCAGACGCTACACTCCGGCTTGTTTGAAGTAGAGAGAAGCATGTATGCAGTTCTTAGGTTGTGTTGCCCCCAAGTTTTGGCATAGCCTCTCTCTACACCTTCATCGTGCTGTATTTGGCATGAAAGCATTTTAAGATGACACTGTCTAGAATAGTTCTCCATTCAACAGCACAGGTTTCCTTTTACTGCATTTTACCCATTGAAGCACATTGGGACGTTTGGCAACATTCATGGTGTTGTGTAAGTGTAAGTTGTTGAGAAATTTACCATCCCTGCAGTAAGAAAAATTGAAAATATATTCTGTACTCATTTGAAGTGTCAACCTTTCAAAAAAACTAACCGCATTTGGCACAAATGGAGTATTACACCAAAATTTAAAACCAATTGGAATTGTTCATGTGATCCTAAAGTCTGCTTTCTTCATCATCACATTTGTGGTTCATAGAAGCCTGTCAGGCACTGCATGCATGTTTTTTGATTTCTCCACTGGTATGCCTCCTGTCTAGTACATCTCAATCACATACATGAGTCCGCCCCAATGCATTAGCAGAAGGAAAGTGATGGACGCACTTTGCCTGCCTGCATGACCCCCCTGATAATCCTGTTTCACAGACAGGCTCCCTGCTGCACAGAGCACAAAAGCTGCCACCATAGCTCCGTGGATCCAGTCGATATTCTGACAGATTTGATCTAGCAAATTAGTATGCTTTGGGAGGGCATGATCAAGGACCTTTTTGACACTCTCCAAATCAATACAAAGACAAACAGAAGCATATTCTCTTTGTGTTAGTTCTCTGTGTCCAATTTTGGTGACCCAGTTTCGTCCCCCATATAGCCAGGTCTCTGAAAAGTTTAAAGGGAATTTGATTAAATATTAACAAATCTGCCAGATCATTCACGCATGCAGTTTTTTTTAAAGAAATTATTTTTTGAAGTGTGCAGTTTGTGTCTTCAGGGAGTATCAATATTAACCCTGCATTGTGCAAAATATATTGCTCAGAATTACAATTGGTTCATATACCAGTTCCTTCCAACTATTTTCTGTTAAAATGGTGAAGTCAAGTGAGGTTCATAGAAGGCATGATAACTTATTCGTTGAGAATTTTCTGGCACTTTGAAAATTATGGAGCTAATTTTCCAATGCTCCACATTGCCACCCCCTTCTCCCTTATGACCTCCCCTTCAGGTCTGGCACTGTTCCTGGCCAGGCTCTGGACCACAGGCATAAGCAGATAGCCTGTCCAGGACCACTAGCATGATCCAGTGGCAACCCCTGTGCAGTCCCCTATCACAGTCCAAAACAGGCAAAAAGAGAAGCAAGTTGATGTGAGTGCAGCTGTTAGCTTTTGTAGCCGCAACCTTGGCCAATGGCTTTGCACTTTCTGGACACTGCTCGATAGAAAATGGTCCCAATACCCTAAGAGGGGTTGAATTAACACTTACTGGCAGATATATTAAACTACAGAGATGCTGCTATCAACATGTGCTGTTAAAATAAACCTCAAGACGTTTAATACATAGCCTAGAGCTGTAGGGCCGGAAAACTGCACTAATATCATTACGTAAAATCACAACATTCTTTTTATCCCTTCTGTGCCTTGCCAGCAGTATTGGTGGAACACTGCTAGTTTCAATTAAGGAAGCAGTAGTGACAGCTTCCATTATAGTTGACACCCGCAAGATCATCATTGTTGCTGCACAAAGCATCTCACTGCAACAAATTAATTCAGTTCTCCAGCACACGACATGTCGCTCAATGCTAAGCATTCCCACAGAGGGAGAGGAAAATGAATGAAAAGAAAGAAAGGATGGAGGGATGGAAGAAAGAAAGGATGGAGGGATGGAAGAAAGTAAGGAAGGCAGGAAGGAGGAAAGGAAGGAAGGAAGAAGGACAAAAAGAAAGTAACACTTATAAAAAGCGTTTCATGTCCTCCAACTGTCCCTCAGCACTTTACAGCCAATGATTTTGGAATGTAGACAACTTTGGTAGTGTAAAGATAGTGGCAGCTAATTTGCATGTAGCAAAGTCTCACAAACAGCAATGAGATAATGACCAGATAATCAATTTTAGTAACGTTGATTGGCCAAGATGTTGGGCAATCTCCCCTGTTCTTTTTCAAATTGTGCCATGGGATCTTTCGTAGATCTGAAAAAGCAGACTGGACTTCAGTTTCATGTCTCATCTGAAAGATGCAAATCAGTGCCATTTCCTCTAACATTTCATATCAGGACAGCATGACATGACAGGAACTACTTGTACATTCCTACCCGATTTTACAGATTTTAGCTTTCAAAATTAACTAAATAAATCTCAACAAGTCTTACATACAAATTGCCATTATTTCCCAGAGAGTTCTGCTGATTCACTGTCGCAGCTTCAGAGGAGGATCTATGGACAGCTCGGAGAAATGAAATGAAACAATCTGGAGAACTCCAAATCCCACCCAGGAAAGTTGAACACAAGTAAATTTAGACTGCATTAGGAATGCAGCATTCATGGAACAATATCATGTAAATCAGGACCTCAAGAAAGGAGGGGACAAATTGGAGAAAATGTCTTCGTAATTAATGTAGCATGAGGTTTGCAGTATCCTGCCTTATACTAAAATAAGCGGCACAGTGGCACAGCGGTTAGCACTGCTGCCTCACAGCGCCAGAGACCTGGGTTCGATTCCGGCCTCAGGTGACTGTCTGCGTGCAGTTTGTACATTCTTCCCATGTCTGTGTGGGTTTCCTTTGGGTGCTCCAGTTGCCTCCCACAGTCCAAAGATGTGTGTTAGATTGATTGGCCACGCTAAATTGCCCCTTAATGTCATTGGGATTAGCAGGGTAAATGCGTGGGGTCACGGGGATAAGGCCTGGGTGGGATTGTTGTCGGTGCAGGCTCAATGGGCTGAATGGTCTCCTTCTGCATTGCAGGGATTCTATAATTCTTAATATGTGGGACTATGGGGATAGGGCCTGGATGGGATACTCTGTCGGAAAGTCAGTGCAGACTTGATGGGCTGAATGACCTCCTTCTGCACTGTAGGAATTCTATGAAATACCAATCAGAAGAGACACATCAAAATGGCCTGCAGGCCTGGGAGAATCCTTTTGCTTACGTGCAGAATAATGTGCCTGTATTTTTATTATTTTGGACCCCTGTTCTTTTGATCAAGGCTGCAGTCTCAGTGGGTTTTTTTTACTGAGGACCAGGTTCAACAACATTGGAATATGCTACTTTACAAAATAATAGGATTTGAGTCTATGAGGTGATTTCTCACAGGTTAGTTTCCCAATTTTAATGTGCACTGCTGGCAAGTGAAGGGTAGAAGCATTGACACTGCAGCAAGAGAAAAAAGCTGTTCAATTGTTGCTGAATTAAATAATCCCACTTTAATACAGCCTTTTTACTTGCTGAATCGAAAATGGGATAACCCCTGTGTCATGGTATTATTTCCTTGCCTTCTTTTATTGGAAGGCAAGAAGAGTCATGAGAGAAGCACTGAATCTCAGTTCAGCCCAAACTCCACAGCTGGGGAGGCTGGAGGCCCTGGGGCACATGGAGCAGCAAGTTTGCCAAAGGGCACAATGTGGGAGGAGGCTTACAAATGGCCCCTTGGGCTGCATAATTTGAAAAAAACATTGTTTTAAAGATTGAACTGAATGCTTTGCTTCTTGTAATGTCCATACAATACTTAGATTTCCAGAAAATTAGGAAGTTTTGGTACAAATTAGAAAGCATCAAGAGACAATGAAGTGAAATAGTCCCCTAGAATTGATCTCGGCTTATGTCCATAACCCCCTGAAGTGTTGAGTTTCTAATATCAACTGCACCATGGGTTCATGGTCATT
Source organism: Mustelus asterias (assembly GCF_964213995.1). NCBI lineage: Eukaryota > Metazoa > Chordata > Chondrichthyes > Carcharhiniformes > Triakidae > Mustelus > Mustelus asterias. The sequence goes on along the minus strand of NC_135801.1, from coordinate 136,014,557 downwards.
AGTAGTTTCTTAGTTCCAGACAGTTTTTATTGAATTCAAATTCCACTACCTGCCATAGCGGGTTTTGAGCCCGGGTCCCCAGTTTCTGGATTTATAGTCTAGCGATAATACGACTAGGCCATCTTGCCTTATTTAGGATTAATGTTCCATCTGCCTTACTGCCTCCAACAGCCTCATAAAATCTTATATGGATCCAAGCAGTAAGCCTCAGTGTGACACTGGGGGCAGTCTCTCAGCATGGTCACCGGTTCATCCTGTTTTTAACCAGAGATAAGACATGACACAAGAATTCGAAAACAGGTAGATACAAATAATCAGGAGTACAGTAGGCAGATTAATTAAATAGCAATTAATTGGCAGATGCAATTCATTTTGAGAAAGACAACAGCACATGTAAATGTGCCCTAAACAGTTTCTTAGCAGAATGGTGTAACTTAGTCACCTAAGATCATCTTGGTGTTCTAAGGGACAAAGAAGCGGTGGCATGGCGGCACAGTGGTTAGCATTGCTGTCTCACAGCACCAGGACCCCAGTTCAATTCCAGCCTTGGTGACTATGTAGAGTTTGCACATTCTCCTTGTGTCTTAAGTGGGTTTCCTCTGGGTGATCTGGTTTCCTCCCACAGTCCACAGATGTGTAGGTTAGGTGAATTAACCATGGTAAATGCACAGGATTACTGGGAAAGAGCGGAAGTGTGAGACCTTGTGTAATATGCTCTTTCTGAGGGCCGGTGTAGACTTGATGGGCGAGGTGGCCTCTTTCTGCACTGTAGGGATTCTATGATTCTAAAATACAGATACGTGCACCTTTGGAAATGCAAATAGAAAAGTCCATAAAATGGAAACAGGACTTTATGGTTTATATTTGGTGTATTGAATTTTAAAAATCAAAGAAATTATGTTGAATTCATATAAGGCATTGACGAAGCCACAGTTTTACAGAAATGTCTACACAATTACAGAAATAGTATTAGAAGATTGATAAAAATTATAAGGTTTATACCAGGATTGAGAGAGATATAAGATTTGAAGAACTTCTTTTTATTTCCCACCCACTGGAATAGAAAAGAATAAAGGGATTTTCAAAATCATGAAACATTTTGAAATGGTGATCCATTGATTGATAATTTGGTAATAACCAAGCACTGACTCAGGATTACCACTAGAGGAACAATAATTGGAGCTATGAGAAGTTTTGAATATAGAGGATTATAACAACATGCTTCACAACAAATAATTCTTGAGACAGGGATTATAATCTCATTTAAATAAAAATTGGATAAGTATTTGAATGGAAAAGAAATACAGAATGAATTGAACTGGAGTAATTGGAGAGGTGGATAGATAGTTGAAAAGATAGTTCTGCCACAAACATTTTTTTGTAATTTCTATGATTCAATGATTCTAGGAAAAATGGTAGCTTTCTATTTTAAACATCTGTGGAGGTAGAGCATAGCCAAGTACTTTTTTTAAAATTAATTTACAGGAGGTGGGTGTTGTTGTCTGGGCCAGCATTTATTGCCCATCCCTAACTACTCTTCAGAGGGCATTTGAGAGTCAATCACATTGCTGAGGATCAGGAGTAACATGTAGACCAGACCAGGTAAGGAGGACAGATTTCCTTCCCTAAAGGATATCAGTGAACCAGATTACGACAATTGTTTCATTGTCATCATTAGACTTTTAATTCCAGATTTTCATTGAATTCAAATTTCACCATTGGCCAGGGTTGGATTCGAACCCAGGTCCCCAGATCTTGCTCGGGGTCTCTGGATTACTAATCCAGTGACAATACCACTACATCACTGTCTCTCCATATCATTGCATGTAGTTTAATTTCTTTGGAAGTTTGGCAGTGAAGAAGCAGAAATGCAAAATCAAAATATTGCTGTTGCTGGAAATCTGAAATAAAAACAGAAAATGCTGGAAATACTCAACAGTAAGAGTTTTAACAACACCAGGTTAAAGTCCAACAGGTTTATTTGGTAGCAAATGCCATTAGCTTTCGGAGCGCTGCTCCTTCGTCAGATGGAGTGGATATCTGCTCACAAATAAGGCAGTCAGAGTTTTAACAACACCAGGTTAAAGTCCAACAGGTTTATTTGGTAACAATGGTATTTGCTACCAAATAAACCTGTTGGACTTTAACCTGGTGTTGTTAAAACTCTTACTGTGTTCACCCCAGTCCAACGCCGGCGTCTCCACATCACAAACAAAGCACACAGAGATGCAAAATCAAGTTACAGAATACTGATTAGAATGCGAATCTTTACAACTAATCAAGTCTTAAAGATACAGACAATGTCACACTATCGGTAACCCCCACAGCTTGCCTCCTGGACTTGCAGAATCTCACTGGCTGTCCTGTCTGGAGACAATACACATCTCTTTAACCTGTGCCTAATGCTCCCTCCACTCACATTGTCTGTATCTTTAAGACTTGATTAGCTGTAAAGATTCGCATTCTAATCAGTATTCTGTAACTTGATTTTGTGTTTCTGTGTGCCTTATTTGTGAGCAGATTTCCACTCCATTTGACGAAGGGGCAGCGCTCCGAAAGCTAATGGTATTTGCTACCAAATAAACCTGTTGGACTTTAACCTGGTGTTGTTAAAACTCTTACTGTATTTACCCCAGTCCAACGCCGGCATCTCCACATCATAATACCCAACAGGCCAGGCAGCAACTGTGATGAGAGTTAATGAGCAGACATATTTAAGAAGGAATTCATACATCCATGTGTGCTCTCCTTGGGTCATTGTCTGTTGGTGTTTCAACCTAGGCCATTTCATTCCGAGGCATTTTTTTTTAATGGTTTGCCATTGCCTTCCATTGTCAGTGGTGGGATGAGGAGCAGGTCCCCAGCCTACCTCCATCAGAAGGGGAATCAAATCCACACTGTTGGCGGCATTCTGAATCACACACTAACCATCTAGCCAACTGAGCAGATTGGCCCCCTTCAGAGGGAATACAATGCTGTAAAGAAATCAAAACACAAGGTTGAATTGAAGTAAGGCTGTTGTAGTCACTGATTGGAATTGATATTGCTGGCAATCGCTGGTAAATTCTTATGGCAGAACGTGCAGATAAATTCTTCCAGTTTATGCCCCTTTGATGTCAAATACTACATTGTGAGTATATCCTCACCTATGTGATCAACATAAAGCCAGATGGTTTTAAAGCTTTAATATAATAGCAGCTGGCTACAGATGAATTGCAGATGTGCGGTGTCCCTTTCTTGCTTTAGTTTTCTATATACATGTGTGTATTTACTACTGCTTTACTTAAGAACATAGAGGTCCTAACCCTACTCAAGTCTGCATATACATCTAACCATTCATTCTCCTAAATGTAAACTGTTTACTTTGAATATCTTTTATTCTCTTCTTATACTTGACCAATATATTGAAATTAAATCTCCAAAATTAGGCGTGTTTATTTACAGTGCAGTTTGAAACATAAAACAGCAAGATAAATCTTGACTTATGCTTGAGTAATTATTAACAATATTACAGTTATGTTTAATGACATAGGTGACCTCCTGTGTATGTATTTGAGATAGAGATGATAAACATTCATTTTTGTTTGACTGAAAGCTATAATTATATATATTCAGTAACTATAATCCAACTGTAATTTTGCAGTGAAATAGCAACATTCTTGGCATACTGATTCAATAGTACAATAGTTGCAATGTTACAGAATATTAAAAAGGTAACCCTGCATTTCTTGATGAAGCAGCAAGAATTCCCTGCTAAACTGCCCATCTCCTCTATATGGCAATCTTTGAGTCAAATCTTTGTTACCAGAAATTATTAAAGATAGTCATTATTAAAGACGTAAAGGATTACATTAAGAAATAAATATTAAGTTGAAAATTAGGATAGTTCTGGCTTCGGATAGGAAGACACACACACACACACACACACACGTACACACAAGCACGTACACACACACATGCACGTACACACACACATGTACACACACATGTACACACACACAAACATACATATACGCACACAAATACACACACGCAGTTCTTTTTCATCTTCCCCCTTGTACAAATTCATGTACTTTTGTGGTGCCAAAGGGTCACCTTCCTTTGGGAATAGGAATGTCTGTATGTACTATTTATCTGCCAAAGTGAGGTCTGGTCACCTCTGCTGATGAGCGTGCGAGGATACTGATGGGTGAGGCATAGGACATCTCATGTGTAGTCTGACCTTCCTGTCATCTTTCCATTTTGTCAAATACATAGAACATAGAAAGTCACAGCACAAACAGGCCCTTCGGCCCACAAGTTGCGCCGATCACATCCCCACCTCTAGGCCTATCTATAGCCCTCAATCCCATTAAATCCCATGTACTCATCCAGAAGTCTCTTAAAAGACCCCAACGAGTTTGCCTCCACCACCACCGACGTCAGCCGATTCCACTCACCCACCACCCTCTGAGTGAAAAACTTACCCCTGACATCCCCCCTGTACCTACCCCCCAGCACCTTAAACCTGTGTCCTCTCGTAGCAACCATTTCAGCCCTTGGAAATAGCCTCTGAGAGTCCACCCTATCCAGACCCCTCAACATCTTGTAAACCTCTATCAGGTCACCTCTCATCCTTCGTCTCTCCAGGGAGAAGAGACCAAGCTCCCTCAACCTATCCTCATAAGGCATGCCCCCCAATCCAGGCAACATCCTTGTAAATCTCCTCTGCACCCTTTCAATGGCTTCAACATCTTTCCTGTAATGAGGTGACCAGAACTGCGCGCAGTACTCCAAGTGGGGTCTAACCAGGGTCCTATAAAGCTGCAGCATTATCTCCCGACTCCTAAACTCAATCCCTCGATTAATGAAGGCTAGTACGCCATACGCCTTCTTGACCGCATCCTCCACCTGCGAGGCCGATTTAAGAGTCCTATGGACCCGGACCCCAAGGTCCTTCTGATCCTCTACACTGCTAAGAATGGTACCCTTCATTTTATACTGCTGCTCCATCCCATTGGATCTGCCAAAATGGATCACTACACACTTATCCGGGTTGAAGTCCATCTGCCACTTCTCCGCCCAGTCTTGCATTCTATCTATGTCTCGCTGCAACTTCTGACATCCCTCCAAACTATCCACAACACCACCTACCTTGGTGTCGTCAGCAAACTTACCAACCCATCCCTCCACTTCCTCATCCAGGTCATTTATGAAAATGACAAACAGCAAGGGTCCCAGAACAGATCCCTGGGGCACTCCACTGGTCACTGACCTCCATGCAGAGAAAGACCCCTCCACAGCCACTCTCTGCCTTCTGCAGGCAAGCCAGTTCTGGATCCACAAGGCAACAGCCCCTTGGATCCCATGCCCTCTCACTTTCTCAAGAAGCCTTGCATGGGGGACCTTATCGAACGCTTTGCTGAAGTCCATATAGACCACATCCACCGCTCTTCCTTCGTCAATGTGCTTGGTCACATTTTCAAAGAACTCAACCAGGCTCGTAAGGCACGACCTGCCCCTGACAAAGCCGTGCTGACTACTTTTGATCATACTAAACTTCTCTAGATGATCATAAATCCTGTCTCTCAGGATCCTCTCCATCAACTTACCAACCACTGAGGTTAGACTCACCGGTCGGTAATTTCCCGGGCTGTCCCTGTTCCCTTTCTTGAATATAGGGACCACATCCGCAATCCTCCAATCCTCCGGAACCTCTCCCGTCTCCATCGACGATGCAAAGATCATCGCCAAAGGCTCCGCAATCTCCTCCCTCGCCTCCCACAGTAACCTGGGGTACATCCCATCCGGTCCCGGCGACTTACCAACCTTGATGCCATTCAATAGTTCCAACACATCCTCTTTCTTTATGTCCACATGCTCGATCCTTTCTGTCCTCCGCAATCCAGCAGTACAACCACCCAGATCCCTTTCCACCGTGAATACCGAGGTAAAGTATTCATTAAGCACCTCCGCCATTTCTAACGGTTCCGCACAAACTTTTCCCCCTTCACCTTTTAAGGGTCCTATGCCTTCACATCTCATCCTTTTACTCTTGACATATTTGTAGAAAGCCTTGGGATTCTCCTTAATCTTACCCGCCAAGGTCTTCTCATGACCCCTTCTCGCTCTCCTAATTTCCTTCTTAAGCTCCTTCCTACATCGCGTATACTCCTCTAAATCCTTAACACCTCCTAGCTCTCTGAACCTTCTGTACGCCTCTCTTTTCTTATTTACCAGGTTCATCACAACCTTCGTGCACCACGGTTCCCGTACCCTACCAACACCCCCCTGTCTCATCGGAACGTTGTCATGCAGAGCTCCAGACAAACATTCCTTGAAAATCCTCCACTTTCCTTCGGTACTTTTCCCCAAGAATGCCTCCTTCCAATTTACCCGTCTAATTTCCTCCCTGATGACACTGTATTTCCCTTTACTCCAGAGAAACACTTTCCTAGCCTGCCTGACCCTATCTCTTTCCAATGCTATCGTGAAGGAGATAGAATTATGATCGCTATCCCCAAGATGTTCACCCACCGAGAGATCCTCCACCTGTCCAGGTTCATTAGCCAGCACCAGATCAAGAACAGCCTCTCCTCTAGTAGGCTTATCCACATACTGTGTCAGGAAACTCTCCTGGACACACCTAACAAACTCCTCTCCATCCAAACCCCTAGCCCTAGGGATATTCCAATCTATGTTTGGGAAATTAAAATCTCCCATCACGACAACTCTGTTATTCCTACATCTCTCCAGGATCTGTTTCCCCATCTGCTCCTCAACATCTCTGTTACTATTGGGCGGCCTATAGAAAACACCCAGCAAAGTTACCGACCCCTTCCTATTCCTAACCTCCACCCACAGAGATTCCGTAGTCAGTCCCTCCACGGCGTCCACCTTCTCTACAGCCGTGACACTATCCCTGATCAACAGTGCCACTCCCCCCCCTCTCTTGCCTCCCTCCCTGTCCTTCCTGAAACATCTAAAACCTGGCACCTGAAGCACCCAGTCCTGTCCCTGAGACATCCAAGTCTCCGTAATGGCCACCACATCACAATTCGAAGCAGCAATCCACGCTCCAAGCTCATCCACTTTATTCACTACACTCCTGGCATTAAAATAGACACATCTCAGACCTTCAGCCTGAGCACTTCCCTTCTCCCTCACTCGTCTAACCTCCCTCTTACCCTGTCTACATTCCTTATCTATTTGCGAGCTAACCTCCTCGCTCTCAGTCCCCTCATTTCGATTCCCTCCCCCCAACCTTTCTAGTTTAAAGTCTCTCCAGTAGCCTTAGCCAACCTTCCCGCCAGGATATTGGTCCCCCTGGGATTCAAGTGCCACCCGTCTTTTTTAAACAGGTCACACCTGCCCCTAAAGAGGTCCCAATGATCCAAGTACCCAAATCCTTGTCCCTTGCTCCAGTCCCTCAGCCACGCATTAATTCTCCACCGATTCCTGTTCTCACTCTCCCGCGGCACAGGCAGCAATCCCGAGATTACTACCTTTGCATTCCTCTTTCTCAGCTGTCTACCCAACTCCCTATATTCTCTTTTCATGACCCCTTCCCTCTTCCTACCGATGTCAGCAGTACCTATATGCATCACGACCTTGGGCTCCTCTCCCTCCCCCTTCAGGATTTCTGGGACTCGACCAGAGACATCCCGGACCCCTGCACCAGGGAGGCAAACCACCATCCGAGAGTCCCGTCTGTGTCCGCAAAAACGCCTATCTGACCCTCTCACCGTAGAGTCCCCAATTAGCACTACCTGAGAAATACCTGAGAGAGATGGATTCCCATTGGGAATCTTTGTGATGACAATAGTGGTGTATGTGGGTTTGGGAAGCATTGGCACAGTAGAGGAGAAGCAAGACAGATTAGAATAATTGATGGAAAGACTCATTATAACATAAGTGCCAGCAGAAAAAGGCATAGGAGTAGAAATTCAGCGGGGTCTGGTTTTGGTCCAAACTCAGGGCTGCCGAAGATACCATGGGCCCTATTTTACCATTTTGATTCTAAGTGCTGGGCGGATTTGAAACTGGGTGTGTTTCAGATCCGACTTTTAGACCCGTTCTCAGGCACCCCCATACGCACTCTGCCTGAAAAAATATCAGCAATTTCAAATCGCGCTGCAGAAGCCTGTGGGTGGGGCTTAACACGCCCGAAATGCTGCAGCCCTGATTGACACCTCCAACTGCGCATGCATAGAAAAAAAAGATAGAATGCGGCTCCCCTGCCACATCCCTCCCAGACTGGATAATGCCTCCCCCTGACCCCCATAGACATTGCCCCATTCCCACAAAATTACTGACCCTCTTATCTCCCCACCCCCTCCGCCACCCAGAACGATCGTGGGCCCCTCCCCCTCCTTCCCTCCCACTGATCTCAGGCAGAGTGGCAGCAGACCCCCCCTTCCCCCAACTGATCTCAGACAGAGTGGCAGCAGACCCTGCCCTTCCCCCTCACTGATCTCAGGCAGAGTGGCAGCGGACACCCCTTCCCCCCCCACCTCCCACCGATCTCAAGCAGAGAGCCGTCAGACCCACCTTCCCCCGCCCCCTTCTCTCCTCACTGATCTCAAGCAGAGTCGTCGGATGCTCGGCACTTACCTCCTCACTAACTGGAGCACCCGAATCGGACTTTTGCGAAGGATGTCTGTTTTGCGCCAATTCTGGACGGGCGAACACAGTGGTAAAGGGGGAAATGCCGGTACAGTTGGGCATGCAGCCCATTAAGTCAATTTAAATGCATGCAACTGAATTTAAATGGGCGTCGTGCCCGTTTCGGGCACGGTCCTGATCGCGGCCATTTTCGGGCCTTGGTAAAGGGGGAACCGATGCAGAGGTGGGCAGATCATGCTACTCACCTCACGCTCGACATTATCAAGTTTTACACCCGAAAACGGGCGCAACTTAATGGTAAATCTGGTTTCATGGGTGGGATTTTACGGCCTCACTCGACCTAAGACTGAAAAGTCCTGCCCAAGGTTAATGGACCTTCCCATTGTCCGCCCCTTGCCTGCTCCAATTCCTGTGGCAGGCAGGGCGGTAGAATTCTGGTACATGGGCAGGAATTTCCAGTCACGTTCACCCCAAACCTGGAAAATCCCGTCAGAAGTTGACGGATCTTTCCATGGTCTGCCCCTCGTCCGCTATGATTCCCATGGCGGGTGGAACAGGAAAATTCGTCCCCATACTCCCCAACTGGATAGCCTAAAGCTGCCACAAAATTGGAACTGGAGCTTCTGTAATATTTTACATATGGTTACCAGCAACAATCACACATTCAGAGCTAGCTCATGCATTACCAGGGCCAATGTCCTGTTGCCTTGTTGGCAGAGTCCTGAGAATGGGCTGGAGCGTGGGTTGTTACCATATCTAGAACTGCACCAGTGCTTTGTATAAACTATTTAATATTTTCTGGGACTGTTTCTCTGTCCCTTGAGTTATATAGCTCCTGCTTGCCTTTTCATATTACCACTAAAAAGTAAGGAGTTGAATTTCAATTTCTTGATCTTCTACAGGAGCTCCCATTGAAGTTCTTTGAAAGCCCTGGAAAAATGTTCCAAACATTTACCCTGTAAAAGCTCAGTCCCAGGAAGTTTAAAGGTATGTTTCACTTGTGCCTGGATTTTTAAATTTATGTGTTCATGGGACATGGCATTGCTGGCTAGGACAGCATTTATTACTCATCCCTGAGGACATTTAACAATCAAACACGTTGCTGAGGGTCTGAAGTCACATGTAGGCCAGACCAGGTAAGGACAGCAGATTTCCTTCCCTAAAGGACATTCATGAGCCAGATGGATTTTTCCAACAATCAACAATAGCCATCAGTAGATTCTTAATTTCAGATTATTATTGAATTCAAATTTCATTATCTGCTATGGCGGGATTCGAACGTGGCTCCCAGAGCATTTCCCTGGGTCTCTGGATTACTACTCCAGCAACAACACCACTACACTACAGCCCACCCATAGAGACCTGAAAGATTAGCAGAACCCATGTACAAACAACCATTTAACAGCGACTCAAGAAGGCAGCTCTTCTCAAGGACAATTAGGATTAAGCAAACAATTCCTGGCCTTTTCAGTGATGCCCACATCTTGTAAATGATTTTTTAAAAACCCCAGTTTCTCTAGGTTTTTCTTCAAAACTTCTGCTGAAGTACTTGTCAAAGTTTGGGAGAATTACATAGAAATACACCCCTCCTAAATTCCTTGCGGGCCATTTTAGCTTAGCTGGGTGATAAAGCAGATAGTAGCTTGTCTTATTGTTAAAAACGCTGCCCAGTTTTTCTTTCAAAGCTAATCAGGTAGGAGTATATAACATACAGCTGATCTGCTGCCACCTATTTTATGCACTGCCGAAGATTAACTTTACCCTGTCCTTCTCAGTGCCATGGGCAGCTCTGCCCTGACTACTATTTGAGCTGAAGGAGATTCTGTAGAATCAAAGGGTTTTAGTGGAAATAAGTGGAAAATGGGATAAGATGGTAGGCAAAACATGTCTGTATTTGAAACTATGCTGTAAAGAGATTAAATGGTATGAGATTCAATTCAAGGATTGTATCGTGTTATCTGATTGAAATCAAATTGACGACATGGATGCTATTGTTGGCTTTGGTGACTGAGATAGTGTAAGAGGGAACAATATGATTCAGGGTGCCTGCTCCTGAATCGCTATCCAATGATTTCTGCTAAGGTGCTTAAAGTTAATTTGCATCCATGGATGTGCAACAAATATTACCTGAAAGGTCAACTGCTAACTGCACTGAATTCTCCAGTGTGAGTGCATTTTCACAATTATTCCTAACACCAGGTGCAGACTCCCATGTATTTAGAGAGCACCCTGGTGGCAAGCAAGGAAAATTGCACACAAGGCAAATTTAAAGAGCTGGGACCAATTAAAGAAGGGCATTGCAAATCCATTGTCGTCTGAAGATGTGTGAGAGAGGTGCAGAGCACCTGTTAACATCTCTTCATAGGTGTTGCTCCTTTTCTGAAAACATCATATGTAGCAATCCATAGAAGCCCACTGAGAACAGCACTGCTGCTGGGGCGACGGGGGCGCGCGGGGGGGGTGAGGGGGGGGGGCGTTGGTGGGGAGGGGGGGGGGGACACCTCACATGAATTGTCATAAAAGTCTCAGAGATAGTAGAAAAAAGGTTTTTTTTTCATTTAAAAAAGGTCTAGCCTGGTCATTCCGCATTCCTTAGCAACAGCAACTTAGCCAGATAGGAAATCAGGAGATTTTCTAAGTGTCCCCGTGAAAGATTCCATGATGATGCCTTATCAGTGTCCCCAATTTTCCGTGACAATGCCTTGGAATCCCATACCTTTATAAGGGAGCCAGTCCCATTCTGCATTTAAGGTGAACTCTTATCTGTGCTCTCCATTCCGAGCAACCTGAGTGCCAGGTTTCCTGGGCATAGATAACACTGGGGAAGATATTTACTGAAGGTGACAGATGTCTCAACTGCCAGCTGGAGAAGATGCCAATCAGGCACTTAACTGGACAGCAGCAGGCCTTCCTCAGGATCAAGGGCCAATCTTTTTGGCCAACCAAATAAACTAAATCAAATTAATGAGGGGACAAATTAAAAGGGGCAGCTCCCAAAAGGAGGGGAACCACCCAAAACAAAGGACAAAGTGAAAAGGAAATTTAAAACATCAAATCAAAATATGATTAAAGGGGTCAATAATGCACCCCAGTCCCTGCAGTGCCCAATGGGCATGGAAGGCGTCAACAGTGCCCTCGGACACCGCATGTTCCCTCTCCAGGGAAGGATCAAGGGCCCTAGTGGAAGACCCACCCACTGGGGTCTGCTAGCCAATCAATCTCTGAGTGATTTGGAGGGAAAGTTCCAGGTGCTGTTCCCAGGTATCTGTTGCTCTTGTCCTTCCAGATGATCGCGCTCATGTGTTTGGAATGTGCTGCCAAAGGAGCCTTGGTGAGTTCCTGCAGTGCACCTTGGAGATGGTATACACAGCTGCCACTGTTCGTTGGTGGTGGAGGGATTGAATGTTTGTGGAAGGGGTACCAGTCAAGTGGGCTTCTTTGTCCTGGATGGTTTTGAACTTCTCCAGTATTTTTGGAGCTGTGTCATCCAAGCAAGGGGAGAATATTCCATCACATTCTGGACTTGTGCCTTGTAGATGGTACAGAGGCACTGGTGAGTCCTGCCTGTTTTAATGGCCCCCGTCACAACTCACCACAGGAGAGGCTATTAAATTCTATCTCCTTGGCACAACCAGGAAATTGAACAGCAAGAAATCAAAACTAATTTCCACCCAACTTAGAACTCCCTTAGCCCACAACTTTTCCCATTTTGAGGAATTAATGGAGCTGCTTTCTGTGGAAATTCCAACACTTTTACGTCAAGAACAGTTATTTTGGCAAGGTACTGTTGTAGACTGAATCTTCGCACAGGGAAAAGGAGAATATCCTTTCAGAAAATAGAGCAAAGCAAGTAATAGCCACCTGGCAGCTTGCTTTTCAGCCCATCTAATGTTCTTTATTGAAATTGATAACAACAAAAATTGGGCTGAGTACAAGACTGGCTGCAGATTTGTTCACACCCAATTTGCACTAGTGACTAAATAGAATCACAGAATAGAATAGAATTCGAAGGTGAATTCAAATTCAAAGGTGAATTTTATCCCCAATAGCTTCAAAGGTTAGGGGCAGAAGATTATGCAGAACATGCTGTACAGGCAAATAATAATTTGAAAAGAAAGGTTTGCATTTATATAGTACTTTCCACAACCACTGGACATATCAAAGCACTTTACAGTCAATTAAGTGCCTTTTGAACGTTAGTTACTGTTGTAATTTAAGAAAAGTGACAACTAATCTGCATTCAGCAATCTCCCATGAACAGCAATGTGACAATGACCAAATAATCTGTTTTTTGTGATGTTAATTGAGGGATAAATATTGATCAGGACACGAAGGATAAATTCCCCACACCTCTAGTAGTGCCATGGAAACTTTTTGCCCACTTAAACAGAAAGACAGAGCCTCACTTTAACCTCTCAACCGAAAGACAGCACTTCTGGCAGTGCAATGCTCCCTCCGTACCGCACTCGAGTTTCTGCCTTGATTTTTGGTCTCGAACCCTGGAGTGGAACCTTATGAGTCAGAGGGAGATGTGCTATCGACTCCACCATGCCTGACAGGATTGATAGGCAGTCAAATGGAATTTTTCAAAAAAAAATACTGCTATGCAATTGTTTAGTCCAGAAAAGTGAGGTGGATATAATCCTTTATAATGGAGTGTTAAGTTTTTGTTTATAAGTACATCATTTATTAATTAATTCCAAGCATTTTCATTATAGAATCCCTACAGCACAGAAGAAGCCATTCAGCCCATCGAGTCTGCACTGACTCTCTGACAGAGTATTTTACCCAAGCCCTCTCCCCCGCCCTATCCCTGTAATCCTATGTATTTACCATGGCTAATCCCATTCAACCTACAAATCTTGGGACACCAAGGGACAACTTAGCTTGTTCTATCACCTAACCACCTAATCAGAAAAGTATTAATGGTAATTCGAGCTATGTTAATTCTTCTAACATATTTGAAGCTCTCTCCAGAATTCAAATTTCTATTTCATCTTAATGAAGACAACTTTGATGTTTCTGGTTGCAAGGTTCATTTATTCTTTCCTTTTCCAGAGCGAATGATTAACAATGAGAGCCATATTGCAAGATTCAGATTTTTAAAGGGAGTCTCGCTGTATTCAAAAAAGATGAAAGGTTTGTAAAAATGTTTGGCACAATTTCAAGTGGATTAAGGGTTTCCCTCACTGTATTTCCTGGTCAGTGCAGAAATGCACTCTTCTTTGTGTTTCTTTGTGGCTTCTAATGTGTGCCACTTACCTCCAGCTGATATGAATTTCCCTAATATTCAATAATCACTTTCAACTCCACTGGGAATGTCTGGTAGCATCTGTGCAAGCATATGTTAGACATCTCCAAGCGGGTCACTACTTCATTTTGTCACAGACTCTTCTGTCATCTGGAGAGACACAAACATCCCTCCCCAACAGGCTCTTCCAGATGACACAACATGGAAATAAATTTGGATCAGTGCACTTTAACCCATGCAATCCTGAAATCATTTGAAGTGTATACAGTCTGCCACAAGTGTAGTTTTCTTCACTGACACTTTTAATCTTTCCTTTTAAATATTACCATTTAGCCAGTGAAGACGGATAAGGAAACTGACGCTAAAATGTACTATGCTTAAAATGTTTCTGACATAATGTGACTCTTTCCCTATTTGACAGCTCAGTAAGAAAATACTACTTTTGTCGGCCTTATTGGAGACTCATTTGCTTCACTTGACAACAAATCATGTAAAATACACATTTAGACAATGTTCAAATTACCATTTTAACTGATGTGATGAGGACGAGAGCTTATTGGATTACAAAATAACATTCCCTTTTAATAATTTTTTTTGTCAAGCGGTCTGACACATCCCAAATATTTAGTGAAGAGCTTTGTTACAAGTTATTGGTATCACCAAGTCTCTGTTACTTGCTCCCGTGTGCCCTTTCGAATTGTCGTGGCGATCACTGCACCAGGAAAGGGTTAAAACCCTGATGCTGCTCAAAGATCTCCCATACACAACAATTCAATATAACAAGGTTACCCTCCGATGTTATTGACAAAACAGCACTTTCTATCAATAAAAATGTTCCTTCTCATGCTCGGTGAGTTTTACTGTAAACAGTACTCTCTGTTTCTTTTCTCCCCTGACATCCGTAATGATGTTTTTACAGTGTGAATTTCAGATTCAGAAAAGATTGACAAAACGGTGGTATTCTCTCTCTCTCTCTCTCTCCCTGAAATGGTGAACCACTTGCCTCCATAGATAGAGAAGAGGGATAAAAAGAAATAAAGCCACCACTTTACAGAGCTGAAGACAAAGCTTGTGTTCAATAGGTAAGGGTTCAGTTCATATTTGTTTAAATCCCCCCAAAAAGAAGAAAGGAAATCAGGTGGCACAAAGTCCATTTTTGTCACTGCGTTGTTGCAATGAATATCATGCTCAGCAAGACACTGTGGCACCTGGTTGACCAGACCCTGTGCACCACAAAGCCATCTGGGGGTAATTATGACAAGGTATTCTTTTAGTACCAGATGGGACCAAGGAACAGAAGCTCTACCACTCCCAGTCATTTACAACATAATTCCTTTCAATGATATACTTAATCCTCCCACCAGCTAGGCTTTTCAGATTGCTGTTGTTGCTGTTCCTTTATGTTAATTCAGTTGAGTGAGCCACCGGCCCCTCGAGGGACTAAAGAAATTATTCATCCACAAATTGTTTCCACCATGGCAAGTACAGTAACTAAAATAAAAAAAAAGAGACAAGGGGAGGGAGGGGGTGGGGAAGAGTGAGAGCTGAAATTATCCTAACGAAGGTCAATGCCGGCCTCTGCGCAACACCAGCTGAGCTCACTCAGCCACCTGTTAGTGGCAAGGATTCTGCACACACTCACCATGCATTTAACCAGTTTAAGGGGCCTTTATTGACAAGCAGCCTTTCCTGAATCAGTGGGCACTGACAGTCACCTTCTTTTGTGATTATGGACCGCACAAGTCTCTTTATTCGATTATGTCCATAAGCCTATCCAGTTCACATCAATGCCCTTTTATTTTTATATCACTTTCTTTTGTCTGCCAAAGGGTTTGGCTTTATTACAGAGAAATAAAACAAAATGAGTAAAACTGAATGATTAAAAGGGACAGAATTTAAATTTTGGGGGCCGGCGGGGGGGGGGGGGGGGGGGGGGGGGTGGGGGGGGTGGCGGGGGCGGGGGGGGAAGGGGCTTGAGTTGAAAAGGCTGAAACTGAATTTAAACTTTGGAGAATCGTCAAATCATGTTTATATTCCTGGGGCAAAACTTGCTTTTATGTGCACTGGGATTGCATTGAGTTTATAATCTTATTCAAAATACTAAGACTACGCAAAGCATTCTGCTCGCATTAAAGTGTTAACATGAAAAATGTTATTCAGAGACTAAAGATATTGTGAGCATTTATGGATAGATCAGAAATTCTCGTGCTTATTTTCCTCTTGTAATCAAGCATGAGCAGCTGGGAAATCCAGAGGAAATAATTCTGACTGCCTTCCCTCTTGTTTGGTGTCCAGCACCTACCTGTTTTGGACCTGGGATCGATGTTTGAATGTCGCATTGGAAGGTGTCGTGAGTTTTATTTCCTTGTGCTGAAAGAGACAGGGATGGACACCACCATATTGCTCAGACATAGTGTGATCGACACAAGGGCCCAGATTGCTAGTGGACACCATTAGGAGGAGATTCAATTCTGACCTGATAGTGTCTTGCTGTAATTCTCAGCCTCAGAAATGTGCGACCTTGTGGACGGACTACAGGTGGGAAGGCCTTAAATTGAACAGATTATTCAGGGAAGGATTGTTAGCCCGTTTAAAGACTATTTGCATCGTTTTTTTCCCTGAAAATAGGGGAAAAAATATGCAAATAGTCTTCAAACTGATTTTCATGAGCCATTGTAGCAGTTGTTCATTGTTTTTTTGCCTTACGTATTCTTTGACTCACACCAAGAGAATAATCAGTGGTGGATCCTCTGAACTAGGATACTGGAAAGAGAAAGAACTCAGGAAGATAGAAGCAGGAGTAGACATTGTGGCCCTTTGAACCTGCTCTGCCACTCAACTAGATCATGGCTGATCATCTATGTGACATTTTCCCACATAACCCTTGGTTTCCTTAATATCTAAAGCCTCCACAGCCCTCTGGGATTGAGAGTTTCAAAGATTTATCACCGCCTGAGTGCAGAGATTCTTCCTTGTCTTAGTCCTAAATGCCTACCTCTTATTCTGAGACTGTGTCCCCTGGTTCCAGATGCCTCCCACCAGCCAGGTGAAGCATCCTTCTTACATCTGTAAGCATTTTGAATGTCTCAATGAGGTCACCATTCATTCCTCCAAACTCGAGAGAATACCGATCCGATCTCCTCAATCTCTCCTGATAGGACAATCCTACCATCCCAGGAATCAGACTGGTGACCTTTGTTGCACTTCCTCTCTGGCAAGTATATTCTTCTTTTAGTAAGGAGGGCACAACTGTACACAATACTCCAGATGCTGTCTCACCAAGACTATATAAAAACTGCAGAAACATTTATTTGTTCCTGTACTCAAATCCTCTTGCAATAAAGGCCAACACTCTATTTGTCTTTCTTGTTGCTTGTTGCCCCTGCATGTTAGCTTTCAATTACTTGAACAAGGACACCCAAGTCCCTTTAGACTTCAACATTTCCCAACCTCTCGCCATTTAAGAAATATTCTGCATTTTTGTTCCTCCTATCAAAATAGATAACTTCACATTTTTCCACATGCTATTCCATCTGCCATGTTCTTGCCCATTCACTAAACCTGTCTATATCCCTTGAAGCCTCTTTGCATCCTCCTTACAACTCACACTCCCACCAGGTTTTGCGTCATCAGCAAACTTGGAAATAGAAATACACAAGTGCTGTAAATGGATGTCAGACAAATCAGGTTACCAAAGTAATACTCAGTAACTTCCAGACACAAACTAATGAACTGCACCAGTGGAGAAGGGTAATGATCTATACTTGGAAACAGTTCTTCTGATGGAGGCACCTCTCTTCAAAGAAAGCTCTGCCAGCAGACCCCTGGTGGCATCATTTTTAGATGTGCCCAATGACCTAATCTATTCTACAAAAGCATGCAAATGAAATCCTGTCATGGTTTACAAGATATCATCAGGTCATATTGGTTTAGATTTTGTTTGAGAAATAAACGTTAACATGCAGGCACTGGGAGAACCTCCCTGGGCTTCTTTGGGAAGTATATAGGATATTTTATGTTACCTGTTGGGCCGCACAGTGGTTAGCACTGCTGTCTCACAGCACCAGGGACTCAGATTCAATTCTGTGTGGAGTTTGTGTGGACTGTGTGGAGTTTGCACGTTCTCCCTGTGTGTGCGTGGGTTTCTTCCGGGTGCTCCGGTTTCCTCCCACAGTCCAAAGATGTGCAGGTTAGGTGGATAGGCCAGGCTAAATTGCCCCTTAGTCTTCCAGAAATGTGTAAATTGGGGGGATTAGCGGGGATGGGGTGGGCCTGGGTAAGATGTTCTGTCGAAGGGGTGGTGCAGACTCGATGGGCAGAATGGCAACTTTCTGCACTGTAGGGTTCTATGAGAGAGCAGGTGCACCTTGGTTTGATGTCCCATCTCAGACAGTCATTGAGCTAGATGTTGGACTGCTCTGTCACTTGTTCATGCTGGCACCTAGAGTTCTTTCCCCTCATTTATTTCTGCTGTTTATGACAGTATGGAAGAGAGTCTGTTACAGATGGATGATGGGCCAGCATTTTGGCTACACCCACCAAAAAGCCATCAACCATTTCTGCTGCCTCTGGAAAAGAATGAGCACTTAAACCTATCATGGTCTGGGTCAGCAGAGCGGCAGATTCAAAGATGGGTTATCGACTCTACAGACTCCTATTGGTACCATGTAACATAAGGTTGAATTTTACAGGCCATCCGCGAGTGGGTAGATGGACCAGTAAGTTAGGGTGGTGTGCTTTTGGCAGCATGCCCACCCCTCCAAACTTTTACAGGAAGCACGGGAACCCGCTGATGGGCTGCCCACATGTGGCATAATTTAGAGCCTGAAATGGGCTCAATGAAGGGGCCTCATCCTGCCACCATCTGATTTAATTGACAGTGGGAGAAGCCTGGGCCCAATGTGTGGCCTGACAGGTTTAAATCTGTGGGCCACTGCTGAAAAATGACAGCAGGATGAGCCAGCCAAAGTGGAGGCAGGCTCACCCTCAAAGTTTAAGCTGGAGTGCAGGGACACATCCTCTGGGATCAAGCCCATAGAGATAGTGATGGTTAACTGAAACTTGGCTGCACCACTTTGTTGGTATGCGGTGAAGCTAACCTTTGGAGTGTCCCATCGAGTGGCAAAAGGGGACCATCCTCCTTATCCAGATGTTCCTGCAGCATCATCTCCGCTTCAGAAGAAAGAGAAAGACTTACATTTACATTGACCCTTTCAGGATGTTAGGACACCTCAAAGCAGCACATTAAGTAGTTTTGAATTGCAGACTCCGTTGTAATGTATGTGACAGTTAAGTTTTACACAGCAAGATCTCACAAACACCAATGAGAGAAATCACCAGTCCTTATTGATTTAGATGTTGGTTGAGGAATAAATGTTAAGGTGTGGACACCGGGAGAAACCCTCTGTGCTTCCTTGGGCAGTACCTTGGACACTTTATGTTACCTGGGAGAGTAAGTGGGCCTTGGTTTAATATTCCATCTCAAGACAATTAATGAGTTAGATAATGGACTGCACTGTCGCTGATACGTACTGGCACCCAAAGTTCCTTTCCCTCATTTATTCCTGCTGTTTCTTAATCCCATGCCCATTTACCCTTGTAATGGTTACTGAGGTGCCTTTTAATTTTGCTGCATTTTAGTTCCACCTATTATAACACTCCCCTTTAATTGTTCCCATTCCTTTACATTTCACTCACAAGCAATTTCCCCTGTTGCATCAGAAATCTCTGATCCATCTGCGTGTATAATTATGCAAGTGAACTTAGACCAGGTTTTGGTGGGTGTAAGAGCAATGCTAATCAATCTACCACTTTAATCTCGACATCAAGGACAGGATATGGCCTGAAGCTTGGCTGACCTTCTTGCTGATGGGCTGCAATGCTGAGCTAAGGGATTTGTATCATGGAGTGCTACAGACAGCAACCTTTATTGCAATATGCAGCATACCTTGGCTCAGCAGCTCTCAAAGAAGATAG
Source organism: Mustelus asterias (assembly GCF_964213995.1). Classification (NCBI taxonomy): domain Eukaryota; kingdom Metazoa; phylum Chordata; class Chondrichthyes; order Carcharhiniformes; family Triakidae; genus Mustelus; species Mustelus asterias. The sequence continues at coordinate 135,994,726 of NC_135801.1, read as the reverse complement.
GAAGATGTATTCAGTGTGACCAATATGGAGGTTAATCTCTGCATTGTTTCTCAAGTGTAGGCCCTAACCATCCTGTTTTTGTCTCAGGTACAGGTGTACCATCGACCGCTGCTGCCTCCAGCTCTGAGTCTCCCACACTAACCTTGGAGGAGGAAGATGAAGCCTCAGAAGATGCAGTGTCACATCCTTCCTCTATACCCAGCACCAATGCAGGTATGAGCATCTCAGTGGAGACTGGGACGAAGGGAACCAGGAACCAGCACCAGAGGGCAGTGCCATGGGGCTGTGTCTGGGGAGTACCAGTGGACTGTACCAAGGGGGCAGTCATGATGTGGAGATGCCGGCGTTGGACTGGGGTAAACACAGTAAGAAGTTTAACAACACCAGGTTAAAGTCCAACAGGTTCATTTGGTAGCAAAAGCCACACAAGCTTTCGGAGCCCCAAGCCCCTTCTTCAGGTGAGAGCCCGCTGATGGGCTGCCCACATGTGGCGTAATTTAGAGCCTGAAATGGTCTCAATGAAGGGGCCTCATCCTGCCACCATCTGATTTAATTGACAGTGGGAGAAGCCTGGGCCCAATGTGTGGCCTGGCAGGTTTAAATCTGTGGGCCACTGCTGAAAAATGACAGCAGGATGAGCCAGCCAAAGTGGAGGCAGACTCGCCCCCAAAGTTTAAGCTGCCAGAGAGTGGTGCCAGTGGGTATTGCCCTGGCAGTGCCAGGGGCAGTGTCCAGGCATGACCCTTTTCCCCCAGGGGCTGTTCACATGTGTCTCCAGTGAATTGCATATAAAGGGGTCCTGTTGATTTGATTTATTATTGCCACATATATTAGTATACAGTGAAAAGCATACTGTACATAGAGAAGGAAAGGAAAGAGTGCAGAATGCAGCGTTACAATCATAGCTAGGGTGTAGAGAAAAATCAACTTAATGTGAGATAGGTCCATTCAAAAGTCAGATGGCAGCAGGGAAAAAACTGTTCTTGAGTCGGTTGGTATGTGACCTCAGACTTTTGTATCTTTTTCCTAATAGAAGAAGGTGGAAAAGAGCATGTTCAGGGTGCATGGGGTCCTTAATTATGCTAGCTGCTTTTCTGAGGCAGTGAGAAATGTGGACAGAGTCAATGGATGGGAGGCTGGTTTGAGTGATGGACTGGGCTTCGTTCACGAACCTTTGTAGTTTCTTGTGGTCTTGGATAGAGCAGGAGCCACACCAAGCTATGATACAACCAGAAAGAATGCTTTCTATGGTGCCTCTGTAAAAGTTGGTGAGAGTCGTAGCTAACCTGCCAAATTTCCTTAGTCTTCTGAGAAAGTAGAGGCGTTGGTGGGCTTTTTAACTATAGTGTCGGCATGGGGGACCAGGATAGGTTGCTGGTGATCTGGACACCTAAAAACTTGAAGAGCTCGATCATTTCTACTTCATCCCCATTGGTGTAGACAGGGGGCATGTTCTCCATTACGCTTCCTGAAGTCGATGACAATCTCCTTCATTTTGTTGACATTGAGGGAGAGATTATTGTTGCCGCACCAGTTCACCAGATTCTCTATCTCATTCCTGTACTCTGTCTTGTCATTGTTTGAGATCCGACTCACTACGGTGGTGTCATCAGCAGACTTGAAAATCAAATTGGAGGGGAATATGGCCATGCAGTCATAGGTGTATAAGGAGTATAGTAGGGGGCTGAGGACACAGCTTTGTCATTGGGGATGAAAACACTGCCTTTTTGGAGCATGTGATCATTCTCTCTGCAGAAGCTGAAGAAGCCACGTGAAATGAAACAGAGAAACATAGGCCAGGCATTTTATCATGCTGAGGTTTCCCACTGTCCGAGGAGTCAGCAGCAAACAAATCACCACAATTACTGGCTGCCCTGCAGTTCTTTAACACTTTGACGGAAGTTCCACCTCAGACAGCTGCTGAACAATTTGATTGGCAGTCAGTTCTCTAGTCCCAGCAGTGCCACAACACGCAGTGAACAGCAGTGGGAATGCAAGCAGTCCCCACAGTCTGAATCTCATGAGTCCAGGACCAGATGATTGCAAGGGTATCAGGGAGGGAAGGGGAAGCCAGAGGGAGAGTAGGGGTGGGCGTATTGGTGGAGAGGCCAGAGGAGAACGAGAACCCACAGGAACCAAACCCTCTTTGGCGAGGTTACCCAATGTTCAAAGTATGCCCTTCCCCCATTGCCCTCACTCCTTCATCCCGGCCTGAGAAGGGTCACTTTCCCAGCTTCTTCCGTGCTCCTGAACGCTTCCTGCCGGCCTGAAATTGAGCTGGGTTGCAAATGGCCTTTAAGCGGTCATAAATGGTCACTTAAGGACCATTAAATGGTCTCAATGGGGACAAGGGTGGGCAGGCTGGAATAGACCTTGCTTGTCCCACCTTTAAATAGTGGAGCGGTTCAATGGAGGGTGACTGGTGGGAAGGCCATTGGAGAATGAGGAATTTTTAATAGCACGAGCTATTCAAGAGCTATCTTGGGTCACTTATCATGGAAGATACAGAGTCTACACAAGAAAAAAAGAAATGTAAGTTAGACTTAACTTGGCAATGTGAATGCCATGTGAATGTCATGGCAATGTGAACTCACGTAAAAGGGAGTAGAATAGCCACAGCATCTCGATTGCAAAGAACATTTGTCTTTGAAATCCCTATGTGTCCAGTGGCAATGTGTGTTTGTGAAAGCTGGACCATCAAGAAGAGTGACGAAACTCGAATGAGAGCATTTGAAATGAAAGGACTCAGACAGATATTATCTATGTCTCGGATGGCCAAACAGTCAAACAAGTGGATACTGGAGAAAGCTGGAGTGCAGAGGAACTTGAGGCAGTGATATCAAGGAAGCTCACATATTTTGGACATGGGATGCGGAAATGAGGGGAGTGATTCGAAAAAGAGGTCATGCAAGAGAAAACAGCTCAAAAGTATATAAAAGGAAGCTCTAAAATGACATGGATTTGATTTGATTTGATTTATTATTGTCACATGTATTAGCATACAGTGAAAAGTATTGTTTCTTGCACACCATATAGACAAAACATACCGTTCATAGAGAAGGAAATGAGAGAGTGCAGAATGTAGCATTACAGTCATAGCTAGGGTGTAGAGAAAGATCAATGTAATGCAAGGTAGGTCCAGTCAAAAGTCTGATGGCAGCAGGGAAGAAGCTATTCTTGAGTCGGTTGGTACGTAACCTCAGACTTTTGTATCTTTTTCCCGACGAAGAAGGTGGAAGAGAGAATGTCCGGGGTGTGCGGGGTCACTAATTATGCTGGCTGCTTTGCTGAGGCAGCAGGAAGTGAGACAGAGTCAATGCTTGGGAGGCTGGTTTGCATGATGGATTGGGCTACCTTCAAAACCTTTTGTAGTTTATTGCGGTCTTGGGCAGAGCAGGAGTCACACAAAGCTGTGATACAAGCAGAAAGAATGCTTTCTATGGTACATCTTTAAAAGTTGGTGAGAGTCGTAGCCGACATGCCAAATTTCCATAATTTTCTGAGAAAGTAGAGGTGTTGGTGGGCTTTCTTAACTATAGCATCGGCATGTGGGGACCAGGACAGGTTGTTGGTGATCTGGACGTCTAAGAATTTGAAGCTCTCGACCCTTTCTACTTCGTCCCCGTTGATGTAGACAGGGGCATGTTCTCCTCTACACTTCCTGAAATCGATGACAATCTCCTTTGTTTTGTTGAGAATATTGTTGTCGCACCAGTTCACCAGATTCTTTATTTCATTCCTGTACTCCGTCTCGTCATTGTTTGAGATCCGACCCACTACAGTGATGTTGTCAGCAAATTTGAAAATCAAATCAGAAGGTGGACAAGCCTCTCTCTGGTACATTGTTGATTGTTCATAGTGTGCCGAACCCTCACAAAGAGGATGGAGGAAAGACAAAACATTCAAGAGCTCAGAATGTTCCAAAACCAATATGTAGTCATTTTCAAATGCAGCAGTCAATTTGCACACAGGCACCAATGAAATTTATGACGACATCATCTGTTTTACTGATGTTAGATGAGGGATAAATATTCGTCAGGACCCCAGGAAGAACTCCAGTGCTCTTCAGTAAAATAGTGATAGGATTTTCTGCATCCATCTGTGAGGACAGACAGTATTTCTATGTAATGGAGATGCATCTGAAAGACAACACCAAGGACAGTGCAACACTCATTCAGTACTGCACAGAAGATTCAGCTTGGACAGTGTCTCTGAAATGGATGGTTGAATCCATAGCGTTTTGACTTGGGGATGCAAATGCTATCAATTAATCTCTGACTAATGCATCGACATCAGCTATCAGAACAGCCGTAAGGCTATAGGGATCCCCAGTGAGGTTAGTTAAGGCAATGTATTTCAATTTGACACACTGTTTGAGCTAAACGGGAACAACATGCCTATTACTTAATAGCTGGTGGGAATCAATTTTAGGGTGGGAGTTTGCGGCCGGGCTCGCCCCAAGAACGTAAAATCCTGCCCGAGGTCAATGGACCTTTGCATGGTCTGTGTCCCACCCGCTACGATTCCCATGGTGAGCGGGATGGGAAAATTCCACCCTTACTGTTATTGAGCTTGTTTTCCTTTTCACCACACCTCCCGAATTTCCTCAATCCTATGCCAAGACACCAGTGTAAATTATAGGGCGGCACGGTAGCACAGTGGTTAGCACTGCTGCTTCACAGCTCCAGGGACCTGGGTTCGATTCCCGGCTCGGGTCACTGTCTGTGTGGAGTTTGCACATTCTCCTCGTGTCTGCGTAGGTTTCCTCCGGGTGCTCCGGTTTCCTCCCACAGTCCAAAGATGTGCGGGTTAGGTTGATTGGCCATGCTAAAATTGCCCCTTAGTGTCCTGAGATGCGTAGGTTAGAGGGATTAGTGGGTAAAATATGTAGGGATATGGGGGTAGGGCCTGGGTGGGATTGTGGTCGGTGCAGCCTCGATGGGCCGAATGGCCTCTTTCTGTACTGTAGGGATTCTATGATAGTGAAATCTTAATTTTCAGTGTAAAAAGTCAAAGAAAATTGTACAATATCTTTGTTGGAATTCAATATACAAGTTTCCCTGATTATTAACTGTTGTTATGGACAGGAGGGGTTTTAATTTAAACAGCCCTGATTCTCCTCTCACCACCTGTCTGGAAACAGGTTTCGATTTCTGATTTCCCCCTTTTATAAGTGGTGGCTTATTTTCCCCATCTCCTCAGTTTTGATGTGATCCAATTTCTGATTTGATTGATTATTGTCACATGTATTAATAAACAGTGAAAAGTATTGTTTCTTGCGCGCTACACAGACAAAGCATGTTCACAGAGTATATATGAATGGTATGCTTTGTTACTTGTGGTATGCTTCTATCACTTGTGGTCTCAGAGGTCATTTCTCTGGTCTATAGTTTGTAAAGATTATATTCGGTAGTTACGAGGAGCAGGAAAGAAGTGCCCTGAGAGAATTGGCTATAATCTGAAACAAAACATCTTTCAAAAGTTTAATTTGAAGGGGTAAGACATGACAGGAGAGGTCCAAGATGTAGTCTGCTCTTCGTGCTCCATGTGGGAGGCCAGGAACGCTTCCAGTGCCCGGAACCAGCATGTGTGCAGGAAGTGTCTCCAGCTGCAGCTCCTGGAAGCCCACGTTTCGGAGCTGGCGGCTGGAGACTCTGCGGAGAATCCGCGAGGCAAAGAGTATCTTGGATAGCATGTATAAAGAGATGGTCACACCACATGCTCAAACTCCACAGGCAGGAAGGGAATGGGTGACCACCAGGCAGAGCAAGTGAGCTAGGCAGGCAGCGCAGGAACCTCCCGTGGCTATTCCCCTGCAAAACAGGGAAATGGCCTATCAGGAGAAAACAGCAACAGTCAAATCCGTTGTACCACAGTTGGTTCTGCTGCAGAGGGGAGGAGTAAAAAATGTGGAAATGCAATAGTTACGGGAGATTCAATTGTAAGGGGAATAGAAAGGCATTTCTGGGGCCACAAATGAGACTCCAGGATGGTTTGTTGCCTCCTGGTGCTAGGGTCAGGGATGTCTCGCAACGGCTGCAGGACATTCTGAAAGGGGAGGGCGAACAGCAAGTGGTCATAGTACACATTGGTATAAACTACATAGGTTAAAAAAAGGGATGAGGTTTGAAAAGCAGAATATAGGGATCCAGGAAGCAAACTGAAAATTAGGACCTCAAAGGTAGTGATCTCAGGATTACTACATGTGCCACGTGCTTGTCAGAGTAGAAACTTCAGAATACGTAGGATGAATAATACATTGTTTGAAAGATGGTGTGACGGGGAGGGTTTCAGATTCCTAGGGCATTGGGACTAGTTCTGGGGTAGGTGGAACCTGTACAAACTGGATGAGTTACACCTGGGCAGGATTGGAACTGGTGAACTGGGGCGGCGGGGCGGAGGGGGGGAGGGTGGGGTGGGGTTATCTGCTGGAGTAGTTGAGGAGGACTAATATGCCAGGGGGATGGGAACCTTTGCAAGGATTCAGAGCAGGGGGAATTAAGAACAAGAGGAAAAGACAGTCAGGAGAATAAGGAAAGTGGTCGGCAGAGAAATCAAGGGTCAGATCATATAAGGACCGAGTAAAAAATAGTAGGAAAGGGAAAAGAAATGTTAAAAGTGTCCACCTTAAGGTTTTGTACCTGAATGCTTAGAGCATTCGAAAAAAAAGGATGAATTAGTTACACAGATAGATGTGAAGGAGTATGATATAGCTGGCATTACGAAGATGTGGCTCCAAGGTGAGCAAGGATGGGAATTAAACATTGAGGGCTATTCAGTATTTAGGAAGGACAAACGGAAAGGAAAAGGTTGCATTGTTGATTGAGGATAATACTGATGTAATATTGAGGAAAGATATTAGCTTAGGTGATGTGGAATCTGTACGGGTCGAGTTACGAAACTCCAAACGGCAAAAAACATTGGAGGGGGTGGTATATAGACCACCAAACTGTAGTGGTAATGTTGAAAAAAGCACTAGACAGGAAATCAGAGATGTATGTGTTCAAAGAACATCTGTGATTCTGGGACTTTAATGTGCATATAAATTGGGAGACTCAAATTAGTCACAGTGCAAAAGAGGAGGAATTTCTGGAGTGTATACGGGATGGTTTTCTGGAGCAATACATTGAGGAACCAACAAGAGAGCAGGCCATCTTGAACTTGGTGTTGTGCAATGAGAAAGGATTAGTTGGCAATTTAGTGAAAACACTTGGGGCCGAGTGACCATAATATGGTAGAAGTCTTTGTCAAGGTGGATAATGATGTAGTTGATTCTGAGACCAGGGTCTTGAATCTCAATAAAGGTAGCTATGGTGGTATGAGGCATGAATTGGCCATGACGGACAGAAACATTCCTGAAAGGAAAGACAGTGGACAGGCAATGGCAGGCATTTAAGGAACGAATAGGTGAACTTCAGAAGTTGTTTATTCCTGTTTGGTACAAGAGTGGTAAGGGAATTGTGGCCAAACCATGGCTCATAAGGGTAATTAGAGATAGTATCCGATTCAAGGAAGAAGCATACAAATTGGCAAGAAAAAGCAATCAGCCTGAGGATTGGGAGCAGTTTAAAATTCAGCAAAGGAGGACCAAGGGATTATTAAGAAGGGAAAAACAGAGAATGAAAGTAAGCTAGCAGGGAATAGAAAAACTGACTATAAAAGTTTCTATAGATATGTGACGATAAAAAGATTGACAAAAACAAAAGTAGGTCTCTTATTATTAGAAATGGGAGAATTCATAACGGGCAATAAACAAATGGCTGAGGAATTAAATTCATACTTTGCTTCAGTCTTCACAAGGAAGACATCAATAATGTACCAGAAGTGCTGAGAGAAACATGTTTTAGTGAGGAGCTGAAGGAAATCAGCATTCACAGAGAAATGGTTTTGGGGAAATTGATGGGATTGAAAGTGGATTAATCTCCAGGCCCTGCTAATCTTCATCTCAGAGTACTTAAGGAAGTGGCCCTGGAAATAGTAGATTCATTGGTGGTTATTTTCTAAAAATCTTTGAACTCTCGAATAGTTCCTACGGATTGGAGGGCAGCTAATGTAAGCTCACTATTCAAAAAGTGAGGTAGAGAGAAAAAAGGGAACTATAGAACAGTGAGCCTAAAGTTGGTATTGGGGAAGTTGCTTGAGTCTATTATCAAGGATTTCATAACTCGGCATTTGGAAGGCAGTGGAATAATCAGACAAAGTCAGCATGAATTTGCAACAGGAAAATCATGCTTGATGAATCTATTTGAATTTGTTGAGGATATCATTATTAGAGTTGACCAAGGAGAACCAGTGGGTGTGGTTTATTTAGACTTTCTGAAGGCTCACATAACAGACTACTATGTAAAGCTAAAGCACATGGGATTGCAGGTAACATCTTGAGATGGATAGAAAGCTGGTTAGCAGATGGGAAGCAAAAAGTTGGCATAAATGGGTCTTTTTTCTGATTGGCAGTCAGTGACTTGTGGGGCTTTGCAGGGATTTGTGCTAGGACCCCAACTGTTCACATTATATATTAATGATTTGGAAGAGGGAACTGAATGTATTATCTCCAAATTTGCAGATGATACAGAGTTGCGTGGGAGGATGCAGAGATGCTTCAGCGTGATTTAGACATGCTGCGTGTGTGGGCATTTGCATGGCAGATGAAGAATAATGTGGATAACTGTGCAGTTATCCATTTTGGTAGCAATAATAGGAAGACAGATTATTACTTGAATGGGTGTAAATTGAGAGAGGTGGATATTCAGTTAAACCTTGGTGTCCTCGTGCATCAGTCACTGAAAGTAAGTGTGCAAGTACAGCAGGCAGTAAAGAAGGCAAATGGTATGTTGGCCTTCATGGCGAAAGGATTTGAGTACAAGGATAGGGATGTTTTGCTGCAATTGTATAGGGCATTGGTGAGGCTATATATGGAAGATTGTGTGCAGTTTTGGGGTCCTTGTCTGAGGAAGGGTGTCCTTGCTATAGAGGGAGTACAGCAATGATTCAAAGAACATCTGTGATTATGGCACTTTAATGTGCATATAGATTGGGAGACTCAAATGATTCCTGGGATGGAAGGTCTGTCATATAAGGGGAGACTAAATTGGTTAGGATTATATTGACTGGAGTTTAGAAGAGTGAGAGGGGATTTCATAAAATCTTATAAAATTCGAACAGTGTTAGACAGGGTAGATTCAGAAAGAATGTTCCCAATGGTGGGGGAGTCCAGAACTAGAGGTTATAGTTTGAGGATAAGGGGCAAACCTTTTAGAACTGAGGTGAGGAGAAATTTCTTCACCAAGAAGGTGGTGAATGTGTGGAATTCACTACCAACGAATGTGGTTGAGGCCAAAACGTTGTCTGATTTCAAGAAGACATTAGATATAGCTCTTGGGGCTAAAGGGATCAAGGGATATGAGGGGGAACTGGGGAACAGGATATTGAATTCGATGATCAGTTATGATCAAAATGAATGGTAGAGCAGGCTCGAAGGGCCAAATGGCTTCCTCCTGCTTCTAGTTTCGATGTTTCTATGTTTATGTTTACATAGGAGAGAAGGAATGGAGAGAGTGCAGAATGTAATGTTACAGTCATAGCTAGGATGTAGAGAAAGATCAACTTAATGCGAGGTAGGTCCATTCAAAAGTCTGATGACAGCAGGGAAGAAGCTGTTCATGAGTCAGTTGGTAGGTGATTTCAGACTTTTATATCTTTTTCCTGATGGAAGAAGGTGGAAGAGAAAATGTCCGTGGTGTTTGTGATCCTTGATTATGCTGGCTATTTTTCCGAGGCTGGGGTAAGTGTAAATGGAATCAATGGATGGGAGTCTGGTTTGCATGATGGACTGGGATACGTTCACAACCTTTAGTAGTTTCTTGTGGTCTTGCACAGGGCAGAAGCCATACCAGGATGTGATAAATCCGGAAAGAATGCTTTCTATGGTGCATCTGTAAAAATTGGTGAAAGATGGAGTGGCCATACCAAATTTCCTTAGCCTCCTGAAAAATTAGAGGCGTTGGTGGGCTTTCTTAATTATGGCGTCACCGTGGAGGGACCAGGACAAGTTGTTGGTGATCTGGACACCTGGAAACTTGAAGCCCTCGACCATTTCCACTTCATCCCCGTTGATGTTGACAAGGCATCATCCAACAATGAATGCTTCACCACACTTTGGTGGTGAGTCTTCGTAAGGCACATCAAAGCACAGCTCATCGCTGAAATTTTCCCAACTTTTTCATAGATTCCACATTGAACATCGGTATAAATTCTTCTTCCCCAACTTCAAATAAAGGAATGCTCATTCAAGTCAGGTGGGCGGGGGTGGTGGTGGTGGTGGGGGAGGGGAGGTGCGGGAGGAGGGAGGCGTGATCATTTCCTGGTGTGGGGGGAGGAGGAGGCGGGTCAGATGTATCTTTGGTGGATGGGGGGGAGGCCAGATTGTTGATTGCCGGGGAGCGGAGGCAGAGGGAGGCCAGATTGTTGCCTGTTTGGGACGGGGTGGGGGGGGGGGGGGGGGGGGGGGGATGTGGGGGAGGCCAGATTGTTGTTTGGGGGAGGGAGGGAGGTGGGATGCGGGGGAGGTGGAGGCAGACCTGATCATTCTCTGGTGGTGGGGGGGGGGGGGGAGGAGGCGGGTCGGATGTATCCCGGGGGGGGGGGGGGGGAGGGGGGAGAAGATGGAGGCCGATCGTTGTCTGGTGGGGGTGGGGGGAGGCAGAGGGGGGCCAGATGGATCTCGGGGGGGGGTGGGGGGGCAGGGGCAGGGGGGTTTTGCGCCACTCTGTGGGCAATCGGTGGGGGGGAAAGGGGGCAGAGGGTCACAGTTGGTCTGGGGTGGGGAGGTGGGTGGATAAGGGGGACAGCTATGTTGTGGGGGTGGGGGTGCTATCTGTGGGGGTCATCACTCCCGCTTTTTGCTCCCGGGCCGCTTTATCCGCTTTTTGCGGTTCGGGAGCGATATTACATGGGCGCGATTTTCAAATTTCTTTCCTCACTGCGCATGCGCAGTTCAGAGCTCCGATCGTTTCAGGTGCGATAAGCCCCGCCCACAGCGCGATTCGGACTCGCGATTTTTTTTCAGGCTAAGAAGCGCATGGGAGCGCCTGAAAGCAGGTTTCCCAGTCGGATCTGAATTGTGCCCAGATTCAGCACTTAGAATGAAAATGGTAAAATCGGGTCCACAAAGTAGAATTTGAACTCACAACCTTCTCACTCTGAAGCAGGATTGCTACCAACTGAACCACAGCTGACATTTAACCTCTGTGCTGCTATCCTTCCTTTACTCATTCCAGTGCTTCTCCTCCTTGCCATTATTGTGATAGGTAGCTGGTTGTTCATAATCAACAGAAAGTAAACGGGACTGCAGTGATCCTCCTGTCAAGCCAATGAACTCCCGACAGGGAGATGCTGGCGGATGCAATTCTAGAGCATGATCCTGGGCAGCATGTTGTCACCTGCTATGTGGTGTGGTGGACTGATTCAAAAGGCATGAGAAATGTCAGTATCAAGTTGGTCAACTCCAGCCTTCGTCATTTCACTCGGCCTGGAATTTGTATCACAACAAGTCAGTGGGACGGCTGGGCTAATGGTTACCATCAGATCCTGAGAGGCATCAGGATACATCGCAGCCGCTAGTTCTGGAAGCCTTCTCCTCTAATGTCACCACAGCTGCTGTCTGTGCTTTTGTGGGAGGGTCACTGCCAAATCTTGCACAGGGAATCTGTTGCAGATTCCATGGAAACTGCCATTGATTCCTGCAATGCACAAACATCTTTCCTTATGTTACTGTAAATATGCACTGTTGACTCAAGGCACCACTATCAGTTAATGCACAGCCTCATAAACTGACCTCACAGCCTGTCTATAGGCACAATGTTCCATGCCCATCATTCTATCCAGATGACCTTTGGGTCCAACAACCTTTGAGGTTTGGTGGCGAATCACCCAGTGCCACTTCCTCACTAACATAAAAAAATTTCCTGTGGGTAAAATTATCTGTGCCAGTGTATAGAAACCAAGTAGTGAGTACTGGCATGAATCTGTAGGAAAGGTGGGTACATTTTAAGAATGGGTGCACAATGTTGCCTTGCTTTTAAAGAAATAAGAGAAGGTGGTGGCTTTGTGCATTGGGAAGTGTTGGCAGCAGTGAGATATTCAGTCAGCAACTTGGTACTGATACTATGCCCCTGACCTTATCATCTTCTGAGAAGTTGAGGTTACGATCAGATCAGCTAGTATCTTAAATGGTGGAGCAGGTTCGAGGGGCTGAGAATCCTACTCCTGCGGTGACATGGTGATTAGCACTGCTGCCTCACAGTACCAGGGACACTGGTTCAATTCTGGCCTTGGGTGACTGTGTGGAGTTTGCATATTCTCCCGTGTCTGTGTGGGTTTCCTCCTCCAGTCCAAAGATGTGCAGGTTAGGTGGATTGGCCATTCGTCTCCAAAGATTTCTAAATTAGGTGGATTAGCTATAGTAAATGTGAGGGATTACAGGGAAAGGGCAGCAGGTATGGGCCTGGTTAAGATGCTCTTTCGGAGAGCCGGTGCAAAATTGATGGGCTGAATAGCCTCTTTCTGCATTGTAAGGATTCTATGACAGTCTATGCTCACACTCCCTGTAGTCATATTTTTAAAAATTCATTTTAATGGGATGTGGATGTTGCTGGCTCGGCCAACATTTATTGACCATCCCTAATTGCCCTTGAGAAGGTGGTGGTGAGCTACCTTCTTGAACCGCTGCAGTCCATGTGATGTAGGGACAGGGAGTTCCAGGATTTTGACCCAACGACAGTGAAATAACAGTAATATATTTACAAGTCCCTAGGGAAGATGCCCTAGCCAGTTTCACATTAACTTCATTGTAGTGTTAATGTAAGCCTACTTGTGACACTAATAAATAAACTTTAAACTTTTAAAACTTTAAAAAAGTCAGGATGGTGAATGGCTTGGAGGGAATTCCCAGGTGATGGTGTACCCAGGTATCTGCTGACCTTGTCCTTCCAGATGAACCAAGATTTCATGGTAGCACAGTGGTTAGCACTGCTGCTTCACAGCTCCAGGGACGTGGGTTCGATTCCCGGCTTGGGTCACTGTCTGTGTGGAGTTTGCACATTCTCCTCGTGTCTGCGTGGGTTTCCTCCGGGTGCTCCGGTTTCCTCCCACAGTCCAAAGATGTGCAGGTTAGGTTGATTGGCCATGCTAAATTTGCCGCTTAGTGTCCTGAGATGCGTAGGTTAGAGGGATTGGTGGGTAAATATGTGGGGATATGGGGGTTAGGATTGTGTTTGGTGCAGACTCGATGGGCCAAATGGCCTCTTTCTGCACTGTAGGGTTTCTCTGATTCTAATGGACGGTATGTTTGAGTGCCTGTTCCTGATACAGTAGAAGATGCTTCAGATTGAAGGTGCCTTCACAATCATTGTCTTCAATCTTTTCCCACAGCAAAACTGAGTAAACCCGGTACAACAATTCTTTTCTTTATAGGTTGGGAGGATCAACCTGGAATTGATTACGATTGGGTTTTGTCCGTTGTGAGCTACAGTAGTCATAGAATGCTACACATGGCTACTATTAGGAGTGCATCTGGTATGGTTTCCTGGTGGTCTAAAAGTGCTCCTTGATAATCATGTCCCCTACACATGTAATCCCTGAACTCTTGTGGGAGTACATGGCGGTCGACAAAAAAGTCCAACTCCCAGAAGATTTTTTTTGTGTTCAGTTTATATTGGGTAGAAAGCTAGTGAATCCAGATTGTAACCCAAATTCCATCCTCAGCTTCCGGGATTGCAGCGTTTGGGATTTAATGCCCAGCATTAAAGCTTTAGCAAAGAGATGTCATTAGCTTCAATGAATAAGTTACTGTTTAATGACAACAACTTACTCAGTTGGAAAAATGCATTTCGTTCCTATTTATGACTGTCGAGGTCACAAGTAACATATTGAAAAGGCTCATTGTAAGTTTATTACATCACTAACGCAATGCCAATATCTTTGAAACGTATATTAAGAACATGAAATTGAATAAGTATCCCTTTTTCATTTTGCAATGTATGGTAGCAAACTGCTCTGTGGTAGGAACTGGTGCTAACAAGAACAAATTGAATAACATACTGCCTCACTCTATTAGCCCTGACTAGCATGTCTGATTAGGACATTCAGCACACTCCCCATTGTAAATGTGATTGATAAATGCTGAAGAGAATTTGTCAAAACAACATAGACTACACCCAGTGGGACATCAATATGCTCCATTTATTCACCAATTCAGTGCCTTTTGCATTGGTTTGTCACATAAAATTAAGACTAGCCACTAACCAGCTATGGAGACATCAGGCAGGCTGTGTTATATATGCATATTAGTCACATGCTTAACAATTTGGGCTGTCATGCTTGATTGGTGCAGTGACCCCTGGAGCAGGAGTTGAAATTTCCAGTGTGGCTGAGACAAGCTCAGCTGTTACAGTTCCCAGTCCATTCCCTCTCAGATCTGTGCACAGATGCACAGCCCTAAGCTATAATCTCTGGCCTCGTCCAAATGACAAACTGCGCAGCATAGATTATTGCATTATATTAAGTACCACAAGTCTGTAAATTACTGTGATCTGCTGATCGGCCCAACTGTCTGCCTGCAGCCTACACGGGATTTGGCGTTCAGCTCTTCTGTCAAAAAGAAACTAGGCTTCTGATAATATCTGGCTAAATATTAGATTCCAATGTCTACTGTATGGTCAATAAATTTAACTCCCATTTACTATTTCTCAATAATCCCCAGGGTCCTGAATGCTGTTTTATGTTGCATTACAAAGTTTTAAATTCATTTTTAATGATATGAAAGAATGAACTAAAACTGCATTTATTATAATTGTTGAGCAGTATTAGGAGTAAACATTGCTGGTATTATGGAAAAGTTTCATGTTAGCTGTAGGGTTGTATTAGAATCATACATGACATTAGCATCAAGTAGTCACTCTGATTTTGTTTTTGTTCTTCCTTTATTCTCTTTATAAAATTCTTCTTGAATCGGGACAGCAAGTAATGTATCATTGAAGTTATTCTTCTTAAATGTTATTTGATTAGACAAAATAATCTGCGTTCTGCACACTGATAATGTCATGTAGCAGATATAGCAAGCTAATGGTGGCTGTAAACTATTACCAAGAGATAAGTTATTGAATAGAAATAGACCAGTTTTAATATGTTATAAATTTGCCATATATTAAATTCGATTTGAACAAAGGTTAAAAATAATGAAGTTGTGAAGAATTTTATTTGGGCTTATAGTTTTAATTTTAGTGCTTTATTGGGGCGGCATGGTGGCACAGTAGTTAGCACTGCTGCCTCACAGCACTAGGGACCCAGGTTCAATTCCGGCCTCATGTGACTGTGTGGAGTTTGCACATTCTCCCCATGTCTGCGTGGGTTTCTTCTGGGTGCTCCGGTTTCCTCCCACACTCCAAAGATGTGTGGGTTAGATTAATTGGCCATGGTAAATTGCCTCTTAGTGTGTCAGGTGGATTAGCAGGTTAAATGCATGGGGTTGTGCGAGGGCCTGGGTGGAATTGTTGCCGGTATAGGCTGAATGGCCTCCTTTTGCACTGTAGGGACTCTATTTTGTTATTCCTTGACTGTGTTTACAGTACCCACAAGTCCACGGTCAACATTTCTGCACTGTCAATTAATGACCACTTAAGGGCCTCATCCTGCCATTGCTGGTATTAGCCTAACTGCAGGTTGGTCTGTCACTATGTGGCATGCATGACAGATAAAACTGTGTGGCCAACATGGGGGGGGCGGGGGGGGGGGGGGTTGTGTCCACTGACAGCCACCCAGGTGGCTTGCTGTGGACTCTCCTTCACCCCTCTCCCTGTGACCCACACCCCATAAAATCCCCACCCCCTAAAATATTGCTTTCTTGTGGCCTGAATGCACTGCCATCCTGGAACTTTGTTTGGTGCCTGTCCTTCCAATGGCAGCCACCACTTCCCCTTTGGTGCTGCTGAACACAAGAGCTTCTGGCCTCTGTTGGCTGGCAGCTCTTGGTAGGCAAGACTTCCACTGGCTTGGTAGGCCTTCCAGAAAAGAGGTAGAGCCTGTCTCTTGCAAGTTCTCCAGCCAGCAGGCAAGAGTCCTACTACCTCAACAAGATTCTATCCAATATAGAATAAAAGCTGCAACTCTAAAGGGGGTTCAGGAACAGGAGGGTATATATACATAAACCATTGAAGGTGGAAAGACAGGTTGAGAGTGCAGTTAATGAAGCATACAGTATCCTGGGCTTTATTAATAGGGGCACAGAGTATAAGGGCAAGGAGGTTATGCTGATAAGACATTAGTTTGGCCTTAGCTGGAATATTGCCTCTAGTACTCAATGCTGCACTTTAAGAAAGTTATAAAGGCATTGGAGAGAGTGCAGAAAAGATTCATGAGAATGGTTCCGAGGAACTTCAGTTATGAAGATAGATTGGAGAAGCCGGGACAGTTTTCCTTGAAGAAAATAAGGCTGAGAGAAGATCTGATAGAGATATTCAAAATCATAAGGCTTTGGACAAAGTAGATAGGGATAAGCGGTTCCCACTTGTGAAAAGATTGAGAACAGAGGGACTTATTTAAAATAATTGACAAAAGAAACAATGGTGATGTGATAAAAAAAACTTTTTTGTGCAGCACATGGTTAAATTCTGGAATGTTCTATGATGGAGGCAGGTTCAATTGAAGCATTCAGAAAGGAATTAGCCTGTTATCTGAAAAATAAGAATACACAAGGTTACAGAGAGATGGCAAGAAGCAAATTGCTCATTTGGAGAGCGGTGCAGACACGATGGACCAAATGGCTGCCTTCTGCACCACAACCTTTTTGTGATCCTTCACATTTCACCATCATGTATAATATTAGCAGGCTGGATACTTTGCATTTTTGATGTATGAGAATAATTTTATTAAATCACAAATGTGACATTTATTCTTCTAATTGCTCACTCACTTTTAAGGTTATATCAATGCATACTTTCATTTGACTTGGTTTAATTGAACATTAATAAATATTATTTTGTTATTTTGTAGATAGATGATACCAAAGCTTACTGGTAATGGACTGATACTTTTTATATTGCAGACCACAAGAATAAAATATAGCAATGATTATCTTCCCTGAATGAAAGAGCATCACGAAGCAACTCCACCTCAAAAAAATATAGAAGCAGATGCCTGGAAGGATTTGCAGCTCAATTGCACAGGATTGAGGCCATAAATGTATAGGTTGCTCAGTAGCCAGTTTATGATATACAGAGTGTGAATGGGTTTCTTCATCTGCAATTCCCTCACAAATTCTCTGAGGAAGATTAGTGAATTCCACATACGGAACATGGGGTCAAAAACAACTTGGACAATTTAGACAAATGCGAGGTAATGCATTTTGGTAGATCGAATCAGGGCAGGACTTACTCAGTTAATGGTAGGGCGTTGGGGAGCGTTACAGAATAAAGAGATCTAGGGGTACATGTTCATAGCTCCTTGAAAGTGGAGTCACAAGTGGACAGAGTGGTGAAGAAGGCATTCTGCATGCTTGGTTTCATCGGTCAGAACATTAAATACAGGAGTTGGGACGTCTTGTTGACGTTGTACAAGACATTGACAAGGCCACACTTGGAATACTGTGTACAGTTCTGGTTACCGTATTATAGAAAGGATATTATTAAACTAGAAAGAGTGCAGAAAAGATTTACTACGATGCTACCGGGACTTGATGGATTGAGTTATAAGGAGAGGCTGAATAGACTGGGACTTTTTTCTCTGGAGCATAGGAGGCTGAGGGGTGACCTTATAGATGTCTATAAAATAATGAGGGGCATAGACAAGGTAGATAGTCAATATCTTTTCCCAAAGGTAGGGGAGTCTAAAACTAGAGGGCATAGGTTTCAGATGAGAGGAGAGAGATACAAAAGTGTCCAGAGGGGCAATTTTTTCACACAGAGGGTGGTGAGCATCTGGAACAAGCTGCCAGAAGTAGTAGTAGAGGTGGGTACAATTTTATCTTTTAAAAAGCATTTAGATAGTTACATGGGTATGATGGGTATAGAGGGATATGGGCCAAATGCGAGCAATTGGGATTAGCTTAGGGGTTTTTAAAAAAAATAAGGGCAGCGTGGACAAGTTGGGCCGAAGGGCTTGTTTCCATGCTGTAAACCTCTATGACTCTATGACAGAATTTTCCCATTCCGCCAGCCACGGAAATTGAAGCAGGCCAGGAGGTGGACCATGCAAAAGTCTATTGACCTCGGGTGGGATTTTCCGGTCTTGGGGTGAGCGCGACCAAAAATTCCCACCCCTAATTATACCATTTCTCTGAGAGTTTCACTGATCACGCACTGAAGTCATGGCAAGAGATTAGGAAAACACAGTGAAAGTTCAGGAAATATTTATTTATAATTTACCCAAAGCATGACACATGGAAGTCAAAACCAAGTAGGTATTCAGGGAAAATCACGTTAGATGGTGAAGGCGCTTGAGCCAGAATAACCTCCAGCATAACCTTTAGTCAAGCATTCACATCTCATAATGAAGTCACCACAGTGTGTGGAAAAACCTTCCAGCGTAAGAATTAGTCTGGTATTCACAACTTGTAGTGATGTTGCCAGAGGCCTGTTGGCAGAGGTCAGGAATGGAGCCTTAGAAGAATCTAACAAAGCTTCTTGCTGCCTTGACCAGGAGCTTCAAATGCCCTCTTCATACAGGTTCTAACATACAATGAGGAGGGGGTCAAATTAAGGAGAAACCAGGTTGAACATATTAGCTCTGGATTTATAAGATTTGTACATCCTGTCTGCAGTAAGAAGTCTCACAACACCAGGTTAAAATCCAACAGGTTTATTTGGTAGCAAATACCATAAGCTTTCGGAGCGCTGCTCCTTCGTCAGATGGAGTGGAAATGTGCTCTCAAACAGTGCACAGAGACACAACATCAAGTTACAGAATACTGATTAGAATGCGAATCCCTAAAGCCAGCCAGGTCTTAAAAGTACAGATAATGTGGGTGGAGGGAACATTAAACACAGGTTAAAGAGATGTGTATTGTCTCCAGACAGAACAGCTAGTGAGATTCTGCAAGCCCAGGAGGCAAGCTGTGGGGGTTACTGATAATGTGACATAAATCCAACATCCCGGTTTAGGCCGTCCTCATGTGTGCGGAACTTGGCTATCAGTTTCTGCTCAGCGACTCTGCGCCGTCGTGTGTCTGCACCAGGGGTATGCCAGATACTTACATTTGTTCCAAGGACACAAGAGTTTTAAGAATGAATCTCAACATTGTTTATTATTCAACTTCCTTTACTGTGTTCAGTTCTCAAGGAGTTGCTCCATCATTCGCTGTTCCTCAAACCAGTATTAAATGGGTAAACTATTGGGACATCATGTTAACTGTAAATTTATTGAAATTGGTTTTGTCATATTAAATGTCTTTGAAATCTGACACTTCTGAGAAGTGAGACCTTGAATCAAAACTGTGCTGGATGAATTGTTGAGAAAAGCAATACTTTTTACATATGTAGAGTCACTCTCAACAGTATAAATCAATTCACCAGTCCCAGCTGTAGGCATCAGCATGTCTGACTGAAATGCAAAATAGATATACTGAGCCCCTAATATTACACACAAGTCAATGCCTACAGATGCAGTGGGGTGGACATTGTCCAGTGCCAGGTGTCAGTGTAAGCTGAGTAAAGAAGGATCCCTGTACTGAAGCAGGTAAGCCAAGACTAAATGTGTCCTTGGGTTATTTTGCGAACTACAAATGCATGCTGTTCATCCCCAAACAGCACTCTCGCTGCCAACGCAGGATATCAGTGCTGGGACGCTGTGACAGCTGTTCTCAGGTAAGTTCCAATCTTGATGCCTGTGGACTCCTGCTCCTCCAAGCTCTGAAGGGGTTTTAAAAAAAATGTTTTTATCCCTTACCTCTTGACAGCTGCAGAGCTGCTGTAGGGTACCGACCTAACGACACCTGCCCCGATTATCACTGAAGAATTTTGAAAAGGAATCTGTTACAAGGCAATAGAACTCACTTTAAATATTCAAATGGCCTAGTGCCTGTTTTAGGCATCAACCCAGGCCCTATGAATTGGGATCAATGCCAGTGAAGATTGGGAAGAGGCTGTTAAATAGATATGTTTTCCACCTAGTTTAAGTCTGGGAAATGGGCACAACACATCAATTTCTATTCCATTAGCGCAATGGCACTTGGTTTCCCTTTCCACTTACTGTCCCTACGCACCTTCTGCTGAGGATGATAAATCAGGCTGGGATATAACAATGATATTCTTTTTGGAAGAATTATTGTAAAGGAAAATGCGTGTTGGAAATGGTGAAATTTGACGAAAATAATGTCCCGGTTTGAATGGATTTCAGTATGCCTTTGCGGCTCAACAGCCACGCCATCCAGCAGCCCAGGCAAACATCAAACTTTGTCAAAATGAGACATGCAAACTCAAAGGGAGAGCAAGCTAGAACTGCAACCTCCAGCCTCCTGGTCGAGAGTATTTAAGTAATATTCTGAATAATGTTATGTGTGTGTGTGTGGTTAGTATTCAGCAGGTTAACTATGCTACCTTCTCATCCTAAACAAAGTCTTTTACAAGACAAACATAATGACACTGCTGATTAATTAGCAGGCCTCAACCCCCAGCACTCAAGCGTGATTTATTAAGACACGTCTCTAACATGAGGCATTGTGCTGCCTGGATTAATGTAGTTGGGTTGAGGATCTCACTGGAACGTTGCATTTATAGTACATAAAGTATTAACCCTCTGAGATCCCTTATCTACTTCAGCTGACAGAATATCTATTGTATGAAAAACACATAAATATACATGTTTCACCAAGTTACTTTCCAATAAATCAACACAACAGTTCTGTTCTCAGATTGCACTAACCGTGGAAACGTGAAAAACGAAAAATGTATACTTTTATAATGAAGTAATTAATTTCATTTCCACATATCAGTCAGGATGTTCCAAGTCAGTCCTTCTCAAATTAAAACTTTGTTGACAGTTTTCATTTGAATGAAAAGATGTAACCAGGGTTCCCTAGTATCTGTTAATGTTTAAATGGTGGCACACATTTTGTTACACAGTGACATAAGAATATTGCATTGTGTGCTTCCTGCACTCTAGTTGCTCTTTGTGGATTCAACAGAGAATAACATTCAATATAATCAGTACAGTAAACACTGTTTATTACAACCGTGATTTTAAATAGCTCTTTTTCAACTACTGCCTTCAAATTCAGAAGCTGGAATTCGAACATTCAGAACATAGCTGGAACCAAAGATTAATTTCAGCGTCAAACATAATCTAAAATGTTAATACTTGCAAACAACAATGGAAGCAATAGATCCACAGGTTGATTAATTTCAAACTCTGCTACAATCTCATGAAAAATGATAGCCAAAAGGTAACATAATCATTCATGACAGTGGTTGATTTCAGGTTATCTCACGATCATAAAATTATTCTGAAGTCTTTAAAGAGATGTCCATTCACATCAGATGAGTAACAACTTGTCCCTTTGACCTCGATCTTCCAGGATATTCGGACCATAAATACCTACAAATTATTAATATTACCATTATAAAGAGACTTGTGGAATGTATATTATAACATAGTCCAGAAATCTATGATATTGTTCTTCTCAAAGTCCTAACTTGGAACATAATGTAAAACATATGCTTTGTTCAAATAACTAAATAGAGTAGAAATAAATACACTTCACCAAGCTGAAAATATTAAATTTTAGAAATGAATGGTTGCATTATGCATGCACAAATTCACAAAGGTCTCAAGGGTCTTTTCTGTGCCTGTATATTACTTTCTTCCTGTATATTCAGATAAAGTTGTGCTGAAAGATTTTATTTCCTCCCTATTTCAGGATAGATTAAAGGCTGCGAGGTTAAAAAACAAAGCAAGTCAATTGCTGCCTGGTACCACCAGTGTGTTTATTTCTCTACTTGATCTTTACAAAAAGCAGAAAATTATCGTTACGCAGCATTCGAAAGAGAAGAGACAGACTAACATTTTGGGTAGACCCCAACTAACACTTTATCAGACCCCAATGGCCTCTTGTTCTCTCCTTCAGATGTGAATAGATGTATTTCTTGTATTTTCCTTTTCCATTGCAGGCTTCAAATATTTGTATGTTTTTCTGATTTATTGCTGCAACTGGTCTTTTTGATTCGTTCCCACTGAACTGCTCTTACGCTAAAGGATAGTTAATCTTCTTTAGGGTTTCTCTATAGTTTTAAATTTTCAATCCTTCACGTGTAAATTTGTGCAAGTACTGTATGTGTTCCTACATTCTGTGTACATATTAAAGCAATGTACTTCTCAAATCAGTAACAAAATCAGAATGTGTGTCCAGCTCATTCAATCTCTCAAACTCTACTCCAGGACTTCAGCACAAAATCTTAGCTGAGACTTCAATGCTGTATTGAGGAAAGCTGCAATATTGGAGATGCAATATGTCAGATCAAATGTTAAACAGAGACCTGATTTATCTATTCAGATGGATATATAAAATGGATATATTTGAAGAAGAGTTGGGACATTTTCCTTGTACCATGGCCAAGATTCATCCCTCAGTCAGCTGAGGTTAAATGGCTATTTACCTCCTTGTAGTTTGTGAAACATTGCTGAGTGGAAACTTCACCATTAGCTGGAAGAATGCAGCTCCAACAGCATTCAAGAAACTCTATAACATTCAGGGCAAAGCTGCCCACTTGATCAGCACCAAATCCACCACCTTAAAATTTCACCCCCACTATAACCAATACATTGTACCATCTACAAGATACACTACAGCAACTCATCAAATCTCCTTCTCCAAACCCACAACCTTGACCACCTAGAAGGACAAGGGCAGCAGACACATGGGAACACCAGCACCTGCACATTCCTCTCCAAACCCCACACCATCCTGACATGGAAAGGTATCACCATTCCATTACTGTCGCTGGTTCCAAATCCTGGCATTCCCTTACTAAAAGCACTGTGATGTACCTACAATGTGGCAGTTCAAGAAGACAACTCACTACCACCTTCTCAAGAACACTGGGATGACAATAGATGCTGGCACCGCCAGTGATACACACCTCCCATGAATTAATTTTTTAAAAGTGCATCCCAATTTATTAACAGCAGTGAATGTACCTTAATAGTAATTAATTGGGTGTGAAGCACTGTGAAATGTCCTGAAGACATAAAATGTGCTTTGTCATATGTAACCACTTCCCCTTGCTCTAGGTTTCACCCCTAATCATATTTTTATCAATATAGATCCTTGCAACAGATGGTAAAAGTTATTGTACAATTGGACTATGCACTACAATCTCCTTCAAAGTGATAAAGGTCCTGAGATGCGAAGCTACTGGTTCATGTACCAAAAGATACAACACCGTAAAATGGTGAGTATGTGATACATGGTGAAATAAAGATGCACAGTCAAGTACTAACACATGTCGCTACTTATTGGATAAGAATAATAGTGTTGAGTACATAGCAAAATGTCTTCATGCATTGCTCAGATACAGCCATCTCTTTCATTAATCACTGGGGACTGCTATTTATATGGTCATGGTTAGAAGGCACCATCATTAGCTGTTGTATCCCTCAGTTTACAATTAGCCACAGTATTCAGAATTGACACTTGATACTAGACAAATGGTCAGTAAGCTTCTGTCAAATGTACTGGGTGCACTGCAGGTTACAGCAGATGGCTGTCTTTCTTGTTTGCTGAGGGAAGGAAACAGATCCAAAGAGCTTTGACGATTTCGTGGCAAAATTACCATTTTCCAATGTACCATGTTTATGTGCACAAAATGGTGTTTGACAAATACTGGCTTTAACCTTTAAGCAAGGTTTCTCCAGCAACAATTGCTATTTATTTATTATATCATTAAATTTTGCTGTGATTTCATTTCAAATTATGATTTTACTTAATTGATTGGTTCTTGGACTGTGGGCATCTCTGGCAAGGCCAGCATTTATTGCCCACCCCTTTTAATCTGTGGTTGCATGTTTTACAGGTTTTTGCCGTGTGAAGTGTAACTTCATACAGGCTTCCGCCTATGAGAATCACGCTCAATACATTTTAATGGGACACAATGCTGACAGCATTGAGTGGAACTTTAATTTTTCTGAAAAAAAAATCGAGGGGACAACTTTTGTCTTGAGCTCTGTTCAGGCAGAACTGGCTGGTCGTAGGGGTCAATGAGGAACGGGAGGGGGACTGGATCCATTTTGCTTCAGGGTCTTTATCATAATGAGGTTGTTGAACTGCCAGAGTGAAACATACTCCCTGTGTCCAGCCTGCCAACTGGGTGGCAGGAAATGAGCAGGGCAGCCATATGTGAAAGACCTAAAACAATACCTTTAATGGAAAGGGTAGAAAAATGAGGTGCAAAGCAAAGCAATATCTTAGAGCAGCAGACAATATTTTTACATGGCTAATAATAGTAAGTACATTAAATGTGGAAGCCTTTAAGGCCCAAATCACAAGGATTGCCATCAAAATGTGTCCCAAACATCCATCGAGGGCAGACCCCGAATTCATATGAACATATGAACAAGGGAGCAAGAGTAGACCATTCAGCCTCTTCAGCCTGCTCCACAATTTAATAAGATCATGGCTGACCTGATAGTTGCCTCAAATCTGCACCCTGCCAATTCCTGATAACCTATCACCTCTTTGCTTACCAAGAATCTTTCTGCCTCTGCCTTTGCAATATTCAAATATTCTGCTTGCAGCACCTTTTCAGCAAGAGAGTTCCAATCCTCACAACCCTCTGAGTGAAAGAATGTCACCTCATCTATGTTTAAATAGAGAGACCCCTAGATTCTCCTACAAGAGGAAATATCCACACCCATCCTGGCAAGAACCCTCAGGATCTTATATGTTGCAAACAAGTTGCCTCTTACTCTTCTAAACTCCATCGGATACAAGCCTGTCCAACCTTTCCTCATAAGACAACGCACCCATCCCAGAGATTAATCTAGTAAACCAGATTCTGCTATATTTTGTTCAGCATTCAGATGGAAATGGTGGTGAGGTTAAAATGATGCCCATCCTCTAGTGTGTGGAGTATTTGTAAATGGTGGGTTTAGGATAGTTTGGAGTCACCCATCCGAACTCCCATCAATTTCTTCCAATAATTTGCTCATGTAGGTTGATTTTCAGGACAAGCTACCACATAGGGCAAGCTGTCACACCTCCACAGACAATTTGCTTCACCGACGATGCCCACTGACAACACAACATCACCTGGAAACACAGGCCAACTTTCACATATATGCTGACAACACTCAGCTCCATCTCATCGCCAGCCCTCCACTGCTTCTAAATTATCAGGCTGCTTTGTCCAACATCCAGCATTGAATGAACAGAAATTTCTTACAACCAAGGGCAGGATTTTCTAGCCATGCCTGTCCTGAGATCAGACATTCCCACCTGAGGTCCACAGACCTTTAAACGATTCATCAAATTTTGCGTCCCGCCTGTGACAATTCATAGGGTGGGTGAGATTGGAAAATGTACCCCTAAATTTTGGTAAGACTGAAGCCATTGTCCCCACCACAAACTCTGTCCCCTAGTCACCAACACCCTCTCCCTGACAACAGTCCAAGGCTAATCCAGTCTGTTTACAAACTTGGCGCAGGATTTTCCGGCCGCACTTGCTCCAAAACTGGAAAATCCCGCCCGAGCTCAACGAATCTTTGCATGGTCCGCCCCCCTCCCCCTGCCCACTACGATTCCCATGGTGGATGGGACAGGAAAATTCGCCCCTTGGTGTCATAATTGGTGCCTAGATAAGTGTTACAATTGGATGGGGAGGAGTGAGTTGGGCTCCCTTTCTATTCAGTCCCCTCATCTAGTCAAAACAAAGGCTTTTAAAAAAATTACTTTCCCCTAAAATTCAAATGTAAAATTCAAATCATGAGCCAATTAAATTAGGTTTTCTTGAGTCAAAGGAAGAGTTAGTTCATTCGTTACTAAACCTGAGGAAAAAAATTAATGAAGACGCAACAACACACATATACAAATATCAAAGGTAGGAAAATTGGAATTCAATAGAACGTTAAAAGAATATTCAATTAAGTCTTTGAGGTGTAAATTGTTGAATATTACAGCCATTTGAAGTTAAGTGATTTCCTATTGAATTCTGAAATTGACTTTGTTTGGATCTGCACTTTGTTAAAGACACCATTTTAGCTTCCAGACAGGGAGAGAGAGAGAGAGATTTTTCCTGCTCTTTTCCAGCAGTGTGTTGAGATGACTGTTGTGTTCCTTCCTACTCCAGCATTTTCTGATTCTGCTTGGTAGAACTGGTTTTTAAAACTCCTCTCTGTCTATTCTCAGGAGGGAATTCGATTGGCATGTCTAGCGTTCATTTTTCTTGACCAAGTAATCCCATTTTTGATCTTTTCATCTCTAAAATCTTTGACACATTTTAATAAATGAACCAACAGGAGATGGGGTTATTTTCTCCTTTACGGGGGTTCTGAATGTCAGATGAGGATCCGAGTAAACACTTTGAGCCCGATTTTACCAATTGGAGCCTAAGGGCGGGATCCGGGCGTAATACGGATCCGAGCCCGGAATCCTCTTTGCAGCGCGCCCATACGCGTTTTGCCGGACCGATCTGAGTTGTGAATTGCGCATGCGTACTTCGAAAAAAATCCAAAGCAGCGCACCCGGGCCCGAAATACAAAACAGCAGAGAGAGCAGAGAGGGGGGGAACGGATGGACTTGGGAGAATCTTGCAAACTGCAAATAATGTAGCATCCTCTTTGTGCTGCCTAATTATCTATGGGAAAGGTAATTAAACTACAGTGTCCTAGTGAGCAAGTAGTGACCTGTATAATACATTTGTGATCTGTAACTGGATTGTTGATGCTCAAATGTTTAGAGTCCTGTGGTGAACTTGGCAGAATTGTCCCCGTGGTGGAACTTGGTTGGAAATAAGATTCAAGGAGATTACTACATCTGGGAAACCAACCATAGTGAAAAGAAGCTTGTATTGGCAACTCTTCTCTCACATGCCATGGCAGATGTGCCCCTATTGATGAATGTGACTTGCATGGGCAACGTTAGGTGCAGCTACTCTGCCTCTGGAGCAGCCTTGGATCCTTTGTCATCTTGTTTTCATCTGAACATTGCACAGAATTAAAGGAATTCCCTTTGGAAGATAATGTCAAAGTTATAATCGCAGAGACTAAAAACCTGACAGTCAAAAATCTGGGATAATATTCCAGAACACGGATGGGGGTATATACATTTTGAAATATTATCCCAGATTTTTGACTGTCAGGTTTTTAGTCCCTGCGATTATCACTTTGACATTATCTTTCAAAGGGGATTCCTCTAATTCTGTGCAATGTTCAGATGAAAACAAGATGACAAAGGATCCAAGGCTGCTCCAGAGGCAGAGTAGCTGCACCCAATGTTGCCCATGCAAGTCTCATTCATAAGTAGGGGCACATCTGCCATGGCATGTGAGAGAGGAGTTGCCAATACAAGCTTCTTTTCACAATGGTTGGTTTCCCAGATGTAGTAATCTCCTTGAATCTTATTTCCAACCAAGTTCCACCACGGGGACAATTCTGCCAAGTTCACCACAGGACTCTGAACATTTGAGCATCAACAATCCAGTTACAGACCCCCCATGCCCCCCAGCCACATGCAACACACAGTCACAGCCCCTGGTAACATTGGAAGGCTGCAGCAGTGCTATCTGCACTGTGTGCACATCTTCAGCCTTCAGCCTGAAGTGAGCTGCAGTGCTCGGACCCAGCTGCACTGCAGGACCCGAGGTCCGTGCTGCCACACAGACATCGGAGTTCGTGCACAGCAACAGCCCCCCCTCCCCCACACACACTCGCAGAGACGCCACGGACCCGGGACAGCAGAATGGCCGCGACTCAAGACACATGCAAGTACCAGGGAGCCTCCGAACGCAACGCCCCTACCTCCTCGCCAACCCTCACTGCGGAAGCGCCAGCTTCCAACTTTTATTTACCAGGTTGTTAAAAACACGGACGCAGATTGGGCCGCACGGTGGTAAAGTGGGATTTGGTGGTAGAGTTGGGCGCGCGCTTCATTAAGTTGATTTAAATGCATGCAAATGCATTTAAATCGGCAGGCCGCCCGATTCGGGCGTTAAAGGCCCAACGCCCAACTTTACCGCGATTTCGCGCCTGTTTGGTAAAATTGGGCCTTTGCATTTTTAATGCCTTCCATTCAAGTGTGTTCCTGTTTGATGTGGACCTTGACACCCATTGGTGTGAAATTCCATTTAACAGATCTGCAATACAATTCATATCGAAACCTTCCCAAAAGACTGTCAACTTTGCAGTATCAGGTATCAGGTGATTTTTGGCAGATATTTTTGATGAGTGTCTTTTCTTATATTTCTTAAAAAAAACAAGGGAGCGATTCCCCCAGCCAGTACAGTGGGCCAGGAGACATAAGCAGAGGGCATTTAGTGGGCTCACCGCTGGACGCGATGGCCTCTGCGCATCTCCGGCTGCCAGAATACCGGCGTGGTCAGCTCTGCGCTGGAAGTCGGCGTGAAGCTGATTTAAAAATTCAAATTTACATCCCCATTAGCGTACTCGAGACTGAGGTCTCCAGGCACGCTAGCCTCCCCCCCACCCCGCCAGGAATGTTTCACTCCAGCGGGATTTATAGGAGATCAGGGCTAAGGGGGGGTGCTACCTAGACATTGCTAGGTTGGCAGTACAGCCGGCCTCCGGGGAACTCCCCAAGGGGCAAAGTGGCAATGCCCAGGGTGCACCTTGGTATTGCCCATCGGGCATCAGGCAGTTTCAAGGGGGTGGGACCAGAGGGAATGGGGCCTAATGCGGGGGCCTCTGTGGGGAGATTGGTAAGGGTGGGGGGGGGCCCCGCTGCCTCTCTGCACTTGGGATCGGTGACAGAGGGAGGGAAGGGCTGATCAGGACTGGCATCGGGGTGAGGGGGGGGGGGTTAAAATCAGGAGATCGGGACTGATGGGATGGAGGCGCAGGTCTTCCAGAAGGCCAGCGATTGGGGAGTGGGGAGATCGGAGGGGCAGCGTTGCGGGGTCACAAGCCTGGCCAGCAATGGGGAGGCTGGCAGTGCGGGGTCACTGTGCATGTGTCAGTCTCCGCTCTAACAGATCGAGCATGCGCAGTGGCCCTGCTCAGCACTATGCTGCCGGCCTCTCTAGCAGGAATAGGCCCCACCCCCTGATTTTCAAAGTGAATCTTGCTGGGGCACTCTGTAGCCCATGCATTTTGGAGATTCATTCTGAGAATCCTGCTAAAAAGACCAGTGGGATTTACTCCACTTTTACGTGAATTCGGCACTTAGAATTGTTTTGGGAGAATCCCGACCCAGGTCTTCTTTAACCAGTTCACTATGTCTGTTGTTAGCTCGTGAAGTTGTAAGTAGCTTTCATTCAGTCACAATTTCCCAATGTCATGAATTAGGCCAGAATTTCATACTCCGCGGTTGTAATTCTCCCATCTTGCCCACTACTGGAATTTTAGTGGGCAGTTTGCCGACAACATGAAACCCCATTGACAGTCGGGGGGAATTTCCGTCTTTTCGACCAGCGTGGCCGGAGAATTTCACACTCCTCCTCCGGCAGGTTTTAAAGTGGGTATTGTATGAAATTGAAGGAATGAGGTTCCCTCAGGGAGCCTGGCCCCTCCGACCAAGCAACAGTTATATTGCTGGGGCAGGCAAGGCCTTGGACAGAAAGACAATCTTGCCTTTTGGCCACCTAAGGGCCTTTTCCCACCCAGCCTCAATTTTTGGGCTGGCGGGAGTATTGACTGTGCATGGTGGAAGTCTGAAAATCAACAGACTTAGATCTCGGTTGGGAAGGTTTTGGGACACTTCCATTAGAAGCCCCATTCTGAACTCGGGAGTCTCTCCCTTCAGGTCTAATTAAGATCCAATTTCTTGTAATGGTCCCAAAACAGTCTTTAGGCCCCTCATTATCATATGCAAAGGAGCTAACACCTGTTTTAGGTGGACACCTGAGAAATGGTCTAATGGGCAATTCCCGCATCCTTGAGGCACATGACATTGTGTCCCCAAATTAATTCTTATTGGGCCCATTTTATACCTGTAAGCAGAGCAACTTAGACCAATTTCTACAGTGGCAATATTTACCTAATATTTCCCATGAGTGAAGAAGGTTGATGTGCAAGATGTTTCCAGCAGGAGGATTTAAATCCAATTAGAAATTAGAACAAGTTTTAGTTCAGTTGAGGGATATATTTTACTCTGTGCTTAATTTAGATGAATAGGCAATGCAACATAACCGAAACTGGGGCAAGCCCAAGTTTACAAAGATGGGGTAAAGGGATTATAAGGCTGTATTTACATGCAGTGGAGAATTTGCTGATGCACTGCTCCATGGAGCAGTAGGAAAAGGAGTTATGTCCATCAGCTCTCAATGTAGCTGTCTGCAAAGGCCAACGAGAAGAATATGCCTCAATATGAAATGGAGTGAAAAGATGGGATAAATTCCAAAGAGATGTTTAATGTGCTAAAGATGATAGTTTAAAAACTCTTTTCATTGTGATGTGTATTAATACAGAATTAATCCCAAATCCTGGATTCAGTTCTGGAGGACAGAAAACAGTGCAGGATCAAATTTCACATGATTCAGATAAAACCGCTGTCAAATAAAAATATTACAAATAAAAGCATTGCTGATGCCATAGAAAATAAATATTAGAAATTGGCATAAAAAAGACCATGCAAGAGATTCAGATGATTTAATAAGACAATAATACACCAGCAAGACAAGGTCACTTCACTCTGAGGTGATTATGTCCTCTAACTCCAACATTCCACCATCAGTTGTTTTACAAACAATTGCTATTTTAGCTGGTAGTTTATCTGAACGTTTCATTGTTCAGAGTTCCAGTGTGTCTGTACTTGTACTGCAATATTCAAAGGGAGTATTAAGCTCCTTTACGTCATCATTAATACCTAATTATCAGGAAGCCATTGCAGTGCATCATGAGCTACCTCAATGCACTGTCTGTCATACTATTATTATATCAGTGAGTGACAGTGTCTTTACTGAGCACCGTGCTTCACTCGAGAAGCAGACCCATACCTGAGCACTTCCAAAGGATGAGGGAAACACCAAAGTAATGAATTGTCACCACTTTTCAGTAAATGAACAATTTCATTAGCTCTACATGTGGGTAATTTGCAACAATAATAAGTCAATCATCATACAGCAAATAACCTTAAATGTTACACAATATAAATAGTAACAAACTAATATGCAACATCAATCTAACAAAGGGAGAGTGTTAAGGACCTTTTAGTAAGGGCCTCTTTAAAGAGATGCCATCCTTTGTGAACCTGGCCTCTGTCTACCCTCAAGCAATAAATGAGGTCCTCAAAATCTGCAATCATTAGCATCTCATTTCACCATAAACCAAGCCTAGTAGGAACTACAGTTTTCCAGTACAAAGTAATCACTTTAATTGTCCGAGACTGGACTCTCTATGATGGTTGCTGGTGTGGTAAACATGCTGTGTAAACATGCAGATATCCACTCCATCTGACGAAGGGGCAGCGCTCAGAAAGCTAATGGCATTTGCTACCAAATAAACCTGTTGGACTTTAACCTGGTGTTGTTAAAACTCTTACTATGGTAAACATGCATCAGCATTGGGTATACAAAATAGATGTTGGCCTGAATTTATACAATGTGATTCTATCATTTGATTCTTGAGTCAGGAAGGGCATTTATTATAGGCAGAAGGGAAACTCTGAAGATTCTATGAAATATCATAACATTCAAGGATATGGGTCAAGTACGGGAAAATGGGATTAGTGTGCATTTAGTGGTCGTTGTTGTTGGTCCAGACATGTTGGGCCGTAGGGCCTTTTCTACGCTGTATGACTCTATGGCTGGAATTTTACCGCCTCGCCGCCCCAGAATCGGGGGTGGGCGAGGCTCGCAGAATGGCATTCTCCGCTGGCCTCAGGCTTTGGGTGAGCGAGGCGGTAAAGTTCTAGCATATGACTCTATGGGGGGAATTTTACCATTTTGAGTCTAAGTGCCAGATCTGGGCGTCAAATAGATCCGCGCCTGGAATCCTCTTTCCAGCGCGCCAATACGCATTTTGCCGGCTCCGGCCCGATCCGCACTGTGTGCGGGGCTTAGCGCTGGCGGACCGATCAGAACTCTGAACTGCGCATGCGCAGTTCGAAAAAAATCTGACAGCGCACCCGGACGCGGAAAAAAAAGCAGAAAGCGGAGAGAGCGGCTCTCTGACGATCATCCTCTGGTCGGGGGTGAGGGAGGGGTGGGGGGGAGGGGGTGTGACCGATCATCCCCGGGGGTGGGAGGGGGGGAGGGGGTGTGACCGGTCATCCCCGGGGGGGGCGTGGGGGGGGGGGGGGGGCAGGAGGAGAGAGGGTGTGACCGATCATCCCCTGGGGGGGAGGGGGTGTGATGTCTCATCCTCTGGTCGGGGGGGGTTCCGCTGCCTGTCTGCGGCTGATCCCTCCTGGCACCATCACTGGTACACTATTAGCCACAGCCATCTCTCCCGCACCTGCAGGGAAGAGTAATCTGTGGCTGGTAGTGTACCAGTGATGGTGCCAGGAGGGATCGGCCGCAGACTGGCAGCGGAACCCCCCCCAACCAGAGGATGAGACGTCACACCCCCTTTCCACCCTCCCCCCAGGGGATAATCGGTCACACCCCCTCCCCTTCCTCCCCCAGGGGATGAGACGTCACACCCCCTCTCCTCCTCCCACCCCCCTCCCACCCCGACCAGAGGATGACCTGGGTCAGAGAGCCGTTGCAGTCTTCGGAGGTTGCAGCAGTGACTTCAGACTTTTGTTTTGCAGGTCGGTAACAGCGCGGATGCGGATCGGGCCAGAAGACGGTAAAGTGGGATTTGGCGGTAGAGTTGGGCGCGTGGTTCATTAAGTTGATTTAAATGCATGTAAATGCATTTAAATCGTCGGGCCACCCAATTCGGGCGCGGGTCCGGCCCGCGCCCGAATCGGGTGTCAGTAAAGCAGCGATCTGCTCGGAATCGGGGGCAGATCGCGGTATAGGCCCGACGCCCAACTTTACCGCGATTTCACGCCCAAAAACGGGCGCGAAATTTTGGTAAAATCAGGCCCTATGGGTGGGATTTTCTGGCCACACTTGCCCCAAGGTCGGAAAATCCTGCCCGAGGTAAACGGACTTTTGCATGGTCCATGTCCTGCCCACTACGATTGCTGTGGACAGGACGCAGGACAGGAAAATTCCACCCTGTGACTCGATTTGATACGTTTAAATTAATAAAAAAATTCATGAGCTCCATGACAGCATTGCTGAATCAGAGGGTGGACCACCCCTTAAATGCATGCTTTTTTTATAGTATAGTACTTGCTTTACATTTATCCCATCCAATTTTTTTCTTTTTGATTTATTGGTCTGAGCCTTTATCTCTTTGTGCAAGAGACAAAATGACCCTGACAGCAGCTCAGTGACTTGGGATCATATTCACAGAAGGTATTTGCACTAGGAGAAACTGCTTTGAAAGAGATCAATGAGGACCATCTCCTATTCCATTAGCTCGGTGTCCAGACAATCAGCTGGCTATTTAACTGGGTAGAGACAAACCATTAGACATAATCACTTGAACATTGGAACCCCAACTGAGGGAGGAAAAACCACCATGACCTAATTATGGTAACTGGAATGCACAAGATCCGACCATATTTCTGTCAATGCGCAGTTGAAAAGAGAAAGCCCTGTGACAAGACAACCTTTCGTCTGTTACCTTTTTTTTCAGAGTAGCACAAGCAACTGAGATGCTGAAGGAACAAAATCTTGAACAGGTTCCTTCCCTTTCTCTTGGGTTTCATCCAACTTGCAAGCTGGATGATTTTAACTATCCAAGTGCCACAGTAAGAGATTGTAAATGGAACCCAACCCAGTGCTGTTGTCTCCAGAAGAACAGATAAATTAACTGTCTACAGCTTTAAACTACCTTGATGCCAAAAACAGCTGGACTGCCAAGCTTAGCCTAAAGCTAGCTGAGTCATAAACCTTCACGAGCCACATATATCCTTTCATTTTACAGGCCTCTATATTAATTAATCTATCATTCCCATGCTGTGTGTGTGTGTGTGTATCTGTGTTTGTTTGCCTGAGTCCGTGTTTGCATGCTTGTATGTGCGTGGTGTGTGAAAGTCAGACCGTTTTAGACATGATTAGGTAGAAAAGGGGATATCCTCTTTTCTCTTTTAAAAAGCAAGAAAATCGATCTGAATTTGTATTTTATGGTGACTACAGATAAACAGTTAAACTCTCATGGATTTGGTAAAAATACCCTTAAAAATAATTGTTGTGGTCAAACAAGGAGAAGGCAAGAGGAGAGATATTCAACCCTTCTCACCTGATCATAACATTTGTGTCCTTTTTCCAATCCCAATTTGTTATTTCTCATTAATACCACAACTTCAACCACCTCATTCCTTCCCTATCATTTCTACATACGTGATCTGATGCATTCCCTGCACTTGTGCCAGAGAAAGGTGCAACCCAGGCACAATCCAATTATGTAGCTTAAAATATCATACAATTCTGGGTATAATTTTTGGATGTAAGTATAACTACAAAATGACCAAGTCTCCTTGATCTTTTGCATCAACCCAACTGAATGAATCTCTGCCCACAACTGACAATGCCCAATGCCAGTTTCATCCAGTCATGCCTGTTGGATGACTCTTCACATTGCAACTAGATTTTACAGGGCTGGAGGAAAGAATGCAATTCTTCTGGTGAAGCGTGACTTTTTGAGTATCTTTTAAAAATATTACCAGTGCGATTTGAGTT
Source organism: Mustelus asterias (assembly GCF_964213995.1). Lineage (NCBI taxonomy): Eukaryota > Metazoa > Chordata > Chondrichthyes > Carcharhiniformes > Triakidae > Mustelus > Mustelus asterias. The sequence goes on along the minus strand of NC_135801.1, from coordinate 135,959,834 downwards.
TCTGTGATCTGTTGTGTTAGTTTAAAAGCCATTGCACTGTATGCTGGAAGCTGCTCATGGCCCCAGATTGAATTAATCATTAATGAGATCATCTGTAGGCCTTCACGGAGGCTTTTTGAGTTCCAGACATGCGCTACACTCTGGGTGAAAAAGGTTTTCCTCGTGTCTCTTCTAATCCTTCTCCCAGTTACCATAAATCCTTGGTAATTGACCCCTGAGCTAGGGAAACAAGTCCTTTCTCTCTGCCCTATATCGGCCGCTCAGAATTAACACAATTAATTTACCACGACGACAATATTTTTATTTCACTTGTAAAGTTTTCTGCACACCATGATAACAAACATTAGTCAGATGAAATGGAAATAATCTTCCCCCACGTGAAAGGTTGATTTGGCAGGCAGACCTCGACCTAACTTTCTCACATCTCCTTTCACCTCCTCCTGGGCCATGATCTCACCAGGGAACATCTTCAAGACCGCTATTGATTTTATCTCCACTTCCCTCCACATTCTCCAACCTCATAGTCCCCCAAACCCAAACACTTCTACTTCTACATCCTTCTCAAGTTCCACCAGCTGGTAAACCCAATGTTTCAATTTGTTCATATCCTTCAGAAGAGATTTCTTTCTAACTCAACTCAGTGGGGGGTTTGAGTTTGAGAGGAGCAGATGGGGGGCTTGAGTTGGGGGGGGGTTCAGGTCACCCTCATGCATGTGTGGTGTGGGGGGTTACCAATTATTTGTGGTAGGGGAGGAAGGATGCTCCCCTTTGGTGAGGGTTGGTGGTGCCCTTCGTATCAGTGGAGGGGGGGCACCATTTCATTTTTTACAGCGGTGGGGGGCCAGTTTCTGAGTGTGAAGTTCAGGCCACTGGTCTCGGAACAGCAGGACTGGCTGGCGGGTTGCTCGAAAAGGAGTTTGTTTGCATCTTTCAGGTGGGTGAATCCCACCTGAAAGACACTGCTAATGCCAGTGGAAAACACTCTTGTTTTCCCACCAGTGGGGACGTTTAGTCCCAATTTGGGAGAATTGGGCCCATAATGTCTTAATGATGAGCGGTGGCATAGAAGGAAAGAAAAGGAAATAAATCTACCCTCCAGATCACACTACTTCATGGGACATTCTGCCACATGTGGGATGAGAATTGTTCTGTTCCGTTCAGTGTGAATTTCGCCCCCATCTTCTCTTTGGACCTTTTGCCATCTTCACTTTATGGCAGTGGCAGAAACCCATGATCCTGAATTGAGGTAAACTGGTGATATGCTTCTTCTGAAATATCAGGAAAATGGATAGTGGATGACTGGTTCAATACAACCTGGATTATATTTTTCGTCAAAGTAACTGTCTGACATACTTGACATGCAACTTTTACTGTAAGTTCTCAGCCCGTGACTTTCTGAAATATCATAAAGTAAATTATTTTACTATGTGACATGCATGAAAAATTCACAGACATGTACTTAATGGAATCCGTTTCCCATTTTATAATCTTGTGCAAAATATTGCAAATTCAAAGACAGGACAGTTGCTTTTTTTGTACTTGGTTATAAAGCCCAGTGGAACACATCAGTAGCTCAGCGAAACATTCATTTCCCTGTGTACATACCCCATATTTGTTTTCAGTCTGAGGAAATTTTTACTGCAAGGTTGTAATTATTCTATGTTGGAGCAATGATTTTCCTGCTTTGTGTATGTCCACAGACACAACGTGAGATACAACTCAGGTTAGAAAAAAAAGTTCTGGATGAATCATTTTCTTGTCAATGCTGCCCTTACTCACAGATGTGGGAAAGTGTTTTAGAGCTATAAATAGCATACAAAATTCACGAATAGTTAATTGCAGCATATTAAACTGAAAGTCATATTTATATTCAGCATGATTGAAATTCCATTAGTCGTGTATACATAAGAACATATGGACGAGGAGCAGGAGTAGGTAATTCAGCCCCCCAAGCCCGCTCCGCCATTCAATACGATCATGGCTGACCTTGTCTTGGCCTCAACTCCATTTTCCTACCCATGCTCCATAACTCATCAACCGGTGCAGTCAATGGGCCGAATGGTCTCCCTCTGCACTGTAGGGATTCTGTGATTACTAATTAAAAATCTGTCTACCTCCTCCTCAAACTTACTCAATGCCCCAGCATCCACCTCACTCTGAGGTAGCAAATTCCTCAGATTCACGACCCGTTGAGAGAAGTAATTTCTCCTCATCTCTGTTTTAAATCTGCCACTTCTTATCGTAAAACTATGACCTATAAATCTAACAAACATTGATCAGCATTCTTTGATTCTCAAATATGTACTTGGCTGCCCCCCCACCACCACCACCCCCCTTCCCCCTCCCCCCCCCACCACCACCCCCCTCCCCCCCCCACCACCACCACCCCCTCCCCCTCCCCCACCACCACCATCCAACCACCAACTTGTTTTGTTTTTAATTAATGATGCATTTACTTGACAAACAGTGAGATGGCAGCAAAACGCAGAAAAGTGCTTACAGATTAACCTCTGGCTATAGTCAGTTTCCAAACGTGAGTATGTGTACCTAACTAATTCATGTGGGTTACAATGGGAAACAGATGTTTGCTCATTCGAAGCATATAAATGGGTACAGAAAGTGTACAGAGCAGCACATATGCAGATGGTCAGTACGTTTCGAGTTAAAACGTCACATAGAGATTACACCTGAGTCCAGGTTTCTGGTCCAGCAGAAGGAGTTGAAACAAAAATGACTGCAATATCACATTAACGGCACATCGGTCACACAGCCAGAACCTACAAATCTTTTCACTTCAAAATACTAACAAAACGTCCTGTTAACCGTAACCACTGCAATTCCAAGCACACAGTCACACAGATGCAGTCACACAGACTGGTGCCACGATTGACCCCTGAATATCTGCTTTGTAATGTTACTGCAGCATGAAGGAATTGAGAAAAGAGCTGCGCGCATACATCATAAGAAGGTAATAAGGCATTACAAGACCAACTTCACACTCAGCTTGTCCACCAAGGGCTTTTTTTCATTGACAACAATAACCCAATGTTTTGGTAGGCAGGCTCCAGTCCACTTAGCAAGTGAGGCGGCATGGGTGGAATGCCAGGTATGTCTACAGAGCAGCACAACGCAGGCAGGCTGACGCCAGGAGAGAATAGGCAGGTACCTATTGAATTACAGGATTTCTACAAATCTAATCCACATGTAATGTGAGACTCATTATATATCCAGCCTCAGCCAGAGTGCAGGACGACAGGAGACGTGTGTGACCCATGGGCAGTGATCCCAGCTAAGTAGCTGTCTGAAGGCGGCTCGGCCCTGGGAGAGAGTTTTCTTCTTTCTCAGGGAAGGTTACACGAAGCATGACAACTGCTTGTTTTGTGCTCACCAGGCAAGCAAATACCTCCCAGCTCTCCACCTCCTTTTTTTGAAGCAATTGTTGTCACACTTCCTTTCCTCTGCAAAATGCCTCGAGATACCGAAGCTATCCTGTGGTGCTTGACACGGGTTGACTGGCTGTCAGGGTGCTGCTCCAGGCTGTCAGATACCTGAATCTCATCACTTCTCACACTTTGGAAGCCTTTTCTTCTCTCCAACCCCTTTGGTGTGGCCTCCCTCACCCAACCTCTGTGGTAGGTAAGGACAGAGAGAAAAAAAGACATGTGAATTAAACACTAGACTCCGTGCACAACTCTCAAAGGCGGCAAGCTGAATCTGCACGAACAAGAATGTGAAGGATGATCTGTATTAACCTCTTCCACACAGGCAATACTTCGGATTTGAACTCTTCCCCCACCCCTGCCATATGTTTAAATGGGTGTCCTCAAGCTAACTATTATCTAACTTATTTTAGAAGCTGCACTCAGAGGCAAATCTAGATGATGTTGCGAAGATATCCGAAGATAAAAGGAATTCTGATATCACTGATATTCTTTTAACAAAATGTATTTCTTAGCAATATTTTGGTGTCATATCGGGACATTTTAAAAACCGACTGATAGGTCAGCAATATATTATTTTTGCTCATTTGTCTCCAACCAGTAAATATCTAATTGTTATTATTTACTCACGACCATACTGCTATAATTTGTGTGTAAAATAAAACGGATTTGTTACAGAACGTTAACATTGTTCCACTATATTTTGCATAAAATATGCATCTTGTGAAGAGGTGTGCTTTCAGTATTTGCCTGTGGACTTCTGTTTTAGCACGCTAAGATTCATTACACATTTATCTGAATAGTCTTTGCAGATTTCACTAAATAGGAAAGCATACTATTGTACAGCACAATAATAAAAGGGGTATGGCAACCCGAACCACATAACAGGAAAGGAGTGCTTTACTTGGAAGTAATATATTGCATGCTGATAGAATTTTCTGTAAAAAAAATATACATTCCAGCAATTATAGAATTTTAATAGACTTTATTACCTTTGAGATCATTACCAGGAATAACATAGAAACCCTACAATGCAGAAGGAGGCCATTGAGCACGTCGCAACTGCACCAACATTAATCCCACCCAGATGCTATCCCTGAAACCCCACATATTTACCCTGTTAGTCCCCCTGACACTAAGGGGCAATTTAGCATGGCCAATCCACCTAACCCACACATCTTTAGAGTGTGGGAGGAAACTGGAGCATCCAGAGGAAACAGGCATGGGGAGAATGTGCAAACTCCAAACAGACTGTTACCCGAGGCCAGAATTGAACCCAGGTCCCTGGTGCTGTGAGGAAGCCCTTCACGTCCGGTGGGAAGATATGCCCCCAAAATCTTCTGCCCGTCAACTTATTAATTATACATCAGCGAGGAGATCAGCGATTCTTGTGGCATTGTTGGCAGGAACATGATCGTAGTCAAGGTCGCAAAGGTCATAGCACCATATTTAAATGGTTCATGGACAGACATTCATGAACAGACATTCATTGCAGGCCAGGGACTCTGCACTACTCATGCAGAGTAGTTGTGGCCGCAGCTCATATTGGAGAAGCTGGCAGATGTGAGCAACCACATCCTGGGACATACAAAGGTGCATGCGGTAGTGGCTTTGTATCACCTCCAGGCTAAGAATGCTGCCGGTGCTACACCCATGTTCAGACCAGTGCTCGCTGTTGCATGGTTCATGTTCGCCAGCATTGCAAACTTCGAGAGGCACCTACGGCTCAGTCCCTTGCTCCCCCAGACCCTGTACCAACTGGTAATGGGTCCTCATTCTCCTCATCTGAATGAGAGCCATAGTCAAGGCAAGGTTGCCTACAGCATGCATCATCTCCACCTCAGAGGATGTGTGAACAAATTGTTGGGACAAATCTCGTGAACATGTCCTTTACAGGTTTCCCTCCATCTCAAAGTCAGCAGACCAGTGTTACACCCTCCACCTTAACCTCCATCTAGACATGGAAACCCATTCCATCCCTTTCACAAGGTTCACAAGAATGATTCCTGGAATGAAGAGCTTGTCATATGAAGAACAGTTGAGGGCTCTGGGTCTGTACTCAATGGAGTTTAGAAGGATAAGGGGGGATCTTATTGAAACTTACAGGATACTGTGAGGCCTGGATAGAGTGGACGTGGAGAGGATGTTTTCACTAGTAGGGAAAACTAGGACCAGAAGGCACAACCTCAAACTAAAGGGATGATCCTTTAAAACAGAGATGAGGAGGAATTTCTTCAGCCAGAGAGTAGCGAATCTGTGGAACTCTTTGCTGCAGAAGGCTGTGGAGGCCAGGTCATTGAGTGTCTTTAAGACAGAAATAGATAGGTTCTTGATTAATAAGGAGATCAGGGATTATGGGGAAAAGGCAGGAGAATGCGGATGAGAAAAATATCAGTATGATTGAATGGTGGAATAGACTCAATGGGCTGAGTGGCCTAGTTCTGCTCCTATGTCTTATGGTCGTATAGTCTTATGGTCTTTCAGGAAAAAGATATCCTCGAGGACCAGAGAAGGTTCTTCTCCGCTTTCATGCATGACTGCATATGGAGACATTGCTCTTTGACCTGGGTGATCATGGCAATGTACAAGAAGCCCCCCTCTGACATCATTTCACCTGTATGTACTACCTTTGAATCTCTATTTAGAGACCATTGCCATGGCAGCAGAGAAAGGCTAAACATTTGAGCCCTTGTCAGCCATTACCATTCACCCAGGAAGATCGAAGTTTGGAATCACAGATTGGCTGCCTTCCACCAGTCTTGCCCCTTGGAGGCATTCCGCCTCCCCCCCACTGCCTTGGTCCATGTCTCTGACTGTAGTTGGTAGCACATGGCACAGAACAATAGACAGCTCCAAATTTTGCTGGGATCTCCATGTTATGAGACTTCTGAATTGGGAACAAACTTCTGCATTGTGGCCTTCATCATAGGGAGGAGAACACAGGTGAGTATCTCTAATATCCTGTTCCCTCATAATTATTAGGGTGTCTCTTTAGTCAGTCACATGTGTTGACCTTGAACACCACTCACCCAAAGAGAGCCTTCTCCAGCTCGAGTGATCTCACTGACCAACAGCGTGTTCAAGGTCAGATTAGGAAAATGGTGAATGTCATCTTTCAAACTCATTGTCCCCTTCTATCCTACTCCTTCACTCACCAACATCCCCTATCATCCCTGACCCACCTTTATCACCACTTCTCTCACCTCTATTACTCTTGAACCACCTCCCATGACTACGGACCCTATCACTATCCACTTCATTCCCCTCAGAGTCAATACCCATTAGAGACCTCATCTTCACCCTAATCCTGACCGTCCTGTAATCTGAGCCACCTGTCTTGTCCACCTCTTTGACCGTCCCCTTCCTCCCCCCCAACCCATTGGATCTAAACTTACCAGACTCTCACCCTGGACTACAAAACTATCCCATCCCACTCTCCCCTCTGACTGCGACTATTCCTATTACAGTACCCTGAGGTCACCCATCAGGACCCCACTGTTGACACTGCTGACCCCCTCCCATGTGGATACTCCACACATCCCCCCCCCCCCCCCCCCCGGTAAACCAGCCTCACCAACACTGCCTTTGATCCACACTTACACCCTACCCTTTCCTCTTCCAGTCTTCACCTGCCTCCCATGTCCAAGCTTGATGCAACAAATTCCATCACCAATGAGTGAAGCCATGCAAGATCCCCAAGAAGACAAAAGAAACATCTACTGACCTCCAATCCATAGAAGAGGTGAAGGTAGCCAGATGCACACCACTTACATATCATTGTCAAACTGAACTGAAATTCTCACTGGTGGAGAACTTAATTTGAAGGATGAACTTAATTCCAGTGAGGTGGCCTTTTAATTAGCATGTAAGAGATGCTAATGAATGCAAATGGGTTCCCTGACAATGTTTGTTAGGAGGCTGAACCCACCTTTAACGCACCTTGGATGTCAGGAAAACAAACTTTGTGCTCTTTATCCTGCCATTGGGTAACAATTTTTGCCTCCTCCCAAATAAAGGGTTGCCACCGACCACGCTTCCTGCCATTGGTGGGAGTGTGAAATTCTACGCAGACCTGCGTTTTTGAAAAACAAGACACTCTCATTCACTACATTTACATTGCTTCACCTACATAATCCGTTATAAAAACAAACATTTAATTTGACTGCTTAATCCCTTAATAAGCATTTCAGTCAAGTGCTTAATCCCCAATGCCACTTCAAAGAGCTGGTAACAACCTGCAGCTGTCAATCAAACTGTGAAGTGCAGGCACCCCACTGTGATAATGTAAGGTTCTTAAGTCAGTCATGCAGCACCAATGTCTGAGGTTTATGTCAATAGCAAAATAGAAAGCAAGGAAATCTTTAACACTCAACAATTTTTTTCAAATATTTAAAGGACAGGAGTTTAAAATGACTTGACAGCTTGACAGTTACAGGCACATGCACAGACACACACATAGGCACAGGCACACTCACAAGCAAAGATGCATGCACAGGTGCAGGCACATGCACAAGCACAGGCATATGCGCAGGTGCATGCGCAGGCACATGCACAGATGCACACATATGGGATGGCATGGTAGCACAGTGGTTAGCACTGCTGCTTCACAGCGCCAGGGGCCCGGGTTCGAGTCCCGGCTTGGGACACTGTGTGGAGTTTGCACGTTCTCCCCATGTCTGTGTGGGTTTCCTCTGGGTACTCCGGTTTCCTCTCACAGTCTGAAAGACATGCTGGTTAGTTGCATTGACCCGAACAGGCGCCGGAGTGTGGCGACTCGGGAAATTTCACAGTAACTTCATTGCAGTGTTAATGTTTGATTCCAAGCAAGATTTTTACTAGATCTGTGACAGAGAATTTGTGCTGTTTCAATGGCAGAATGCCATTCTGATGTACCAACAGCAGCAGAAACAGAAAGGCCAGGTCTGATGGTGAGTAAACCCTAGAACCTCTTAAAGATATCACTGCCTTTTGTCAAATTTGGTGAGCTTATTTCCAGTTTACCACTTACATTCTCTGAATGCTGAGTGTTGTTGAATGTGTATTTATACTTGGTTAATTTGGAATAGAACAGATTACTATTTGGGAATTGTACCACACTATGCTAATGATTCAGCCACCTTATCAACCAAGAAAGCATCGCCCATATCCTTGACATTCTTACAGGGATTCTCCTGGCTCTTCTAGCAATGGAACATGAGGAGGAAAATGATCACTAACAACAGCAGAACGAATCACAGATGAATTGGAACAAGAGACACAGCACTGGACTTGTCATCACCTTTGAGCAACAACATGCTTGTAAATTGAGACAAGGATTAATCCAAACCCACTTCACCTAAGTAGTCACCTAAGAAACATCATTAGATTAGGTTCTGACTGACTACACGCCAACACAATTCATGTTCAAGCCTCAGTATTCCTTTGTCACCATTAATAGACAACTACTGAGGCATGATTGGGCAATAACTTCAAAGGCAGTGTATCTGGGGAACCTCCAAAAAATGCGCTGTGAAACGAGTAATCCAGAGTCCCAGCGTTCGAATCCCACCATGGTAGATGGTAAAATTTGAATTCAATAAAACTCTGCAATTAAAAGTTTAATGATGACCATGAAACTGTTATCGATTGTTGTAAAAACTCGCCTGATTCACTAATGCCCTATCAGGAAGGAAATCTGTCTGGCCTACATGTGACTCTAGATCCACAGCAATGTGGTTGACTCTCAAATGCCCTCAGAGATGGGCAATAAATGGCCCAGCCAAGGACACTCAAATCTCATGAATGAATAAAAAAGTTCTCCAGAAAATATTAGCAAAATTAAAACCACTTAAGACCATAAGAATTAGGGACAGGAGTAGACCTTTTGGCCCCTCAATTCAATAGGATAATGGCTGATCTGACATTCTTCATGTTCACTTTCTTGCCCTTTCCCCGTAACCCTTTGATTCTCTTATTGATCAAAAATCTATCTATCTTAGCCTTAAAAAAACAGAGACTCATATTCCTATACTCACCAGCACATGGCACTGGGAGTAATCAACCAGAGATTACAACCTTTGAGGTCCTACTTTTCAATTTGCCATCCAGCTCTTTAAACATTTTCTGCAAGACCTAATCCCTCTTTTTACCTGTGTCGTGGGTACCAATGTGAACCATGACCTCTGAGTGTTCATGCTCCCCCTTCAGAAGTCCCTGGAACCTTTCAGTAATATCCTTGACCCTAGCACCAGGGAGGCAACACTTCATCCTGGAATCATGTCTGCAGCTGCAGAAATGCCTGTCTGTATACTATAGAGTCCCCTACCATTATTGCTCTTCCATTCTTACTCCTCTCCCCTTGTGCAGCTAAGCCACCCGCGGCGCCGTGAACATGGCTCTGGTTGCACTCCCCAGAGCAACTGTCACTCTCACTGCTTCCTAACACAGAAAACGTTTTTTGAGTGAGGTGCACTCTGAGGCCTTCCTGACTACCTGCCTGCCTCCCTGCTTCTGACTGATGGTCGCCCATTCCCTCTCTCACTGCACTTCCTTAAGCTGCAGGGTGGCCACATCTAAAAATGTGCTATCTACAGATCTCTCAGCCTCACCGCTGTGCCTCTAGCAGATAGCTCCGAGACCTGTAAAAATGCACGGGAAGAAGGTAAGGGACCATGCTAACACTATTAATCAGAAGAGAGTCTGTCTCCAACAACAATATCAATTGAGTTCTCTTTCATATTCCAGCCTTGTGGTAAAATATGCCTCTCCAGGATAGCTTTACAAAGCTATCTAAATGTTCATTAGTGATGTGGCTACTTTTAAAACACTTTATGCTGGGAAGCAATTATCAAAGGATTGGAAAGAAAGACAATGAATAATTAATTCCAAACCTGCCAAAAGCGCAGCTACTTCCTCTGCATCGTTGCTCATGTAGAATGTATCCGCCAAGATCTTCACTCACACTTGGAGGTAGGCAAAATAACACTTACAGCTTGTAAAATCTCAAAGGCTTCTCTCCCCTGTCAGTAATCCTCAGCTGACTCTTCCTTGCTCTAACCTATGATATTATGTGCTGATGCTGCACTGCGGGTTATCGCTAGGATACCTGAACTCGATGACAATTCCAAAAAAGCATTTGCAGCAATGTTAGATGCAAAGCTATTTAAACCATTAAACTTTCTTTGACAAATTCTCCTCTCCAAAAACAAATCCTCAACACACAATTTGAAAATATTTCCTATACGTCACTCATAAATATACTGCCCTCGATATGTCTGCTAATTGTGGACACAATTTGTTTTGAGTACTTTTCCTTTTGTAATGTAGTTTTACCAAAGGGATTATGACAGTCAGTTTACAAATGCTCTGAATGAAATGTTTGGGTCCTTTCAGCTTAAGAACACCATTTGGCGCCAGTAGACAAACAATGCTTCTCACTCACCTGCTATCTCACCCTACTTAGTTTCCACTTCTTGTTCTTTTTGAAAGTACTACAATTCCTCCATTATGATTCATCCTGGGAGGAACTGGTTTGTTTGGCTTTTAAGCTGTTGATGTTTTTGGATATTATTTTTCTGTCATGGGAATTTCAGAGTCTATATTTTTAACATTTGTACAGTTCAGTTTCAGTCACTGAAATAGATTATATTGTGAGGAACGGTTATATAGTTCAGTTATTACAAACAGTAAACAAAGAAAAGTACAGCACAGGAACAGGCTGCTCAGCCCTCCAAACCTGTGCCGAAGTTACCTTTAAAAAGTTAATAAGTCTATAAATGATCGGATTCATTTTAATGAAAGTTGCTAATTGCAAACATTTCCATCACAGATAGAAACCGATTCTGGAGGCTTTTGGGCATAATATTCACAAAATTGCAGAATCACAGAATTGTTACAGTGCAGAAGGAGGCCATTTGACCCCTTACACCGGCTTTCCAAACGAGCATTGTTAGTGCCATTCCATTGCCTTTTCCCCATCCTTTGCACATTGTTTAGCAGAAATCATAGAAATCATAGAAACCCTACAGTACAGAAAGAGGCCATTTGGCCCATCGAGTCTGCACTGACCACAATCCCACCCAGGCCCTACCCTCATATCCCTACATATTTTACCCACTAATCCCTCTAATTTCTATTCTAGTTTCTATTCAAGTAATCATCTAATACCCTCTTGAATGCCTCGATTGAACATCCACCACATTTCCAGTTAGTGAATTCCAGACCCAAACCACTTATTGTGTGCAAACGCTTTTTCTCACATCACATTCAAATCCATAGCACCTGTTTTTTGGATGCATTGGGTTCCCTTACAGGTACTGAGCCTTGCAGGCTTTCCCATGAAGCAGGGTGCCATTAATTAACTTTATGAAACACTGGTTTGGCCTCAACTGGAGTATTCCATCTAGGAAAAGACAGGAAATTGGGACTGTGCTCGTGAAGAGAGATAGCACTGACATGCTGAGAAAAATGTCCTCCTTCTGTGCTGCAACCATTCTATGATTTTATGATTCTACGACTGCATTCATGTCACTTTGTGGGTGCCACATATCAACTCCGACATATGCTAAAAAAAAGATATTCCGTTCTTCCAAATAGTGAGGCTGTTGAGTAAGCATATACACAGAATCATGCAGGTAATACCTGCAATTCTGGCAGCAGTCATGATGCCTTCGTTCTCTGGCAATCCATTCTACCATCCACATTCGAGCCATTACAACAAACAAGAGGATTAGTGCTAGGTGACAAAGGCTGATGACATGACTCATGACTCTGCTCCATGTACACGTAGTCGGTATTCATACAATGAAAGCATTGCTTCCACATAAAACATGACAGGGTGGAAATGCTTCGTCTGCCTTGTCTGTACTAGAGGAGCCAGCAATACTCGGCACAGCAGATGTCAAGATTCCTCAAAGTCTGCTGGATGCTGCACAATGTTGCCAACATGAAGGGATAGCCCATGAAACCAGCTAAATGACTTGCAGCTCAGAAACTGCAGCTGTGAGGAGAATGCAGAGAAGCTTCAGACAAGACTCTGGACAAGTACAGTGCGTGGCAAAATGCATGGCAGATTCAGCATAATATTCATAAATGTGAGGTTATCCACTTTGGTAGCAAAAACAGGAAGGCAGATTATTTAAATGGCTATAAATTAAGAGAGCAGAATGTACAACGAGGCCTGACTGTCCACCTATACCAGTTGCTAAAAATAAGCAGCAGATGCAGCGGGTGGTGAAGAAGGCAAATGGTATATTGGCCTTCGTAGCAAGAGGATTCGAGTACAGGAGCAGGGATGTCTTGCTGCAATTATGCAGGGCCTTGGTGAGGCCACACCTGGTTTTGGTCTCCTTATCTGAGGAAGGATGTCCTTGCTATAGAGGGAGAGCAGCAAAGATTTATGACACTGATTCTTGGGATGGCGGGACTGACGTGTGAGGAGAGATTGAGTCAGTTAGGATCATATTCGCTGGCATTTAGAAGAATGAGGGGGGTTCTCATAGAAACTTATAAAGTTCCAACAGGACTAGACAGGATAGATACAGGAAGGATGTTCCTGATGCTGGAGGTGTGCAGGACCAGGGGTCATTGACTCAGGATACAGGGTAAAAATTTTAGGAGAAATTTCTTTACCCAGAGTGGTCCAACCTGTGGAATTCACTACCATAGAAAGAAGTTGAGGCCAAAACATTGCATGTTTTCAAGAAGAAGTTAGATATGGCTCTTTGGGCGAGGGGATCAAAGGATCAGGTTATTGAGTTGGATCGTCAGCCTGATTAAAATGAATGGCAGACCAGACTAACAGTGGCCTCCACCTGCTCCTATTTTCTATGTTTCTATGAAACAGCAGAATGAGGTAAGAGAAGGAAAACAATGAATTGAAGGAAGAGAGGAGACAGCCGAATCAGTCCCTTTCTGGTCAGACCATCTATGGTCAACTCATTTGGTTGTGGTAAACATAACCTCGATTCTCCATTCACCAACCCTACATTCTCTCAGTCACTAACCAGCACAGCATCAGCTTAGCTACAATTCATAAAACAAATATTCCAAACCAAATTTATGATTCAAGTCATGTCATATTGCATAAAAACATAAAGAATTCATCCTTGTGAATTCCCTCAGTGCTCGTTTTCCATGTGTCTCTATATTGACACCTCAGTGGCTGCACCATGGCTGGTGGATGACTGCTGACTTTCCATGGAAGAGACTGCAGATGGCCATGGAGGACTAGCTTGAGCAGCTCTGAGCCGAGAAGACCTGGCTTCACACTGCACCATCTCGCCAAGGGCAGCAGCAGTCTGGGATGGCTGGCTGTCAGGCAGTGCAAGGGCACTAGCAGAGTGGCAGTGGCAGGAGGCCTCAATTATAGTCACTCCAATATTGACCAACATGAGGGTATTGACATGCTGGTGTACCATTGATTTGCTCCCACTGTCTTATGTGCCTAATTGTTCTACAAGAAAGAGTGAAATGCTTGAGTGATGTGGCTCTCACAGTTGAATAGTTGGCAGCATGTGCAATTTCTGAGGTGTGAGTGTTTTGCAGCAGGGCTAGGTATGTGAGGGTGATGTGCAGTTATGCATGGGGTCCTGATATAGACTCTTTGTACTGGGGGTATGATGACTTGAGCAGTATCAAAGTGGTGCAGTTCGGGGGATATGCCATTTGAAAATGCTTTTACTGACCTTGACCACTCATGTGAGGTCATTGGACTTTTTGTGGAACTGCACCCAGGACTTTGGGCTTCTCTTCTGGCATTAACTACCACAGTTGTCTGGCCCTACTGCCTTCTGAGTGATTGGCTGGTGAACCTCTGCCCCGTGGGGATCCAGTGCAATACTCCTTCTTACTGCACCCACAGCAAGGCCTCCAGTGAAGTGTCCAAGAGCCTTAAAGACCAATGCCATCCATGTTGCGGCATCTTAGTCTTTTTCCACACCCGAGTGATTTGTACCAAAACCTCCACTACCTGCTGCAGCCAGCATTGCACCACCCCTTTAAAATTAAAGTTTAAAAGAAGTTTAAACTTTATTTATTAGTGACAAGTAGGTTTACATTCACACTACAATGAAGTTACTTTGAAAATTCCCTAATCGCCACACTCCGGCACCTGTTCGGGTACAATAATTAAAATGCAGGCCGCGATTCTCCCATTGCGACCCGTAACTTTACTGGCAGGTTGCAGTGGGTGATGCGCGTCTCCGGCCTTGTTCCGGGATTTGCGCATGCGCTGGGAACGCATGCGCATCTTCCAGAGCCGGAGAACAGTCGCCAGTCAGACCACGCTGGAAACCAGCTGGAAGGCAGGTAAGAAATTTAAATCTTTTCTGCATGTATTTTAAATATGTATATGAATTAATTAACAGGACCTTTCAGGTCCCGATCGAATCTCCCACACCGCCAGGAGTACTTCATTCCAGCAGGGTTCAGACTAACTCCCCACTTTCGGGGAACTAGAGGGAGACCCCGCCAGAATGAAGGGGGGGGGCAATCAGGACCCCCCAGGGGGTCGGGTGGCGAGGGGTGGTGCCCCGTGGTCATGGGCACCCTGGTAGTGCCAGCCTGTGCCCCCGGCACTGCCCAAGGGGCAAAGTGCCCATGCCCAGGGAGCACCTTGGCACTGCCCACCCAGCATCGGGCAGTGCCAAGGGGATGGGGCCTACTGTGGGCGAGGCCTAGGGGTGATTGGTGCGGGTGGGGAGTCCTGCTGCCACTCTGCTGACAGGATCGGTCTGGGATGGAGGGAGGGCAGTGATTGGGGTGGGCTGGGGGGGGCTGGTCTGCCGGGGTGAGGGTGGTGGGGGAAACGCCACTGCTGGGGGTGGGGCCTGGACATCAGAGCGCTCTGGGACAGGGGAGTGGGGGGGGGTGTCAGGGTTGGGCCCGGGAATTGCTGTGGGGGCCGCGATTGGGTCGTGGAGGAGGGGGGCGCTGGAGGGGCAGCACTGCGGTGGTCCCAGGCTGGCCAGCCATCAACCTGGCAATAAACGGGAGGTTGACAGATTGGGGCCACTGCGCATGTGCAGAGTTCCAGAACTGTCAGACTCCAGCGTGAATAGGCCCCGCCCCCCTGGGTTTTTAATGAGATTCCTGACTGGGACCTCTTCAGTGCACAGAGTGCGGAGATTCAGGTGAGAAGCTGATGCGCGATTAATCCACTCGGGAGGCTAGATCGTACCGGGGAAAAAAGGCTTTTATTAGCAACAAGAATAGAGCATACTGCTTAACAATACAATCCCAGACTAAAGGGTCACTAGGAAGTGCAGTGACCTTTATACTCCTATAGGAAGGCAGAGCCAACCGGAGTGTACCACAGAACAATGCCAACAGGTGGAACACCCCAACCCTAACCCCAACAGTAACAAGAGTAACATATGTACAAGTACCCATAGTCGTAACCATCTATGGTTCAGTACCCATAGTGGTAACCATCTATGGTTCACCACAGAAGCTGAACTGACAGAACAGTCGCGATTTAGAACAGTTCTCCCACCAATTCAGCACTTTTGGGAGAATCGCGGTCACAATTTCAGTTACTAATGTGTACCATCATCATAATTGTGGTTAGGATAGAGCTAAATAAGATCAGACCTAGCTTTTTATGAATTTCAATTTTATTTGTCAAATGGATCCACATTCTATTAATTTTCAAAAATAGCACGTTTTACCTTTGCACGGGGCATGGCATGCATTTTCAGGAACCACTGCATCTTGCTGGGAGATAAATGAGCCACTTTATCATATTACTGATTGAAGTAGCAACACCACGTTTTAGAAAAAAGCATGATGTAAAGTATTAATTTTCTGTGTCATTGTTATGTCAGTCTCAAGTGCTTCAAATAACAGCAAGGGTGTAAGTGGCTCCCATTTTCAGGTTTATTTTTATCAGTTGGTGGTACCATCATAGTGTATTGTAGAAAATGAGGCGCCTCGAGACTTGCAGACATTCCATTAGTTTTATTGATCAGTCTGATATGCATTGTTTTCAAAGACTTGAATCTAATAACTGAACGCATTATGAGTTGAGTAAGAAAGTAAGAAAGGAAATGAAGTCATATAAATTACACCCTGCGTAGAGTGCCACCTTCAGTGCTACCAACAACTTTCAGGGCCTGTCCAAGGCCAATCATAGTCAGCAGTATCCAAACTATTTGAGTCTAAGCTGCTTGAATCAGGAATATAAATCAGAAACATGGACTTCTCAATCACTGAGGGTAGCAACATAGAAGTAAAGAGATGGAATTTGACCTTGCTGTTCTGGACTCACACACATATTTTTGCACTTGGTGAGAATCAATCGGCCCAGAACCACCCATGGAATATTTCTGCAAATGTCTGGACAGTACAAATGGGATGGCGATATGATTCAATGGATCTCTGCCCCTTTCTCCCCGACTATGCACCTGAGGCATATCAATTGCCAAGGCATTGGATAGAAAAATTCTATCCAATTCACTGACTGTAAATCAGTGCTCTATCACAAAGATAGTCATCGACTAATTACCATTTCAAAAAGATTTTAATGTGCAGATCGCACAGGCCACAATTCATGGTTCAAGCTAAAGAATATCTGTGCATTCTTGGTGATAGATTCGGACAGCGCAGTATCGCAATGAGGCATGCTATTCCCACAGGTCTGTCTAAGTGCAACAACAAAACATATTAGAGAGAAAGATACCAGGGAAGTGAACAGGAAAAAGGCTTTGAAGTCACAAGGGACGTGTGCAATGTTGCCTTTCATAATTACCCTTTGTGTAGATGGTAAGGCACATCTGCCACATCCACATTCTCACACTTCGTGCTTAATCATTAGAATAATCAACTGTCCATAGAGCACAAGTTATAAAGGGAATACATTTACAATGTGCATTTTTATGGCATGTTTGAAATAATTTGTTAGAGTTAAAATAACAGATGTGTTGATTTCTCCTAACTGCGGTACCAATCAGTTTGGAAAGCTCTCAGTAAACAGTTTTAGAATATCCTTTGAAAATCTTTAGTTAAGAATCGACTATCCTCAGCAATGGATCTTTTAGTTCTGTTAATGTTCCTGCAATAAACCATAACTACTTTATAGACTGTTTGCTCCTTACCTAAATATTATAGCCAGTTGGAGATGGAAATAATAACAAAAAGGAATCCAAAGTGTGTAACTGTTTAATTAATAAGCATGCAAAGCCTAAAGCAAATTTGCATTACTTGAGTTCTTAAAACAACTAAATAAAACTCTGTGACACATTGCAGGGACCACCTGCTTTCTCTGCAATTGATTGGTTTCCCTCTAATTCAATGACAACATTTTGGAAAATCACACACCTCAGAAAGGCATGCGAAAAATCTGCCAAGTCCGATCTTCTGTCTTGCAATTTTCCGATTCTCAAATTCAAAGCACATTGCAGTGTCTTTTTTAATAAAAAGTATCTTTGGTTGATGAAGGTCAAAAATCTCACCGAAGTTGATTGGCAACGGGTGTGCCGAAAGCCTGAATTGAAATAAACTGAGAAGGTGATAAAAATCTAATTACATCCATGCTGGCTTAATGAAGATTTCACAACAGGTCATTCAATACCAGATTAGGAAAATAGATTAACGATTTGTATGCCATTATTTTTGGATTGTGCATTAATTTCACCAAAACAGAGGGCAACAATTTACATTTATAGAGCACCTTTACCAGAATAAAACTTCCCAAAGTGCTTCACAGAAAAGGATCCTGAACCTGAAAATGAGATATTTGGAAGGATAATCAAATACTTGGTCAAAGAGGGGGGTTTTAAAGAAGGTCCTGGAGGACAAGCAGGTAAAGTAGCAGAATGGATTAGGACCATGAGGCACTGGAGTTTGGCCATTCACCTCTGAAAGCTTATTCTGCCATTTATACCACAACTCCAATAAGCTGTCAGTGGGGAGCTTCGCAACTAAAGGCAGAACCACCAAAGTTGGGACAAAAAGAGAAAGAATGCTCAAGGTGCTAGAAACAGAGGAAGAGGGGGAATTGTTGGGCTGGAGGAGTTGCAGAGATAGAAAGAGGTGAAGCCATGGAATATGCCATGAATATAGACCAGGTCTTGCTGCATTTGGACATGGATTGCTTAGATACCTGGGAAATCTTGAATGGTGCTGAACATTGCAAAATCATCAGCAAACATCCCCACTTCTGACCTTATGATGGAAGGAAGGCCATTGATGAAGCAGCTGAAGATGGTTGGGCCTCGGACACTAACCTGAGGAATTCCTGCGGTGATGTCCTGGACCTGAGATGATTGACCTCCAACAACCACAATCATCCTCCTTTGTGCTCGGAATGAGTCTCCCAGTTCTGATTGATTCCAGTTTTGCTAAGGCTCTTTAATGAGTAAGGAAGCCCGACTGGAAAGGAACATAATTTATTACAGAATGCAAAGTGAAACCACTACCTTGGTGTACACACATTAGTCCCAGTCTACGGCTACAGTTCAGCAGGCTCTGTTCTGGGCCTGCCCTATAAACGGC
Organism: Mustelus asterias; assembly: GCF_964213995.1. Taxonomy (NCBI): domain Eukaryota; kingdom Metazoa; phylum Chordata; class Chondrichthyes; order Carcharhiniformes; family Triakidae; genus Mustelus; species Mustelus asterias. Next base: position 135,940,923 of record NC_135801.1, on the reverse strand, counting down.
TCAGACAATGAGTTCCAGCTGGGCAGGCGGCTGCCTGTTACCAGGGGAACTCATACTCAATAAACCCCACATTAAGATCAATCAGTGATTCCCCATGGACCTCTTGGGGGTAATCACAGGTTCCTTGATGCCACACTTGTCAAATGCTGATTTGATGTCAGAGGGTAGTCACTCTCACCTCTGGCATTTGGCTCTTTTGTCCACATTTGAACCCAAGGCTGTAATGAGGTCAGAAGCTCAGTGATTTGATTTGAATTTGATTTGATTTATTATTGTCACATGTATTAGAATACAGTGAAAAGTATTGTTTCTTGCTCGCTATACAGACGAAGCATACCGTACATGGAGAAGGAAAGGAGAGATTGCAGAATGTAGTGTTACAGTCATAGCTACGGTGTAGAGAAAGATCAACTTAATGTGAGGTAGGTCCATTCAAAAGTCTGATGGCAGCAGGGAAGAAGCTGTTCTTGATTTGGTTGGTACATGCCCTGGCAGACCCCAAACTGAGCATCAATGAGCAGGTTATTGCTAAGCAAATGCCACTTAATAGCTCTGTTGATGACCCTTTCCATCGCTTTACTGATGATCAAGAGTGGGCATGACACCGGAGGAGTGAAGAGCCGTGGTGAAGAGATAGAACAGTAAGAAGTCTCACAACACCAGGTTAAAGTCCAACAGGTTTATTTGGCAGCACTAGCTTTCGGAGTCTCAAGCTCCTTCATCAGGTGAGTGAGGACTTGAGTTCACAAACAGGTCATATACAGACACAAGCTCAATTTACAAGATAATGGTTGGAATGCAAGTCTTTACAGGTAATCAAGTCTTAAAGGTACAGACAATGTGAGTGGAGAGAGGGTTAAGCACAAGTTAAAGAGGTGTGTATTGTCTCCAGCCAGGACAGTTAGTGAGATTTTGCAAGCCCAGGCAAGTTGTGGGGGTTACAGATAGTGTGACATGAACCCAAGATCTTACCCCAGTCCAACGCCGGCATCTCCACATCATGAAGAGCTAGAACTCAGTGTGAGAGATATAAATGTGGGAGCTGACACTATTGGGCAATGAATAGATGAGGAAGAGGAGGAGACTAATGATAGATAGATAGATTGAGGGATAGATAGAGAGATAGATGGAGAGATAGATAGATAAAATAGATCCTTGAGAAATGCTGGGTGTATTGATGCAGAATTGAGAAGTGAAATCAGTACTGAAGATACTCTGGCTAAAATCATACAGTAAGAAGTTTAACAACACCAGGTTAAAGTCCAACAAGTTTATTTGGTAGCAAAAGCCACACAAGCTTTCGGAGCTCCAAGCCCCCTCTTCAGGTTCTTCACTCACCTGAAGAAGGGGCTTGGAGCTCCGAAAGCTTGTGTGGCTTTTGCTACCAAATAAACTTGTTGGACTTTAACCTGGTGTTGTTAAACTTCTTACTGTGTTTACCCCAGTCCAACACCGGCATCTCCACATCATAAAATCATATCGCCATGATGTGGAGATGCTGGCATTGGTCTGGGGTAAGCACAGTAAGAAGTCTCACAACACCAGATTAAAGTCCAACAGGTTTATTTGGTAGCACAAGCCACAAGCTTTCAGAGCGCTGCTCCTTCATCAGGTAAGTGGGAGTTCTGTTCATCAACAGGGCATATAAAGAACAAACTCAATTTACAAAATAATGGTTGGAATGCGAGTCTTTACAGGTAATCAAGTCTAAAAGGTACAGACAATGTGAGTGGAGAGAGGGTTAAGCACAGGTTAAAGAGATGTGTATTGTCTCCAGCCAGGAAAGTTAGGGAGATTTTGCAAGCCCAGGCAAGTTGTGGGGGTTACAGATAGTGTGACATGAACCCAAGATCCCAGTTGAGGCCGTCCTCATGTGTGCAGAACTTGGCTATCAGTTTCTGCTCAGCGATTCTGCGTTACCGTGTGTCGCGAAGGCCGCCTTGAGCGATGTTCATTCATCTGTTGTCGTAGCGTCGACAACGGATGAATGAATGAATGAAGGAGCAGCGCTCTGAAAGCTTGTGGCTTGTGCTACCAAATAACCCTGTTGGACTTTAACCTGGTGTTGTGAGACTTCTCACTAAAATCATATAGAACAGAAGAATGTCATACAACCCACTGTGCCTCTGCACATAGCCTATGCCAGAATATCTCCAACAATGACTTCTTTACATTTTCTTTCTTTTCAAATATATATCCAATCCCTTTTGAAAATTACAATTGAATGTACTTCCACCACCATTTCAGGCAATGCATTCCAGATCACAACAGCTCACTGTATAAAACAACCCACATTTCCAATCTGGCTCTTTTGCCAATTACCTTAAATCTGTGCCCTCAACTTTTCCTCATTTATGTTATCAAAACCCTAATTCATTTGATTTGATTTAGTATTGTCACATGTATTAGTATACAGTGAAAAGTATTGTTTCTTGCGCTTTATACAGACAAAGCATACCATTCATAGAGAAGGAAACGAGAGAGTGCAGAATGTAGTGTTACAGTCATAGCTAGGGTGTGGAGAAAAATCAACTTAATGTAAAGTAAGTCCATTCAAAAGTCTGACAGCATCAAGGAAGAAGCTGTTCTTGAGTGGGCTGGAACGTTTTGTAGTTTTGCCCGACTGAAGAAGGTGGAAGAGAGAATGTTCGGGGTGCGTTGGTTCCTTAATTATGCTGGCTGCTTTCCCAAGGCAGTGGGAAGTGTAGACAGAGTCAATGGATGGGAGGTTGGTTTGCGTAATGGATTGGGCTGTATTCATGATCTTTGTAGTTCCTTGCGGTCTTGGGCAGAACAGGAGCCATACCAAGCTGTGATACAACCAGAAAGAATGCTTTCTATGGTGCATCTGTAAAAGTTGGTGAGAGTCATAACTGACATGCCAAATTTCCTTAGACTTCTGAGAGAGTAGAGGCGTGGTGGGCTTTCTTAACTATAGTGTTGGCATGGGGGTACCAGGACAGGTTGTTGGTGATCTGGACACCTAAAAACTTGAAGCTCTCAACCCTTTCTACTTCGTCCCTGTTGAGGGCAATCCCATTAAACTGGCCAATGGTATTGGAGGAAGTGGGTGTGATTGACTTTGTTAAAAGCCACAAAGAGGACAAGCAAAGATAATGCACATTGTGACAGAAGTCACCACAGCAGAAGTTTACATCCCCCCACCTGCAAACTCATTGGCAGGGGAACACAAAATCCCTCAGATGGCTTTCCCACCAGGTTCCTGCCCACTCTGACCACTCTGCAATTTTACAAGGAGCCGGGCGAGGCCTAGACTGGCCTGCTTGCCACAGCAGAGGCTATAACTAACCAATTAATGACCATTTAAGTGTCATTTCCCACCCAACCTCAATTCTCAGGCTGGCAGGCGGAATCCAGAAGCAGAGAGTAACCAAGAAAGTAATCCTGCTCAGGGAATAAGTGGGAAGGGGGTGGTGGGAGAGCATCTCCATCAAGAGTCTCCTTTCAACTTTAAGCATTTACACTCTCTCGCCACATTTCTGCCCCCCACCCCCATCCCTCGCTATTCTAACCCCCAAGGGGTCTGACCCTTGTGAGTGCTCCTTCTCTCCCCCAGCCTCTCCACCAACACTATTGTCCAACCCCTCATCCCCCTCTCGACGCCCTGAGGCTCCCACAATTACCTGGTCCTGAACCTCTGGACAGGCTCTGGGGACTGCTTGTAGTCCCAGCTCTGTTCACAAGGGTGGCACAGTGGCACAGTCGTTAGCACTTCTACCTCACAGCGCCAGCGACCTGGGTTTGATTCCCAGCTTGGGTCACAGTCTGTGCAGAGTGTGCACATTCTCCCCTTGCCTGTGTGGGTTTCCTCCGGGTGCTCCGGTTTCCTCCCACAGTCCAAAAGACATGCTGCTTAGACGGATTCACCATGCTAAATTCTCCCTCAGTGTACCCGAACGGGCGCTGGAGTGTGGCGACTAAGGGATTTTCACAGTAACTTCATTGCAGTGTTAATGTAAGCCTACTTGTGACACTAATAAATAAACTTTTTAAAACATTGCAGCTTTTGGCCCCGCTGGGACTGGAGACCTGCCATCCAATCAGTGTCCCGACGTTCTCTGAAGTGGGACACTTCCAACCTATTAATGCTCCTTGGAGAGCACGGGGAGGTCCAAAGGTTCCTTGTTTCAGTTTGATTTTACTGCTTACATGTTCCTTACAACTACTTGCAAGAAACAATTCTGAATCAAAGAAGCTAAACGAAAGCACTGATAAATATATGTTAATACAATCAATAGAATCCGAGAATTGAACATTAAACACTCTTGCACTTGAAAAGATCTTCTGATGACTGACTCATTTCATTTATTTTTCAGAATGTTTTGTTTCCTAACTATCCCTCCTATCTATCCCACACTAGGCTAACTCTTTGAACTCCTACTACCTGTGTAACTTAGTGAGGATTCAGTCGATTTACAAACTTGATTCATCAATTTAAGGACAGATACATTAGCAGAAGATTTTTGTTCTGGGCCAGGTGTCAACAATCGTTCCTTTGTCCAGCTTCAAGTGGAGGTTACTTAACTCAAAGTGAAATAACTCAGGCATTAGGTGTAATTACCAGGTTGGATTAACCCCAATTCAATGGGAGATTTTGTTTTAACTTGTATCAAATTTTGAACATAAGCAAAACCCCCAGGTAAGGTGGAATTTACCACCAATGTTGGGCTTTAAATCTCGATTGGGGACTATGGTAGAAGTTGGTGGATTGCTTACTGGGGCTGGTATTTATGCACAGAACCCAATTCTGCCCCATTCAAAAATAAAACAGGGAATTTCAGGGGAGGGAGCGGGGAACAGGGAGGTGGGCCTTTCTCTCATGCTGCACCCACAACCAACACACACACATACGTGCATACACACACACACACACACACACAATGTGGCAGGTGAACATATTGGGGGAGTTCCTGATCTAAAATCAAAATATCTTTGACTGACTTGGCATCATTGTGATTTTCCTGTTTATTAGCAAGCCAGGCACCTTTGGAGTGTTGTTTCTGGTATGAGCTGCCCACCCTGAGTGTTGAAATGAGTCTCCTCTGAAATTGGTTTGGGGGTGTCTTTGTCAATAGATGACCGGGTGTTCCACTCTGCAACATTCCTCTGTGAAAAGCATTTGTGTTGGATGATGGGAGGATTGTATTTGATCATGATATATTGCAGTTGAATAGCTAGCTAACATATGCTGTGAAGGCGAATGATGATTAACAATCACTTGAATATATTATCACTTAAATACTGCAAGGGCTATATTGATATAAAAAACACAACTTGCAATTGAAATCCAAACACAGTTGAAAGCATTGTGGTAACAAATGTTCAGGCATAAAATGGACACAACAAGGGCCAATCTCGGGGCCCATTGTCACCGACCCAAAATGCATCAGAAAAGCATTCAACCTGCAATTTGGGTCAAGCTATTTCTCAGATAATCCTGGTATCATCTAAGAACAGGTGTTCAGCCCCTTTAATATTTAAATAATGGGACTCATTCCCTATTTTAGGCTCACGTTCCAAAATTAGATTGGGATGCACAAAACCAGTACCAGCTCGGTTCCTCTTTTAAATTCTTTGATGATGGTCAAAGTTTTCAATAAGTAATAAAATCATTGCTGTTGAGTCAGGGGAAATGTCAATTATCTCCCAACTGCACAATATCCCAATTGTTAGTTTATTTGTTAGTGTCACAAGTAGGTTTACATTAACACTGTAATGAAGTTACTGTGAAAATTCCCTAATCACCACACTTAGCATAGCCAATGCACCTAACCAGCACATCTTTCGGATTGTGGGAGGAAACCGGAGCACTCGGAGGAAACCCATGCAGACACGGGGAGATCATGTAGACTCCGCACAGACAGTGACCCAAGATGGGGAATCGAAACCAGGTCCCTGGCACTGTGAGGCAGCAGTGCTAACCACTGTGCCATCATGCTGTCTATTGCCAACACCCTCCCCAGGTGTTGTTCCTCCACCTTCCCCCTCCTGGGACTTAGTCTTGGGCCACTGCCAGAAATTCAGTGCGAGATTCATTTATGTTCATTATAACTTTGTTGTGACGACCAGCAAAGTTATAATGACGTCTCTGAGGAAGTTTTTGGCAATGAATACTGAGAAAGATTGCCACTTGGTCCATCATACCTCATCCCACCAAAATTAAAAACAGGTTTATGTTCCTTCCATCAGTTAACTGTACCCTGAATGCCTCTGTGTTTTTTTCTCTTCACTGCTCACTGAGAGAAAAATGTTCCTTGTGACATTCTTTTGGGGATTGATTTTGACTTTTGGGCAACTGATTTGATTTGATTTGATTTATTATTGTCACATGTATTAACATACGGTGAAAAGTATTGCTTCTTGCATGCTATACAGACAAAACATACCGTTCATAGAGAAGAAAATGAGAGAGTGCAGAATGTAGTGTTACAGTCATAGCTAGGGTGTAGAGAAAGATAAACTTAATACAAGATAAGTCCATTCAAAAGTCTGACAGCAGCAGGGAAGAAAGTGTTCTTGAGTCGGTTGGTATGTGACCTCAGACTTTAGTATCTTTTTCCCGAAGGAAAAAGGTGGAAGAGAGAATATCCGGGGTGCATGGGATCCTTAATTATGCTGGCTGCTTTGCTGAGCCAGCGAGAAGTGTAGACAGAGTCAATGGATGGGAGGCTGGTTTGCATGATGGATTGGGCTACATTGATGACCATTTGTAGTTCCTTGCGGTCTTGGGCAGAGCAGAAGCCATACCAAGCTGTAATACAACGAGAAAGAATGCTTTCTATGGTGTACCTGTAAAAGTTGGTGAAAGTCGTAGCTGACATGCCAAATTTCCTTAGTCTTCTGAGAAAGTAGAGGCGATGGTCAGCTTTCTTAACTATAGTGTCGGCAAGGGGGAGACCAGGACAGGTTGTTGGTGATCTGGACACCTAAAAACTTGTAGCTCTTGACCCTTTCTACTTCATCCCCATTGATGTAGACAGGGGCATCTTCTCCTTTACACTTCCTGAAGTCGATGACAGTCTCCTTCATTTTATTGCCATCGAGGAAGAGATTATTGTTGCCGCACCAGTTCACCAGACTCTCTATCTCATTTCTGTACTCTATCTCATCACTGTTTGAGATCCAACGCACTACGGTGGTGTCGTCAGCAAACTTGAAATTCGAATTGGAGGGGAATTTGGCCACACAGTCATAGGTGTATAAGGAACATAGTAGGGCACTGAGAACACAGCCTTGTGGGGCACTGGTGTTGAGGATGATCGTGGAGGAGGTGTTGTTGCCTCTCCTTACTGATTGTGGTCTGTGAATTAGGAAGTTCAGGATCCAATCGCAGAGAGAGGTGCCAAGGCCTAGGCCACGGAGTTTGGAGATGAGTTTCATGGGAATAGTGTTGAAGGCTGAGCTGTAGTCAATAAATAGGAGTCTGACATAGGTGTCCTTGTTATCTAGGTGTTTCAGGATTGAGTGCAGGGCCAGGGAGATGGTGTCCGCTGTGGACCTGTTGCGGCGGTAAGCAAACTGTAATGGATCACAGGTAGTCCGGGAGGCTGGAATTCATTTGTGCCATGACTAGCCTTTCGAAGCACTTCATAATAATGGATGTCAGAGCCACTGGCCGATAGTCATTAAGGCGCGCTGCCTGGCTTTTCTTAGGTACCGGGATGATGGTCGTCTTCTTGAATCAGATTGTTGTAAAGAGAGGTTGAAGATGTCTGTGAATACCCCCGCCAGCTGATCCGCTCTGGATCTGAGTGCTCGTCCGGGTACCCCATCCGGGCCAATCGCTTTCCGTGGGTTGATGTTCGAGAAGGCTGCTCTGACATCTGCAATGGTGGCCTCGGATACAGGTTCATCCAGGGCTTCCAAGGTGGAGGGCATGCTCTTGCTGACCTCTTGCTCAAAACGGGAATTGAGCTCATCAGGAAGGGGTGCGTTGGAGCCAGCGATTTTACATGTCTTCATCTTGTAGCCTGTTATGTCTTACAGAACTTGCTATAGTCGGCAGGGGTCGGTGTGGCTAGCCTGGGACTCTAGCTTGGTCCAGCACTGTCTTTTGGCATCTTTGATGGATCTCCTTAGATCGTATCTGGGTTTCTTGTATAGGTCAGGGTCGCCTGACTTGAATGCCTCAGACCTGGACTTCAGCAAGCAGTGGATATCCCTGTTCATCCATGGTTTCCAGTTGGGGAACACACGGATTTGCTTCTTTGGCACACAGTCTTCTGCACACTTACTAATGAAGTCAGTTACTGTAGTGGTGTACTTGTTCAGGCTGGTCTCAGAGTTTTTAAATACTGACCAGTCCACTGACTCCAAGCAGCCCCATAAGAGATCATCCGATTCCTCAGACCAGATTGATGGAGTACACCAGCTGATCGCTCATACCAAGCCAGAGAGATCATGGTTTCAAGGTACCATCTTCATTATCAGGTTAATCAGGTCAACAAGCCGTGGGTCATCAAATATGCATCCACAAGGGATCCCTCACAGCCATTTATCTTCAGGGATACACAGTAGTTCCTTGTGCATCACCTTCATAGTCTAATAAATCCCTTATAGCTTAGTGATCAAAAACAAAGATCACTCAAGGCAGAGTCATAACTTTTAACTTGACAACTTCTGACTTGCACTCAGCTGGTCTGGCAATATAATTTAATACACTGCTCTTATAATTTATTGTCGTTTCTCAATTTTGACATCTTAAATCACTATGTCTACAATTGTATCAATTGTGTTCAGGTCCCTTTCCATTTCACCTTCAGATATTTCCTTCCAATTTGCAGGACCTTGCAGTTTTCTGCAATGAATTTCATCTGTTGTTAGTTCATGCAGAGAAGGAGGTTTCATGTTCAGGCCCTCGTGTGTGCTGAGTTAACTGTTCTCCAATGGGCAGTGATACTCATGGGACAATTATCTCTGGATTAGAAAGGGGTCATTAATTAATGTACCTATCCAATAACTTATGCTGGAATTCGAAATGCAAAAACCTCAAGTGAAGTCAGAATAAGGATCATCTGTAATACCCCCTACAATTGAACAGTAACCACCCTGTTAGTCTACTCTTAACCATGATCAAGGTGGTGGAAGTAGTGTCGACAATGATATCAAATTGGACTTACTCACCAAAAAACTGCTCACTGATGCTCAGTTTGACTCCGTGGCCTTGGTGTCAGCTTCTCCCTCTGAGACTAGATCCTGAACTTTCTAAATCACAGACTTCAATCAGTAAGGATAGGCATCAGCACCTCCTCCATAATCATTCTCAATACCGGTGCCCCACAAGGCTGTGTTCTCAACTCCCTACTACACTCCTTGTACACCAAGGAGTGTGGCCAAATTCCCCTCCAATGCGATTTTTAAGTTTGCTAATGATACCACCACAGTGGGTTGGAACTCAAACAATGGCGAGACGGACTTCAGGAAAGAGATAGAGAATCTGGTGGACTGACGCAATGACAATGATCTCTCCCTCAATGTCAACAAAATGAAGGAGAACGTCATCGACTTCAGGAAGCGTAGTAGAGGACATGCCCCTGTCTACATCAATGGGGATGAAGTAGAAATGGTCGAGACTTTCAAGTTTTTAGGTGTTCAGATCATCAACAACCTGCCCTGGTCCCTTGATGCCGACACTAGAGATAAGAAAGTCCACCAATGCCTCTACTTTCTCAGGAAACAAAGGAAATTTGGCATGTCTGCTACGACCTCACCAACTCTTACAGATGCACCATAGAAAGCATTTCTTCTGGCTATATCACAGCTTGGTATGGCTCCTGCTCTGCCCACGACCACAAGAAACCACAAAGGGTCATGAATGAAGCCCTGTCCATCACGCAAACCAACTTCCCATCCATTGACTCCGTCTACACTTTCCGCTCTCTTGGAAAAGCAGCCAGCATAATTAAGGACCCGACGGACACTGGACATACTCTCGTCAACCTTCTTCCATCGGGAAAAAGATACAAAAGTCTGAGGACACATCCCAACCGATTCAAGAACAGCTTCTTTCCTGCTGTTTCCAGACTTTTGAATGGACCTACCTTGCATTAGGTTGATCTTTCTCTCCAACCTAGCTATGACTGTAATATTATATTCTGCACTCTCTCCTTCCTTCTCTATGTACGGTATGCTATGCCCGTATAGCACGCAAGAACAATACTTTTCACTGTATACTAATACATGTGACAATAATAAATCAAATCAGTTTGTGTTCCACCAGAACCATTCAGCCCCATACCTCAGTCCATCCCTGGCCCAAACATGGACGGAAAGCTGAATTCCAGAGGTGAGGTTTGAGTGATTGCCTTTGACATCAAGGCAACATTTGAGTGAGTTTGGCATCAAGAGGTTCGAGTGTCATAAATATAGAGTGGCTAATACAGAAATAACTGATGGTGAAATGGAAAGGTTATCTGGATATAATTGTACTTAAGATATCAAAACTGAAAAGCAATAATTATCAAAAAGAGTGTTAAATTTTATTGCCAGAGTGAATATGGCGGGACTGCAGGTGAATGTCAGATTGCTCACTATGATGCTTCCACAGTTTAGCATGTATGTTGTCCATTGTCGTAACAACTAGGTTGTACCTTATTTTTAGGTATGCCTGGCACTGTGCCAGGCATGCTGTTAATTGTCTATTAATTTTGCTTAATTGCATTGTGTATTAACCAGGCAATCACTTGAATCCCAAGAAATAGACGCAGACTAAAATTGTGGTTGCTGGGGTAGGAAATATATTCTTGCAATGTATAAGTCTGCAAATAAATCTGAAAGTGCATGAAGATTGGTTCTAGTTTATTCCTGACCAACTGGCTTACTCGATTATTGTGTGGACAACCATTTTTGCAGAGAATGGTTGTCTACATTTGGAGGTTGGAAGCTATGTAAACATTTTCACACAGAAAACTACAATCCTAGTAGCAATTGTAAAAAATGGCAGAAAGCAAGTTGGGGTACAAATTCCTTCCGAGTCTGAACCATAGTCCAACAGAAGATTGAAGTGGATATGTGGACCTGGGTTACGTTGCTACCAAACAGGAAACATGATGTGGCCTTGTCATACAAGAGGTAAAGTCAGAAGAAAAGTATTTTGTGAACTGAATGCTCATCAGTTGGATCGTGATGGATCACACAATTGGTACGGCGCAGAAGGAAGCCATTTGGCCCATTCTGTCTGCACTGGCCCTCCAAACGAGCATTATGGCATCATGCCATTCTCCTGTATCCCTGTATATCAATTCTAATCAAGCAATTGTCTAATATCCCCTTGAATGCCTCAATTGAATCTGCTTCTACCATCCTCCCAGGTTTGGACTTTCCATCAGAGACCTTGGATGAACATGACAAGCAAGGTTATCTGTTAAATGGCTATGAGGCCTGGTCAAACATTGTTAGATTTCTAAAAGTCAGTTGTTCAGTGGAGATGTATATCATGGACTTCAACAGATTGCGTAAAAGATTGACACAATTCAATTTGAGGATCGCTAGACATGTACCAGCATTTAAATTGCTGGATTGTGCTATATGACGCTGTTTCAAATGAACAGGTTCTTGGTTCTTACTGGCATTTGGTTCTTGGAGAAGGAGACCCTGTTGAATCAGATGTTTGGTGTATTGAAAAAGTTTATAATGGAATTTTAATGGCAGGCAAAGTGGATGAAAATACCTTTAGCAGATCTGGCTATCATAGCTATTACAACCACCCCAGGAGAGGCTCCCCGATTTTGTTGACCAGGGTGAAACCTCTCGATTTGTCACTGTCTGGCTGTGTTACCCACAAATTGTTACAAACCCGGGTGAGGAGATCAACTGGCGCTATCTTTATACATCACCCTCTGTTGGAAACAATTGAACAAGGTTCCTTCCCTGTGGATCACATTGCCAGACTCGATGGTTCTGTCTTAAAAGGTGCCAATTTAACCACGTTTTCTTGAGTTGAAAATCGAGTAAGTTTATTAACCACTAAAAAGGTGAGGATAAAAATGGTAAAATACCTCCATCTACATTGATACAGATTAGAAGTGAGAATTTTGTCCAATAGTGAGCGAATAAAAATAAAAAGGGAGAAAGGCCAGTCCTTGACTTGCGAGGAAGAGATGATATAGCATGCAGCTGTTATGATTAGAGTTGTCTTCTGCAGGAAAATAGTTGATTCTTTGACTCCAGTGTTCTGTGATTCTGTGGAGAAATTCCTCAGTTCTTTTCTTTCAGCTGCAATCCTTTTATTGCTTGGGACTAGCTTCCACAGTCAGAGAGAGAGAGATTTGAGAAATCTCAGGATAAGCAGGATCAGCTGCTTATCCTCACAGAGCACATACAGACAGACTCTGGAGTAGCTCTCTCTCTTAGTTATCGTTTAACCCCCTCCATTGTCTATTCCAAGGGACAAACAGAATCCACTAGTCTCAGTAGGCATTACGCACTGAATCTTTTGAGATGAGATAGCCATCATGTCCCATTGCCTTTACCAGAGATGATAACAAGTCTTTGGATGCTCTTGTAAGTGGTTGGTCTGGAAACAAGGAGGGATTTCATTGACCCTCAGAGAAACACCTTGCAGCGATTCCTGCCAGTGGCTGAGTGCACATTCTCAGCCTACTTTGGGATTTGAGTCCATTTTAAAATATAAAGTGCAGGTGTAATTCCATGTTTTTTTTTCTCAGAGCAGGCAGATCGAGTTTGACCCTGACAAGTGCGAGGTGGCGCAATTTGAAAGAGTAACAAGATAAGGGAGTACTCAATGAATGGCAGGACACTAGGAGGCTCAAAGGAACAGAAGGAATAATAGTAAAATGGACTATTATTTAAACTGTGAAAAATTACAACATGCAGAGTGACCTGGGGGTCCTTGTGCATGAATCATAAAAACTCAGTTTGCAGATGCAGCAGGTGATCAAGAAGGCAAATGGAATGTTGGCCTTTATCGCGAGAGGGATGGAGTATAAAAGCAGGGAGGTCATGCTGCAACTGTACAGGGTACTGGTGAGGCCGCACCTAGAGTACTGTGTACAATTTTGGTCCCCTTATTTAAGAAAGGATATATTAGCTTTGGAGGGGGTACAGAGAAGGTTCACCAGGTTGATTCCGGAGATGAGGGGGTTAGCTTATGAGGAGAGATTGAGTAGACTGGGCCTGTACTCATTGGAGTTTAGAAGGTTGAGGGGAGATCTTATAGAGACATATAAGATAATGAAGGGGCTAGACAGGGTAGAAGCAGCGAGGTTATTTCCACTTACAATGGAAGCAAGAACTAGGGGGCATAGCCTCAAAATACGGGGGAGTCAATTTAGAACAGAGTTGAGGAGGAACTTCACCTCCCAGAGGGTAGTGAATCTTTGGAATTCTGTGCCCAATGAAGCAGTAGAGGCTCCCTCGTTAAATGTGTTTAAGTCACAGATAGATAGATTTTTAACCATTAAGGGAATTAAGCGTTATGGGGAGCGGGCGGGTAAGTGGAACTGAACCTACTATCAGATCAGCCATGATCTTATTGAATGGCGGTGCAGGCCTGAAGGGCTAGATGGCCAACTCCTGCTCCTATTTCTTATGTTCTTATGTTCTTACGATATGGGGGTGCTTGTTTACAGATCCCTTAAGGTGACAGGCCAGGTTAATAGTGTAGTTAAGAAGGCATATGGGACACTTGCCTTTATCAGTCATGGCATAGATTATAAGTCATGATGTGGAGATGCCGGCGATGGACTGGGGTAAACACAGTAAGAGGTTTAACAACACCAGGTTAAAGTCCAACAGGTTTATTTGGTAGCAAAAGCCACACAAACTTTCGGAGCCTTAAGCCCCTTCTTCAGGTGAGTGGGAATTCTGTTCACAAACAGGGCATATAAAGACACAAACTCAATTTACATGAATAATGGTTGGAATGCGATGACTTACAGCTAATCAAGTCTTTAAGATACAAACAATGTGAGTGCAGAGAGCATCAAGACAGGCTAAAGAGATGTGTATTGTCTCCAGACAGGACAGCCAGTGAGACACTGCAGGTCCAGGCAAGCTGTGGGGGTGACAAATAGTGTGACATGAACCCAATATCCCGGTTGAGGCCGTCCTCATGTGTGCGGAACTTGGCTATCAGTTTCTGCTCAGCGACTCTGCGCCGTCGTGTGTCGTGAAGGACGCCTTGGAGAACATTTACCCAAATATCAGAGGCCAAATGCCCGTGACCGAATGCCCGTGCCCATCACGGGCATTTAGCCTCTGATATTCGGGTAAGCGTTCTCCAAGGCGGCCTTCACGACACACGACAAACTTCTTACATAGATTATAAGAGCAGAGAGGTTATGTTGGAGCTGTACAAAACTTTAGTTAGACCACAGCTGGAGTACTGTGTGCTGTTCTGGTCACCTCACTATAGGAGGATGTGATTGCACTGGAGAGGATGCAAAGGAGATTCACCTGGATGTTGCCTGGGATGGAGCATTTGAGCTATAAGAAGAGACTGGATAATCTTGGATTGTTTTCTCTAGAGCAGAGAAGGCTGAGGGGGGACATGATTGAAGTATATAAGATTATGAGGGGTATGGACAGGATGAATAGGAAGCAGTTGTTCACCTTAGTTGAACGGTGAATAATGAGGGGGCATTATTTTAATGTGAAGGGCAGGAGGGTTAGAGGGGATATGAGGGAACATTTTTCATGATGTGGAGATGCCGGCGTTGGACTGGGGTGAACACAGTAAGAGTTTTAACAAAACCAGGTTAAAGTCCAACAGGTTTATTTGGTAGCTATTTGGTATTTTATTTGGTATGGTATTTGCTACCAGATAAACCTGTTGGACTTTAACCTGGTGTTGTTAAAACTCTTACTGGGAACATTTTTCACCCAGAGGGTGGTGGGTGTCTGGAATGCGCTGCACAACCTTTAAAAAGTACATGGATGAACACTTAAAATGTTATAAAACTCAAGGCTCTGAGCCAAGTGCTGGAAAGTAGGATTATGTAGATTTAGTGTAATTTTGTCAGTGCAGACTCGATGGGTGGAAGGGCCTCTTTACTGTAAGACTCTGTGACTCTGTGACTCTATGCATAAAGTTGGTGCAGATGGAACTTATAACTCTAAAACAAGGAGAGTTACTCAAGGTTTTGAAGAACGGAATGGGGGGTACAGATGTTAGAGTGGATCTCCCGCAGCTGGAAAATAAATTTTGAAAAGCTTTTTAGCTCTTTTGGTCACCTATTCATTGAAGTGCAGATCAATCAACATGAAAGCTGCATTCTGCAGGGTGATACATTTCAGAGAGATGTGTTTCTGAAACTGTGCCAAGAGGCAGTCGATGCAGAAGGAAAATGATGGAAACTAATCAAATGCGTCAGTCGCCTGAATAATGCTTCCAGGGTGTGGTAATTCTTGGTGAGATCTGTTCTGTTGAAAATAGGTTGTGTTAAACTAAAGACAGATTTTGCATTATTTTATTTGTATCAAACGGGAAAACCTTCAGGCATCTTCGTGAGACACACTGATGATTTCTTCTGGGGTAGCATTGCAGAATTTGTCAATTGTGTTATTAATAAGATTAGGATAGAATTTAAAATTGGGAGTCAGTTTTTTGGCTTTTGTCTTAAATCTATTGGTTTAGAATTAGCATTTGGAGTCTAGATAACTTTAAATTGATACTTCTATTAAGGAACTTTTGCATCCACCCCAGTTAATTGTGTTAGACCATCCCAGAAAGATAATGTTATATCCAAAGAAGAGACAGAGCAATTTTGAAGCATAATTGATCAGTTGAACTGGTTGAGCGTGTATTTGAGTTGAAATGAAACACCTTAAAGTGAAGAATATATTAATAATTAGAAACGAAACAGTTGACACCCTCAAGAGACAAGAAGAGTCACTATACTCATTGAACATCATGCAGATAGTCATTCATTGTGGGATGATGTACACTCATGAAAATGTGAGTGAGAAAGGGATTGATTCTTTTGCTGGAAAAAAATGAAATCTCCAAAATTAAATGGGTGGATACAAGTGAGGTGAGGTACCTGAAGATTGGAGAGTGGCAAATGTTGTGCCTTTGTTTAAAAAGGGCTGCAGGGAAAAGCCTGGGAACTACAGGCCAGTGAGCCTCACATTTGTGGTGGGTAAATTGTTGGAAGGTATTTTGAGAGACAGGATCTACAGGCATTTAGAGATACAAGGACTGATTAGGGACAGTCAGCATGGCTTTGTGAGTGGAAAATCATGTCTCACAAATTTAATTGAGTTTTTTGAAGGGGTAACCAGGAAGGTAGATGAGGGCCGTGCAGTTGATGTTGTCTGCATGGATGTTAGCAAGGCCTTTGACAAGGTACCGCATGGTAGGTTGTTGCATAAAGTTAAATCTCACGGGATCCAGGGTGAGGTATCTAAATGGATACAAAATTGGCTTCTTGACAGAAGCCAGAGGGTGGTTGTCGAGAATTGTTTTTCAAACTGGAGGCTTGTGACCAGCGGTGTGCCTCAGGGATCAGTGCTGGGTCCACTGTTATTTGTCATTTATATTAATGATTTAGATGAGAATATGGGGGGTATGGTTAGTAAGTTTGCAGATGACACTAAGATTGGTGGCATAGTGGACAGTGAAGAAAGTTATCTCCAATTGCAACAGGATCTTGATCAATTGGGTCAGTGGGCTGACGAATGGCAGATGGAGTTTAATTTAGACAAATGCAAGGTGATGCATTTTGGTAGATTGAAACAGGGCAGGACTTACTCAGTTAATGGTAGGGCATTGAGGAGAGTTACAGAACAAAGAGATCTAGGGGTACATGTTCATAGCTCCTTGAAAGTGGATTCACAGGTGGACAGAGTGGTGAAGAAGGCATTCGGCATGCTTGGTTTCATCGGTCAGAACACTGAATACAGGAGTTGGAATGTCTTGTTGAAGTTATACAAGACATTGGTAAGGCCACACTTGTAATACTGTGTGCAATTCTGGTCACCCTATTATAGAAAGGATATTATTAAACTAGAAAGAGTGCAGAAAAGAGTTATTAGGATGCTACCAGGACTTGATGGATTGAGTTATAAGGAGAGGCTGGAAAGACTGGGACATTTTTTCTTTGGAGCGTAGGAGGCTAAGGGGTGACCTTATAGAGGTCTATAAAATAATGAGGGGCACAGGTCAGCTAGATAGTCAATATTTTTTCCCAAAGGTAGGGGAGTCTAAAACTAGAGGGTATAGGTTTAAGATGAGAGGGGAGAGATACAAAAGTGTCCAGAGGGGCAATTTTTTCACACAAAGGGTGGTGAGTGTCTGGAACAAGCTGCCAGAGGTAGTAGCAGAGGCGGGTATAATTTTGTCTTTTAAAAAGCATTCAGATAGTTACATGGGTACGATGGGTATAGAGCGATATGGGCCAAATGCAGGCAATTGAGATTAGCTTACGGGTTTTTAAAAAAAAGAGCGGCATGGACAAGTTGGGCCGAAGGGCCTATTTCCATGCTGTAAACCGCTATGACTCTATGACTAAGTCATCACCTTTCTGATGGTTTTACTAAAATAAATGCACGTACAAAGAAATTGCTAAGAATCCGAGAGAAATAGTATCTCATAGTGTAACACTTTATACAGAATATAGTGATTTTTTGTCTAATTTGTTTTGTGAAATCTTGGTTGTGGATATTAACTTTTATTTGAAGAGAGAGAAGAGAATCTGTTAATTATGTGTAGACTCTGTTAATTCACAATCAGAATCTAGAAACTTATCTGAGCATTCAGTTAAGCCTGCACTAAATAGACATAGACTAAAGCTGTGATTATTGGGGAAGGAAGTGTATGCTTGCAATATGTAACTCTAAATAAATACAAACATGCATGAAGGTTGATTCCAGATCTGTCCTTCACCAAGTGGCTTTCTGGGTTAGAATGCATGCTCTTTGCATCGCCCATTGATCAGAGTTGGTCCCTTGGCTGGTTGGCAATGTTAAAGTGAGAGATATGCAGCACGGTGGCACAGTGGTTAGCACTGCTGCCTCACAGCGCCAGGGACCTGGGTTCAATTCTGGCCTCGGTCACCATCTGTGTGGAGTTTGCACTTTCTTCCCATGTCTGTAGGTGCTTCCTCCAGGTGCTTCGGTTTCCTCCCACAGTCCAAGGATGTGTGGGTTAGGTGGAGTGGCTGTGCTAAATTGACCCTAGTGTCAGGGGGATTAGCAGGTAAATGTGTGGGGTTAAGGGAACAGGACCTGGGTGGGATTGTGGTCGGTACAGACTCAATGGGTCAAATGACCTCCTTCTGTACTGTAGGAATTCTATGATTCTATGTTTCTATGCCAAGCCATGAGATCACAGGTGGATACCCTCATTGTACATTTCAATGTGCTTCCAACATAGCTTTGGTGATGCTTTGTGGAAATTAGGTCAGAAGCCAAAGACAATCATGTCCAAGTTGGTCTGTTACAGATTGAACCATTCTTTGTCACAAATATTATCATCAATACAGGTGTGCGCAGGGCCAAAGGAAGGGACATCTGAGGCTCAGAGCACCTGCTACCTAAGCCCTCAAAGGGACAAGCACATTGGGCTGATTAAGTGGCCACCTTTGGGCCAACATGAGGTCCATATCAGAATCGTGGCCTGTATCCCCAAATGAAAAAGAAATTGAATTTTCTTTTCCAATTTTAGAACACCCTCCTTTACAAGGGGACCACAGGGGTGACTGTCACCAGGGGATACCTGACATTCTAATTAAATACAATTTGGGGTCTCCTATAAAAGGCAGACATCTTAGATGTGCCGCTGGTTTGGGTAATGTTCACTCAATTCCTAGTAGATGTAAGTCAACTGCACCAAACAGTCCTGAATTCCACACTGGGTGAGAATTCACAGCCCCAGAGTCTGCCAGAACAGCTGACTGTCCAAGAAGCCTGAGGATAACCAGGGAAATGTATCTGAAAGTCCTTCATCCTTCCATAATGCCTGCAGGAGACAAGGAAAAGGAGAGAAAATTGCACATTAAAAAAAAGAAAATTGCCTTTTCTTTTAAAAAAATGATTTCCTTAAAACATGAATTCAGAATACTTCCAGCTCAATCTGCAGCTACATTTGTAACAACATGGCAAGGTTCATTGAATTAATTATTAGAAAACCCTTATAATGTTCATTTTTCACCGTGGTACTTTGATTGGTAAATGTGTAAAATAATTGCATCCTCAAACACTTGGCAGATCTGCTGCAGAATCAAATTTCGGCTTGACTTGATTCTGTTCATCTCATTCAGGGAATCTAATAGACATCTGAGTACATAATATGAGAGTTTTAGTGACATCAGAAATAATGCTGGAAACCAAAGACCGAAATACCAATAATGTCACTAATGGAAAACTGAATTCTACCGCAATTATAAAATGAAAGTGCAGTTACACTCTTCCACGCCTCTGGGAAAGAGTGATTGCACAGGGTCGATGATGTGTCTACATCAGACTTTCAGAATGCTGCCAAGTTCAGAAATGATGGAAGATGGAAAATGAAAATGGTGAAGTCTTTGAAGTGATGGAAGTGTAAGTGGTCTCTTCTGACTATCTGTGGGTAACCTTCAAGATCGTCTCCTCTTCAAGGAACGCATTAGCTGAGCCCCATCTTGTGCAATCTAAGATGCAATAATCAGCTGCGGACAGAGCTCATTTGTTGTACTGTGTGGGAATACAAAATGGAATTTTAACCATTCTATCTTAAAATGCCAAGCGAAAACTGAAATGCCCCATAGAGTTATTAGCATGTATACTGATCAAAATATTTTTGATTGAATTGACAAAATCAACATGAGTATTCAGTGATGAGATGTTATAGTTTTAAAGATTCAAAGCTAGCCTTTTGTTAATTCACAATCAGGATCTAGATACTTATTATCATAGGTGACTGTGGATGGATTTCTGCTGTAGGCTGATTGTAACATAATTGTAAATCAATTCTTTAAAGCTAATTTATGAATTAGTTGCACAGAGCACCGAGAGAAAATCATCCCCAGCCCCTCTACCTACTTGTCTATACATTTATCCATATACCATATTGCGGCAGAGAATTTTTTTCTTGCTGTCAAAGTTACAGTAACAAATCAGGAAAACCCTTAGAAGCTCATTCTGCATAGTAATTGGAGTAAAGATGGTGTAAAAAAAAGTAATATAATTTTCTGCCCTTAATTATCTATAAGAATATTTTTCTTCAGGATCCTGTGAGAAATGTGTACTTTGAGTATGTGCAAGTTTTTAGACCCACAACTATTGTTGTTGTCCCAGCATGCAAACAGCTTCTACAAATGTTTACGATTGACCGCATAACTACAGCCTTTCACAGGACTCTTGGTAAGCCTGCCCTCTTCGAATAGAAAATCACAAAGAATGAAAGCCACCAGGGAAACTGCTTCACAACAGTGAAAATAGTGGGTGTCTGCTCATTATTATTTTTTGTTTTGTACTAATTACCAAAAATAGTCGGCATAAATTGATTAACTTCTCTGAGATCGTGGCTCCGATATTTACTCTCCCTGCCTGTCAGGAGCTGGGGTTCGAATATTAACCTGCTCCAATCAGCAAGGAAGCAAGGAAATAGGCAAATAAGTCTGATTATGTCATTGATCTGTTATTTTAGTTGGATGCCAGAGCAGTGACAGCATCAGGTCAAACCTGTTGGAAAATGAACTGTGGGTCAACAGAGGCCCGAGTTAATTTTGATTTCAAGTTTCCAATGAAGTCAATAGAAATAAAAATCGGGATGGATGTAAAATAGGCTATCAATTCGCTATCACCTATTTTACAATGTCACACAAAGTCAAGATTTACCCTCTGAGTACAGGCATACATCCATGGTATCCAAAACCTAAATACAGAATACCAGGATCCAAGGATGTATTCACGGTATCTCCTTGTGAACTAAACTGGATATTCTTGTCTTTCCCTAGTATGCTTCTTTAAATGTGGACTGAGAAAACACTCGGTGAGATGAAGCCATAAATCAATTATTATATTTCTTTATTCCATAACAAGTGAACTCGGAGAGCAATAGTTATGATGTGATTCACTCAGTTTAGTCTTTGTGTGATAATGCAATATAATGAATAAAGCACAGGATACCACATCAGTGGGTTGTCTTGCTTGACATAAAGAATATAAACCCAACTAACCTCCAGGATGTTAAACTCTTGAGCCTTATAAGCCTGTCTTCAGTTTTATAATCAAAGCTGGACTGATGTTACAGTCTGTAATCATTTTGAAAAACCGCTAGTGTCTCTGTCCTCTTTTTTTTTCCCCCTCAGTTCACAGCCAGAAGGGACAAAAGACTTCCCAACACAATAGGTACGAGCTGCTTATTGATTGCTGAACCAGGCAAATGAATTGTTTCTTATTTACAGTGATTGTGGAAGCAACATCAAAGCTTAGTTCATTAATGGATATGGTTGTTATGTTACTGGACTAATAATGCAAAGGGCAAGGCTAATAATCCAGAGAATGTGAGCTTAATCATTTGAACTCAGCGTTTAAAATCTGGAAATAAATATCCGGTACCAGTAAAACAGACTATGAAGCTGTCGTATTGTGATAAAACCCTAACTGGTTCATGAATGCTCTTTAAGGAAGGAAATCTGCTGTTCTTGTGACATGAGGGCTACATCATATGTGGTCGGTTCTTCTGCAAAGTAGCCTAGCGTGCTACTCAGATACAGAAAGCTTCTCAGGAACAGCAGCAGTTTGAGATGAAGGCCCAGAACTTCTTTCCCAGGACAAGAAGCAATGGAGAGTAAATGCTGACTTTGCCTGTAATGTGGCAAATGAGAATGAGAATTGAAAAAATTAATAGCAATAGCATTTCAACCACCTATCATCATTTTGTGAGTATATTTTGTTTTAAAAATCCAGTACTTATGAGCAGGATTTTCTGGCCCAGCTCACCACTGGGATTGTTTGGCCACATCCAAGATCCAATGGACATGAGGCTAGGCTGTCAAATCTCCTGCAATTTGCCCTGCCACAATAGGACCAAATCTCGGCCAATGAGTGGAATGATTTTTTGGCTAAGTGGGAAAAGCAGGCTGTAGCTCATCAGCTCCCCTGCTGACTTTTCCAGCTATATTTTTTGACACTTAATCAAGGGAATTGGTTAGCTCGGTTGGCTGGACAGCTGGTTCATGATTCGGAGCAATGCCAACAGTGTGAATTTAATTACCACATCGGCTGAGGTTATCCATGAGGACCCTGCCTTCTTAAACCTTGCCCAACGCTTGACGTGTGTCGACCCTCAGGCTAAGTCACTACCAGTCAGCTCTCCTTATCAAAGGGGAGAGTAGCTTATGGAGAGTAGCTGGGACTTTAGTCAAAACAAAACCAAGAGGCAGCTCCAGTGATGACACACAGACAGGGCAGACTCTGAAGAGGCCCACCCCACCAGCAACTTCAGCTCTCAAAAGATTGGGGCACAGAGAGCAGTGCAAGGGGGCAGCACCAGGGTAATGCTTAGGCATAACCCTCTCCCTCCGGGGGGCTGTACTCACCTGTGCCCCTTTGGTGGGTTCTGTTCGCCAGGTGCATGCCATGGGGAACTCTTCATGATTCACGTTGGCATATGGACAGTCTGACATGGGGGGATAACCTCCATTGTAAATTAGATATAAATATGGATTCTGACTTTTAAAGTTGGGATCCCAATTGCACTATTGGTTGGGTGCGGGATAATCAAGCAGGAAAATCCTGCCAGCATAGAGCCATTTTGAGTCTCCCACTCGATTCTCTGCCCCCTTTGCCAGTCCTGCCACTTCAAAATCCCCCCAATGTTTTTTTCCCCCTTTCTATGCAGAAACAGTTAAAAATCCCGGACTATGACATGCTAAATAAATACAAACCTTTATTTTCTTTCATTATACGTGACAGAGTTAAATTGATATGTGAGATTCTCTGCTTATTTTGTGAGGACTTATTCTTGAGACACTGCTATTGATTGGAGGTAATCTGTCAAAATGTTATCAAGAACATCATATTTAAAATATGGCTACGTCCCTCTTCCTTTCAAGATTTGTCATGCAAACCATTTCTTTTTTAAAAAAGCTGTCCTTAATTTAAGCAGCTAAATCACAACACACTGAGTGATTGATTTTTCATCTTTACTTCCTGGGTGGTAACCGGACAATGTGAATACCTGCCCTTTATGAAGATGAAAATCTACTCCATAGTTGAAAACTACTTACAGAAAATGGCCTGTCTTGTTTTGAGACCCTTGGTCTTCATTATTTCTGGCAGGTGCCAAAGGAAAAGGCAGGTCATCCAATTCAAATACAAGCATTTTGTGTGTGTGTGTTTTTTTCCCTCCATCGATGTTTAATTGCCAGTTCTTTTGGAGTTTAAAAGATGTATCAGATTTAAGGTTTTTTGAAAAGTATTTCACAGATTGTTAAAATTAACGAATCCACATGAAGCTGTCAGGAAGAGATAGTTGGAGCATCAAGACACAATGTGAACAGTCAGCAGCATGCCAAGCAAAGGCTTACATTCAGGGACAGCAGCCTTGGATTTCGATTGTGCCTTAACTAGATGTGATCTCAGTGCAGCATCAGCTGCTTCACAAAATTCAAGCTAGGTCATGCACTTGAGTTTACGGTCCTCAATATCATAGTACTTGCAATGTGTGGGCACCAAAACATCAAAGAAATAGGAGCAGTAATAGACCATTCATAGAAACATAGGAGCAGGAATAGGCCATTCAGCCCTTTGAACCTGCCCCGCCATTCATTTTGAATATGGCTGATCACCAAATTTAATATCCTGATCCCTCCTGATATTGCATGATCCCTTTAGCTCCAAGAGCTATACTAATGTCTTCTTGAAATCACACAAAGTTATGGCCTCAACTACTTTCTGTGGTCGTGAATTCCATAGATTCACCACTCACTGGGTGATATAATTTCTCCTCACGTCAGTCTTAAAAGGTTTACCCATTATCCTCAAATTATGACCTCTAGTTCTGGACTCCCCACCATCAGGAACATTCTTTCTGAATCTCCCCATTACCTTAACCCCATGCATTTACCCCGCTAATACCCCTGACCTACATATTAAGGAGCAAACCATGGCAAATCCATCTAACCTGCATATCTTTGGACTGTGGGAAGGAACTGGAGCACCTGGAGAAAAGCCATGCAGACACGGGGAGAACGTACAAACTCCCAAGGCTGGAATGGAACCTGGGTCCATCGCATTGTGAGGCAACAGCGCTAATCACTGTGCCACCATGCCATCCAGATTTGAATGGCTGCTGAGGTTGTCCTTCTGCCATCAGATGTTCCTTTTAAAATCCTGTGCCAAATTGGTGTTGGATTCCTCCATGTGCCTTGACATTGAACGGCACATGGCCAGTTCTTAATACACTAAGCATTTCATTTCCATATACATCAGCCTTCTTCTGTGGTCTGCCCTATCAAAGTGATTACATAAGAACATAACATAAGAACATAAGAAATAGGAGCAGGAGTAGGCCATCTAGCCCCTCGAGCCTGCCCCGCCATTCAATAAGATCATGGCTGATCTGACGTGGATCAGTACCACTTACCCGCCTGATCCCCATAACCCTTAATTCCCTTACCGATCAGGAATCCATCCATCCGCGCCTTAAACATATTCAGCGAGGTAGCCTCCACCACCTCAGTGGGCAGAGAATTCCAGAGATTCACCACCCTCTGGGAGAAGAAGTTCCTCCTCAACTCTGTCTTAAACCGACCCCCCTTTATTTTGAGGCTGTGTCCTCTAGTTTTAACTTCCTTACTAAGTGGAAAGAATCTCTCCGCCTCCACTCTATCCAGCCCCCGCATTATCTTATAAGTCTCCATAAGATCCCCCCTCATCCTTCTAAACTCCAACGAGTACAAACCCAATCTCCTCAGCCTCTCCTCATAATCCAAACCCCTCATCTCCGGTATCAACCTGGTGAACCTTCTCTGCACTCCCTCCAATGCCAATATATCCTTCCTCATATAAGGGGACCAATACTGCACACAGTATTCCAGCTGCGGCCTCACCAATGCCCTGTACAGGTGCATCAAGACATCCCTGCTTTTATATTCTATCCCCCTCGCAATATAGGCCAACATCCCATTTGCCTTCTTGATCACCTGTTGTACCTGCAGACTGGGCTTTTGCGTCTCATGCACAAGGACCCCCAGGTCCCTTTGCACGGTAGCATGTTTTAATTTGTTTCCATTACAGAGGAGTCTGCTGCAACTACACCACATGCCCTTTTTTGTGATTGTTGAATTTAGCCCCAATATATTTAAGAGGGGTAGAAAAAATAAGAAATGTGCCTGCAAAGACGCTCTTTCATTAGTTTAGGGAAAACACAACTTGCTTATTTACAGCTTAAAATGATATGGAGGCTTGCAGCCTTGTAGCTGTAATCAGCTTCCGAGAAGACTCTGGGTACAGAAGCCCACACTTACCAGGGTGGTCCTCCACTCCTGCTCCCCCATTGGTTCATAGATTCATAGAATCCCTACAGTGCAGAACGAGGCCATTCGGCCAACTAGTCTGCACCAACCACAATCCCACCCAGCCCCTATCCCCGTAACCCCATGTATTTATCTTGCTAGTCCCCCAACAATAATGGGCAATTTAGCATGGCCAATCAACCTAACCTGCACATCTTTTGACTGAGGGAGGAAACCGGAGCACTTGGAGGAAACCCACACAGGCATGAGGAGAATGTGCAAACTCCACACAGACAGTGACCCAAGCCGAGAATCGAATCCAGGTCCCTGGTGCCGTGAAGCAGCAGTGCTAACCACTGTGCCACTAGGCTGCTCACTGTTCCCCAAGTAATATGGCCCTTACTCTACAGATTGATCTTTAAAGGGATAATCACCATATCCCAACCCCTCTAAATTCCTTTATACAAAAATCAACACGCAATTTACATAGCACCAGATAATTAAACATTTAGTCACAGATAATTAAATGTTTAGTACATGAATTTTGAATTATAAATTAAGTCATTTCATCCTTACGGGTAACAAATACTGTCATTTCTTCAGAAACTGTCTCATTGGCCCAACCTGTAAGTATTTTACCTCTCACTTTGGACAGAAATGGATCGCGACTGGTCCAGTATCTGATTTGCTTTGCTGAGACCGGCAATGTGCCCCAAAAATTCAATGCCATGACAATTTCCTGTGCTACTGGAACAGCTGCAACACTTCCTTGTAAAGATAGGTTGCTAAGTGCATTCATATTTGCTATGCATGTTCCAGGTCAGTGCTTGAATGTATATTTGTAGATAGACAGAATTAACTACCAACATTGATTGTGGAATAGTCTTGCCTTCTTTGAAAAGACCCAAGAGTGGCTTGTTGTTCAGAAACAAAAGTAAAATGTCACCCATTTAAGCACTGGTGGAACTTCTTGACACCAAAACTATTGATAATTCTTTCTCAAGTTGTGAGCAGCCTTTTCTGGCCTCTAAGAGGTTTCTTGAGAAACAGCCTATTGATCTTTCAGCTCTGTTATCAATTTCATGGGATAACACCACACCAATACCATATGGAGAGGCATCACAGGTTAACACCAGTTCCTTAGACGGTCAAAATGCACAGATAAGTTCGAAGAATGCAGCAAGTGTTTTACTCTGTTAAAGGCTTCTATCTGGGGAGTCTTCCAAGACCAACGCTAATGTTTATTTCGGAGAATATGCAAGGGGGTCAAACTGTTGACAAGTCTGGCGAAAATACACCCATAGTAATTTATCATTCCCAAAAATGACTTGAGCTCAGGTGTGTTTTGGGGGCTGTGCCTCTTTTATGGCCTTGACCTTGTCTTCCATGGGATGTAGTCTTTGTACATCTACACAGTACACAAGGTAGGTTACCTCAGTGGCTTGAAAAGTACATTTCTCCTTCTTGAGGTGAACTCCAGCCTCTTAAAATCTCTTCAGCACCTTCTCCAAGTTTACTAGATGCTCGGCTTCTTTTGATCCAGTTGTGAGAACATCATCAAGGTATACCACAACTTGCCTTCAGTATATCCTGCAGCAAACTCTTTATTGTCCTCTGGAAAATTACACATATTGAAGACATGCCAAAAGGTAGGCACATGTATTGGAACAACATTTTGTCTATGTTTATCATGACATTAGCTCAAGATGTGTTGCCTAATTCTAGTCACTGATATGCATGACTCATCAGCTTTGTATAAGATTGACTGCTGATCATCTTTGCATTCAGGTCTTCAATCTTTGGGATTGGAGATTTATCCAAACAACAGTCCTATTAGCTACTAACCTGTAGTCACCGCCAATGCAGACAGTCTTGTCTAGTTTCAATACGGGAATTGAGGGTGCTACCTATTCCGAGCACTGAACTGGCTGGATAATGCCCAGTTCTTCCTCTCACTTTAATTCAGGATCTACTTTCTCTCGTATGGCGCTTGTTTCACCCTAAAGAATCAAGGGGTCACCTCTGGATCCACATAGATCTTCGCTTGCAGACCTTTTATTTTGCCTAATTCATCCTTGAAGACTCTCCTGTATTTTTTTCATCAGTTTGAGCAGTTCTCCCTCCCGCACTTGGAAAATCTCAGTCCAATTTAACTTGATTTCCTTAAGCCAATTATGGTCGATAAAGCTTATTTTATTTATTTATTCGTCACAAGTAAGGCTAACATTAACACTGCAATGAAATTCCCCGAGTTGCCACACTCTGGTGCCTGTTTGGGTCAATGCACCGAACCAGCACGTCTTTCAGAATGTGGGAGGAAACCAGAGCACCCGGAGGAAACTCACGCAGACACGGGGAGAATGTGCAAACTCCACATAGACAGTGACCCAAGCTGGGAATCAAACCCCGGTCCCTGGCACTGTGAAACAGCAGTGCTAACTACTGTGCTACCGTGCCGCCGCCCCAACCACTGTGCTACCGTGCTGCTTGGTCCTTTGCCTGTCTGAGTTGGGCAGGCACACCGGCATCTCCACATCATGAGTTGGGCAGACCATTGCCCATAGCTTACATGGACCATTGCAGTGCCCACTATTTTTATCGCTTCTCCAAGGTAAGTCAACTTGGCCGGAGTACTCTGCTAAATCAAAAGTTGGACTCCTTCTCTCAAGTACCGATATGTATTGAAACATAGAAAGATAGAAAAATATGCTCAGAAAAGTATGCTCACCTATCACAGTAGCTGATGCCCCTGTATCAACTATCATCTTAAGAGGCTCCTCATTTACCCAGAGCATTACAATATTACGGGCTAGCTTGCCTGCTTTTTAATAACCAGTGAATATTTAAATTGTTGGTGCTAGACTCTTCCACATTGTATACTGGTGATGCATTAGCTAATTGGCTTCTCAGTAGACTTGACTTGGCTTTACACCTGTGCCTTAAGTGGCCTCTCCTACGACAAAATAACACTCATCTTCCTTGTACTGACAGGGTTCAGGGGAGTGGTTACCTCCACATTGGTAACATTCTGCTTCAAATGTTGCTGATTAATTGCCTCTTCTAAATCTTTTCTTATTTGTAGCTGAATTCATTTCCCACCTCATGGCTACTTCTTTGGTTGCTGACTGCAGGTTCCCACCTAACTGGTGAATGGCACCATTTTGCGTGCTCTGTAACTCTTGTGCACCTTTTTCAGCACTGTCCATTGCCTGCACTAGCTCCATTGTTTGTTTCAAATTTATATTGACCTCTGTAAGTAGTCTCCATTGAATTGACTTATTATTTACCTGACAGACTAATCTGTCCCATAACATATCATTCAAGATAGCTCCAAAATCACAATACTCCAACATCTGTTTCAATTTAGTGATACAAGTCACAATGATTTCAACTGGGGCTCTCCCGCTAGAATTAAACTTGAATCCCTGGAGTATGACTAATGGTTTAGGCTGGAAATGTGACTTCATCAATTCCACGAGCTCATTGAATGATTTGGAGTCGGGCATGTTGGTGCTATGAGGCTGCGGATCAGATTATAAATTTGGGTTCCATACACACTCAGGAAAATTGCCTTGTGCTTCGTCTCCTCCCCTATTTTATTCTCTTGGTAGTAATACCCCAGGCACTATATGTATTGTGTCCAGTCCTCCCTCGAGGAGTCAAATGGACCTATCCATCCAAAGAGGAGAATCTTGGTAAGTACTCTTTTTTTTTACTCAGCTTCACTCAACTTCAATGTAAACTGGATAGTCACAGTCTGAGGATTTTTAAAAATCTTCATCACCAAACGTAAAGATGCACGTTGAGGGAAAACACATTGATTTATTTACAGGTTAAAACTATATGAAGGCTTTCAGCCTCGTGCTGCAATCAGCTCCCGAGATGACTCTGAATACAGTAGCCCGTGCTTATCAGGACAATCCCCCACCTCTGCTCCCTGATTGGTTTTCTGGTTCATGTGACCTTTACTCTGCACACTGCTCCTTAAAGGGACAATCACCACAGCGACTGAGAGGCAATGTTGTAAAGTGGAAATACATACATATGTAGGAAAGAAAACAGTAGCAATACAGTGAACGTGATTGTAGTTCCAAACTAAAAGGATTGGAAATACAGTACAGCTATCCAAATTGTTGGAAGAAACTAAAAGATGAAAATAGGAGTCAGATTAGAGAGATTAGTTGGAATAATGAAATTACCATATTGGGAGACTTGTATTATCCACTTATTGTTCGGAACAGTGAAGCAGTAAAAGCAGAAAATAGAATTGAAATCTTAAAATATGCACATCATTCTTTCCTCAAGCAGTATGTTATTAAGTAGGCCCACAAGGGTGGAAGCAAAGATCTAGTTATGAGTAACAAAGTAGGTCAGGAAGATGAGCTGAGTGTAGGAGAGGACTATGGGAGGAATGACCATTGTGTGATCAGGTTTAAGTTCAACTAGAAAGGTAAGTGAGTACAAAATTGAAACTCCGAGTTGGAATATAATGTTAGATAAATGAAATGAGAAGGGTGTGAGTGTAAATTAACATACAGCACTGCAGAGCAACAAAGATACAGGATAAATATATTTCATTAAGGAAAAAGGAAACCATGAGCAGTTTCAGAATGCTATGCGTACACAAAGAGATTCGAAACCAATCCAAGTTGTTAAACGGGGGCCTTTAAGGACTATAAGATTTATCTTAAAATGCAGAATATGAGAAAATAACAAAACAGTTTAAGAACAGGAGAGGGAGAATGAGAAAAAAATTCAAATAAACCAAAAGGATTATCAAAATGCTCTGTGCATTATTTAATGCCTTTCATGCACTAACACCTCTTGAATATTGCTGAAAAGAGACATGTTGTTGAAGCTTTTCGTCTTGCACTCATCAAGACAAACACAAAAATTTCAAACGATCACAACAATTTATACTGGAGGTGAAAAGGGTGTTGATTGCATTGTGAAATCGCAGACAAAGGAATGTCATGCCAATGCGTTAAGCATTCATCCACTGATGTTGTAGAACAGTAACTTTTAGACCAATATGTTTTTGTTTGAATCTCAAGACAAATTGAGTGCTCCCAACTCAAAAGCCATGGAATGAATTAGTGAAAAGGTCTGAGAATTGTAGCTCCAATCCATGTTCCCTTCAATTATAGTTATGTGTGGGAGTGCTAAATGTAATGTCTGCAGATTCAGATCTATATCTATAGATCTATAAAGATAGCTTTTTAACATATTTTGAAACAAACTATTTATGCACAAAGTAGAGATATTCGTGAGAATGTATTATATCTTGTCTGTTAGATTTTGAGGAGTGAAGTGCATATTGCTATATTGTTTACACTCTATCGGAGAAACCTAAAGGTTGTAGTTCTCATATTCCCATATCCAAGAAAGTTTTAAAAAAACTGAGTCTGGCAAAGATTAATTATATAGACACAATGTTAACAGTTCAAATATTTGTAAAAGTAAGTAAATATTACGTGTTAGACATTGCTGATTTCCAAACATTCTGACCGCAGTGAAGTACTATGTGCTTTTTATAAAAAATATATGTGAGAAAACACATCTTGCCTCCAATAATCCTATGTTCTTAGTTTCCCCTGATCATAAATAACCTATGTTTAATTTGATTATTGCAAAATATTTATAAACTCTCTGCATTTAAAATGAGTGAGGAGAATGGCTTTGGACCTATGCCTCTGGTTGGAATGATGACTGGTAAAGACTGGACGATTGAATTGAGAAGTGCACCACAGGCCTAGTGATTCAGTTTTATATTGAATGAGCAACCAATTCAAACTATTTGCAAGCTCAGAATGTGCTCTAATTTCAACTAGTCTTAATAAACTGTTGTGAATCATGTTCTATTTTTTCTGAGCTTACCATTCACCATGTGTGGATTTTGAGGAAACTACTTGTAGGTCAGAGGGGTGAAATTGGAATCAGAAAGGGACACAAAACTGTTGAAACACATCTTTTACTCATTAGATTACATTATGTTATGTAGCTCTATTGAAGTCAATAAGCCATAATATTGGGGGTGGGGGGGGGGGGGGGGGAGGGGGGGTTGTGATACCCCCTCTGCTGTGTCACCCATGCTCCCCCGCCACACCCAGAACATTGGTTATCATGGAAAAAGCATTTTAACGTTGTTCTGATGGCATTGCTAATAAGTATTAGTGTATTACTTACAGAATCTCTAAAACGTCAGGGAGATTTGGACTCAAATGTGTACAAAGGCAGCAGGAAGATGGTAGTGTTACCCAATCATGTCGGCCAAGGCCATGAGCCATTTTCAGAGCTGTGTCGCTTAAAATTGATGGTTGAACTACCAATGTCATTTGCACTGGTAAGTAAACAGATCGTCCATGGGGAAGTGTGCATGTGTGGCAGTGATTGGGGAAGGGTGGGGATCTGGTGGGGAGGAGAGGAATTTTGGGACAGGCCTTGCACCGGTTCCCAGAGAAGTGTACCTCTTAAAGGAGGGCTGCAGTATCAGTTATGGAGTCAAAGCCTTTGTCTGTATGTAACAGAATGTTTGCTAGGAGATTCTCTAATATACCCTGGAGGCTTAATGGAAGAAGTTAACAGAATTATTTGCACATAATTACTGTCAATCTGTGGAAAGTGTCCCTTTAAGGACAGCACAGCAGAAGAAGGTCACCTGGAATAAGGGACCAATTGGGTCTGAGAGTGGGTAATCACATCAAGGGGTGGAGTCCTCTCTTAGGCAGAAGATAGTCTGAAGACATGTCGGAAATGGGGCAGCTGGTGAGCTGCTCCAGAGCAGCTGGGTGGGTGCCAGCCTCTGGGCAGTTTTACCTTGTTAATAAGTAGTTTTGTGTTTCTGATAAAGTATGTAAAAGCACATCATAACATTGGCGATGAGGGTGGGATGGATTATAAGAACACTGCCTCTGGCCCAACACACGTGAGTATCCTGTTTTACTCAAAGTGTGAAGAAAGATATACTTGTCCAAAAGACTGTCTTTGGGCATACAGATCTAATGAGATGTTAAGATATTGCCAGAGAGGCAGACACAGAATGGAACTGAATTGGCCGATGCAGTCAAAAGTTTAAAACAATGAACAAAGAAAAGAACAACAAGGCCTGTCCCAAAAGCATAGGAAAACAAATATGCTAAGACTCTAGGTTCCCAATCGCAGCAGAGCCTCTGGGGTCTGGGTGGTGACGCCTACATTGAAGGACGACAGGCCGCGAGGTTCAGAAGTTTTGGGGAGAAGTTTCCAACCTGTTTAAAAAAAGTTTTTAAAAATGGCCCAAAATGGAATATGCTGGATCTCTCAATGAAATTGACAAGGGAAACATGCACATTGGAGAGAGGAGAGAGAACGGACTCTCCATGTAGCCAAAGGAAAGAAAAAACTGCAGAGCTCACTGGGAGGACTTTCTGCCAGTAGAAGAGAAGTTTTAAAATTATAAAAAGGTGCAAAAAGGAGTGGCCTGGATTCGCACCAAGGCTTCAAAAGCACAAGAAAAACACAAAACCAGCAGCTGCTGATAGTTGCAAAAACTTTTTGACAGTCTTAAAGCGACAGTGCATTTAAAGACATAATCCATTTACAGTAGGTAATACATTTAATGTGGCAATGCACTTAAAGTGGCAACCACAAGAAGAAACAAATGGCTATGAACAGGAAAATTGAAGAAAACATTTGAAAGGGAGCACTGAAAGACCCCGGATGGAGGGCAATGAAAGATCCCGGAAGGATGGCAATGAAAGACCCAAAAAGGAGGCAATGATAAAGACCCCAGAAAGAGGGCAACAAAAGACACTAAATGACCAAATGAAGAGCAATGAGAGAATTGCAGAATGGAAACAAGTCAACACTTTGTCAGGGACATACCCAACCAACAGTGAAGCCGAAAAGGATTTAGCTGAAGTTAAGACAAGTGGAAATACAGATTCCATTTATGAAATAATTATGTCCATTCAGAACATGAAGGATTCATCTCAGAAGAAACACAGAAATCAAGGGCTTCAAAGGAAAGAAGGAGCTATTGAACATAAAGAGGAATCAGCAAAAAGAATTAAAGCTTTAGAGAAAACATTAAAACAACAAGATGAAATGACTGACAGCAAACTTGAAATAATTGCAACAATTTACAAAATGAAGTGAAGAAGAGGAAATTAATAAGACAATATAGAATAAGCTGAACTCCATAAAAGAAGCAACCAGAAAATAACAGCGAATCCAATGAAGAATTGAATGAGGAGAATAAGAACTGGAAGAAGGAAGCTTGACAATGAGAAATTAATTGAAGAGGTAAAAACATTGAAATTGACAGTAGAATCAGCAATTGAAACAGAGAAAGAAACTGAGATTAAGTGCCAGAACAAGATTGCTGAATTGGTCACATGGCTGTAACATTGCATTCTGCATCCTCTCCTTTCCTTCTCCACTATGTACTCCATGAATGGTATGCTTTACCTGTATAGCGCGCAAGAAACAATACTTTTCACTGTATATCAATACATGTGACAATAATAAATCAAATCAAATCAAAATGAATAGAAAAGCAGCAAGCCTGTATGGAGGAGTTCCATGCCAGACCATATTTGGAATAGAGTTAAAGCCTGCTAATAAAAGTGTTTATCTTTAAATACACAAGTCTCAAGACCTCATCAATTAGTCATCACCACTGAAACAAGTTAAAAAAACATATTAAGTATGTAATATGACAAGGTGACATAATTAAAGGACATGTATTAAAGGACAACACAGCAGAAGAGGGTCACCTTGCTTGAAGGGCTAATTGGGTCTGAGAGTGGATAATCACCTCAACGGGTGGAGTCCTCTTTTAGGCAGAAGACAGTCTGAAGACATGTTGAAGGCATGTAGGGACTGGGGCAGTAGGTAGATAGCTCCAAGGTAGCCAGGGAGCTATGGGCCTCTGTACAGTTTTTCCTTTTTAATAAATACCTAGTTCCTGACAAAGTGTGTGAGCATTCATCATTACACGATCCAAGCAGCCTAATTTCCCCACCAAATCTTCAACAAAAAAACCTAAAAAGCAGTGGACACAGGTGGATAGGGTTGTAAAGA
The DNA here is from genome assembly GCF_964213995.1 of Mustelus asterias. Classification (NCBI taxonomy): domain Eukaryota; kingdom Metazoa; phylum Chordata; class Chondrichthyes; order Carcharhiniformes; family Triakidae; genus Mustelus; species Mustelus asterias. Next base: position 135,906,436 of record NC_135801.1, on the reverse strand, counting down.
GTGCCTTTGGTACATTGGCCTTTATAAATCGGAGTATCAAGTATAAAAGTTGGAGTGTTATGGTAAGGTTATATAAGGCATTGGTGAGGCCGAATTTAGAGTATTGTGTACAGTTTTGGTCACCTAGTTACAGGAAGGATGTAAATAAGGTTGAAAGAGTGCAGAGAAGGTTCACAAGGATGTTGCCGGGACTTGAGAAGCTGAGTTACAGAGAGAGATTGAATAGGTTGGGACTTTATTCCCTGGAGCGTAGAAGAATGAGGCGAGATTTGATAGAGGTGTATAAGATTTTGATGGGTATAGATAGAGTGAATGCAAGCAGGCTTTTTACATTGAGGCCAGGGGAGAAAAAAACCAGAGGGCGTGGGTTAAGGGTGAAAGGAGAAAAGTTTAAAGGGAATATTAGGGGCGGCTTCTTCACGCAGAGAGTGGTGGGAGTGTGAAATGAGCTGCCGGATAAAGTGGTAAATGCGGGGTCACTTTTAACATTTAAGAAAAACTTGGACGGGTTCATGGATGAGAGGAGTGTGGAGGGATATGGTCCAAGTGCAGGTCAGTGGGACTAGGCAAAAAATGGTTCGGCACAGACAAGAAGGGCCAAAAGGCCTGTTTCTGAGCTCTAATTTTCTATGGTACTATGGTTCTATGGGGGTATTCCCTGAAAACTGTGTTAGATTTGGTTGTGGGAGAGCAATTTGGAGATAGTGACCACAATTCGGTGTCTTTTGTTATTGCAATGGAGAGGGATAGGGCCGTACGGCAGGGCAAGGTTTACAATTGGGGGAGGGGTAATTATGATGCGATTAGGCAAGAATTAGGGGGCATAAGTTGGGAACAGAAACTGTCAGAGAAAAGAACTAATGAAAAGTGGAACTTTTTCAAGGAACAAATACTGGATGTCCTTGATAGGTATGTTCCTGTCAGGCAGGGAGGAAATGGCCGAGTGAGGGAACCATGGTTCACAAAAGAGGTGGAATGTCTTGTGAAAAGGAAGAGGGAAGCTTATGTAGGGATGAGGAAACAAGGTTCAGATGGCTCGATTGAGGGTTACAAGTGAGCAAGGAATGAGCTGAAAAAGGGGCTTAGGAGAGCTAGGAGGGGACATGAGAAGTCCTTGGCGGGTCGGATCAAGGAAAACCCCAAGGCTTTTTACTCTTATGTGAGGAATAAAAGAATGACCAGGGTGAGGTTAGGGCCGGTCAAGGACAGTAGTGGGAACTTGTGTATGGAGTCAGTAGAGATAGGCGAGGTGATGAATGAATACTTTTCTTCAGTGTTCACCAAGGAGAGGGACCATGTTTTTGAGGAAGAGAAGGTGTTACAGGCTAATAGGCTGGAGGAAATAGATGTTCGGAGGGAGGATGTCTTGGCAGTTTTGAATAAACTGAAGGTCGATAAGTCCCCTGGGCCTGATGAAATGTATCCTAGGATTCTGTGGGAGGCAAGGGATGAGATTGCAGAGCCTTTGGCGTTGATCTTTGGGTCCTCGCTGTCCACGGGGATGGTGCCAGAGGACTGGAGAATGGCGAATGTTGTTCCTCTGTTTAAGAAAGGGAATAGAAATGACCCTGGTAACTATAGACCGGTTAGTCTTACTTCGGTGGTTGGTAAATTGATGGAAAGGGTCCTTAGGGATGGGATTTACGACCATTTAGAAAGATGCGGATTAATCCGAGATAGTCAGCACGGATTCGTGAAGGGCAAGTCGTGCCTCACAAATTTGATAGAATTTTTTGAGGAGGTAACTAAGTGTGTTGATGAAGGTAGGGCAGTTGATGTCATATACATGGATTTTAGTAAGGCGTTTGATAAGGTCCCCCATGGTCGGCTTATGATGAAAGTGAGGAGGTGTGGGATAGAGGGAAAGTTGGCCGATTGGATAGGTAACTGGCTGTCTGACCGAAGACAGAGGGTGGTGGTCGATGGAAAATTTTCGGATTGGAGGCAGGTTGCGAGCGGTGTGCCGCAGGGATCAGTGCTTGGTCCTCTGCTCTTTGTGATTTTTATTAATGACTTAGAGGAGGGGGCTGAAGGGTGGATCAGTAAATTTGCTGATGACACCAAGATTGGTGGAGTAGTGGATGAGGTGGAGGGCTGTTGTAGGCTGCAAAGAGACATAGATAGGATGCAAAGCTGGGCTGAAAAATGGCAAATGGAGTTTAACCCTGATAAATGTGAGGTGATTCGTTTTGGTAGGACAAATTTAAATGTGGATTACAGGGTCAAAGGTAGGGTTCTGAAGACTGTGGAGGAACAGAGAGATCTTGGGGTCCATATCCACAGATCTCTAAAGGTTGCCAGTCAAGTGGATAGAGCTGTGAAGAAGGCCTATAGTGTGTTAGCTTTTATTAACAGGGGGTTGGAGTTTAAGAGCCGTGGGGTTATGCTGCAACTGTACAGGACCTTGGTGAGACCACATTTGGAATATTGTGTGCAGTTCTGGTCACCTCACTATAAGAAGGATGTGGAAGCGCTGGAAAGAGTGCAGAGGAGATTTACCAGGATGCTGCCTGGTTTGGAGGGTAGGTCATATGAGGAAAGGTTGAGGGAGCTAGGGCTGTTCTCTCTGGAGCGGAGGAGGCTGAGGGGAGACTTAATAGAGGTGTATAAAATGATGAAGGGGATAGATAGAGTGAACGTTCAAAGACTATTTCCTCGGGTGGATGGAGCTATTACAAGGGGGCATAACTATAGGGTTCGTGGTGGGAGATACAGGACGGATATCAGAGGTAGGTTCTTTACGCAGAGAGTGGTTGGGGTGTGGAATGGACTGCCTGCAATGATAGTGGAGTCAGACACTTTAGAAACATTTAAGCGGTTATTGGATAGGCACATGGAGCACACCAGGATGATAGGGAGTGGGATAGCTTGATCTTGGTTTCAGATAAAACTCGGCACAACATCGTGGGCCGAAGGGCCTGTTCTGTGCTGTACTGTTCTATGTTCTATGTTCTAAAACTGGTGTGGGTTTGTGGTGCACACCTGCCCATTGTGTAGCAAGCACCATGTTAGATTTTTCAAGATTCCTCAGTCAGGGCAATCCACTCTTCTTGTGTGGTTATTTGGGTACAGTCATGAGCCGGGAGCTTCAAATTGTGGGCGGCGAGCACGACTTAAAGGTAGATTGCTCCCTACATCTTAGAAAATTGAAATTGGATGGTGATACTTTAAGGAGTGCCCGAACATATAAAAGAGGCGCCGATGTTCTCTGACAAATTTCTGGAGGTTCTGGGCGGCACGGTGGCACATTGGTTAGCACTGCTGCCGCACAGCGCCAGGAACCTGGGTTCAATTCCGACCTCGGGTCACTGTCTGTGTGGAGTTTGCACACTCTCCCCGTGTCAGCGTGGGTTTGCTCCGGGTGCTCCAGTTTCCTCCCACAGTCCAAAGGTGTGCGGGTTAGGTTGATTGACCTTGGTGAATTGATCCTAGTGTCAGGGGAACTATTAGCAGGGTAAATACATGGGGGTACGGGAATAGGGCCTGGGTGGGATTGTGGTCGGTGCAGACTTGATGGGCCAAATGGCCTCCTTCTGCACTGTAGGGATTCTATGATGCTATGGTACAAGAAGTGGAAAGGAGAGAAACCATGTATCATTATGGAGGCAGGAGGCCCTCAGCCACATTTTCTGAGGCAGTGAGAAGATATAGCAGTGGCAGTCAATGCCAAGAGTGTTGTTCCAAGTGCATGGGTGCAGTGCAGAAAGACTTTTTACCAAGTTGGTGTGTGTGATCAAGGTGAGTTGAACTTCAAATGGCATATCCTACCAACTGTATCACATACATTGCTCAATTCATTACAACCCATCACCCATCTACCAACAAACTCCCATCAATCTGCATTAAACCCTAACATTCACCTTCAGACATAGAGCACTGTTGAAAGTGCTAGACAGCCAGAGGCAATGTTGTCTTTGCCTTGCTTTGATGTTGCAGTTGTAGCTATAGCAATTGGCAGATTTCAGTCACAACCTCATTTGTGAAGCAAAGACCTATCATCATGAATCGGTCCGCAATCAAGATGATGTCAGAGAATTCCTTGAGGAATATGACCTTCAGAGAGCCCTTCTTCCTATTCTTCTCCCTCTGCTCGCACTGTTTCTTATTTGGCCCATTCTCTGTTGATTTTTTTATTTTCCAAGTTATGTTCAATCTCAAAGGAAGACATACCAGGCCACTTGCGTCTGGAATAAACATATGTCAACACAAGCTTTTAAATGAACAAAATAATATTTCAGCATCAGCAAGATTAGCCCCTGCAAACGCTACAAACTTTAGGTAATTGCATCAAAAGCCTGAAGAAACAATCGAGCAACTAATCTGTAAGTATTTCATGATCCTTTTAAGTAGCACTGTGAGGAGGTCTTTCATTTTGTTTAACAATGCGTTCAGTTGTACGGGGCATTGGCGAGAAAGTGCAGTTGGAAAATGGCATTAAATCAGTGTTATGCCAAGATTTACCTACTCTACATGCTGCCAATAGTTATTAAGTTTGCATATGCAAATCCCTTATACAATCATCAGCAGTGTGTGCACACATTGAAAACCTGATTTTCAAGTGTTAGGTGACTATGTTTTAAAAAAACGAGTTCACAGCCCAAATTGTGCGACTAATTTAAAATGACCAGATAGAACGTTAGAGGATTTGAAAAAATATCTGAGTCCTTAACCATATACAAAACACAAATTAGCAAGTGTATTGGCTGATTTCAGGTCAGTGTGCTGAAAATCGAAAAGAATCCCTGATTCAAAATGCAAATTCTGCAAACAAAATATGCAAAAAATCATAATCCAATTTTCAGTGCCTCTGGCCTCCTCCTGAGCTGGGTGCCACCAAGTCTGCGTAGCATCCTTCTAATAAAGCAGGCTCACTGGATAACGGTTCGTTCTGAAACAATGTGGCCATTAGAACCTGATGTGGAGGTGCCGGCGTTGGACTGGGGTAAACACAGTAAGAAGTCTCACAACACCAGGTTAAAGTCCAACAGGTTTATTTGGTAGCAAAAGCCACTAGCTTTCGGAGCGCTGCTCCTTCGTCAAGTGAGTGGGATTTCAGTTCACAAACAGGGCCCTGTTTGTGAACGGAAATCCCACTCACCTGACGAAGGAGCAGCGAGCGCTCTGAAAATTAGTGGCTTTTGCTACCAAATAAACCTTTTGGACTTGAACCTGATGTTGTGAGACTTCTTACATTAGAACCTGGCCAGGTAGCTCCAGGCTTGTCTGATTTTGATGAGAAGTTGATTGTCCAAGGCTTGGCTGCATGAAAACTGTTCCAGCTCTGCAGTTTGCAAATTGCAGAGCCCCGTTAGGTTTAAACTTGGCATTCACATTTTGAGTTTTTAATCCATGCTCATGAAAAAAATATCAATATTTCTGCAATATTCCTGAACATCATGGGTCCCCCTGACCACATAGATGCGCACTTGAAATGCCATAGCATACTAGGCTATGCACTAAGTGCTGGAAAATTAGATTAGAATAGATAGATGTTGAAGGTTGGTGCAGACATGCTGGACTGAAAGGCCTTTTTTTGTGCTGTACAGCTCTATGGCCAGAATCTTATCATCGTTCACACCTACGGGATGTTCCCATTCTGCTGCAGTGAATGGAGATTTGGCTGACCGCCAAATTCTCCAATCTCGCTGCCTCGCTGCAGCGGGAGCATGGCGTGAACAGCAGGTAAGATTGCACCCAATGACTCTACAACATTATGATCTTGTTGATCCTTAAGAGGCCCTACTCTCTCCCTTGTTACTCTTTTGCCCTTTATGTATTTGTAGAAGCTCTTTGGATTCTCCTTTGCCTTATCTGCCAAAACAATCTCGTGTCCCCTTTTTGCCCCATAGTCAGCAGGTTAGCAGGGTAAATAAATGGGGTTATGGGGATAGGGCCTGGGATGGATTGTGATTGGTGCAGACTCAATGGGCCAAATGGCCTCTTTGTGCACTGTAGGGATTCTATGATTCTATGATGATTCTGGTGTCAGTTGGACATCTGCTTCCCATGTGTTGATATTATTAGTCATGATGTGGAGATGCCGGCGTTGGACTGGGCTAAACACAGTAAGAAGTTTAACAACACCAGGTTAAAGTCCAACAGGTTTATTTGGTAGCAAAAGCCACACTTTTGCTACCAAATAAACCTGTTGGACTTTAACCTGGTGTTGTTAAACTTCTTATTGATATTATTAGAGCAGACCTTCACGGAGGCTTTGAAATTGTCTTTGAAACATTTCCTCCCCCTAGCCTCACCCTCCACCCAGTGTGAATGAACACCTTGGTGTTGCTCTGAGCAGAGCACCTGTTTGAGCCATCTGGAGTCAGACCTTTGGATGCATGTCTCAACCATCTCAGCTGATGTGAGATTATTATGGCCTCTATACCTGACATATCTGCATGTTGGGGATGCTTATGTTTGGTGTTTTGTCCTCCCACTTGACTTGCAAGATCCTTCTAAGACCTGTTGATGTTCTTAGGCCTTGATATGGCATCTATATACTTTGTCCAAGATACAGCACCATATAGAAGTGTGGGGAGAATCACTGCCCAACAGATCTTGAGTTTAATCCTTTATCAAACTTACGCTTCTTGAAAACTCGAGTAGATGAATTACCATTTGCTGAGCTAGCACATTAGATTCAGTAGTGTACCTTTTCATCAATGTCTGCTTTTTCAAACAAGTAGCTCCCAAGCTGAGGGACATTTTCGAACACTTCATCATGCATCTGAATTGAAGATGTTGGATTTAATACATTTAGTGTGGATTGAAGAGAATTTTGGTCTTCCTCATGTTTGGGGCCACTCCCATGCTCTGGTAGGCTTTGCTGGAGAATACATCAATTATCTGTTGTAATTCTTTTTCAAAGTGGACAGTAAGTGTGTATCATCAACATACTGTAGTGTTACAAAAGTGGTTGTTGCCTTGGTTTTGGCCTTCAGCTGGTTGAAGTTGAAAAGTTTACCATCAGTGCTATAAATTGTTAGTATACCAAGGGGCAGTCAATCACTAATAAATTGTAGCTTTTCTGTAAGATAGATTGAGAATAGTGTGGTGCAATGACTCACTTCTGACAGCTATTTTGACAGGGAACGGGTCTGTGATGGAGCCATGACATGATTGTTATTTCCGTATTGTCATGTAGGAGACAGATGATGTTTGTGAACCTAGCTGGGCATCCATATCACTGTAGCACCTTCCAAAAAGTAGTTCAGTTCACGAGTTGAAGGCTTTTGTGAAAGTGAAGAAAGTTATGCACAAAGAGATATTATGCTCTCTTCCCTTTTTCTGAAGTTGGTGTGCTGTGAAGATTATGTTCATTGTTCCTCTGCTAGGGAAGGATAATTTACTCAGGGTTGATATTCACCAACAATATCTCCTATTTAAAAATGATTGTGCATCAAGTTCAGCTGAGGATATTTTGGCTGTGATAAATAATCACTGCTGATAGCTCACATAAAGTTCAGATATGAGGAATAAACACTCGTGCAACTTACAAGAGGGTAGCCCCTACCTATGAACATGTCATCCAGCATTAGCCTCAACCTTCAGAGGAGGAAGAGATAAATTGGAAGGCAATAAAATAACTTATCTAATATTTTCCCCTCCTTAGTTGACAGACATAGAAGCCTTACTATTGCTCTGGCTGTAATATCTGGTTCAACACAGACCAGGGATTAAAACTGGGACATTCCAGACAGCTTGGCATAATATCAATTCAAGCAGGTTACTTGTCCACTAAGCTGCTGGAGGTGCCAAAGAATGTTATTTTATTGCCTTTGGCCCATTTCAGTCAATTGTGAGATCTTATCCACTATCCATGTTGTGTCTCCTGTCTCCAGGCAGACAATGGTCTAGGACTGGGGTCTCCAAACTACAGCCCACGGGCCACATCCGACCCACAGCGGGTTAACATCTGGCCCGCAGCCAGTGGGGCGGGACGGGATTCCCGCTGCCATAAACACTCCCGCGTCTGGAGCCCCGCCGCTAACTCAGGATCCGGACGCGGGGACAGAAGCCACAGGCCGGACATTTGCTGCTGCTCCGCGCGGTGTCCGATGGACCCATGAGAATCCCTGCCCTCTTTACCAGCCTATTGTCCAATCAGAACTGCCGTCCTGTGACTGACAGTTCATTAAACAAATCAGCAATTGAGACATCAGTTATCCAATTGCTGCTCTGCATTGACTGAGTGACAGCTGCTTTATCCAATCCGTAAGCTCCATCTGTCTGAAATGAGCGAGAACAATGACAATGATGGCGGCAATTCAGACCAATTCAGTTATGGAAGGAAAAAAGAAAAGAAAAGTGGACAATGAGTGCCGCCTGTTTAATGAAGAATGGGGTGTAAAGTACCTCTTTGTACAAGCAGGTGATAAAGCCTTGTGTGTCATATGCAACGAAACTGTTGCAGTTTTGAAGGAGTATAATGTACGTAGGCACTATGAGACCAAACATGAACCAAGTTATTCCCAATTCACAGGAACAAAGCGTTCGGAAAAATTTGAATCAAGCTTTTTTTATGCAGAAGATAACTGAAAATGAAGCTTTAACCAGGGCCAGTTACAAACTAGCTTATGTGTTGGCTAAAAGAGGAAAGCCATTCACCGATGGAGATCTCATCAAAGAGTGTATAATGGAAGCAGTGGAAGAGTTATGCCCAGAAAAAGCAAATCTGTTCAAACTCATCAGTCTTGCGCCAAATACTGTTGCTCATAGAATTGAGGATATAGGAAGCAATATATTTCATCAAATTGCAGACAAAGCAAGAAATTTTCAGTTGTATTCTCTCACACTATGAATCGACTGATGTGTGTGCAACATCACAACTCCTAGTATTCATCCGTGGTGTCGACAGTGAATTTAATGCGACACAAGAATTAGCATCAGTGCATAGCATGCACAGCACAGTAACTGGAGAAGACATCTTCAAAGAATTGCAAAAAACTGTATTAGAATATAACCTGGAGTGGAATAAACTGCAATGCGTGACAATTGATGGAGGAAAGGATATGTCTGGGATGAAGAAAGGTTTGGTTGGACAAATCACAAAAGCTTGTGAGGTTGGTGGATTCTCAAAGCCCATGTTTCTGCATTGCATTATTCATCAACAAGCATTGTGCGGAAAATATGTGGATATGTCTTGCCTTCTGAAACCTGTTGTTTCAATAGTGAATTTCATTCGATCTCACGGACTTAATCATCGCCAGTTTCATGATTTTCTGAAAGAAACTGATTCTGAGTTCGGTAACGTGCCCTATTATACAGCAGTTCGATGGCTTAGTTGTAGAAAGGTTCTATCATGGTTCTTTCAGCTCAGAGAGGAAATTGATTCCTTTCTCACAGAAAAGAATCAACCCGAACCACTTTTATCAAACACTGACTGGCTTTGGAAATTGGCATTTTTTGCAGACGTGACAGGCCATATGAATCAATTGAATCTGAAGTTGCAAGGTGAAACAAATTTGATTTGTGATCTATTCGCGCATGTCAAGGCCTACAGGGCAAAACTGATGTTATTTCAAGGACAGCTGAACGTTCATAACTTGGTTCATTTTCCATGTTCTGAAAAATTTCATGAAGAAAGTGAAGCAGAATTTCCTTCTACATTGGCAACAGAAATCATTAAGGACTTGCAAAAACAATTTCAGGAACGATTTTCTGATCTTGATGGAAACACAGATGAAATAAAGCTGTTTCAAAATCCATTTGGCTGCAATGTTGAAACACTCCCAAGTCAGTTTCAAATGGAAATTATTGATCTCTAAGCAGATGACATGCTGAAAGACAAGTATAAAGAAAGAAACCTGATCCAATTTTATAAATCTTTGCAGCCTGAGCAGTTTCCAAATTTGAAGCGATTTGCTTGTGGACTTGTATCAGTTTTTGGTACAACGTACCTGTGTGAACAAACATTTTCAAAAATGAAGTATGTCAAGTCCAAATATTGAGCAAATTTATCTGACGAGCATTTGAAGTCCATTCTAATAATTGGCTCCTCAAGCTTGAAACCTCAGTTCAGCAATATTTTGAAATTAAAAAAGCAGTTCCATCATTCCCATTAATCTTGTGCAAAACTTCATGATTTGTTGGTTACGATTGAAAACTCCAATTGCCAGAATTGTGTAGAAAGGTGCAGACTGAATTTATTTTTGTTCGACCTTTATTAATGGTTCAAGTTTATTTTGAATTTCTTTGCTTTGTTTTACTGAAGTTTTTTCTTGGGGTGTGTTTATTTTTCTTATTGTGTGCCACAAAATTGGGCAAATTCTCATTTCAAGTAAACATTTGTAAAATTTCAGTAAATAAAATTAATTAAAAAATGAATAGCCTGCTTTTCTCATCTGCAGTTAAGTAAATGATTATTTTGTCAGGGCATTTACTAATGTTTGACATTTTTACTCATTATATATCATTTCTCAGTGTAAGCACGGCATTGTTTCTTTGTAATTGTCACATTTCTCTTTTGTTCTGAATCATATCATGCTGATTACAAAGATGATCCAAATAAAACTTATTAATTCATTTAAATTTTATTCATTCATTTATAAAATTAATTTTTTTTCTTTGGCGCCCGAAAATGTGTAAAATATATGATGTTGCCCTCATACTGAAAAGTTTGGAGACCCCTGGTTTAGGAGCTGAGTTGGTTCTGATCCCTTCAATCAGCTCAGCAGCTACAACAGGTCAAAACATGACCTCTACTAACTAGATTTTAAAATATCCTCAAATGATCCCACTTTTGGGTTCTCATTCATTTGAAGAAATGGTTCTGCAATGGCTATAGGAACACTGGTTCAAAGGCTTCAAGAAGATAGAGAATTTACCATGTCAATAATTGTAATGGCAGTTAAGATGAAGTGCAGAGCTTCTCAATAATAGTAACCATAGCTGGATGGGGAGTTTGTCATTAAATTTTGAGCTATCAGATGGGCAGTTTTTGCCCTAAACATTAGCATGACCTGGGTGGAGCACAGAAAAGAAAATCTAGCCAAGGGAATTAAACACCAGGAACAGAACACTAATTCCTGCATTGATCGGAATGCTGGAAAATTGGGAAGTTTCTGTTAGGCACATTGCAGCTCCTTCCCATGTTTTACTCATATGTACGTAATGCACAAGTGGTAAAGATGAAAAGGTAAGGCTAGTTTTTCACTTTTGAGGTGGTTAACTCAAGTTGGGAAATTTCCTGACTTAGCATACCTGCCTTGGTTTTCACACAGACAGGAGGGACTGGGATGGCATAAAGTAATGCCTGCCAATCCCTGAAGCAGATTGAAGGTGCGTATGGGGACAGGCAAGTGCTGAGGTCAGCTGGTTAGAAAATCCACCGCAGTTGCCTAGAACGTTGTCCAAGTTGTTTTAGAAGCTGGTAGGTCCTCTAGCCCTCACTCCTCATGCCCCTTCAGCTTCCATGCACTCTCCATGCCCCTTCCATGACAATTATGCCTTGCGCCCACCACCTTGCCTTCTCCATGCCAACTCATGCCCCATTACCCATGATGTGTTGGGATGGATGGGTTGTGTGGGAGCCCTTCTACAATGAATAATTACGAGATTAAATACAGAAGATCTGAGCAACATGTGAACACCAATACTCTATCACATATTTCAATTTGGGATAAAGCCAAATCACAGGAAAACTATGTGAAAGAGTAGTACAGCGTTAGTTTTGTGCTGGGATACGAAATACTCCACCTCTTCAATCACTTCACCAGTAAGATCAAGGCAACTGTGACAAATAGTTCATATTGACTTTACGGGACTAATTGTGCCGTATCATATTCTAGTGGACGCACATTCAAAATGGCCCAAAATCATGATGATGAAGTTGGTCACCACTGAAAAGGCATGGATATTGGCTGGGCTGGAGAGTTTTAGTTATAAAGAGAGGTTGGATAGACTGGGGTTGTGTTCTTTTGGAGCAGAGGAGACTGAGGGAGGACATAATTGAGATACATAAAATGATGAGGGGCATAGATACAGATAGACAGGAAGAAAGTTTTTCCATTGGTGGATGGATCAATGACCAGGGAGCATAGATTTAAGGTAAGGGTCAGAAGGTTTAGAGACAATGTGAGGAAAAACATTTTCACTTAAAGGGTGGTGGGAGTCTGGAATTCACTGCCTGTAAGGGTGGAGGCAGAGACCCTCATAACATTTAAGAAGTATTTAGATGTTCACTTGTGATGCTGAGGCCAAGTGCTGGAAAATGGGATTAGAATAGTTAGTCAATTTGTCTTTGACCGGCACAGATGCAATGGGCTGAAGGGCCTTTTTCTGTGCTGTACACCTTTATGACTCTAATTGATGTGCAGACAATTTCATCATGCTACTATCCTGTTCCCCACCCCCTAATAGAGGTGCTTGAAATATGGCCCCAAAATGTATTATCCTATTCATGACAGGAGCAGGACGTGAGTTGCAATTTTCCCTTATCCAACAGTGCTGCCAAATACTCTCCAGTGCTTTGGGAGCTTATTTGACAACAATCCATTCATTACTGCTTATTTTTCCACTTGTGGTAAAGTGCGGCATTGATGAGAAATGTTGCTCTACAAACCACTGCCAAGTGCCTAATATCTCTTAATACACAAATGAATGAATGATTTCTACATTATTAATTTTAAACTATAAAATGTTGCATTCAATGATCAAGGTATGATCATTGCTTCATTTTTGCAATTAGGGAAGGCAACCTACAGGAAACTAAAAAAAAAACGAAGTTAACTGTGTTAATTATATTGGTACCTTTGTATAGTTGACTTAGTTCATTATGAAATTATAATGTTTTGGAAATTTTCGTTCGTTATACCATAAAATGGAACTGTGCTGATACCTTTATTTGAATTTTAATGCCCCATTAAAGAATATAGCGACATTAATAGATGCTAAACTCAATTTTATTTTGGACACAGTGGCACAGTCATTAGCACTGCTGCCTCACAGCGCCAGGGACGCGGGTTTGATTCCCGGTTTGACTGACTGTGTGGAGTCTGTACATTCTTCCCGTGTCTGCACGGGTTTCCTCCAGGTGCTCCGTTTTTCTCCCACAGTCCAAACGATGTGTGGTTAGGTGCATTGGCCATGCTAAATTCTCCCTCAGTGTACGCAAGCAAGCACCGGAGCGTGGCGACTCAAGGATTTTCACGGTAACTTCATTGTAGTGTTAATGTCAGCCTACTCGTGACACTATTAAATAAACTAAATGTGAGGGACAAACAAGATCCAATCTCTTACATCTGTACTGAATCGGGATGATCATTTTTGGAGGCAAGACTATTTTCTTTACTCATTGGTTTGAATAGTGCTGAGGAATGGGTCACTTCTTTGTCATATATACCACAGTTAGAGTATAACTCGGCCACTCTGCTCAAACAATGTTGCTGATTTTCATCTTCATTGATTTTTGCCCGGGTGAAATGCAGAAGAAAATCTGCTGGGGTTGAATTCATGCAGAGGATAGGACCCATTTAACTTTCCTTGCATGGAACTATATGAAAAGCAAGCAAATCCGAGAACAGGTGTGCAATCTTTCCCACCCAATTTTTATTTTTGTGCTACATTTAAGTGTTGCTTAATACCAGGTGGTAAAGATGAAAAGCTGCCCACTGTGTCTTAGCCCCAATCTTACAAGAGTATCCCTTATTGTGAACAGTTTCTTTTTAATTCAATATCAGATATTCCCCTTTGGGCTACATCAATCCCACAATGGGTAGTTGTGAATTTGGTCAGATTGTCAATTTAGTTTCAACTAATACCAAATTATGAGCAATCTGCTCGGGGCCGGCCCACTAACACATGGGGCTTTCTAACTTTACTCCAGGCAGGACTATGTGAAACGGGTGACAAAGGAAATTCAAAATGCATCAAAGTGGAACAGAATCAAGCTTAGTTCAAAAAAGTAAAGGACTATATTCTAATGCATTATCAAGTTCTGTGAAAAGCACTAACGACACATTCATCTTATATTCATCTTACATTCAACTAACCGCAAGTAAGAAGTATGATAAAGCAAGTAATCTCGAGCCCAGTTGTCTGGACAGCTGTTTCGTGATGCAGAACGAAACCATCAGCATGGGTTCAATTCCCGTACTGGCTGAGGTTACTCATGAAGACTCACCTTCTCAACCTTGCCCCTGAGGTGAGGTGATGCTCAGCTTAAATCAAGACCAGTCAGCTCTCCCCCTCAAAGGGGAGAGCAGTCCAGTCATCTGGGACTATGGTGACTTTAAAGCAAGTACTTAGCAATACGTGCATTGATACATCAAGGCATTAGATGACATTGTGAATTGCAACAATGAAACTTTTTCCATTGTGATCCTTACTTCAGGTGTCACAGTCTGAAACACTGCTATATCCTTACATTTCAACGTTTGCTGTGGTCTGCTTGAGGACATTCGTGGTGAGGGGCTGTAACTGGAGGAAATGAGAGTCAGCATCATATTGAGAATGATAGAATTGAGGTGATTGATGTCACTGTTGTGACACAAAACTAAAGTGATACTCGTGATTCATACTAAAGTACAATGCATTTTTATTTAAAAGTTTGATAGCTCTCTACACCTCATCTCATGTGTGCTATTGACAATACCAGAGATTTACTCCAATGTGAGGTAATTTTCCTCGTATAATTCTGGATTAACAATTTTGCAATAAAATAGCCTATTCTTCAGTGAAAACTCTAGACACTTTTATTATATAGACAAGATAAAGGGATCTTCAAATATCTGAATATGACTGGTTTGACAAGAAAATGATAATGCATATGTATGGGTAGAGAGTTGAGGTGAAGAAACAAGTAACAATAGGTAAGAGATAGCAATGATATGTTTGGTTATTAAATAATAAATGAATATCTCTGATGTAAAGAACAGATACTAGCGCATGTAACGAATGATTGAAAGAGTGCACTATGAGTGAAAGTAAAAGTCAATAAATGGGAACAATTGTCCTCCTAGTGTCCATCCTACCCCTCCCTCCCTCCCAAGTAATTAATCCAGAAACTCAGCTAATGATCTGGAGATCCGGGTTCGAATCCTGCCACAGCAGATGTGGAATTGGGATTCAATAAAAAATATCTGGAATTAAGATGTCCATGAAACCATTGTCGATTGTCAGCAAACCCATCTGGTTCACTAATGTCCTTAGGGAAGGAAATCTGCCGTCCTTACATGATTTGGCCTACATGTGACATCAGAGCCACAGCAATATGGTTGACTCTCAATTGCCCTCCAAGTGCAACTAGGGATGGGCAATAAATGCTGGCCAGCCAGCAACGTCCCACAAATGAACAAAAAAAACCCTTACTCCATGTGGACATCACAAAAAGAGGAACAACTCACAGGATAATGTCGTCTGTCAGAGAATCCACAGACAGCATCTTCGCTGGCCCAACGCTAAGTGTACACGCATGATGCAGGTGCACCTACCTACATGCCAGATCAGATCCTAAAGGAAGTGGAATCTATATATAATGTTGACTTCCGAGCGACAAGTATTCTATACCCGGCCTTTACCATTCCTTTCTTAGAGTACTAGATATTAGCTATTCCTGTTAAGTTCCTGCATGTCATCTCAGCCGCAATAGTGAAGCCAAATTAATTCACTCCATTGTTGCTGGTTCTGAACCAGCTGAGCTAATTCAGTTATTTATATCTCTTTCTGTGACAAGTCACTCTTGGCATAGGATATCAGCATTCCCTTTAAGTTCCTTGGCTTCTTGTTCCAAATACCTATGTGTCCATGAAAGTTGTTCCCACCTTGAATGTGGGAACCATTGCAGCTATTTTCCTTGAATCTCAGGTTTGAACATTGCTTCCATTCTTATTACACTTATGTTTATGTTATGTTATAACCATTCTTGATGATTTTCATCTTGGACACTCCCAACATTCTTCTCAACCAACTCATCTGTACTGTTAGCATTTCCCTAGTTTTCTCTGAAAAGAAAAAAATGAAGGGTGGCATGATGGAGGTCTTCAAGATTATGAGAAAGTTTGGTCGGATCGACTGAGAAAATGGGCAGAATTGTTGAAGACCACCAGAGCCGGGAATGGAAGTGGACAGGCCCAGAATTCTCCACCGCTGGCCCGGTCCTACCTCTAGGACAACTGTCAGGTTGAGACAGATACCTTCCCTAAAGCACATGTAGCCATTTGAGGACATTAAGCTGCCATTAAGGTCCTTCTTTCATGCTGGCTAGAGTTTTCTAATTGGCACACTGCTCCCCTGCAATGGTCAAACCATAAGAAAGTAAGAAGTTTAACAACACCAGGTTAAAGTCCAACAGGTTTATTTGGTAGCAAAAGCCACACAAGCTTTCGGAGCTCTAACCATAAGATGCAGCCTCCAGGTTGCAGCACCAAGTAGCATCCTCCTGGTGGCACACTGAGTGTAAATAGCTGCCATTGGCCTCATACAATTATGCCTCAGGAGTCCAATGTGAAGAGCATCTGACTGGGAGACAGCAGCAGCCTCAGAGAATGAGACGGTAGCAACTGTAAGGTCTCCAGGAGCTTCAGCTTGGGTGGTGATGGGATGGGTGGCGGATTAGGGGAGGACACGGGGGGGGGGGGGGGGGGGGGTGCAGTGGAACATGCAACCAGCCACATGTGTGCAGAAGAGGTTACCCACCACAAGGTCTAACATCTAAGGTTCAGCTACCTTCCAATGTCAGAGAAACAGTCTCACCAATGTCTGGACCTCTCAGAGGAGACTGTCTCAGAACTCTGTGCCCATGATAGAGGAAGAGCCGAGCCTCATGGGGAGTGGTGGCAACCCAATTCCACTGGCACAGAAGGTTGAATTTCTATGCCTCAGGAACAGGGATCCAATACAGACAAGTGTAGGGTCTCCTAGTCTGCAGCTCATTACTGGATCAAGGTGGCCACCAATACCATCTTCAAGAGGGCCAGCACATCCACACTGATCCAGACAGTGAATGGCAAGGGCCATTGGATTAGGAGCCATCACTAGATTCCCCCAGGTGCAGGGTGTTGTCTGCACATATGTGGCGATCAAGGCTCCCATTTACCAGGCAGCAGCCTTCATCAACAGGAATGGCTTACACTCACTAAATGTTTGTGATCACTATAAACAATTCCTGCAGGAGAGTGCATGATTCCCAGCTGTACTAAGGCAGTTGGAGGTGCCAGATCTTTTCAGACATCACCATGCACCTTTAATGCTTAGTTTTGGGTGACAGGGGCTACCCATTGAAGACATGGCTACTGACTCCTGGGAGCAACCCAAGCAGAGGAGAGGTACATACCTGAGGACAATGCAAGTGACAATTGAGCAGGCCATAGGCCTTCTGAAGTTGCTATTCAGGTGCTATTAAGCTATCAGCTGTTTGAACTGCACTCATCCAGGCACATGAAGAGTATTCCATCACACTCCTGACTTGCGCTTTGTTGATGGTGGACAGGTTTTGGGGAGTCAGGAGGTGAGTTACTTGCCACAACATAACTAGCTTTTGACCTGTTCTGGTAGCCACAGTATTTAATGGCTAGTCCAGTTCAGTTTCTGGTCAATGGTAACTTCCAGGATGTTGATAGTGGAGGATTCAGCAATAGTAATGCCATTGAATATCAAGCAGTGATGGTTAGATCCTCACTTGTTGGAGATGGTCATTACCTGGCACTTCGGTGGGACGACTGTTATTTAACAGCTCAAACCTTGATATCGTCCAGGTTTGTTGCATTAGGACATGGGCTGCTCCAGTTTCTGAGCAGTCACGAATGATACTGAACATTGTGCAGTCATTAGCAAACATCCCCACTTCTGACCTCATGATGAAAGGAAAGTCATTGATGAAGCAGCTGAAGATGGTTGGGCCTAGGACACCACCTTGAGGAACTCCTGCAGTGATATCCTGGAGCTGAGATGATTGACCTCCAATCACCAAAACCATCTTCCTTTGTACCAGGCTCAAACCAGTGAAGAGTTTTACCCTGATTCCCATTGACTCCAGTTCTTTTAGGGCTCTTTGATGCCATACTAGGTCAAATGTTGCCTTGGGCAGTCTCTCTCTCCTCACCCCTGGTATTCAGCTCTTTCATCCAAGTTTGAACCAAAGCTGTAATGAGGTCAGGAGCTAAGTGACCCTGGCGGAACTCAAACTGAGCATCCATGAGCAGGTCATTACTGAGTAGGTGCTGCTTGATAGCACTGTTGATGACCTCCTCTGTCACTTTACTGATGATTGAGAGTAGACTGATGGGCGGCCATTGGCCAGGTTGGACTTTTCCTGTTTCTTGTATACAGGACATACCTGGTGCAATTTTCCACATTGCTGGGTAGATGCTAGTGATGTAGCTGTATTGGAACAGCTTGGCTCGGGACACAACAGGTTCTGGAGCACAGGTCTTTAGTACCATTGCTGGACCTTTATATGTTCCAGACTTTTATACTACAATAACCATTTCTGACTTTCGTCCCAAATATAGCCTTTAATGTGATAAGGATTATGAAAGTGAAATACTTAAGAGCATGGCTTACAACTAGTTTTAACATTAACTGTACTCCCTCCTGATTTATACCATCTTCCCTTCCAGACAAATGTTCTTACAAGACTTAAAACATGTTGACTAAGGCAGGGAGTGTTGCTTAGAGCCACTCGTGGGAGGTGAATCCGTTGCCAGCAACAACTGTGAGTAAAACCTCCTTCCTGGGTTCAGTTTTCTACCATAGAGGGTTGCTTTCAGAGCTCATTCCATTCACTCTGCTTGACTCTAACGCTTGATGGTAAATAATGAACACTATTGCTGACAGACCTCTTCTTCAAAAGGAGAAAATACAACAGGAAGATGATAATTAAAAGGATTGTGGTAAGATAGAATAGCAATTCTGATTAAATTTATCAGTTAGATCACATCCTGTGTCAGGAAGGGCCAACGGTACTGGAATATTACTCAGCTACTCTGCAATATATTTAATATGCATTCCCATTAACATTTCTCACAGAAACATAAAACATGTTCCAAAATATAAACTTAACCCTCAACAATGCTGATATTCTTACAGTCATGATAATCCATAACATTAAAAAAAATCATTCAGTTAAGGTCAATTTAGAGACAATTTTGTTTTCCTATTAGGAACAAGAAAGGAATATCAGATCATGATAAATCCAAGTTGAGAAAGGAAATGTCTCGAAACAAAACTAAACACAATGTCATTCGCAGAGTTCTTTTTACGCACTGGATTTTGATATCAATAAATCAATAATATTAATTTAGTAAATTATAATTCAGTACACCACCATTCAAGAGGTCATCATTCATTCAGACAGCATCATCTCAGAAGTCTGAATGCAGCATTAAAAATGCACAAATCATACCCTCAGAGTTATCTGCTTGCCCTAGGCATGATTCAAAGTACATGATATTATCTCAGCCATCTACTCCGCTGAAATCACCACTGAAAACGGTTTTATGACTACACTGTAGAGATTCATGTTGAAGACCATGGTCCAAAAATATAATGCAACTGTACCCTGGTGATAAAATCTTGAAAGTGACTGGCTAAAGTGCATTCTTAATAGTCTTAAGTGAATCATGTAAAGGTGTAACAACGCTGAACATTATTGTCCTCTGACCTCGATGCAGCTATATTTCGTGTCTTCTTGAAAAAAAAACCTGTCAGCGATTGTCAGCTTTTCCAGCCTCCTTCATACCCTCACAGGGCTAACAAAATGGTATTATATACATATATATGTAATTGCAGTTGTCTGAGAAAGGTGTTACATAAAAGCAATTGGAACCGGTGATACTTCACAGAGCTACAAAACAAAATACACAATAAGCACTCCATTCTAGTGCTGAGCACTTACATTTTGTGAGATGGAACATCCTCACTCTGAACAGGAAGAACGTGCCTTCTAAATGGTGCCATGAAGATCATGAATATGGCAAATTAAATTGTTTGCTTTTTTTTACAGTGACATATGAAGCCTGAATGTATGTTCATTGCTCTATTGATTTATGCCTTTTAAGTATAAATTGCCTTATCGTATTTTCTAAAAATTAGAATGTGGGAATTATTTGAATCAAATTTGGCTCTGTATTAATTTAAAGCTGGTGGCAAGTCATTTAAAATAACTTGGTTATTTCCTTGATTCAAACCGCAGAAAGATTTGATACAAGTGCAAAAATGGTCTGCATAATTTCAGCACCAATGTAGGTTTGCACATACGTGATGTGTGCCCTTTTGCATCGCAGAGTGAATAATTTTCTTATTGTTTATGTGTTTATACCCAATATTGGGCAGGATTTTATGGCCTCGGTTGGCCCCAAACCGTAAAATCCCGCCCGAGGTCAATGGGCATTTCTGTTGTCCACCTCTCGTCCACTCCGATTCCATGGCAGGAGGGGCGATAAAATTCCAGCTGATGCTCTCTGAAGTCATTCACTGAATAATAGGGTAAATCAACAAAGGGAGTGCCAAAAAGCACTCAACCGCAGTATGTAACTTTACTTTGTTAACAATACATAACTGCAGGATACAAATTCAGTTGGGTTGAAGGATAATGTCACTGGTAAAGAAAGTAGTACTTCAATCAAGTTTAAAGGGATATGGATAATTAACAGGGACACAAATTTAGAAAACATCTGGAGAACATTAAAATGCCTCTCAACATCAGCAATTTTTGCCATGGCTGAAGAAGTATGTGATTAAGGCATGGCAGAATATGATGGGAAATGGATCCATAGGTGTAGGCATGAACCTTCAATAGCTGTCATTACAGCCCAATGTACCCCAGCATACCTTTTACAGGCAATATCAGTAACGCACGTGTCATTCGCAGCTAGGTTTTCCAGGATCTGTAAAAATGGTTGGTGCCACCCAGATAGGTGCACACTGGCGTGTCTTTTTGCATGCTTTATCAGTAAAGCATGACAAGCTGTGATTAAGAGTCTTCTGAATAATATTCCATTATTACAGTCTCTGTAGAGACTGATAATATAGAAAAGAGATTGTGTTGTTGAACTTCCAGTTACTAACTGAAAGAATGACCCCCACAAGATTTTGCATTTTAAAACCTTTATTGTAACAAATGACTAAAAGAAACACTGATGTGGAGATGCCGGCATTGGACTGGGGTGGGCACAATAAGAAGTCTCACAACACCAGGTTAAAGTCCAATAAGTTTATTTGATAGCATAAGTTTTTGGAGCGCTGCTCCTTCATCAGGTGAGTGGAGAGTTGGGTTCACAAACAGGGCATATCTAGACACAGACTGAATTGCAAGATAATGGTTGGAATGTGAGTCTTGACAGGTAATCAAGTCTTTACAGGTACAGACAATGCGAATGGAGAGAGGGTGAATTAAAGAGGTGTGAATTGTCTCAAGCCAGGACAGTTACTAAGATTTTGCAAGCCCAGGCAAATCGGGGGGGGGGGGGTAGTGTGACATGAACTCAAGATCCCAGTTGAGGTCGTCCTCATGTGTGCAGAACTTGGCTATCAGTTTCTGCTCGGCGATTTTGCGTTGTCGTGTGTCGTGAAGGCCGCTTTGGAGAACGCTTACCTGAAGATTGGAGGCTGAATGCCTTTGACTGTTGAAGTGTTCCCCAACAGGAAGGGAACACTCCTGCCCAGTGATTGTCGAGCAGTGTCCATTCATCCGTTGTTGTAGCGTCTGCATGGTCTCCATGTACCGTGCCTCGGGACATCTTTTCCTGTAGCGTATCAGGTAGACAACGTTGGCCAAATCGCAAGAGTATATACCGTGTACCTGGTGGATGGTGTTCTCACGTGAGATGATGGCATCCGTGTTGATGATCCGGCATGTCTTGCAGAGGTTGCTGGGGCAGGCTTGTGTGGTGTCATGGTTGCTGTTCTCCTGAAGGCTGAGTAGTTTGCTGCAGACAATGGTCTGCTTGAGGTTGTGTGGTTGTTTGCAGGCAAGTTGTGTGGGTGTGGGGATGGCCTTGGCGAGATGTTCGTCTTCATCGATGACATGCTGAAGGCTCTGGAGAAGATGTCGTAGCTTCTCCGCTCCGGGGAAGTACTGGGTGACGAAGGGTACTCTGTTGGCTGTGTCCTGTGTTTGTCTTCTGAGGAGGTCAGTGCGGTTTTTTGCTGTGGCCCGTCGGAACTGTCAATCGGTGAGTCGAGCGCCATATCCTGTTCTTACGAGGGCGTCTTTCAGTGTCTGTCGGTGTCTGGTGCGTACCTCCTCATCTGAGCAGATCCTATGTATACGGAGGGCTTATCCGTAAGGGATGGCTTCTTTAACGTGTTTAGGGTGGAAGCTGGAGAAGTGGAGCATCGTGAGATTATCCGTGGGCTTGTGGTACAGTGAAGTGCTGAGGTGACCATCCTTGATGGAGATGCGTGTGTCCAAGAATGCAACTGATTTTGGAGAATAGTCCGTGGTGAGTCTGATGGTGGGGTGGAACTTGTTGATGTCATCGTATAGTTGTTTCAGTGATGAAGGAGCAGCGCTCCGAAAGCTTGTGCTACCAAATAAACCTGTTGGACTTTAACCTGGTGTTGTGAAAAAAAAACACGATTAACAAAACACTATTTCCTTTCTGAAAGCAACTTAGGCATAAACTACAGAAAGTGTAATTCCCCTTGCATACTTATCACGCAACAGGCTTTTCATAAAATTACAACATTTTTTAGCAAACAGTCACAGTCACTAGCTTCCAATAAGTTTTGTGTCTATATTTCACCGAGTGGTAACTTTGGGGAATCATCCCCAGGCATTTTTCCCTGTTTACAGAGAGTTTCCTTCAATCCACCACCAGCAATAAAAGTTGCTCTGTTGATTCTTCTTCCCCTGGACATGTCAGAACAAATCTCTTGGAACACATCGATGGCTGCTGTATGTGTCTCTTCGATGTGGAGATTTGCTACCATATAAACCTGTTGGACTTTAACCTGGTGTTGTGAGACTTCTTACTGTGTCTCTTCATCCAGAGACTATTTCCCTGCTGCATCCCATGATGGCTTACAAAGTCAAAGTTTTTTCTCTCCACTGACAACATTAGTGCTGTACTTGATATTCATTGATTTGTAGGGAAGCCCGTAACTGATCTCAAAAATAGCTTCCTCTGCCCTCTTCCCCGTGGCAATGTGCAACACATTAGCATTTTACCTACATACATTGCTATCTTCGGTCCCAGCATTGTTTTATCTTAGAACTAAATTAATGTTTTACAGTATAATTAGGGGTATAAAGGTGTGAGCATGGGTAGGTACAGGTGGGCAGGCATATAGCACCAGTCAGGCTGCCTGATAGGCCTGGCATTGAGTCATAGAGGTCTACAGCACAAAAAAAGTCCCTTCAGCCCATCTCATTTTTGCTGGACAAAGACAAACCACTCAACTATTCTAATCCCATTTTCCAGCACTTGGTCCATAGCCTTGTTAGATTCCATTATCAAGGATTTCATAACTCAGCATTTGGGAGGAAATGGTATAATCAAACACAGTCAGCATGGATTTACAAAAGGGAAATCATGCTTGACGAATCTTGGGATTTTTTGAGGATGTAGCCAGCAGAGTTGACCAAGGAGAACCAGTGGATGTGGTCTATTTAGACTTTCAGAAGGCTTTCAAAAAGGTCTCACATAACAGACTACTACGTAAAGTTAAAGCACATGGGATTGAAGGTGATGTCTTGAGATGGATAGAGAGCTGGTTAGTGGATAGGAAGTGAAGAGTTGGCATTAATGGGTCTTTTTCTGATTGGCAGTCAGTGAGTAGTGGAGTTCTGCTGGGATCTGTGCTAGGACCCCAACTGTTCACGTTATATATTTATGTTTTGGAAGATGGAACTGAATGTATTATCTCCAAATTTGCAGATGATACAAAGTTGGGTGGGAGGGTGAGCTGTGAGAACGCAGAGATGCTTCAGCAGTGTCATTTGGATAGGCTGAGCATGTGGGCATATGCATGGGGCAGAGGCAGTATAATCTGAATCAGTGTGAGGTTATCCACTTTGGTAGCAATATTAGGAAGACGGATTATTACTTGCATGGATGTAAATTAAGAGAGGTGGATATTCAACGAGACATTGGTGTCCGCGTGCATCAGTCGCTGAAAGTAAGCGCACAAGTACAGCAGGCAGTAAAGAAGGCAAATGGTACGTTAGCCTTCATAGCAAGAGGATTTGAGTATAGAAAGAGGGATGTTTACGGCAATTGTATAGGGCGTTGGTGAGGCCACACCTGGAGTATTATGTGCAGTTTTGGTGTCCTCATCTGAAGAAGGATGTCCTTGGTACAGAGGGCAAGGTTTACCAAGCTGATTCCTGGGATGGCAGATTTGTCATATGAGAAGAGGCTAAGTTGGTTAGGATTATATTCACTGGAGTTTAGAAGAGTGTGAGGGGATCTTATAGAAACTTACAAATTTCTAACAGGGTTAGACAGGGTAGATTCAGAAAGAATGTTCCCAATGGTGGGAGAGTCCAGAACTAGTGGTCATATTTTGAGCAGAAATTTCTTCACCCAGAGAGTGGTGAGTCTGTGGAATTCATTATCACGGAATGTAATTGATGCCAAAACGTAGTGTGATTTCAAGAAAAAATTAGACATAGCTCTTGGGGCTACTGGGATCAAAGGATATGGAGGGAAGGAGGGATCAGGATATTGAATTTGATGATCAGCAATGATCAACATAAATAGCGTAGCAGGCTCGAAGGGCCAGATGGCCTACTCCTGCTTCTAATTTCTATGTTTCTATGTATGCCTTGGCATTGAAAGTGCACATCTAAATAATTTTTAAATGTTATGAATGTCTCTGCCTCCACCATCCTTTCAGGCAGTGAGTTCCAAACTCCCACCATCCTCTGGGTGAAAAGGTTTTTCCTCACATCCCCTCTAAATCCACCTGACCCTTACTTTAAATCTATGCCCCCTGATCATTGATACCTCCACCAGGGGTAAAAGGCTCTCCTTGTCTACTCTATCTATGCCTCTCAAAATTTTATATATCTCAAGCACGTCTCCACTCAGTCACCTCTGCTCCAAGGAAACCAACGCCAATCTATCCAACCTCTCATTACTAAAACCCTCTAGTCCAGGCAACATCCTGGTAAATCTCCTCTTCACCTTTTCAGTGCTGTCATATTCCCCCTATAATGTGGATACCAGAACTGCACACAATACTCTAGCTGTGGGCTAACCAACATTTTATATAGTTCCAGCATAATCTCCCTGCTCTTATACTCTGTGCCTTGGCTAATAAAGGCAAGTATTTCATATGCCTTCTGAATCCACCCACCCCAGGGCTGAACTTATCTGTGTGCCCTTGGCGGGTCCCCTTTCATCCAGTGGAGGTCTTTTCTGATGTGGGGACGATATAGCGGGAAAGCTCACTCACGATATTTGAATGTATGGTAATGAGGTTCTCGAGCTTACATGGCAGGGAACCCCATTCCATCTTTGGCGGTGGGTGGGAACTTTCTCAATGGGAAATCCTGCTGATGTAAATGCTGTTTCGGGAATTCCATTGGATTCGCTGCCCCCTCCGGCTTTCCCACATGCCCCAGTAGGGGACACAAATCAATTCATGTCTTAACTCCAATAGAGGAGACTCTGCTGTCCATCATTGGGTTGTCAAGACAGAGCCTGTGGCCAGCAGTGGGGCCAAAACCACTGATGACAAGATGACAATATGGTTATACATAATCCTCTTTCTCTCAACCCAATTTCCCATTGTCCCACAATCTCTCCTGGTTTACAAGCTGCACATGGTGTAAATGTGCACTTCTTACTTTCCCTCCACTCCAGTCACCACAATGCTACCCTCATATTTTTATCTTTTCAGACTAGCCAGAGAAAGAGATTGAAGATCGGGAAGACAGTAATGAAGAAGAAATACCACCACTCATTCTCACTCACACCACCAGCTCAGTTATTCAAGTTGCACATTCTTTACAGGGTATCCTGAAGGTGGGACCTGCATGTGGTGAGATACCAACCTGCAGCCTGGGCAAAGAACAAGGAGAGCCCACATGCCAACTTGCAGAGGATGCTATTACACTCAAGTTCTGCAGAAGATGACTCTGATGAGGCTTTTAATAGGGGACAGTCTTCCAAACACACTTGAAGGATATGGCCTTCCTTCTTCCATCTTGTCATCCTTCCTCTTCTAGCAGCTTGGCCCCCTCAATGTTACCTCTGCTCATTCTCCGAGTCATGATGCAGCCAAGCAGGAAAGAAATAGCTGCACCCATGTATGAGATCACGTGGTCTGAGCAGGACCGTTGAAGTCAAAAGCGATGCTTTCAGCATGTGTCACACCACTCCCTGTACACTTCAACAACTTTAAATAGCGACGCAAAACACTTGTACAAACTCAGCAACTGCCAAGTGAAACCAATCAGCAACTAACCTGAAAGTAGTAGATGATCTGTTTAATCTCTTTAACTTAGGACATTCTTCCTGCTGCTGAAGGCAGCTTCAGCCATTTGAGGTTAAGAAGGGGCATCAGTTGGAGCACTCAAGCCAAACAAAATTGGCATTGCTGGCATCAAATCAGCATTATAACTTGACTGATGTCACCATCTGCCTAACCGGAATATTTCCAATGCTAGCTTCCCACAACCACACCTTACCAAAGCACACTGCAGATGCAAATTTGGACTCAAAATGGCAACCCTGCTGCTGAAATTTTAGGCCCTATGCAGCAAATTTTGTAGCAATTGATTTAAAAAATATATTTTCAAAATCAAACATGAAAAATGACCTCTTGATTGTGATACGAGAGGGCGTCTGGTAGCCGTGACCAATACCCTAGAGTGAATCAGCACCCTCAAAACAACAGTGGGAACAACTGGAGTAAAAAAAACACTGCTGTTATTTCAAAGCAAAATACTGTGGATTCTGAAATCTGAAAGGAAAACAGAAAATGCTGGAAAATCTCAGCAAGTCTGACAGCACCTGTGGAGAGAGAACAGAGCCTATGTTTCGAGTCTGGAGGACCCTTCATCAGAGCTGCTCTGACAAAGAGTCATTCAGATTCGAAACATTGGCTCTATTCTCTCTCCATAGTGCTGTCAGACCTGCTGAGATTTTCCAGTATTTTCTGTTTTTGTACTGCTGTTATTTGGAGCATTGCAATATTATGAAGCAGATTATTGTGATTGTGGATATCCAGTTGCTTTGATGAGCAATAATATATTGTTTAATTTAGTTATGGGAGGGTACAGAAGATCCTGGATGTCTCCAGCTAAATTTATAATGGATTACTGTTTGCCTTTAGGTCGGAGTTCTATGACATTGCGTGACAAATCTCATTGTTTCATCAATGACTATTCCATGTGACAATTTAATTGTGATGGAACTTTAGGGTCTGTTCAACCTGCAGGATTTAGGAGAATAAAGCTGAGCATCCGGGGCTCTCCTGAGAACCCATAAAGAGAGAGTTGAAAGGAATATTAACGCTCTTTAGAAAACCCAGTCATACAGACCAAACGATTCTTCGTAGGAGCTCTTGAATTAAATCTTAACACGGCAACAGATTTATTGCACCTTGATTGAATATTTTTCTTCTTTCCTGAGGCAGACATGCATCTTTTCCCCGTTGTGGAAATAATGTGACGAGAGCCAGCCCTTGTCTGAACGGTTCATACATGAACCAATCAGTGTAACACAAAAGTCAAGTCTACAAAGAACAAGATTGGGATAGAATTATTTCCATCTGACAGTGTAATCGTCCCACGTAATGTAAGGTTACTCATATGACAGTGTAATTGTTATATGTGATATAAGGTATTTCTGTGTTTCTCCTTAGATTGTGTTTAGTCTAACAGAGAAACAGACTGCATCACTACCATCGTACCACATTTTGATCTCCATTGCTGGTATCAGGAATAATAACAATAAATTAGAATTTTATGATAATTTTACGTTAAAGTTTGATTATGCCGTTTGCAGAAGATCTGCACCATCAAATTAATAAACTAAATCTATAGAATCCAGATTATAAAGAAATGTGCTGGATAACCCAAGTAACTAGTTATTGTTCAGAGGATTTTGTGTTTTGTTTAAATTAATGTTTATTTCCCTGTTCTTTCAGTGGAATGCAAAAATCTTCCTTTTTCTGCAAAATATCAGTGCAATAAACTGCTTAAGGTTTCTACCAAATGCATCTTATTTTATGTTTGCCAAATGCCCCTAAACTTGTGAAATATTTCTTATCAAATTTTGCATTAATTTACACCTAAAAATGCTTTTTATAATTTATTTGTATTTACTGAGTATTCATGAACACTGGCTGACAATTAAAGTTTAAAGTTTATTTATTAGTCACAGGTAGGTTTACATTAACACTGCAATGAAGTTACTGTGAAAATCCCCTAGTCACCACACTCCGGCGCCTGTTCGGGTACACCGAGGGAGAATTTAGCATGGCCAATGCAACAAACTTTCAGACTGTGGGAGGAAACCGGAGCACCCAGAGGAAACCCACACAGACACAGGGAGAACGTGCTAACTCCACACAGTGAACCAAGCCGGGAATTGAACCCGGGTCTCTGGCGCTGTGAGGCAGCAGTGCTAACCACTGTGCCACCGAGCCACCCTGTGCCACCGTGCCGGGGTATCAGTACTGGACTTCAATGTCAAATTAGGTAAAGTTTTTACTCAGTCACAAAGAAAATGGCTGAGATGGGCATGAGAGAGGTTTCTTACCTGTTGTTGATATCTATGGGAAAACAGACATGGAATGTAAGGTGGAGCAGTTTGTTATTCACACCAGAAAAGGTCTTGTACCACTGTATCCAATTGAACTGGAATGGCAGTCAGGCAATTGCTACCAACATTCTGAAGGCAAATGCATTACAGTGATACTTCCTTTTCCTAAATATGGAATTGAGGGTTTATGGGTAAAAGTGTTGACACTATTGGACTCAATGATGATGCATCCCAAATATCCATTTCATTGTTTAGACCCACCCGATGGATAACAGTTGTTTGGATTAAGGACCAACTTCAGAGCGAGAAAGTGGTATCAAGGCATTGTCCCCAAGTTAAGGTCAGACCTTTCAGGAATGAAATTAAGGAACACATCTGCATGCAAATAGTCGTAGATGTTTCAAACTCTCTTCTGCAAACAATATGCGAGATCAGTTGTTACTTTTAAATCAGAGATAAACCAAAGATATTAAGGAATATGGGACAAAGTGGAGTTAATTTGCAGATGAAACATGATTTCATTGAATGGCAGAACAGGTTTGTGGGGCTGAATGGCCTACTTCTGGTCCTATGTTTAAAGAGTCATGCGAAAAATTGGAGAAGGAAAATAAAACAGTGAAGATGTCAGACATTTTGCTCACAAATAAAATCTAATCTTTTTTATCACAACATTCCTTCCTCTACATGCAACAAGACTTAAATCACCAAAAAATTCCATTGTAGGTCATATTGTGGGATGAGCTCCAAGAATGAAGAACCCCTGTTGCTTCACCATATTGGAGTGTCAACAGATTGCTTTATATTGTAGTCTTTAGGAAATGATAATATGCAGAATGCAAAACCTATTGTTTTAAAATAATTCCCAAAATAGGGAAGCAGATCAAAATGAAACATATTTAGAGCATTTAGAAACATAGGAACATAGGAATTAAGTGCAGAAATCGGCACATTCAGCCCTTCGAGCTTGCTCTGCTATTCGATCAGATCATGGCTGATCTCTCCCTGGTCTCAAACTCACCTCCTCGCCTGTTCCCCATATCCCTCTTTCCCTTTGATCAGAGTCCCACTGTTTAATTTGCTTTTCTTTATTCCTCACTTCAGTATTGCACTCAAATACTCCACAGAAAAAAAAGGATCAATACACACAGGAATAAACATTCAGACATTGGTGCATTATTATCTGGATGGGTACAGAGCAAAGTACACACCCAACTTACTGCAAAAGGACAACGTTTTTTTGCCCATTTAGTGGGCTGCCTTTACATGCACAAAACAAGAATTATAAAACACTGCTGGAGCTACTTAAAGCACAGCAGCAGCAAAACACTCCATTAAATTAATTGAATCCTTAATTATTTGTTGGAATCAGTTGCAGTACAGATATGTGCCAGCTTATGAGAGAGACAATCTCAACGGTAATAGATAAGGATAAGGATTGAAAATATTTCATAGTCAATAGATATCATATTTAGATATGGTGGAGTGTGCTCAGCTGTCTGTATTCCTTTTACGAAGATACAAACATACAAACTAGGAGAAAGAGTAGGCCAATCCGGCCCCTTGGGCCACTTCGCCAAAGTTGATCTGATTGTGGCCTCAAGGCCCCTTTCCTACCACCCCTCGATACCCTTTGACCCTTGTCAATCAAGAATCCATCTAACTCAGCCTTAATAATATTCAATGACCCTGCCTGCACAACTCTCTGTGGAAGAAAATTCTGCAGACTCACAACCCTCTAAAATTCTCCTCGCCTCCATCTTAAATTGGAGAGCTCATTTCTAAATTGTGTCCCCGAGTTCTATTCTCTCCCACCGGGGGAAACATCCTTTCAGCATCCACTCTGTATAGCCCCCTCAGGATCTTATATGTTTCAATAAGATCACCTCTCAATCTTCCTAAATCCAATGGATATGGGTCTATTCAGTTCAATCTTTCCACATAGGATAACCCCCAGGAATCAGTTGAGTGAACTTTCTCTGAACTGTTTCAAATGCAAGTATGTCCTTTCTTCAAAAAGGAGGCTAAACCGTACCTAGTACTCTGTGTGTAGTCTCACCAATAGTCTACACAACTGCCGCAAAACATCCTTAATTTTGATTTGATTTGATTTGACTTATTATTGTCACATATATTAGTATATAGTGAAAAGTATTGTTTCTTGCATGCTGTACAGGCAAAGCATACCATTCATAGAGAAGGAAAGGAGAGGGTGCAGAATGTAGTGTCACAGTCATAGCTAGGGTGTAGAGAAAGATCAACTTAATGCGAGGTAGTTCCATTCAAAAATCTGATGACAGCAGGGAAGAAGCTGTTCTTGAGTCGGTTGGTACTTCAGACTTTTGTATCCTTTTCCCGATGGAAGAAGGTGGAAGAGAGAATGTCCAGGGTGCGTGGGGTCCTTAATTATGCTGGCTGCTTTCCCAAAGCAGCGGGAAGTGTAGACGGTGTCAATGGATGGGAGGCTGGTTTGCATGATGGACTGGGCTACATTCACGACCCTTTGTAGTTTCTTGCGGTCTTAGGCAGAGCAGGAGCAATACCAAGCTGTGATACAACCAGAAAGAATGCTTTCGATGTTGCATCTGTAAACGTTTATGAGATTCCATTCCCCTTTCAATAAATGGCAACATTCAGTTTGCATTCCTAATCACCTTGCTGTACTTACGTTTTGTGATTCACGTACTAAGGCACCCAGAATTTAAAAAAAAATACTTTCTCAGAGTTACAAAGCCAATGCCCAGAGTGGAATCCATCTTCTTTCTTGCTCCAGACACCAGTTCAAATTCAAATTGTATCCAATTCATGGTCCCCACAAAAGAGACACATTAGATCCAAGCTGACAAGAACAGGCATTCAATCTGATCTCATGCTTGACCCTATGCTTGATCTTAGTACCTCAGTTTTCTGCAATCTCTCCACGTTTAAATAATATGCTGCTTTTTTATTCTTCCTGCGAAAGTGGTCAAGTTCACATTTTCCCATATTATTCTCAATCTATCAAAATTTTTGCCCACTCACTTAGAATGGCAAATAGCTAGCGTGCAAGGATAAAAGGGTTATACAAAAAGAAATTGTTTCCAATGTTTACATGTATTAAAGAGTGACAAATGACAAGGCTAAGAATGCAGTGAACCAAGGCATTTGCATTTCAACAATTCTGAATGTTCAACATTTTTTAATTGGTTGACATCAAAGGGGTGATTTTATGAAATTGCATTTATGGCGAGGAGCCTCAGCTGCTGAGAGCTTACATCAGGAATCTGGACTGGCCACAATTCCTCTCCAGAAATAGATGTAAGATTGTTGTTCATACCTGTTCGGATTTCCAGCTGAACATGCACTCACAGTGGGCAAGGCTCCCCGCCAGAAGAAAAGCTTTGAAATCAGCCTTACATTCCTATACATTTTGTAGAAATAGGTTCAGATCTCTCAATAAATATTTAAGACAATGTATGTAGTTAAATAGGAACATGCATAGTTTGTAGCTGCAATGATCAGTGAGCTGGAGAAAATGGACAGAATTTTCTGTGCCCTGTGAAGATGGGCTTGGAGGTGGGGTTGGATGTAATGGCATGCCGGCACGTGTCGGAATAGAAACATCATGTCAGTTTCGGGTTTTGCAAGGGGTGGTGGCATGACAAAATGAATGGGCACCTTGAACCAGCAAAACAGTAATTGATGCAACTGAATGGCCACTAGATTGCTGTTTGACAGGTTTGAGGGCCGAAGGGCCTGTTTCCTGTGCTGTACTGTTCTTTGTTCTTTGTTCTTTGTTTGGTTGAATTTTGTGGGCAGTTAATGGGGACATTGAGCTCGTTGACAGATACATAGAAGCAGTAAAGATGTGGCAACACAGCTCTGGCTTCACTGGGCAAATGTCGGGTGAGATGTTGTGCCTTGACACAATGGGCACAGAAGCACGGGCATTGAGTCTGCTGGTTAGCAAAGTTCAGATGCCAAGGCTTTGAGGGTATGCCACCAGAGTGTCATCTAGAAACTGGCACTTGCATGGGTTTCAAACAGAGGGAGAGGATGTGTGGCGTGGTGGTTGGAGCAAGAGCCGAGGTAAGAGGTCCTTTTGACAGAGACTTCCCACCTACCAGAAGCAATATGAGCAGAGGTGGCAGGCAGATCCTCAGGGTCAGGGCCAATGGAGAGGCAGCCCCAGGTTGCAGAAGCAGGGGACAGGACAGGAATGCAATGCAAGCACCATCCTGTATGGAGAAACAGGTTCCTGAAAGCAAGGTCCTACAGTCAGACGATCAGCAAGGTTCAGATGTCTGAATGGCAGTACCAAAAGATTATGTCTCTCCAGAGAGCTTTGTGCCATGATGGTGGACAAGCTGAGCCCTACAGATTTTGGTGGCCACCCAATGCCAGTGACAGTAAAGGTGACCGTGATGCTAAACCTCCAAATCTCCATTTCTTACAGGAAAGTAGTCAAAGCCCAAGTTCAGCCATGATCATATTGAATGTTGGTGCAGATTTGAACAGTCTGCTGTTACTATATCTTATGTTCTGATGTTCAGGCACTCATTGAAGATGTGTGGAATCTCCCAGACTGTAGCACATCATTGCATCAAAGTGGTAACCAGTATCCTCTTCAGTACTGGCAGTCAATACATCCATTATCCATGATCCAGCCAGTCAGCCTGAGACAACCTTAGGATTTGGGGTCATCACTGGATTTCCCCAGGAGCAGAGTTTGATCATCAGCACATATGTGACCAACAAGGCTCCCACAGGCCAGTCATCAGTCTTCATCAACAGAAAAGGCTCCTATGCCACCAATGTCTAACTGGCCTGAGACTACCACCAACAGAACCTACAGGTACAAAAACAAATACCTCAGATGCTGGAAACCTGAAATACAAACAGAAAATGCCAGAAACATGCAGCAGATCTGGCAGTATCTGTGGAGAGAGAAACAGAGATAATGTTTCAGGTGAAGTGACCTTCATCAGAACTGGGGAAAGATAAAAGTGGAAGTGGGGGTGTGGAGAAAGAATAAAATGGACAGTCCGCAATAGGATGGAGAGCAGGGGAGATTAAATGACAACAGGTTTCACGTTACAAAAGCTGAAGGGAGTGGCAATGGATATAGTTATAAAATCAAAAGATACACCCAGATGAAGTCTGGATGACTTGGCTCTTGACAACCTTCTGGACGCAATGTTGAGTTTGACAATTTTTGATCATAATCTCTGCTTGCTTCTTGTTTCTTTTTGTGTTGGTTCAGCTTTGTCTCCTTTCTTCCTTTACTCCTTCACTATGTATTCGGACAGCTGCTGGACAGCCATTCACACCTTTTGTTTCTTTACTTACCCATTACCAGCCGGGATCCTGCAGGTGAGTGCTTGGTACCCTCGAAGCAGCCACATCACCGATATACTCAGGCACTCCAAGGTACCTCCAGCCCCACCACCTTCATGGTTGGATTCTGGGTGACAAAGAAGAACCCAAGGACCTGCGCAAAGGAGAGATATAACATCTGCTAATAGGCAAGCTGAACAAGCATTGTAGAGGCCCTAGGTCTCTTGAAGATGTGATTCAGGAGCCTGGATCAATCTGGTAGTGCCCTTCAATATATCTCGGCAAGAGTATTATATATTCTGCTGGGCAGCTCTGTACTGAATATCCTAACACTGTTGGGGAGGAGGAGTTGGGCAGTGAGGATATGGTGGAGCATAAAGTCACCTCAGGCGAGCAGGATCTGTAGGGAGCTGATGAACAGCTGATGCATTAGGGAAGGTCCCAGACACCATAAAAAAGACACAATGAGATAGCCAGAAGGAAGTTTGAGGATACAGCAGCTCTCCGTTCTAGTGACCGACCTGCATGCACGAAGAGATAGATCAAGGTGTTTTAGGTTTACAAAACCAGAATGTATCAATCCAGTTGTGTACAGTGGAAAGCACAGGAGCATAATGATTTGTGCTTGACAAAGGCTCCCTTGTGCCCAGTCACTCTCCTGCGAATGCATTGTTCTCAATGGAACAGCTGCGATGCTGCCCTACCAGTTCCAGAGCTTCCTACTCCATGGGTGTAAGGATGGCAAGAAAGGGTGCCTGCTGCTGGCCTGGGCTCCTTTTTTAGCATTGTGGCTTCTCTTTTCCTGCAGGAATACAAACTGAGTGAACCAACCTCCCCCTCACATGTTGTTACGTTTAAAATCCTAAAGGAAGCAAGGCAAGGTAAGGGCACACCACCTTTGCTTGGTTAGGCAGAGATGTCACCTCCTCCTGTCCCTGGGGAAGAGGAGTGCCCACCTTTCCCAAATAGCCTGGAGGAGAACGTTCAGTGAGTTACCACTGAACCATGGGGACACCCACAATCTTCCTTCTACTAAAGCTGTGACCACCTTCTTCCTCAAGCCTTCAATATGCCTGCTTCAGTCAGCAATAAGACTTCACTCATTGGCATGGCTTCTCCCATTGGCATGGCTTCTCTCACTGGCAGTGCTTCACCCACTGGCAGGGTTGTATGGCTCCAAACAGCAGCAGCAATATTCAAGGAGCGCTGGCAGTCCTTTAAATACATCACCTGGCAACATGGCCAGTGCCTATTGCTCGCCTTTGTACCAAGACAGATTGGCACCTGCATCTACCCCTCACTTGACAGCAGTTAATTGGCCGGCCAGCAACAGATTATTCTCCTTTGTGGATTGATATACGCATGGCAATGGCACAATTCCAGTCCAGGCAGCAAGGCCTCAGGCCTGTCTGAAAAGTTTGGCCAATGTCATGTTTAAGGCTTTCCCTAAAGTGTTAAAGTTGAAATAATGGCCGCGATTCTCCCATTGCGACCCTCAATGTTTCTGTCGGGTCGCAGTGGGAAACGTGTGTCTCCAGCCTTGAACAGAGATTTGCGCATGCGCTGGGAATGCATGCGCATCTCCCAGAGCCGGAGAATAGTTGCCGGTCAGACCATGCTGGAAACCAGCGGGAAGGCAGTTACGTCATTTAAATCTTTTTTGCATGTATTTCGAATATGTTTATTCGTTAATTATTGGGTCCCGATTATTGGGTCCCGATTGAATCTCCCACCCCGCCAGGAGTACTTTGTTCCAGCAGGACTCAGACTAGCTCCCCACGTTCGGGGAACGAGCGGGAGACCCCAAGAGAATGAAGCGGGTGTAATTAGGGCCCCCAGGGGGTAGGGCAGAGGTGAGGTGGAACCCCCTGGGCATGGGCAGCCTGGCAGTGCCAGCCTGTGCCCCAGGCACTGCCCAAGGGGCAAAGTGACCATACCCAGGGGGCACCTTGGCACTGCCCATCGGGCATCGGGCAGTGCCAAGGGGGTGAGGCCTGCTGTGAGTAGGGCCTAGGGATGATTGGTGGGGATAGGGGGGGCCCACTGCCACTCTGCATGGCCATCGGTCTGGGATGGAGGGAGGGCAATGATTGGGGCAGGCTGGGGGCATGGTCTGCCAGCAGTGGCTGCCTACGGGAGGGGGGGTCTGACCCGGGGGGTGGGGGGGCGGGGGGGGGTCAATGGGGGGGGTCTGCCGGGATGAGGGGGGTGGGGGGATCGCCACTGGTGGGGGGACTGGGCTGTACATTGGAGCACTCTGGGGAAGGCGGGGGGGGTCAGGGCTGGCCCAGGAATTGTTGTGGGGGCCGCGATTGGGCCATGGGAGGTGCTGGAGGGGCAGCACTGTGGGGTCCCGGGCTGGCAAACAATCGGGCTGACCAGCAAACAGGGAGTCTGACAGATCAGAACCACTGCGCATGTGCAGAGTTCCAGAACTGTCAAACTCTGGCGCGAATAGGCCCAGTCCCCAGGGTTTTTAATGCGATTCTTGACTGGGACCTCTTTAGTGCACAGGGTGTAGAGATTCAGATGAACTGACAGAATAGTCGGGATTTAGAACAGTTCTCCCACCAACTCACCAATTTTGGAAGAATCACGGCCAATATTGTTTTTTGAACTTTAGAAATCAGAGTAATTACAGTCCCCAATCCTTGGAGTCAGTCTCCACTTGTCCAAGGCCACTGTTCCTATTGAGAAAGTGGTGCTAACCATTCTTCTTTACTACGGGCAACAATTACAAAGGCTCTGCTTAAACCATAGTAGAAAGTAGGAAGTCGAAAGTGTCGAGAGCTTCAAGCTTTTAGGTGTCCAGATCAACAACCTGTCCTGGCCCCCCATGCCGACACTATAGTTAAGAAAGCCCACCAACGCCTCCACTTTCTCAGAAGACTAAGGAAATTTGGCATGTCAGCAACGACTCTCACCAACTTTTACAGATGCACCATAGAAAGCATGCTTTCTGGTTATATCACAGCTTGGCATGGCTCCTGCCCTGCCCAAGACTGCAAGAAACTACAAAAGGTCGTGAATGTAACCCAATCCACCATGTAAACCAGCCTCCCATCCATTGACTCTGTCTACACTTCCTGCTGCCTCGGCAAAGCAGCCAGCATAATTAAGGACCCCACGCACCCTGGACATTCTCTCTTCCACCTTCTTCCAATTGGGAAAAAGATACACAAGTCTGAGGTCATGTATCTTGGTAGTTGCAGTGCAGACTTGCAGTGGACTGAGAAGATTGAGCATGTGGACATTAGGAAAGAGGATGTGTTGGAGCTTTTGAAAAGCATCAAGTTAGATAAATCGCCGGGACCGGATGGGATGTACCCCAGCTTACTGTGGAAGGCGAGGGAAGAGATTGCTGAGCCTTTGGCGATGATCTTTGCATCATCAATGGAGATGGGAGAGGATCCAGAGGATTGGAGGATTGCAGATGTGGTTCCGTTATTCAAGAAAGGGAGAAGAGATAGCCCGGGAAATTATAGACCAGTGAGTCTAACCTCAGTGGTTTGTAAGTTGATGGAGAAGATCCTGAGAGGCAGGATTTATGAACATCTGGAGAGGAATAGTATGATCAGAAATAGCCAGCACAGCTTTGTCCAAGGCACATCATGCCTTACGAGCCTAATTAAATTTTTTGAAGATGTAACTAGACACATAGACGAGGGAAGAGTGGTAGATGTAGTTTATATGGATTTCAGCAAGGCGTTTGATCAGGTGCCCCATACAAGGCTTATTGAGAAAGTGAAGGGGCATGGGATACAAGGGGACATTGCCTTGTGGATTCAGAACTAGCTTGCCCACAGAAGGCAAAGAGTGGTTGTAGATGGGTCTTTTTCAGCATGGAGGTCGGTTACCAGTGGAGTGCCCCAGGGATCTGTTCTGGGACCCTTGCTCTTTGTAGTTTTTATAAATGACCTGGATGAGGAAGTGGAAGGATGGGTTGGCAAGTTTGCTGATGACACAAAGGTTGGTGGGGTTGTGGATAGTGTAGAGGGATGTCAGCAGTTGCAATAAGACATAGATAAGATGCAAGACTGGGCGGAGAAGTGGCAGATGGACTTCAACCCAGATAAGTGTGTGGTGGTTCATTTTGGCAGGTCGAATAGGATGAAAGAATATAATATTAAGGGTAAGACACTTGGCAGTGTGGAAGATCAGAAGGATCTTGGGGTCCGGGTTCATAGGACCCTCAAAGCAGCGTCGCAGGTAGAGGCTGTGGTTAAGAAGGCGTATGGAATACTGGCCTTCATCAATAGAGGAATTGAGTTTAGAAATCGGGAGATAATGCTGCAGCTGTATAGAACCCTGGTCAGACCCCACCTGGAGTACTGTGCCCAGTTCTGGTCGCCTCATTACAGAAAGGATGTGGAAGCCATAGAAAGAGTGCAGAGGAGATTTACAAGGATGTTGCCTGGATTAGGTGGCATGCCTTCTGAGGATAGGTTGAGAGAGCTAGGTCTTTTCTCCTTGGAGAAGCGAAGGATGAGAGGTGACCTGATAGAGGTGTGTAAGATGTTGAGAGGTATTGATAGAGTGGATTCTCAGAGGCTTTTACCCAGGGCTGAAATGGTTGCCACAAGAGGTCACAGGTTTAGGGTGCTGGGGAGTAGGTACAGAGGAGATGTTAGAGGTAAGTTTTTCACTCAGAGGGTGGAGGGTGCGTGGAATCGGCTGCCGGTAGTGGTGGTGGAGGCGGATTCGATAGGGTCTTTTAATAGACTTTTGGATAGGTTCATGGAAGTTAGTAAGATAGAGGCTTATAGATAAGCCTAGTAGGTAGGGACATGTTCGGCGCAACTTGTGGGCCGAAGGGCCTGTTTGTGCTGTAGCTTTTCTATGTTCTAGAACATAGAACATAGAACAGTACAGCACAGAACAGGCCCTTCGGCCCACGATGTTGTGCCAAGCTTTATCTGAAACCAAGATCAAGCTATTCCACTTCCTATCATCCTGGTGTGCTCCATGTGCCTATCCAATAACCGCTTAAATGTTTCTAAAGTGTCTGACTCCACTATCACTGCAGGCAGTCCATTCCACACCCCAACCACTCTCTGCGTAAAGAACCTACCTCTGATATCCTTCCTGTATCTCCCACCACGAACCCTATAGTTATGCCCCCTTGTAATAGCTCCATCCACCCGAGGAATGTTCTGTGTACCAACCGACTCAACAGTGCCGGATTTAGGCATAAGCTAAACAAGGTACAGCTTAGGGCCTCACAATCCGCAGGGGCCTCACAAAATTTCAGAAGGTTTACAATGAAGAGAACATTTAAGAGCGGATACCAGAAAAGAAAAAGAAAGCACCAGCTTGAAGAGCAACTCAAAAAATTACCAAAATTACCAAAATCTATGAGAGAGATCAAGCCAGCCAAATGATAAATATATAATCAGTAAATGCATTCATTTGAAAACAATTTGTATTTTTCACTTTAAATACCTTGCTATTAAATAATTAAAAGGCATAATTATGTTTTCAATTTTTTTGTGGCGACCCAAGGTTCTGTTTTGGGACGCACCTTTGTGAGACCTTTTGGTGTAACTTTTTAACAAGGGGCCTCCAAGCTTTATATAGCTTAGGGCCTCACCAAGTCTAAATCTGGCACTGCGACTCAAGAACAGCTTCTTCCCTGCTACCGTCAGACTTTTGAATGGACCTCCCCTGCACTAAGTTGATCTTTCTCTACACCCTAGCATGACTGTAACACTATGTTCTGCACTCTCTCGTTTCCTTCTCTATGAATGGTATGCTTTGTCTGTATAGTGTGCAAGAAACAATACTTCTCACTAATACATGTGACAATAATAAATCAAATCAAATCAAATCAAATCAAATCAAAAAATATTAAATGGGCAAACAACTTCAGGCATTTCACACAGTGGCTCACATTTAATTAAAGTGTGATATAGAAAAAGATGCTGGAAATACTCAGCAGGAAGGAAATTACAAAGAACTGCAAAAATTAAAGAGTACTTATAATGGGAGACTTTACTTATCCTAATATGGACTGGTATAATAGTTGTGTAAAGGACAGAGAGAGGCAAGAGTTCATAGAATTCAGGAAATTTTTCTTCAGCAGAATGTTTCCAGTCCAGGTTCTTGGGAATGAGATGGGCCAAATGAGTCAAGTGTCAGTAGGAAAACATTTGGAGTCCAGTGACCGTTGTAAGATAAAGTTTAGGTTGACTCTGGTAAAGGATAAAGATAAGTCCAGAGTAAAGTAACTTCAATGGGTAAGAAAGGATCTGGGCAATATAAGTTTCAGTCAGGTTGGTAGTTGGAAGGAGAAATAATCACTGAACAATGGGATACCAACAAAGAAGAGCTAATTCACAGTCAAGGTATATCCTTGACTGGTTCACAGTGAAGGTATATTCTTTTGAAGAAAAAGTGCACTTATCACAGGTATCAGGTAGAAATTTCAACTGTGAACCAGGCTGAGTATTGAAGGTTCAGAGGAGAGGTGAAGAAGCAAATGTGAGAAACAAAGAGAGATTATGAAAAGAGACTAGCACAACATAATGGGCAATCCAAATTCTTCTATAGACAGAGGCCGATTCACAGTTAGTGGGGTTCCATGCTCATCTCAATTTCTGTCCCTAGCAACCTCATGCCCCTCCTGATCCCACCCACCCTTGCCCCACAGAACGCAAAGGTCTCACGTACCTGTTGCTAGCCTGGGTCCGCTACTGCCAGCACCCAGCGCAAAGCTGCTTGCCTCACCTGCTCGGTGGCTGACCTCATGGCTTGATTTAATGGTCACGCCTCACGTGCCTGTTGGTGGCCTGGATCTGCTAGGGCCAGCACCTGCTGGGCTCCTCGTGGCTTATTTTGCAAACCTCAGCAGCCTCTCCCTTGCCTCTCATCATGGAGCACGCGCTCCTCAAGTTAACCATTCGTTACCAGTTTTCCAATTCTTTCAGACTCACCAATCAGAGTCTGATTTCACTCTAAATTTGCTACCGATAGGTTCATTTGAGCCATTTGTACCAGGGATCAGTACTGGGATCCTTGTTTCTCTTGATATATATTAATGACCTAGATCTTGGTGTGCAAGGCACAATTTCAAAGTTTGTGGATGATACAAAACTCAGAAGCATTGTGAACTTTATAATGTAGAACTTCAAAAGGACAGTGACAAATTGATCGAATGGGCAGAGGGGTGGCAGGTGAAGTCCAATGCAGAGAAATGTGAAGTGATTCATTTTGGTAAATGGAACAAGGAGAGACAATGTAAAATAGGGGCTATGAATCTCAAGAAGCAGAGGGACCTCAATGTATGTGAGCCGCTGAAGGTGTGCAGTTAACAAAGTAGACGGTATCCTGAGATTTATTAACAGGGGCATAGTAGAAGTCACTTGTTTGACCTCAGCTGGTATCCAGTTCTGGGAGCTGCATTTTGGGAAGGATGTGAACGCATTGAAGAGAGTGCATAAAAGACTCGCAAGAATGAAGTTCCTCATCCCAGGAACAAGTTGTGAAGATAGATTGGAGAAGTTGGGACTGTTTTCCTTGGAAAAGAGAAGGCTGAGAGGAGATTTGATAGAGGTGTTTAAAAACATGAGGGGTCTGGACTGAGTAGACAGGGAGAACCCATTCCCACTTGAGACATGATCAAAGACTAAGAGGGAGAGGGCACAGACTTAAAGTAATTAGTAAAAGAAGCAAAAGTGATTTGAGGAGAAGGTTTTCACACAGGAGGTGGTTAGGGCCTAGAACACACTGCCTGAGAGTGTGAGGAGGCAGGTCCAACTGAAACATTCTGATGTGAATTAGACTCTTATCTGAAAAGAGAGAATGCGCTTGGAAAGTAGGAAAATGGAAATAGGAGAGCTGGTGCAGACACAATGGGCCAAATGTCTTCCTTCTACACCATAACATTTCTGTACTTTGGTGATAACATTTCTGAGGTCTGAGAGAAATAGAATTAATGAGTGGAATCCTGTGCCCTCCCCCATGGTGTGATTAATGACGGGGCATTTAATCAGGCTGGAGAATGGGAACCTCCCATTCCAATGAAGGAGAAATTGAGGGTCAAACGGGACATCAATGGGTGGGCCGGAGAATTCAGGGGAAGGGGACATAGATGAGGTGTCTGGGGAGAGATGTTGGAAATATCAGGGGTTGGGTGGATATCAGTGGGAGGCCCTGAGAAATGCTCACTTAAGGGCCACCTTACACTGGTATAGACACCAACCCTACGACAGGCAGTTGGCTCGCTATGCAGGCGCAGAATGAGCAAAGCCTGGCATTGAGGTGTGGTGGGGGGATGGGGGGTGCTGCTCAATGAAAGATGAGACATCATTAACTCCACAAGATTCCACCTAATGTTTTGATTTAAATATGACTCTTCTTCAGAACTGGAGGAAGGCAAAAATGTGATATGTTATATGCCATTGAAAAGCAGGAGGAAGAGCAAAAATGCAGGTCTGGAACAGGGTTGGTAGTTGGGAGAGATTAAAGGACAAGGATGTCATAGAACAAAGGCAAAGGGATTGCTAATAGTTGTAGTAAAGAGACAAAGAATTTGCCCAGGGTGTGAATGGCAGAATAATGAACAGTTCTGTCTGAAAGCAAAAACATGAAAAACAGGATTTAGCCCACACGTGGCAAAGAGACAGAATCAAAATGGGGGTCAGAGGCCATGGTCTGAACTTGGATAAATTGGATGCTGCCAGACCTGCTGAGGATTTTGATCATTTTCTGCTTTTATTTCATATTGCTAACATCGACAGGTTTCTTTTAACGTTTATTGAAGTGTGATTACCTGTCATTAAATCCCAGCACCTTCAGGTGAAACAGAGCCGACCACTACATACTGCAGCCCTCTTCAATTCTCAGTGAAGCAATCCAGACCACTCTCTCTCGAGTGAGGCAGAAGAATGAGAAGAAAGAAGGCAGAGAGATTGGATGTAAGAGGGACATTGATGGTGGCTGGAGAGATTGGGGATCATGGAAACAGCGATGGAGAGCAGAGAGTCTAGGGGTCAAAGGGGACATCAATCTGAGGGTCGAAGAATTCAGCGGAAGGGGTCATTGATGGGGGAGGGGGCGGGCGGGGGGTGGAGGTGAGGGGGGGGCAGGTTCAGGGGAGATTGGGAGTCGGGGTGACAGTAATTGAGGCGATGGTGTCTGGCAGATCAGGGGTTAGGTGGACATTAATGGGAGATCAAGAGAAATCAAGGAGAAGGGCAGAAGATCACAGATTGGGTTAGAGAGATCGAGCAAGGAGGGGAGATGATCGTGGGTTCTGGAGGATTTTTGAAGGGCATTCGTTTGTGGTGGGGGTGGGAGGGTTCTGATTGTTGGGGAGGTTAACAGGTTTGTTTGGGGGTGATGTAGTTGGGTAAAGAAATTCTTTCCTTCCAGCTTACAGAGTTAAAGAGTTGCTTACCTATTCTGTGCCACAAACTTTTAACTGGCAGGTTTCTCCCAAGGCAACGAGCATTAAAGCTGGAACAGAGGATGCAGCCTCACTCAAATATTTAACTGAGTTAACCACCACCTCAAAGTGGGTTGGTTCACCCACTTCATTCCACTTCTGTTTAAACTGGAAATGGGCGAGTTTGAAATTATTTGGATTCAGGTTGGATTTTTAACAATAGTCTTACTTCCCAAATTACTCCAAAAACCAACCATTTCTGGAGTTAAGAACACCCCACGTTTTTCAATAGTACTTTGTTAACTATGAAGCACTTTGGCAATCCAGTGAAAGACAGGAAATAAATAGGTTGGATTCTTTTGAAAGGAAATCAGCTAAGTACATAAGGGAAAAGAGAACAGAAAAATAAGCTGAAAGACAGGCGAGGTGGATGGAATAGAAGGAAATTATCATGGAATATAAAGGCCAACACAGAATCACAGAACCTTTACAGTGCAGAAGAAGGTCATTTGGCCCATTGAATCTGCACTGGCTCCGTAGTCCCACTTACCTGTCTTATCCTGTAACATTGCACATTCTTTCTTTTCAGAGAGCAATCCAATTCCTGTTTGAATTCCTCGATTGAACCTATTTTCATCACCCTCTCAGGATGTTCGCAGACTCCAAACACTCTGAGTGAAAAGGTTTTCCTCACATCACTTCTACTCCTTGTACCAATTATTTTGAATCAGTTGGGTCATCTGTGCTGTAGTAGTGCTGATCTGCCTAAGAGCAGATCCTCGGCTCATTTGTCCATGCCTCATAGTCTGGCATGGCCTCACTTCCAACACTTTCAACAGCTTTTGCAGTTCTCTCATGTGAAACCTTTTTTCATAAATCACACAAAGAATATGTGCATGTCTTGTTGGAATTCTATGCTTCATTTGCTTAGCGCTGTTAACATTTCTGCAGCCTCTCTATTCCCATAACCATTCCTAAAACCCAATTGATTGCACATGATGTAAGGACTTGCTTTGGTCCCACTCTTCAAATATTGCAGCATTTGCCTTCTTCTCCAGTGGGACCATTTTGCTTCTCAAAAACTCTTCTTCCATTCTCCCCTTGTGAACACAAATTAATCAATTCTCTCAGTGCCTTTGCTCCAAGTTCAACTACGTCCAGCACCATGTAT
Source organism: Mustelus asterias (assembly GCF_964213995.1). Lineage (NCBI taxonomy): Eukaryota > Metazoa > Chordata > Chondrichthyes > Carcharhiniformes > Triakidae > Mustelus > Mustelus asterias. The sequence continues at coordinate 135,861,909 of NC_135801.1, read as the reverse complement.
GAAAAAGATGACAAGCTGACAGATCTGGAACTAGAGAAAGGAGAAAACATTTCACTGGGTGATTTAGGACCTGATCTTCTGGAGCATTAAATGTTTTGAGCTGTGAAAGATCTGACACCAGGGAAAGCAGAAGGATGTGATGGAATTCTGTGCTGGATGAAAAGATGCAAGCCCTTTTTTCTCTTCTGTTGCCATTTAGTGGAAGAATGGAAGGAAGCACTTTCCCTCTCCAATAATGCATCAATCATTTATTATAAATGTTGGATACACTCTGCAGACCTGGTAGCATTTTTGGAGTGAGAATGGCAGTTAACGTTTGAGCCCTCATGACTTCTTCAGACCTGAAGTGAGGTTGAAATGTGATGGATTATATAGTTGGAGATGAGGGTGGACCAGAATAGAAGGTCAGGCAAGCTAGGGAGAAATTGACAGAGATGTCATGGACACAAGACAAAAGGAGTGTTAATGGTAACATTAAGAACATCAGGACATAAGAACTAGAATCAGGAGTAGGCCATGTGGCCAATCAAGCCTGCTCCATCATTCAATAAGATCATGGCTGATCTTTTTGTGTGCTCAGCTACACTTATCTGCCTACTCACCACAACCTTTAATTCCTTTACTGTTCAAAAATCTATTTATCCTTGCCTTAAAAACATTCAGTGAGGTAACCTCAACCACTTCATTGGGCAGGGAATTCCACAGGTGCACAACCCTTTGAGTGAAGAAGTTCTTCCTCAACTCAGTTCTACATCTGCTCCCCCTTATTTTGAGGCTATGTCCCCTAGTTCGAGTTTCACCCACCAGTGGAAACAACCTCCGTGCTTCTACCTTCTCTAGTCCCTTCATAATTTTATATGCTTCTATAAGATTTCCCCTCATTCTCCTAAATTCCAATGAGCATAGTCCCAGTTTCTCCTCATAAGCCAACCCGCTCAACTCCGGAATCAACCTAGTGAATCACCTCTGCACCCCCTCCAGTGCCAGTATATCCTTTCTCAAGTATGAAGACCAAAACTGTACCAGCACCTTATACAGCTGCAACATAACCTCCCTGCTTTTAAACTCCATCCCTCTGGCAATGAAGGACAAAATTCTATTTGCCATCTTAATTACCTGCTGCACTTGCAAACCAACCTTTTTGTGATTCATGAACATGGACATCCAGGTTCCTCTGCACAGCAGCATGCTGCAACTTTTTACCATTTAAATAATAGTCCATTTTGCTGTTATTCCTACCAAAATGGATGACCTCACATTTACCAGCATTGTACTCCATCTGCCAGACCCTCGCCCACTCACTCAAACTATCTATATCCCTGTGCAAACTTTCAGTGTCCTCTGCACACTTTGCTCCACTACTCATTTCAGTATAATCTGCAAACATTGACACACTACACCTGGTCCTCAACCCCAAATCATCTATGTAAATTATAATTGGCATTGGAGGCAGTTGGAGGCAGTGGCACTGGAGGCAGTTCAGATGAGGTTCACTAGATTGATTCCTGAGGTGAGGGGCTTGTTGTATGAAGAGAGATTGAGCAGTTTAGGCCCATACCCTCTGGAATTTAGAAGAATGAGGGGAGATCAAATTAAGGTATACAAAATGATAAAAGATATGGATAAAGTAGACGTGGAGCGTCTTATCTTAAGATAAAGGGTAGCAAATTTAAAACAGAGTTGAGGACAAACTACTTCTCACAAAGGTTTGCAAATCTGTGGAATTCGCTACCCCAAAGTGCAGTGGATGTTGGGACAGTGAGTAAATTTAAGGAGGAGTTAGACAAATTTTTAATTGGTAATGGGTTGAAGGGTTATGGAGGGAAGGCAGGGAAATGGGGATGAGGAGCATATCAGCCATGATCAAATGACGGAACAGACCCGATGGGCCGAATGGCCTAATCCTGCTCCTATCTCTTATGAACTTATAAACAATTGCGGTCCCAACACTGATCCCCAAGGCACACCCCTCGTCACGGATCACCAACCAGAAAAATACGCATTTATCCCCACTCTTTGCTTTCTGTTAGTTAACCAATCCTCTATTCATGCTAATACATTACCCGTAACACCATGCATCTTTATCTGACGCAGCAGCCTTTTGTGTGGCACATTGTTGAATGCCTTCTGGAAATCCAGAAACACCACATCCACTGGTTCCCCATTGTCCACTGCACTCGTAATGCCCTCAAAGAATTCCAACAAATTCGTTAAACAGGATCTGCCTTTCATGAACCCATGCTGCATCTGCCCAATGGGACAATTTCTACCTAGGTGTCTCGCTTTTTCTTCCTTGAGACAGATTCAAGCATTTTCCCCACTACAGCAGTTAAGCTAACTAGCCTATAGTTACCAAGCTTTTGTCTACCTCCTTTTTTAAACAGTGGCGTCACATTTGCTGTTTTCCATTCTGCTGGAACCACCCCAGAATCCAGCGAGTTTTGGTAAATTACCACGAACAAAGGTCAGTACTCAGCAAGAGCAAAATGAAAGAACAAGATGGCCCTGTGGGGATGGGGGTGAGAGGAGTTGGGGGGGAGAGTGGGTGGGTGGTGTTGGGCCAACATTGTATATGTTGCAGCAGAAAGAACAAATGTGCAAGTATCTTTCTCGTGGCCTGAAGCTTGGGGAACAAGTTCCTCATTTTCAGATAACAATGTTTACAGTTATAGATCCTGGCAGAATGGGGTATAAAATCAGAACAGCTGCAGATTTACTTAAAAAGGTAGGATCAGTTCAGTACTTCACTCTGTGCAGTAGGGGCCATGTTACTGACAATGTTACTGCAAGACTAGGCACTGAAGAGACTTAGAGCTCTATGAGGAAGTTCTCCAAGCATTCAATTCATACTTCACTGTTCAAAAGGACTTGATGATTAAACAAGCAAAATTTAAGAGCCAAAAACCGGCTAAAACCACGGACTCATTTATAAATGACCAATACAGACTGCAATGTCTGCAATGCCCTAACTATGTTAGAGGTGTGGGTTTTTGCACAAAAAGGAAAGGTTGATGAGTTAGTACCAGAGACCTATGGAGAGAAACTTAGGAACTTGTAAAGAAATCAGGGTCAGACTTCTGTGGTATTTCACAGAATCACAGAATGGTTATAGCGCAGAAGGAGGTGATTTGGCCCATCGTGTCTGCACCAGCTCTCCAAATAAGCAATTCACCTAGTGCCATTCACCCACCTTCTCTCCCTAATGCTGCACATTCTTCCTTTTCAGATAATATTCCAATTTCCTCTTGAATGCCTCAATTAAACCTGCCTTCACCACACTCTCTGGTAGTGCATTCCAGTTCTTAACCACTTGTTGCATGAAAAAGTTTCTTCTTATGTCTCCATTGCTTCTGTTGCCAAATACCTTAAATCTGTGTCCCCTGGTTCTCAATCTTTCTAACAATGGGAACAGTTTCTCCCTATCTACTCTCCAGACTCTTCACGATTCTGAATAGCTCTACTACCAAGCTAATATAGGAGCCAATTTTCATAGGCAAAAGTCCTACACACAGTGAATGAATGAATGACCAAATAATGTGTCATTTGATAGTGTTGGTTGAAGGACATATACCTTCTGCCTGGGCAAGAATTTGTTAGGGAAAAGGAAATGGAGTTTAATAGATGGTCTTGATGGATAAAGGGAAACAAGACTTTGAGAGCCTTAGGAAAGTGATATGGATGGAAGATTTCAAGAATAATGTCCTTTCAAGAATAGGCTCCCATTTGAAAGAACATAGAGTTCAAAAAATAAAGGAATCTACAGTTGTGGCAGGTGATTTTTTTATTCATTCAAGGGACATGGGCATCACTGGCTGGCCAGCATTTATTGCCAAATTTATTGATTATGAATTGACTCACAAACATGAGTAACAGGATCAGTTTGGAAACTCCCAGAGAAACTAGAGAGGAAAGGGGCTTGAAAGAGAAAATAATTCTGGTTCTAATGAGGAAGATGGCCAAGGTGGAGATGCAGACACTCCTCACAAAATGAGAAGCTTGCACAAAAGGAGGCAGAATTCAACGTGTGTCACCCGAAGAAGTTGAAAATGTTCCCGAATTTAAACAAGATAGGTTTGTTCCAAATTCAAGTCCAGATGAAGGCTTGGACATTAGAAAGCATGAAGATTCAGAAGAAAAGGGGAATCAGAGTTAGATTCGGGAAAGAAAGGTTTGGAATCTACTTTTGAAAGTGAAAACTCTTGAGACCAGCACCAAAGGAAACCCCAATGACAACCTGGTGTCCAGCTCCATTCAAGAACAATGGAAATTGCTGAATCTAGAGTAAAAAGTGATATGACTAAGAATGTTTCTTTGGCTTCCAGTTCATAGCAGCTTGAACACAAAAGTCAGATGTATTGCCAACAATGATGTTGTTTTTGACAAGATTAAGAGACCAAACAAATCGCTAGACCTTTGGACCCTTGCAATTTCAATTCTGGTACCCAGTCTCCACACCACCCTATGCAGAATTTGGAAGGTAGCCACAAAATGGATCAGCAGAAGCAATGCTGAATGTTGGACCAATGTGGTCACAGCATGGGCAAAGGAAAGAACCAAGGAAAATTATTACTGATATAACTGTAGATGATGTTATCCAGCTGATGGAATTCCAAGAATGCACGAACAGAATTAGAAAGCCAACAAGCAGAGAAATCTCAGCAGGAAGGTCAACAGTTCAAGGGAATGCTGGGAAAAATGTGTAAGCAGCTTCCACACACAGTCCACAAACACAAAACGGAAGTGCAACATCTTAAAGAAGAACATGAAAGAAATATAAAGATAATGCAAAATGAAAAGGGAGATCTTTTGAGAAGACTGAAAGAAGGAGACTGGAGTGTGACCTGAATAGAATTCTGGCAGTTCCATAGGTTGATGGAACCCGACATCTCTTTTTAAATATCTAATATTGTTTGTATTTAACATTTAACATTTAACTGCAAGTACTATTTAAATTCTAAATCCCATTCAGAGCCCAAGCAGGGAAGTGGAAGCCATCCACTGGTAGCAACTGTAGATAGTTAATTAAGGAAGCTAACTTGAACTGTTTCTGTATCTTGGCTCAGCTAGTGCCTTTATTATCAGAACATATATAATATATATACACAGACATTCAACTGTGAACTAACACTGGAGTGCATCCTCAACATTGTGCTGGGGCTTTGGTGAGTTAAGAGAGTTAGAGGAAGGAGGTGCTTCTTTGCCTTGTGTTGCTTTTTCACCCCATCAGAACTGGTTTATGCTCTATTGCAGGGGACAAGTTAGCTGCTTGGTAAGTATCTGGTGAGTGGTTAAAGTCTATTCAGTTCCTAAGGTTTCAAATAGTGTAGGAATTTGTGATAAGATTATCAGAATACATAAATTAAATAATTGAATAAAATAATTAAGTAGCTAATTAAAACACATAAGGGTGGCAGGACAGGTGATGCCTCAAGGCTGCAGCTTGTAGGAGTTCCTGCATACCAGTGTGATCCAGCCAGATATATCTGTGGCTTGAGGAGCTTCAGCTCAGAGTCATTGAGCTAGGGGCTGAGCTGCAGATACTGCGACACATCAGGGAGGGGAAAGTTACTTGGATGCTTTGTACCAGATGACGGTCACACTCTCTAGAGTAGGGGTTTTCTGATTTGGAAAGTGGTCAGGGACAGGAGGGTGTTAATATAACTGAGAGAGTTACGGGGTGTAGAAATGTAGGAGTGTGAGCCTCTACAATTCTCCAACAGGTCTGAGGTTCTTTCAGCTTGTTTGGATAAGAGTGGGTAAAGTAAAGTAAAGTAAAGTTTAATTATTAGTCGCAAGTAAGGTTTATATTAACACTGCAATGAAGTTACTGTGAAATTCCTTGTGGGCGCTGCAGGGTGGATGAGCAGACTGGTTATGGAACTGTGGTACAGGAATCCATTTAAATGAGGGAGCAAAAAGAAATGTAGTGGTAGTGGAGGAGAGGATAGTGAGGGGGATTGACACTATTCTCTGCAGCAAAGAGCGAGAGTCCAGATGGCTGTGTTGCCTGCCTGGTGCCAGGGTTCAGGATGTCTGCTCAGGGGTCTGGAGCGGAACTTATAATGGAAGAGAAAGCATCCAGTTGTCATGGTCCATATAGTTACCAACAACATGGACAGAAGGAGGAAGAAGATTCTGCATAGTCCGTATGAAGAGCTAGACACCAAATTAAGAAACAGAACTTCAAAAGTAATAATGACTGGATTATTCCCTGAGCCACATGTAAATTGCATTGGGCAAATAAATTTAAAGTAATGATTGCATAGCTCAAAAGCTGGAGTGGGAGAAGTGGGTTGTGGTTTGTGGGTCACTAGCATCAGTACCGGGGAAAGTGGGGTCTGTATCTTTGTACCTGAACCATGCTGGGACCAGTGTTGTAGCAAGCTAGATAACTAGAGAAGTAAGGAGAGTTTTACATTATTCATGGGGGAGTGAGGGATCAAGTTTTGGTAGATGTAACAAATCAAAGGATGGAGTCAAGGCAGGAGACCAGAATAGTAATTGTGGAAATGGGAGTCATAAAATGGCAGGAAGGGACAGAGAGACAGAACCTAAGAATATGTCAACAGTCAATACTTGATGTTACAAAGATAACAAATGGACAAAGCTAAAGGCTCTGTACCTGAATGTATGTAGCATTCATAACTAGGTAAATTAATTGACAGCACACATTGAAGTAAATATATACGATCTGATAGCCAATATGGAGACATGGCTGCAGGATTGGACCTGAATATTGATATTGTTTTAGTTTAGCCAGTCATAGAACATAGGACATAGAACAGTACAGCACAGTACAGGCCCTTCGGCCCTCGATGTTGTGCCGAGCTTTGTCCAAAACCAAGATCAAGCTGTCCCACTCCCTATCATTCTGGTGTGCTCCATGTGCCTATCCCATAACCGCTTGAAAGTTCCTAAAGTGTCCGACTCCACTATCAAAGCAGGAAGTCTATTCCACACCCCAACCACTCTCTGGGTAAAGAACCTTCCTCGGACATCCTTCCTGTATCTCCCACCATGAACCCTATAGTTATGCCCCCTAGTAATAGCTACATCCACCCGAGGAAATATTCTCTGAATGTCCACTCTATCTATCCCCCTCTTATAAACCTCTATTAAGTCATCTCTCATCCTCCTCCGCTCTAAAGAGAAAAACCCGAGCTCCCTCAACCTTTCCTCATAAGACATACCCTCCAAACCAGGCAGCATCCTGGTAAATCTCCTTTGCACTCTTTCCAATGCTTCCACATACTTCTTATAGTGAGGTGACCAGAACTGCACACATTATTCCAAATGTGGTCTCACCAAGGTCCTGTACAGTTGCAGCATAACCCCACGGCTCTTAAACTCAAACCCCCTGTTAATAAACGCTAACACACTATAGGCCTTCTTCACGGCTCTATCCACTTGAGTGGCAACCTTCAGAGATCTGTGGATATGAACCCCAAGATCTCTCTGTTCCTCCACATTCCTCAGAACCCTGCCGTTGACCCTGTAATCCACATTCAAATTTGTCCTAACAAAATGAATCACCTCGCACTTATCAGGGTTAAATTCCATCTGCCATTTTTTGGCCCAGCTCTGCATCCTATCAATGTCTCTTTGCAGCCTACAACAGTCCTTCACCTCATCCACTACTCCACCAATCTTGGTGTCATCAGCAAATTTACTGACCCACCCTTCAGCCCTCTCCTCCAAGTCATTGATAAAAATCACAAATAGCAGAGGACCCAACACTGATCCCTGTGGTACACCACTGGTAACTGGTCTCCCATCTGAAAATTTTCCATTCACCACCAACCTCTGCCTTCTATGAGATAGTAAGAAGTTTAACAACACCAGGTTAAAGTCCAACAGGTTTATTTGGTAGCAAAAGCCACACAAGCTTTCGGAGCTCTAAGCCCCTTCTTCAGGTGAGTGGGAATTCTGTTCACAAACAGAGCTTATAAAGACACAGACTCAATTTACATGAATAATGGTTGGAATGCGAATACTTACAACTAATCAAGTCTTTAAGAAACAGAACAATGTGAGTGGAGAGAGCATCAAGACAGGCTAAAAAGATGTGTATTGTCTCCAGACAAGACAGCCAGTGAAACTCACTGGCTGTTTCACTGAGCCAGAGTTTCACTGGCTGTCTTGTCTGGAGACAATACACATCTTTTTAGCCTGTCTTGATGCTCTCTCCACTCACATTGTTCTGTTTCTTAAAGACTTGATTAGTTGTAAGTATTCGCATTCCAACCATTATTCATGTAAATTGAGTCTGTGTCTTTATAAGCTCTGTTTGTGAACAGAATTCCCACTCACCTGAAGAAGGGGCTTAGAGCTCCGAAAGCTTGTGTGGCTTTTGCTACCAAATAAACCTGTTGGACTTTAACCTGGTGTTGTTAAACTTCTTACTGTGTTTACCCCAGTCCAACGCCGGCATCTCCACTTCTATGAGATAGCCAGTTACTTACCCAATCAGCCAAATCTCCCTCTATCCCACACCTCCTTACTTTCTTCATGAGCCGACCATGGGGAACCTTATCAAATGCCTTACTAAAATCCATGTATACGACATCAACTGCTCTATCTTCATCTACACACCTAGTTACCTCCTCAAAGAATTCAATCAAATTTGTGATGCAAGAGTTAACCTTCACGAATCCATGTTGACTATCCCGGATTAAGCTGCATCTTTCCAAATGGTCATAAATCCTATCCCTCAGGACCTTTTCCATTAACTTACCGACCACCGAAGTAAGACTAACCGGCCTATATTTACCAGGGTCATTCCTATTTCCTTTCTTGAACAGAGGAACAACATTTGCCACTCTCCAGTCCTCTGGCACTATCCCCGTAAGAAGTCTCACAACACCAGGTTAAAGTCCAACAGGTTTATTTGGTAGCAAATACCAAATTTGCTACCAAATAAACCTGTTGGACTTTAACCTGGTGTTGTGAGACTTCTTACTGTGTTCACCCCAGTCCAACGCCGGCATCTCCACATCATGACTATCCCCGTGGACAGTGAGGACCCAAAGATCAAAGCCAAAGGCTCTGCAATCTCATCCCTTGCCTCACAAAGAATCCTAGGATATATCCCATCTGGCCCAGGGGACTTATCGACCCTCAGATTTTTCAAAATTGCTAATACATCTTTCCTCAGAACATCTACCTCCTCCAGCCTATCAGCCTGTACCACACTCTCATCCTCAAAAACATGGCCCTTCTCCTTGGTGAACACTGAAGAAAAGTATTCATTCATTGCCTCTCCTATCTCTTCTGACTCCATGCACAAGTTCCCACCACTGCCCTTGACTAGTATTTTACATCATGATTGGCACAGGCTTGGCGGGCCGAAGGGCCTGCTACTGTGCTGTACTGTTCTTTGTTATTAGTCAAGAAGAATCGTAAGCCTGGTCATGGTGAAGGGGTAGCAAAGATGGCATTGGTGCAATAGTTACAGATGACCTTGGTTCAGGAGATCAGGACATGGAATCAGTTTGGGTAGAGGTGAGGAATAATAGGGAAAATAGGTCACTAGTGGCAATGGTCTGCAGGCTTCCTGACCGAAACAACAATGTAGGACAAAGTATACAGAAGAAATATTGAGTGCTTGTGATAAAGGGATGGCATAATCATGGATGATTATACTCTCCATAAAAACTGGAAAATTGGCAGTAGGAGCCTAGATGAGGAGTTAATAGAATGCTTCCATGATTGGTTCTTAAAGTAACATATTCTGGAATCAATCAAAGAGCAGTGTATGGTAGACTTGGTATTGCGATAGGATTAATTAATGATCTCAGAGTAAAGGCACCCCATGGTAACAGTGACCATAATATTATTGAATTTTATATCTAGTTTAAAGGGAGAAAAGTGGATCTAAGACTAGTATTTTACACTTAAATAAGGGCAACTATGTGGGCATGAATTCTGAGCTAGCTGAAGTCTACTGGGATACTAGGCTAGAGGATAGATCAATAGAGAAGTAGCAGAAGTCTTTTAAGGAGACATTTCAGAATACCCAGAATACATATAATCCTACTATAAAGAAAAATTCTAAGGGGAGGACCCACCATCTGTGGATAACTAAAGAAGGGAAACATCAATCTTAAGGAAAAAACATAACTGTGCAAAGATGAGTGGCAAGTCAGATGATTATCAAAATTTAAAGAATGTCAGAGAATGACTAACAACAAATAATAGCATCTCGTTATTCACTTCAACCATTCCCTGTGGTATTGACTTCCACATTCTCGCCATACTTTGGATAAAACAGTTTCTTCTGAATTCCCTATTGGATTTCTTAGCTACTATCTTATATTAATGTTTCCTACTTATGTTCATGAAAGGTAACATTATCTCTACATCCACTCTATTAAAACTTTACATGTTTTTAAAGACCCCCATTAGGTCACCATTTAATCTTTTTCAAGACAAGAGATTCAGCCATCAATCCCGCCTTGATATGTATACCCATGCATTTCTGGTATCATCCCTGAAAAGTTTCTTGGCACACTTTTCTGTGCCTCCAACTCCATTTTATAATATGGTGACCAGAACTGCATGTTGTATGCTAAGTGTGGAGTAATCAACATTTAAATTAGGTTTAGCATGACTTCACTATTTTTCAATTCTATCCCTCCAGAAATAAAGCCTAATATATTGTTATGATCTTGCTAATCTATGACAAAATTTTTAATGATTGGTGTATTTGTGCATTCCTTTCGAAGTTCCTTTCTTCCCCTACCTATCTAGACTTGCACCTTCCTAGTACCATTCCCCTTTCTTCCTAACAATATGCACAGTCTTACATTTATCAATGTTGAACTTCATTCCTCTGAATTGAATTTCATTTGTGCCATTTCTTCCATTCCATAATTTTAAAAAAATCAATAGGTGTTTAAAATAAGTGATTCATTTCAATTTTTAAATATTTTTATGATATTACAGCTGCTATATTAATCCCATGTGTAAATGCCAATCTTCATTTCCCTCTCTGCAACGTAATTAATACATGGATGGTAATCAGCATTGTTTAGTTGCTGAGTTACTATTTCAGGTTGATAATCTGAGGAAAGGTAATTGACCTAAAACATTAAACCAGTTTCTTTCTCCACAGGTGCTGCAAGACCGTTTGAGTATTTGAAACTTAACTGTTTTTATTTTACGTTTCCAACAATGGTAGTATTTTGCTTTTATCCTTTCACTTCCTGGTTTGCTGTTAGTGCAAATTCTTCAATCTGATTGGCTGTCCAGCCTGCTTGATGATTTTGCCGCTTCGGGGTGCCAGGAATCTTCCAAACGCTGGTGTCAGGGTGGAACGGGTATTATAATCGGAGACATCAATGTCACAATGCTAGCGAGATCTTTCTGAGCAGCTTTCTTCAAAGTCGGGATGAGCACTGCTTCTTCATTACTCAGGACAAAGTTCTGGCCCATTATATCGTTAAGAGATCCCAAACAACAGTCTTACTGAGCTTAAGTGTTCACTTTAAATGGGTGGCGTTAACACAGAGCAACAACTGTGCTCGAAATCTGAGGAAAATAGAAATGTGCCTTTCTGCATTTTTACGGGTATTTTTAATATCAAGCTAAGCTTCTTCCCCCCCGCCCCCGCCACCATAGTCTTCTGACAAATAACTGTCCGAGGTGAGAAAACAATGTTTTGCTTGGTGCGTGGTATGAACAGGGCTTGGCAAGTTCAACAACTCCCGAGTTTGTCACAGTTCATTTCCAACCATTGGAGGAACCAATTATTTTGGGTGGAAATTTGCTCAGTAATATTGAAGAGAGAATTAAACAGTTGCAAAAAGTTATGAGAAGATAGCAACTAGCCAAAGGCACCTCTCCAGTTATGTCATCACTACTTACGATAAAAACAATTATGTACAGAAACTCAACAAAAGCCCAGCCGCCCTGAGCAGAAAATAAACCTATTCCTTGTGTGAGAAATGTTGCTCTCCATTTTTAACACGGACAGTCAGGAACATCTAAGCACATTAATATGTGAGGCAAAAATATAGTTTCAAACTTGACAGTAACGGCTGAAAAATATACATTTTAAAGCAATACAATTGTTAACTCCTACCCGGCGAGACTATAAATGTGTCCAGGTAGTTATTTGATCTCTTGAAATTCTTACAAAGTTATTTTTAAATGTTCTTAATGATATCAGAAAGTGGGTGTGCTTGCTAATGCTGTCGTGGCAGGATCTGCGTTCTTTGCCTCCCTGATGATTAAACTCCGCGTCTCCCTTATTGCGAAATGTGTGAGATGCAGTTGCCGGTATAACTCTGGTCAGCAAGTCACGAGTCATGGACTCAAATATTGGCGTCGGTTCTTAGTTCCAGAACCCCAACTGGCATCGTCCCCTCCACGCCTGTCTCCTTTGGGAAAGACCAAGTGTATTGTACGAATCAGGGCGTCTTAAAAAAAATAGAACGATGCCACCAGGCAATTGCTAAATAAAAGGTTTCCTTCCTTCAAATAAGATAATCTCAAATGTTGCTGCTGGGAAGATGGATATCTTCCTCTGAAGATATCTTCAATGAAGATCCATATTGGATTCGAGGCATACGAAGGCAACTCACTTTGGTGCAACGTTTAAATTTAAGCTTATTTATTAGTGTCACAAGTAGGCTTACATTAACACTGCAATGAAGCTACTGTGAAAATCCAATATATTCATTAGGTGACTGCTGTGATTTTGCTGAAGAAAATATCTTAGTTTTTTTTCCCTTGACATGAACTTGTATATTTCCCTTGCCTTTTATTTCAATTCACTTGTTTAGATTATTTACTTTTTTTTAACGAGATAAGATCTTGCGGTTTTGGTCATTATTGAAAGTAGACATGGTTATGTAATCAGCCGGCCTGTGATTCAGTTAAGCTCTATCCCTTGTAGTGCAGAGTCGTGAGGGTCGAGTTACATGTAAAATACAGTGGGCATTTGCCAAATGATGCATCCCCCTGCATCTGGGCCACATGAACAACGTGAGTTTATTATTTGGGATTGACTGAATTTCACTCAATCAATTGGATATTTCAGCAGTGTTCGTTGCTTAACTTATATTTAATGACCAACAGCTGAGGAAATGTCAAGAAGTAACTAACTATTGCCTAATGCTTCCAAAGCGCGCTAAACTAACCCTGTCTGTAAGCATTCATTTTCTATGAAATCTGTTTTCATGCAATGAAGGTTAACTGCTAACTTGCAGCAAGCCTTTATCCATTTGCAATTCTGGAATAAATTCTAAAACGTGAACATCAATATATCTGAATATACGGAGGCACAAAGTGAGGCCCGATGTGATTAAAACGATTCGCACAAAGGTGTTCTGTAGGCTGTCCGAATGTACAGCGGTAATCGATAGGGTAGCGAATCAGCAAAGAAAAAGTGTTATTTTGGAGCCATTTAGACACATTTAAACGTCTGAAAAGTAATTTACAACGATTAACATGGTAATAAAATGGGACGGCAGGGTCATTTCTAATAGCTCGGGTAAGAGTACAGCCCTTCCTCTTCAGTTCTTCTTTGTTCTTTTGTTTAGGGTTTTATTTTATAAAGATAATATTACCTCATACATTTCAGCAGCTTACTAATGGAGCTTCAGCCGATAATTTTCTTTTAAACCTAGAATTGCAGCTTCAAACGTATTCAATTTACAGAAACTACTGTCTCAGTTATTGTGGGAAGGTGAAAAGCGGGGCCAGTGATTGCGGAGGAAATCTGTGTGTGCGATGGAGAAAAGGGCAACTATTTCATGCAGACAAAGTTGGGCAATGCCATCGTCCGAACTGACACCCCGATTGTCCTCAAGTTAATCTCCTCATTGGTTGCCATTGCTGACGGTTGTTGCTCAATTTCATGAGCGCATCGCAGTGTTAAAATGAAGAGTAATGGAAAAAGTTTCAGAAGATATACCGAATATATAGAATACATAGTGTTACAATATAAAGAATAAGTCGGAACGTGTATACTGTATAAATGTTCAGGGAAATGCTGCACTTTATGTATTTTCCCACTTTCACACATTGCAACTATGACCACACTTTTGAAGTATTTCTTGGCTGTAAAACACTTTGATACGTTGTGAAAGGCTTCATATACAAGCAAGTCTCTTTACACATCAACATACTGTTTCTACGTGTGACAAATGTAAAGAATTAAACAGGCATCGACTTATTAAAGATTCTACATTACAGTTAATTTGTACCATAGGTGCATAGTTTGAAGCCATCTGATGACTCGCGGTATACATTTCATTTTTAACTGGGCTGCATATGATTTTCCAAAGTTAAACTGTCTTATAGCGAAAGCACTGAAGACTTGCTTATCTCAACATTTATTCCGCCTTGTATGCGTTCAACAAAGCTCGCATTTACAGCTCTGACCATAAATCTGGACCAGGACCCATACCTGTCAATTCTTATAATCCCACCTAAGTGCAGCCTGCTCCATTTCCCTCTGCAGTATTGTGAAGTAAGTCACTTAAAATGCTCGCATTGGAAATCGTCAGTTCAGAAGTTAAAACAAAAGAGGGTAACCAGGAAAGGGAACCCCATCTTTTCCTTCTGCAGGACAAATATAGTCTGGCCTTCGAATAAAAATGCAAGAATTATATTTTAATATACAATGTATTCATTTGATGTGAATGTCATTAAAATTTACTTTTATAAATTAAAGTTTTAAAAATTGTTTTTACGTTATCACTTCTTAAACGTGAAACTTTTTAAACAATCATAAGCTGCCATATCCAGAAATTAGATTTCCACACTAACATTCCATAAATGCCTGCATACTATATTGTTCAATCGGTATTGGAAAACTGCTAAGAATGACATCTATCAATCAGTTGATTGCATCTTGATTTATGAAGTCGAGCTTTAAGACCAGAGTGTTAAAAAGAAACAGACAACTCCTCCTACTGCAGCTAAAGATGATCAAATAGTGAACGCATTCTTACATACATCGCCTTTTTATATTCAGTTCACCACATCCAGGGCCACTGACTTTGAAGTATTATTTCCATCTAATATAGGAAACAATACATAACAATTCTGGAGCTGGGAGGGTGCCGCGCCACACAGAATTCAAACATGACAACCGCAAAATTGTATATATTGAAGTGCAGCGCCCCCTTTCAAGTTGAATTACAGAATAATATTTCAGCGGCTCCGTCAAAATAAGTTGATACACCGTATAATTTGTTAATTTTCAATTGGCAGTACGATTATTTTACAACAGAATACATAAACTATAATTAGTGTGCTATTCCTGTAACAGTGCGTTCAATAATACTGTTAGGTTTCTATAGTAACATTTAGTCTACTTCAAAAAAACCTTCATATTGTATGGTTGAGTGTCACATGGTCGCCCTCCCCCACGCCGGCAAACCTCAGACATAGCAGGATGGCTCATAAAACCCAGACAAAATATGCTGCACTTCAGCTTGGCTGTCCCCCACCCCCTTCCCACGAACATATCAGCACCCCCCTCCCGTCCCACCTTCCCCCAACCCCCCCCCCCCCCCCACACACACACACACACACACTTTGTAAACAACTTTAGGCTCGCTCATTATATGCCTATTGTGGCCCCAGATGCTTTCTTAAGTTGAGGTGCTTGCGAGTATATTATCACGTATGGTCAAGCATAATCAAGGATCCCACGCACCCGGGACATACTCTCTTCCACCTTCCGTCGGGAAAAAGATACAAAAGTCTGAGGACACGTACCAACCGACTCAAGAACAGCTTCTTCCCTGTCAGACTTTTGAAAGGAGCTATATCGGATTAAGTTGATCTTTCTCTACACCCTAGCTATGACTGTAACACTACATTCTGCACCCTCTCCTTTCCTTCTCTTTGTACCGTAAACTTTGTCTGTATAGCGCGCAAGAAACAATACTTTTCACTGTATGCTAATACATGTGACAATAACAAATCAAATCAAAAGCCAATGCACATACAAATCGTGAAATTACCGAGTGTTTCCGACTGTGGACTTGTTTGGTTGCAATCCTGCTGTTAGTCATAAGTTATATTTTTGTGACCCACACATTTTCCAACCTGTTGTTGCAACCCTTTGACGTAAGTGTACAATTGTACACGCAGTCTGAGTTGTCACTAATGACCAAGTCAAATAATACAAATAAATAATAGCTAATTTATTCACTTGCTTCCAGGTACAACCTGCAGAAATGCAATGAAATCCTGTGAAATATACAACATTTAAGTTAACAGTCCAAAACATACAGGATATATATATATATATATACATACATACACATACACACAAACCCTTTGCCCATTTCTTCAAATATACCCTGAACAACGTGCAATCATAGAATATGCAATACCAGATGCAATTTAATGGATATCGACGGGACGTTTAAAAGATATTCCATTATCTCAATGTGTTCTTTTTCAGTCTGTTAAATGTTATGCATCAATTTTATAAATCGGGATTTATCAATTAGTAGATTCTTGCGCAGTATTCGTTATTTGAATTTAAATATTAATTGTAATGAGGTTTATCAAATTAATGGTATTTACTTCTGATCATTACCGCCTTTAAAGACGCATTGCAATTGTACAATTCTTCCACAATCTTACAAACAATATTGACCACTGAGTGTTTTGCATCATCATACGTCTGTTGAAGGGAACATATGATGTGGAGATGCCGAGAACATGTTGAAGGGAACATATGCATGAGGCAGGAAATTACATCATACAAGTATATATAATAGAGAAATGTTGATTGGATATAAAATGTAAAGTGCTGGAGTCAGCCAAATGAAGGGAGGTGCGTTGTCTCTTTAAGCAGGTTGCTGCGCTAATGAATTGCATTCTGTTGACTTGAAACTGAGGCTGTGGGCTGCTCTCCTTCCAGTTCGCGGTGCAGCGCTCTCTCAATAGATTTAGTGTTAATATGGTACATTTGTTCGACACATTCAGCCGTCAAGGTCCACGAGATTAAAGATCGCCCACCTCTGGAGGATAAAGAAACCTCCAGGGAATCCAATAAATTTTATGATTGATTTCTCTGGTGCATTTTTTCCTCCGGAGTAGAATTCATACCTCAGCACATTTCCTCTGTGTTGCTGCTGTAATTTAGTTTACGTTAACTTCCCTCATTCATCTGCCTCCCAAATGCAGCAAAAATTAAAAAGATTTATTGTTGATTTGGCTTCTAGTAGGTCTGGACTGTACAAATTGAATGTAATAGAAAACAGCTCGGAATTAAATTATTATAAATGCGATCTTCATAAAAGCCCCTTTTTAAACGTGTTTCTTTAGTACTGGTGTTAGACATTGGTTTAAGTAATGGCAACTCCTGTGGGCTCTGAATGCAGTACATGTAGAAACATTTGTTTGGACTAGACACATTTAATCTTAAAACACGTACAATGGTAAAGAAGTATTCTCTGAGTACCATTCACAGTACTAGGAAAATGTTTCCCTACCACTCGGCTATTTTGAATAGAAATAATCATCTCTGAGAATAGAGTTACTATCACTCGCCAAGTCATTGTGTCAAATTTAAGGCAGAACTAAATGTTGAACTCATGTCAATCTGTCGTGTACTCATTCCAACAAATTGTAGGCCAGTTGTACTCCATCCTCAAACTGATGCACAAATTCAACTGCATTTTAACAAGCTGCCTTGGTCAGTCAATTCAAAACCCGCTGGAAATTTGGTTTTGCTTAAACACCGGGAAATATTGGATTATTCCTGGAACGTGTATCTTGTCCCAAACATTATATTGCATTATTCCATTTCCAATCAGATTAAATTGCAGACATTAACGCGCAAGGGATAGGCGTTACCATTCATTCGTGGCGCATGTGAATTTAAAGTTGCTTGAGCAGGGCTTAAACTTCTATGCATGATACTTACAATCTTCATTGTCGGAGTGCGAACAGTTAAAACTGTTCAGCATCGCGCAAAAGGCTGATCTGACCCTCCGATGACATGTAGCGAAAGTTTATTTATTGGTCATTTGGCTGTATTCTAATCGCTTGGTTTGCCATAGCTTTCAGAGGTTGGGAAAATGGGATTAACCCATTTCCTCTATCCCATCCATAAGAATGACTAAATACGACTATTCGCTCTACATTCAATGAAACTGGCAGTCGATGTTTGAGGGGACGGAGAGCTTGAAGACAGGGAGAGAGATCTACTCCCAAAATATTCAACGCTGGTTGATCTTGGCAACCTTCGTTCCTGGCGGGCATTGCTAGCACACTGGAGACCGAGACCTTCACATATTAATCCCACTCTCACACCTTCGACTCCAATCCCAGTTAAATATACAGCCTGGTATGCAGACAGATCAGAATTAGTGCAATTACCATGCCCAGCGGGAGAGCTAGCTAACAAGCACAGCCGCACATACAGACCGACACAGGGATTGATAAACAATAATAAACCTTCGCTGTCCAAAAAGCAGTTATTTGGGGGTGAACACAAGCTAATATTTTCAATGCGCGTAGGCTTCAAATGGAAACCAATATCTTCTCCTCTGTCTGAGACGGCCCTTAAAGGACTTAATTGAACAGCAAGAAGATTAGATCTAATTATTCACCTCCTAAAACTGCGCACCAGAAAACCTAATGTGCAGTGTGAAATTGAGCGGAATCCCAGGGATGGCCGGTGTGTAATTCATTCTTATTGTCTTAAAAATGCAAAAAATAACACGAACCACAAAGAGGAAAGTAGCTAGCCAAAGTTACAAGACACAAAACAAATACTCTGTGTGCCTGTCTAACGCGATGTACATCTTTTTAAACAATGCCTGCAAATGTTTGGCTAGGCCTCACACGAAAGATCCCTACAGCCGAAGGGTTTCAGAAATAATCCGTTACTCCCTCCTTCCGAAAAGTGTAAACAAATAAGCGAATAGATGAATTGGGTGAGTATTGAGAGCAATAACATTTCCATATAGCTACTACCACGCGCGTTACCCAGAGTGTGTTTAACCCTATAGCATTGCTTTTCAGTTTCTATATACCATTCAGGGATTAATTAGATGCACATTTTGAAGTAAAAATCATTAAATCAAGCATTTCTGTGTCGACTTAAAAGGGGGCACAAAAGCAGTCCATTGCACTAGAATGTAAATAATGTTTGCAATCAAATCAATTAAAACGAGACACTTACAACAAGAGGTAAGGTTTTGTTACTATATAATAATCGTAAGGTGATCATATTTATAATTGCAGTATAAAGGCTGGGGTTATCTCAACTGCGATGCACGACAGCGCGGTATTGAAATATTAGGGCGTTGATGGTGCAACTGTTGGCAAGTATTTGGACCTTACAGCTGCAATCATAATTGGGAATCGGTCAAGAGAATACATCCGCGTGTATTTCCATTCGTGTAGATGCAAACATGGGTGTGCATTCCCAGAACTTGCACCAGAGTTTGCTTCTGATGCCCTGTGAGTTGCTATTGGATAACGACAATTTTTTTGTTGTTGCGTGCGTTCACTGGATGACATTTCCACGCCATGTCGTGAAACTTCAGCTTTCTGCAAGCATTTGTCTGACTGATTTCCAATTCGCACCCATGGCGCATGCGATTCAATTCTACCTCAGTCTTGCTGATATAGTCAATGGTCATATGGCACAACGCGTGCCTTGTAGGCAGAAACGAAATCATGCATTTGAAACGTGCCCACATCATAAGGTTAGACCCAACCCACGCCCCCTGCATATTTTTGGTGCGCGCACATAGTCGGCTAGAATTTGTGCAAATTACCCACCTTGTTAGCAAAACAACTTACTTGTTCATTAAAACATAGACTATCAAAACAAATCTGACGGCACGCTAAATCGTGCATCAATTATATTAGTTCCGCCGCTAGATTTCTAGGGTATACTAGGGCAGGTCTCCGTGCACCAGATAGGTCGTGGCGGGTTTAAAGCCAATAAATTGTCATTGACTGACCTTCCCCAGCATCACCTCCCGGAAGAGTTCCCAGAATTGGTGGTGCAACTGAGATACATGGGTGGCATTAATATTTAAAATTAAAAGTACTATCTACATTCACTTCGAAAAAGATGTCAGCCATTATCAAAACATACATTGCAAAAGCTGCAATCTGCTGCAAAACGTATTGCCACGCCATGAAATCATTCCCCTCTTTTCATGGGATAAACTTAGCCATGATACAATCATGAGATCAGCCAATCGAGATCAGATTGAATAACATGAATATACTCGCCATTTCAAAACCATTCAGGATTATAGCTTTAGGAATACATTTAAAGCGCGTATCATTAATTATTTAAACCATAGACTCGGTTCCCCGAGTTTAGATTAATTTACCAGGTGAAATGAAATTGGTAGAGGGTAAATAATATATAGAATAAACCAAACTATGGACTGAATGGCTGTGCTTCACAGCGGTCTGAGGCTGTCAACAGGATAACATTTTTATTCTGAACATTTAACATGGGCAAGCCTCATGTGCGAATGGGTGAGTGAGAATGTTATCCTTCTCCAAATGATGGATGTTGCAAGAAGGATATCCCTTTTAAAGTTAGAAATAAACTGACGGGTACTCAAAAAGGGAGCTTCTGTGGAGCATTCCTCTCGTCGGAGTACATTCAGTCACCTAACATCTTTGGTCTTTATCTTGTCAATTTGTAAATTTAGGAATGATCGGATGCACTGGCTTATAACGTCACGCCAGAAGGCCATTGGTGCTTTCGTGAAACTGGCGTGGAGGCAAATAGCACGGAGATGTATGTTGTCCCAGAATAATATCCACTTCAAACTAATACTTCGCAGTCACAATATCAGCCTCTCTGATGTTATCCACCAGGCGTGGCAGTACTCCGAAATAGGCCTAATCAGTACAATCAGTTCAAAGCTCCAGATTTGTATTTCTTGTGACACCTCAAAGAAATGTAATTTTAAAGGAAACTAAATGCAAGAACTATCCCTATTTTGGTATTTAACTGGGTGTTCCATTTTTGAAAGAAGTGCATTTGCTTGCAGGAAAACAATAACGAATGACTCCCATTTCTAGTTCTGACTGAGTAGCGATCACAAGGTTGGCTGTTTGGAATTTGAATGACAAACTGGTCTGAGAGTGACAAATTGGGAAAGGGAGACTGGATTTCCAGCGCGGGGCTTTCCCCCAACAATTTGCTGTAAATGTGACAGCGGGACAAACTGTGAAACGCTTTGTTTCTTTCCTCGCCGAGCGGTGGTCTGTCACTATAGGGTTCCGCTAAACCACGTGTTTATTTGTCAGTTTAGGACTATTATCAGCAATTATTCTTTGTAATTACGTATTAGTTTACGCATAGCTGAAACATCGAAAAAGACACTGCTTTCATCCGCTCGCGTTACCCACGTGTGCTCCGGTGAATCGCTAGCTCATATTTTTTAAAAAACCTTTGGTAATTAAGTTTATTTTAATGTGAATTGTTGATAGTGTATAAAAGGCAATCAGAGGCAATGCTTGTTGTAGGCGCGTTTATATTTCCAGGGCAGAAGATGCACAGATGGGCAGTTCATAGTCCAGCGCCTTTAGCCTGTTTCTACTTTCAGTTCGGTATTTTTTGGTGTTTATTGGTCTCTCTTTATTGGCATCCGTGTATCTTAACTGCGAAGAGTTTTTTTTTAACTGCTCTGTGATTGCTGACAGGATTCCGTCGAGTCTTTCCCTTCTTTTCTCATGGACTGGTTTGCGGACTAGTCTGTTTCGCATCTCTCTCTCTCTCACACACACGCACAAACGTGTGCACAGCGGAGCAGCGTTACCAGAAGCGGCATGTGGCCTCACAGAGCGAGTGTGAAAGGTGCTGGCTGGAGAAATGTTCCTGATTCCTGTCTGATAAAGTGGATTGGTCGGTGCTGTTAGAATGTGAGCGTGCACTCGCTCTACACAGAACGGGCGATTTCAGGGGGACATATCATCCATATATATATATTATAAAGGTCACACAGCAATTTCCAGCAGAAAATTGCGGCTGCCCATTGGGTTCAAAAGGGTCTCGCCAATACTTCCGGCCCTTTGGTTTAGTTGAGGCGGTCAAATGAGCAAATCCCGAGGTTGGTCATAATCCGCCGAGGAGAACACTCTGAAACATGTGTTGAATTTTTTTTGTAAAGCAGGTTTATGTCTGAAGACGGCGGACCGTTTAGCTACAGAACACTATTTCAGCCTTTGCACGAATTCTGAATTGTTAAATCGTGGATATCGGTGAATTCTTTATTCATATATTCAGGCTCAATGGTACCCTTGGTATCCTTTCAATCAAACGTGCTCTTACCGAGGTGTTTTATGCGTATCCCAGGAGTGAATTTAAAAGCTAAAATTCCTACACCCTCATATTTTGGAAGCAGCCTTTCTTTCGCAAAGTACTTTCTCATTATTGTCTTGCTTTTCATTAAACCGCAATTCGCCTGCAAACGATGTTATCAAAAGTATGAAGTAGAAATACTGCAGTTCCATACCCGTCTTCTTACCTTAATGTCATTGCAATGTTCTTACACGTGGCACTTAATACAGATTGGAAAAGCTCGGGTGTGCGAACTCGAGAGAATTGACCAGTTCTGATGCCACACATCGCATTCCTGTCCCGACACACTCTCCACAACCTTCCCCCAGCGAAAAAGACTAAAGACAATGGATTAGCTACACTTGAGTGTTTTACTTATAAACGTGTCCCGTGGAAGCCTCGGGTATAACAAGACGCATATGTCGCCCTCGCATTTATTTATTCAAGAAAGAGATAGTCGTAAAGCAGTCAATTGAAAACAGTAGGGCTTCGTGTTGTTGTTTCGGTTTACACCGGCCCTGCATTAGGAGTATTGAGTCCCTTTGCCGCACGCTGACCTTGCCCTACACTTCACTAAACACCTCCGCGGAACGCTTTAAGACCATACTGGGACGGAGTGGGGGGAAGGGGGGGGGGGGGGGTAGCAGCGAATTCTAGGCTCAATGTAACTAATCCGTGATCCTACATCCAAGCCGTCAACATACGTTTTTTAAAACATTTCCATATCTACCAGGCTGCAAAACCGCACTCTGGAACTGATTTTCCCCTCAGATTTCGGATTCCCATCACTCGTGACTGGCAAAAGAAAAGTTTAATTTAGACAAATGTAAAACATCAGGAATATTGAACCTTTTGAGTTGGGCTGAAGGCTTATATCTGAAGCTCAAACGGGACCCCCTCCTCCCCCAACCCCCAACCCATCGTCCCAGCACCAATTTACATGTACAGGTGCTGCTGAATGAATTGCTGCACTGGGGCAAGGCAGTGGCTATAAAGCAAGAACGGGCCACTTGCAAAGAAAGGAGGGATCAGAATGGGGGGCGGGGGGAAAGTCAGGGAGCAGAGGCGAAGTAAATTGAGGAAGGGATGGGAAGAGGAAAGAAAGAAGGAAAGAAGGGTGGCGGGGGCAGGGGGCGTGGGGGTACAGGAAAGGAGAAAGCTGAAGGGCCCAGAGGTTATGCCATAGGAAACTGCAGCAGCTCCTGGAAGCTGGCTCGTCCACACTCAGAGTCTCTGCGGCAGAGACAATGCAAACAGCTGGTGCTGCCCAGGCCGGGCCCCTGGACCAATCAGAGTGGAGGGAGTTGGGGGGGGGGGGGGGGAAGGGGAGGGGAAGACGTACGTCTGACGTCAGGCGTGCTCGACGTCAGACCAATGGCGAGGGGCTGGAGGAAGCGCAGGCAGAGTGTGTGAGAGATAAGGAGCCGTGAGCATGAGCGGCTGGACTGCGCACAGTGCCTGCCTGCACAAACCCATCCCCAGTGTCTAGCAGCAACAAGCCGCAACGACCGCACTCCCTACTCTGTGGATATAACCAAGGACTCCCTGGAAACTCCCTTCCCCCACCACCCACCACCAGCCCCCATCCAAAAAAAAACTATCCAAGAGGGGGACAAAAAACAAAACAAAAAAAGTTTTACACAATAGCAAGAAATGGGAGACATGGGAGATCCACCCAAAAGTAAGTTTTCTTCATTGCTGTTGCATTTCGAGGATCGGATTCATGTGCTGGGAGTTGGTTAGTTTGGCAGGTCAACTCCTGACGGTTCTTTAGCTTTACTGTTGCCTCCGACTTTCTTTCGTTGCTCTAGAACAATAATTATGCCGCCTAGCTTTTGGGTTGATTTTGTGTGTTGTACAGCACTAGCCTCCAGCTTCAGGCGAACGATGAAAAGTCTTGCATTGTTAAAATATATTCCCACCACTGGCGATACGTGTGAACAAAATCGCTTTTTGTAGCAGGGTAGAGTGGAAGTGAAACCGTGCTAAACAGTTTCTGAGCATTTGGATTGCATCTTTCAGAGCCTTGTCTGATGTATCACAGATGCATTCATCTGATAGCTGAGGATCTCTGCTCAGATCAGTAAAATGTGATGCTGCAGAATAATTGCACATTTGCTGTTTGTGAAATGCTGATTGTAACTGTATCATGTGTGGACTCTTCAATGTTCTCCAAACTTTGTATATTTAGCACACAGTTAAAAGAAAGACTTGCATGCTTCTCAAGACTCTTAAAAATAAATTCAGAACCCCCTGCACGCGTTTTTGCTGAAAACTGTGTGAGAATGTTCAGACGAAAATAAAAGTTCAGCTCCTGATTCCGAGTAACTCGGTCAGAACTAAAATGTATATTAGTCTATATCCCAGATATTTTAATCTTTTACTTTGGACCCCACCTTGTTACAAAACCGTTTGAGATATATATTTGGAACTATCCAGTAAATGCAATCGCTATAGTTATATTACGAAAAGCTATAGTCGAATATATGTCTGATAGAAGGGGCCAAGTCTTTGATGGATCTCACGACACCATGTTCATATCAATTTACAGAAAAACGCCTTATTTCACTGTGTGTTGGCTGTGGGAATCAGATTCATGATCAGTATATTCTTCGAGTTTCTCCGGATCTGGAATGGCATGCAGCTTGTCTGAAATGTGCAGAGTGCAATCAGTATTTGGACGAAACGTGTACCTGCTTCGTTAGGGATGGCAAAACATACTGCAAGAGGGACTATATTCGGTGAGTGAAGGTCTTGGAATTTAAAAAAAATAAAGATAATATTCCAGTTCCATTAAGATATGTTTCCCTTGCACTGCCTCTAAACGGCACCTCCACCCTCAATATTAACCCTTCAACAGCTTTATTCCTACCTGTTTTGCCTTATCTTATCTCAACTGGCGGGTAGACGAGATCAAATTGCCCATTATTTGGCAGCGAACAATTGACATATTTAGATAATGCAACCGCTTCCTTTTAGTAGGCACAGCAATCTGTGTACTGAGGGTAAAGGAAGCTTGCCGTTTCTGATTCTGTTATCCACAAATCTGAGCTTTTAAAACGTTTGCCACTGAAACTGTTGTTTAAATGTTTACGAGGGACAGCAATTCGTTAAAAAAACTATCGCTGTCATCAGTTTTGTTTGTGTATTTCCGAACGCTTGTATTTGTGGGTGGAAAGGAAGGGTGTGAACTGAAAGTGCAAATTCAGTTCCAGTGAGCGCTGTCATATGAAGAGTTTTGTTGGGATACAAGTGAATATTTTACAGCATAGCAATCTTCGACCGATATCAAAACTCCCAGTGCAATGTATTGTGCAAGCTCTTGTGTTGATACGCACGACTTTGACAATTGATTTTAAAAACACTTGATATTATTTTCCTATTAAACTGAGGGAATCAAGTTTAACATAAAGACCGCTGCTCAAAAGAAATTAAAATATTGTCACTAATTGAAACACTGACTCTTAAAATATGACTTTTTCCTAATATATGTTCAAAAACGAGCATTTTAATTTGGATAAAAAGAACAAATCCCGAGTTTGGATTATTTAAATAAATGAAAATCGATGTTTACTATATCAATTAGACTACTGCACAATATGCAAAGATTAAAAATCATGTTATTATGTAATGAATGTACACTATCTAAAAATCTGTGAATAAACAACATCGAATAGTGTACTAACTCGCTTTGCGTTTGTGTATCATGCAGTGCACGGTCCATTGTTTTTCTAAAAAAAAGCTTTAACATGCTGTAGAAGTTTATCACGGTTTAGTGGACATGATAAGAATTAAAATGATCGGAAATATATTTTACATTCCGATTGCTGTGGAGCATAATTTGGTCTATTTGGCATTATCTGTGTTATGATTTAAAAAGCCGCGCAATCAATTCAGAAGCAATTGTGTGTTGGTTTGTTAGGACTAGGATCACCTTCCCTCTGTAGTGAAGTGTATGACACGCTGGATGGAGCCCCCTTTGACCCTTTGCTAAATGTTTTTGATTTTTTTCTTTTTGACTTGCAGATTGTACGGAACAAAATGTGCAAAGTGTAATATAGGATTCAGTAAGAATGACTTTGTAATGAGAGCTCGCAGTAAGGTGTATCACATCGACTGCTTCCGCTGTGTGGCGTGCAGTCGCCAGCTCATTCCCGGTGATGAATTCGCATTGCGGGAAGACGGTCTCTTCTGCCGGGCGGATCACGATGTTGTAGAACGAGCCTCGGTTGGTCCAGACCCCCTCAGTCCCATGCATGGCAACAGACCCTTACAGATGGCGGGTATGTACGCTTTCAAAACTTCGTTTTATTAGAGTCCATCCACACATCATCATGCAAGATGAAAACAGATAATTGATACTGTGTCTCCTCCATCAGTTCAACGTTTTGAGTATTTTGTTAGGACGCACACCGTAAAGTTTCCTGTTATAAAGTTCACATTTTGAATTTCTGTACGTTTTACCCACACGTTTCGCCACAGAACCAGAATGTGTGGTCTGAATATTGGCAATGGTACACTGTACAGGCGAAACACAGCACGTGTATGTTTTCCTCCTGCCTTACAGTTTGTTGGCATTCAGGATAAATTACAGACAAATGTAGGGACTATGAACTTGAGCACACCGTCCTACCATGTTAAATGACTGAAGTAGTTTTACAACTTTTTGGCAGTGGGAGAAGAAGTGTCCATTTACCCCTGTGTTACAAGTTGAGCTGCTTCTAATGATTCGAGATTCAGGCTTTGAAGAAACGTAGCTTCACTTATAAATGTTCCCATCGCTATTCAAACGAGTTAATCAGACACCATTTTTAAATGTATTATATTTTTAATGAAGAGTTCCATGAATCTGAAGGAGACAATTGTACAGTTAAAATACCATAGTGGAACCGTTTTCTAGTGACAGCGTGTTATATTGGCGTGGAATACATTTGGTTTGAAAATGCAACTTCCCATTTTGTTGATGTAAATATAAACAGTAACCGTGGATTCTGAGAAGTATTTGAAGGTTTCTGAGAATTGTTCTATATTCCAAATCTGTTGAAACAGCCTTCATGAATCGATGTCTCAGTTTATATTCGCTCAGAGATTAGCTAGTGTTCTATAGCCAGCCGGGGCTTTTCAGCGTCATTTTTTAAGATTTCCATCTCGCAAACAGAATGGGAATACATAGTGCCCTTATTGCAATACATTGCATTCCGAAAGACAATCGATTTGAAATCTGCATAATTATATGTTTGAAGATTTTTCAAGTAGCGTCTGTCGCATTTGATCTTTCAATCCAGTGTAAATATTGGATCTTGCTGTTACACAGCAATAATGCTGCATTCTTTGTTGTCCTTTACAACATTTCGGTGCTGCCAGATAGCAAATGCATATGCTATGTAAATGTAACTTTATTCAAGTAACATGCCTGGCACTAAGTATCAAATTACATCACACGATAAATGCTGGATTGCAATTTTCACAACACGACCTGATTTTGTTTTACAAACTTTAATAACCTCTTTAAAGGGTTATTTGCACCACAATGCAATGTCTGTTTATACTACCTGATCCGTGCCATTAAATTTCATCAAATGCATGGTTGTAAGTTTATTTTCTGAAACGGAAGACTGTTTTGATTTATGATTGACCGATGACAATTAAGTACAGTGCTGCTGTAATGGAAATGTTATTCCAATCGTTTCCAGTTAGGCCTCTTTCACAGAAAACCATATTTCAGAGCAGCCTAACATAATTGTGGGCGGACGTTTTGAAAATCTCATTTTACCTGCTGCATGGTCCACTGAACCCTTCATAAACACATCAAACGCCGCAATTCTCTGATCACACCCTTGAAACTTTGCGGGAGCCCCCGTTTATCACATCACATATCTGGCTGCATGGAAAGTGGAGTCTGATTCTGCTCGGTGCAATAAAAAAAAACCCAAACTGCTGCCTTACAAACTTGCACAGCAGCGGCGGCGACCGTAGCAAAAGCCACAAGTTACTAACCGCTTGGCTTCCTCCTACAGAATCGCTTGTATCAACAATGCGCCCCTATCTGAATTGTATTTGTATGGAGTTGACTAGCATTAGTATTCAAATAACAGGAGAATGCGGTTGAAGCCGAGGCTGAAACCCAGTCCTAGGCACATTGTTTCTGATTCATTTAAATTTAATTGGCACCAATAGATAGTGGAATGTACATATCATACACAAAAATACATTTAAGGTTGATTTGCTTCAGCTCTTGGACCTGGTGCAGTTAAACCTGTTTTGGACATCATGCCGGACGGTTCCAAGACTACTTTTAACCTGATTTTACTGTGACCTCAGACCTCTGATGCTTCCTTCGAAACCACATTCTCTGACAAACTCAAACTTTATTGAAAATCAGTCCACGCCATTAAATATGGCTTCGCGGTCGTCTTAGGCTTCAATGTTATTGTCAGGACAAATATTAAAAGCATATTCCAATGCCCACCTTGCTGCTCAACACATTTAGGATATATGGCCTGTGGTTTTTTCTTGCAGCAGAGCCCATTTCTGCCCGACAGCCAGCGTTGAGGCCGCACGTTCACAAACAGCCGGAGAAGACGACTCGGGTGCGGACAGTTCTGAACGAGAAGCAGCTCCACACGTTACGGACTTGTTATGCAGCCAACCCCAGGCCCGACGCGCTCATGAAGGAGCAGCTTGTGGAAATGACAGGATTGAGCCCCCGTGTCATTAGAGTCTGGTTTCAAAACAAGCGCTGTAAGGACAAGAAGAAGAGCATCCTCATGAAGCAACTGCAACAACAACAGCCCAACGATAAAACAGTAAGTGTTTCTCTCTCCCCCTCTCTCTTACTAAACTTTCATGGGGACTTTGAGAGGAGACATGTCTAATTGCATGCAAACTGGAAGACGAATGGCTGAAAACATTGCTAGCTATCCCCTCGTGCTTGAAATACCAGCGTTTTCATGAGCAGACACAATTCTAGTGATAAAAGCACTGCAGTACCCATATCCAATTTTCAATCACCGATCTTTGAGTTAAATAATATCCTTCGGATTCACAGGACATTCGCTCATTGCTAAACAATATTGCACGACAAATCAAAAGTAGCGTTGTTGAAATTATTGCAATTGTTAATACGGGTGAAATGGTCCTTAGTCCGTTCTGGGCATTGGAATGTTGGTGGGTCAATTAGTATCCAATTCTTGGAAGTTTATCTCAAGAGTTCGGACAGCTATTAGATTTGGAGTCACCCATGTTACCTCTTGTGGATATTACCGTCAGAAGAGCATGTTTTTGGAAGTGAGCGAATACCATATTACCAACATTAGAAATGGCGTTTATATAAATATATTACCTGTGCCATGGGGTTATAATCGCAGTTCAACATCATTAGCATTTCCTACTCCATCTTATGCATGATATCGCAGTGCACTATTTTACTGCAACATGTATGGAGTTATTTAGGTTACATCTCACATGTATTGGGAGATCCTAGATTGTATGGTGCAATTTTGATGGGCAACAGAAAGTGGCTTACATGAAATTTTAAAGTGTTACCATTGCAAGGTGCCCAGTTCAGAATACTGTTAAGGTGCATTGTTCGCAAAATAAGAAAGAAAAGTGAATGGAGTTGTACTGTTATTAATAAAATAAAGTAATAAGTACTGTTGGTTCTTTTTTTGGAGAATATCCAGGGGATGACAGGGACCCCAATGGTAGCTGCCAGTCCTGAGAGACATGACAGCAGTTTGCAAGCCAATTCCGTGGAGGTGCAGAGTTACCAGCCACCTTGGAAAGTTTTGAGTGACTTCGCCTTGCAGAGTGATATCGAACAGCCTGCCTTTCAGCAACTGGTGAGTGCCAGCAACATGCAGAACACCATCACCACCACCACAATACAGACTGCACCAGAAATCACTGCAATCAGGGGACCTGCTACACACCAATCCATATATAGACAATTCATGGATATAAAAATTGCAGAATCCCTCTTTTGCCAGCCTTAGTATTTTCATTTTGACGACCATCAAGAACATAGGGGATTTTTTTAAATCAAAATTGTTTACGCAAGCTTTTTCCCATATTCAAATAATTTGTGTTTAACATTTACACTGATAATGGCTTGTTGTCTGAAACATGCACTTCTATTTTATTTCAGTTATTGTCAAATAGGCATTTTTAATCAGATATTTCATATTAAAAACACTACTGATTATTTCAATGAAGTGTTGGATGGGAAGGGGGAAATCACGGTATTGAAGGCAGGACACATGAATCATGAGATTCCAAATGCAGCCAATGAAATTGAAACAAAATGCATATTATTGCTATATTTTCTCAACCTTAGATTTAGTGTTATTAAAAGTCAGTAGATTGGTAATCAGGAAACCCCTCCCACTAGTCTTCTAAGTAAACATTATCTGTGAACAATGGAGCTGTAACTTCTTTATTTCACCCAACTCTTGGTAAAGGTGGATATAAATCTTATATGATCACAGTGATGGTAGAGTTTTGTCACTGAATAATTAGACCTAATTTAATTGCTTAGAATGTGTTACAATACTGAATTGAAGAATAACCTAAATTGTGCTTCCCTATGGTGCTTAACATACAAAATGCTTGGGTTCTCTAAGTAAAAATATTGCTTGAGAAGCATCTGCAAAAGGCAAGTAACGTATGATAAAATTACTCAACTCTGTAACCCATTTCAGCTTAACTCTTTAAGGCCAGTGGCAGCCCCTTTGCAAGGTATCCCCAAACAAATGAGCAAAATGTTTCCTGCCTTTCCTGTTTGGAGTTCACTGCACTTTCATGTCAGAAATAGTTACTCAGTGATAGGAAACATTCTCTTGCTTCAGAGTGCAAAAAAAGCATAGTACTCAAGGGGTTAAACAGATATGTGATGTTTTACAATAAATAATGAATTTCTGCAAAATATATTAATTCATTATGTACTTTTGGAAAACTTAATGTATTATTTTACACCATTAAATGTTGCACTGGTAAATTAACTAGACCTACTTGTGCTTTACTAGGAGACCTTTATTATTTACTTTGCCATTGTTTTCAACTTAGAGATATATAGCACTTTAAAGGTAACTTGACAAAAAAGCACGTTCTGTTTATTGTAATTTGATTGTCTTTAATGATAAAATTAATGCAACCCATTGTACAACTATCATTACAAAGGTCAAAAATATATTTTTCATGAATGTTATTTTCTGATATGTGCAACTTGGATTGATGTCAACATTTTGAAGAGGCCATAGATCATTCATTTGCTATGATTTTTACAGGTTAATTTTTCAGAGGGAGGGCCAGGTTCTAACTCCACTGGAAGTGAAGTAGCGTCCATGTCCTCCCAACTCCCTGACACACCAAACAGCATGGTAGCAAGTCCTATAGAGGCATGAGGAGCCTGAACTCTCAGTACAGCCCTACAGAGAGCCATGAGGAACCCTGGACCCTCAAAACTCTCTAGCCCACACTTTTTTTAAAAAAAAGTTCATGCAACCTGGTCCATGTCTGATCAGAAAGCAGCCATCATCTGTTTGCACGAAGTCTCTGTGTTCAAACAACCAATGTTGTACCCTAGCAACACTGTGACGACAATCAGACACTAGAGTGGGATCTGGCTACAAGTGCAAATAGAAGAGACTCCCAAGGCATCCGGGACTTCATGCAAAGACATTTTTGAAGATATAGAAAAGGATGTATGTTCGAGAACCTGAGAGATGTGATTTGAATGTGTGCACACACAAACAGATAAGATGATCCAGTGGAGTGACTATAGTCCCAACATCTTCAATGGTGCTGCCTAGAAAGGACATCAGTGGGTCAGCTTTGCCAAAAAAACCCAGAAGAGTCCCATACATCTGCAAAAGGTGGACTGGAAAGACAATCGTGACATGCAGAATGTACCACAGCCTAAGTAGTTCAGTGACTGTCCTATAGGATCAGTTCTGAAAGGTATAGTTGCATTTTTGCAATGCTTTTAGTTGACCTATAACTAAGGACTATTGGATCCTAGATCTTTAGCATGTAGCTGGTTCATGAGATTACAGTCCCTGCAATGAAATTATGAAGGCAACTACTGATATTTCATTTTTTTTATTTTTTATTAAAAAGCTCAAGCATTGCAACAAGGTATACCTCTTTTTGCCACAGCTTCGTGGGATTTGTGTGTGAACTCGTGTCCGTCCAGAATTGTCCCAAAGATGTGTATACTCCTAGGTTAAAACAGTTCCCAACAACAGTTTTAGCTCTGGAAAGAAACATTTTGTTTGTTCTTGTACTGCAAAATTATAAATAATTTATTATTTATTGTCAACAGACTTGCCACTTTTCATGTCTTTTTGACATTTTATGTTTGCTGAAGTAAAACATGTACTGTGGTCTTTGAAAAACATGTCTAATTTTATGTGTCCTGTCTTTTCTTGAAGATTATGTAAAAAATAAAAGAAAATGCCATATGTAGAAATATATCTTCAAGATTATTTCACTAATAAAAATATTGAGATAACTGAAAGATGACATCGAGCCTTTTGCAGATACAGCCATTGTAATTTGATAAATTAGTTTGAGAGTTAACTGCTTTTAGAACATTTTTTAATTGCTTCACACTTAAGTGTATTTACATAAAGACATCCATACCTCTGATTTTAAATGGGGAGGGGGGGGGGGTGCGGGGTAAGGGAAGGGGGAGAAATTTAATCACCAGTCCTTTAAAAACTCAAAACAATAGTTACTTTTGTATTTTTCCCTTGTTTGATAATGGTAGAGAGAATATTTTATTGCCCTGAAAAAGTTAATTTAAACTAATTTAAAAGTAAAGAATGATTAATAAACAGTCGTTCTTGCAATTTCAAACTATTACTTAAAATGATATCTACTTATCACATTTTATCCTCCTTTGATTCTGATTTTCATCGTTTTACTTTTATTTTAGCAGTGGTTGAGTCGGCTGCATTTCAAGCAGTTTACTCCAGCTCAAATGTGCACTGATCAGTGTTGGGAAGTTTGAACGCGTGTAAACTTGGCACTGCAGTTTTGGAAAGTGCCGATATTGGCTGGTAAAATGTGTTGGCGGTTATTATAACAGCAGCTCTATTAAGATGGTTCCTTATAAGGTTGTGTTGTGTATATCGAAAGGAAGTTTGGCATTCAGAGCTGCCCATGTGTTGTCTTTTTTTTCTATATACGGGTAAACACTTCGGAAGAAAACAAATAGGATAGGAATAGCGTCTGCTAAATATCGGCAGCAGTCTTGCCGTGACATGTAACACCTTTAAATAAACAAACCACCCCGCCCTCTTCCATCGCCCCAAAATTTGGGTAAATAGTTATATCTCAGAAATAGATGGCACAATTTTTTAAAATTTAATACGCAAATCTACAAATTCATCTTTGTACCTATAGAATGCGACAACGATACTAGTTAAACGTTGTCTTTGGCGGGCTGTTTGACATTTTTTTGTGAACACATGGTTATAATGGCATCAGTTACTAGGAAACAACAGGGCCATTGGGAGCTTACATCCGCTCTCATCACGGCAGTATCTCTCCCAACTGCTGGCCTCAATTGATTTTTATCAAGAGTCTGGTAACTTCCTTTCCTAAAAAACACACAATCAATCCTGTTAGTCATGATTTGAATTCATACTTAGATCCTCTCATATTACACAGGTGTGACACCTCCACGTGAAAATTGTTAAAATGTAAATTCGGGGAATAAAATTTGATTTTAAAGAGTCCCCAAATGGCTGTCACGAACATACAAAAGTATGTTTTCGTTGACATACATCTTAAATTTGCCTCTGTCAGTTGGATATGGCAGATACACTGTATGTCAGTAGCAGAGTAGACTGAACTGAATGACTATATGATTTGGATATTGACTGAATCAATCTAATGAGCCATCAAAATGGACAATTGCTCCCTCACTAACCATCCGGTCTGGCCTTATCTTCTTGACCTTCTTTGTCCACTTGGTTTGCTGCCAATGCAGTATTTTTTCAATTGAAATTCGCAGTTGAGAGCTCATTAGATGCCAAGCAAACAGCTTAGTTTACTTTAAACCAGAATGCAATGAAGGACGGACACAGCAGAGTGACGCTACTGTAAGAAGGCGGAAGAAATTGCCACGCTGTTTTTTTTTGGTCGGCGGCGGTTAACATTCAGAACCCATTGTTGAATAGAAGAACATACAAAGCGAGATAAAGGAAACATCCCTTGAAGGCACAGGGAAGGAAGAGACTGGGCTAAGTTCATCAGAACTTTAGACGATTGGATTACCTAACTTGGGTAGCAAAATTCAAGAAAATGTTCATTATTGTCGACCAATTGGTTCAAGTACTCATCTAAGAATTAATCACAAAACTAGGGCAAGTTCTGCTGCACTTCTAAACTGCGCCAATCGAACATTGTATGACGACTCGACACACTCATACATATGTCTGCGTATGCATGCGTGTAATGTACAACATATATATGCATATGTATTTACGTATATAATATATTGCAGATGAGTGAGCAATTGTTTCCCCTATCTACAATTATGCGTGGCAGCTACTTGAATTGATTTTAGTTGCATGATGTCGATTGCAGACATTTGATACAGATTTCTTTTTTGGAAATCCAAGACATTTTGACGCCTTTCATGGTAAAAGACTTCAAAAACAGAAGTTTAATGAACACGACTAACCAAATGAATGTTATGTTCAGACAACTCGTCTGTAGGGAGATTTATTAGTATCGATTCAGTTTAGAGATATGCCTAGTTGATGTACGCTTTACGAAAAAAGAATGGTTCTGTTCTGTAAATTCTGCAAACGACTTTTTTCATAAAATGTCTCTTCCTGGTGGGAACTTGCCTGGGTGCTTCTGGTGGAGGTTCCTGTTCTCACTGTTGTTTGTCCAGATAGTGGAACAAGCCACTGAATGACAATGTTTGAGTTCAGGCGCCACAAAAACAAACTTTACAGCTCGATTTCCGAGCATTTGATGAACGATCCCTTTATATACAGCTCAGTATACGAGACTTCCCAACCAATAAAAAAACATACAACATTAAACAGGGAAAAGACCGCCCCGCCCTCCCACCAAATGCCATGTACTTATATTAAACGTTCTAATTATTTTTTTAACTGTAATTTGTCTTCACGGAACGAGTTGACGCCCCCCCCCCCCCCATTCCATCCAGGACTGTGAAAAGCGAATTGTGTTCTTTCGAAGTCAGCCCTCGCCGCGATGATCTGTTATGTTTACTTAAAACCCATACCCAGCTATTTAATTTAACTGGGAAATATATAATTATTATCCCGCATACAACTAAAACATAATTATGTGTTGAACATTTTTAAGCAAAGCTTTTGACAGATAATGACAGATATTCAAATGAGGAGACAAACTAAGATATTTCTCCCGAGCGCCGAATCCCAGGCTTGGATGTTCCACGGTAACATTGCAGTGTGATTTTTTTTACTCATTCACAAAATATTCGGGAACTTATATATGGAATTTTCAGAATGCTGACTGTAACAAGATAACTTCTCATGCTAGTTACACGTTATGAAAAATCAAAATGGTCAATAAATTATCTTTCCAATAATATGCATTATGTTAGACTATATATTGTAAAGCACATCGTTACTTATACCCTTCCCGTCGTTTGGTTGGGGACCATTAACTTTAGAATGGTGTCTATTTCTGAAAATCACCCCTTCCTAAGACTGTGAAACTGCTAATTGTATTTGTAGCCTCGGGGTTTCTTTATGTTTGAGGAGATCTTACAGAAGCGAAAACAACATTTAAACCCGCCTAGTGACATATACAGCCTCGGGGGAGCAAACTGCACCTCGGAAGAGGAAGATGATGTGTTGTGTTTCTTGTTACCATTGCTTCAGATTGTGTCTGGGGTTGGGAGCGGAGGGGGTGTGGGGGTTGGGGGAGTGATGGTGGGAAGCGGGGAAGGGAGTTGGCGGGGGGGGGGGGTGGGCGGGAGCGGTAGGGGGAGTTGGCGCTGAACACGTTTGAAACAGGTTGGTGTATCTTTAAGCCTAATCAAAACAAGTTTGACTTGTGAGGTCCTGACGTCTAGACAGAGCTGGACTCTCGGCGGCTCCTTATCTGAGAACGGAATCAGCTCACAGAGGTTCTCAATGCCCAGAGCTAGGAGCTGGCATTCCGGGACAAGGGGACTCACTGCTCGCACTGATACAACTACCTAAGCAGATTCTTGTCAGTGACAGACTTTTGCACCGAGAATGTTATCCGTTACATTTGCTAACTCTTTCCTAATGTTTGGGTCAGTTGACATTTCCGTAACCGAAAAACTTGCATGCTGAGTTTATAATCTGTAATATCCTTCTCTCAGGGTCCAGTTCAATTTCATTTCATGCATTACCAGGTGGCCTAGATGTACTTGACTTCATTTACAAGAGGGATAGCCAAGGAATATATAACATGCAATTAGAACCTGTAGGTAAATGTCATTTGATGAGACACTGACTTTTACTGTCTCGGAGGTTTTGGTATAGATGAACACTGCGCATCATATAATAATTTTCGGTTTAATTTAACTTACTTATTTTGACGAAACTATCCACATTGTTAGGGACGTCATAGCCCACATTGTAATATCAACACTTACCCAGATGCCCTGCAACAAGACAACTGTTGAGTATTTCTGATTGAAACAATGCGCAGTATTGTGAAAGATGGGATGGATGGAGGGTGAGCGGGAGGGGTCTGTGCCACCTTCTAAACATACCTCTTCACACTTCTGCTGAGCAACAACCTCGTGAATAGCAGCATATGAAATTCTTGACTCCATGCATTCTCACCGAATGGTCAGAGGAATCAGCTACAATATTAGGTGCGTTTGCAATTTGTGCCGCGATGCTTTTTCAGAGTTTAGGTTTTTTCTTAATTGTAAATACTAAGATTTATTTGTGGAATTTGTACATTTTAGCCCCGAAGGACCACGTTGAACTCTACCCGTGGGGCTGATGATTTTTAAAAAAACTGCTGTAAAATAATGAAACCATTTAATCGTAAAAAAAATTCTGTGGATCTTCAAACCCTTTTCTGCAATAGCCACACGCGCTGGTCTTGTCTTTACCAACTCATGCTCCAGTGTGAAATAAACGTTGAGTCTTTTGCAGGAAAATGGTCAGATTAGCATCGAATTACTTGCAATACCAATCCTGGTGGCACATAACATTGCAAGTGGCATAAAACTAGATGCCCTTTATTAAAGCATAGACTGTCGGTGGGGTGGGGGTGAGAGAGAAGGGGGGAGGTGGCTTATAGTTTTCCGTAATTGGGCATAATTAGCTGTTTTTACACCATTAGCAGTTCACAGCAGCTTGTTAGGCGGTTAGCTGTAAAATACCTCTCTTGTGCGGTTGAGGTGGCGGTTTACACTTTTATATTTTGCTATACAGGCTGAATCAAAGCCGACATTATCCAGTGTGACTGGTGCACAAACATTCCCCAGCATGTTCGCGTCAGCGTGACAAGCCCCCCACACCCCCCTGCAGCTTATATTGCCATGTACCAGCAGTGGCCTGAACATAAACTTTATTATCTAACATGCTTATCAATATTATCCAAACGTTTACGAATATGTAAAGTTACCCCTAGGCCCACTGAACCGTGTTTTTCCCATGAGTATTTTTTGTAACCCTGACTCGGTTCTGTCGGGTTACCTGGTGTTTATTTTGTTATGTCAGGAATACAATGTGTCATTTGACGAAGTTGGATAGAACCAACAGGTATAGAAATGCAAACCAGGCACCGAAGGGACACTGACCTCTCCCAGACCATCAACACCGAGCAGGCAAGAGCTGTAGCATTCAGCATATTAGTTTCATTAAAGACAAATCCTTTAATAAATGTACACACACGGAGAGCTACAGTAACACTGATCCTACTTTGATGGCCTCAAAACCTCTGTGAAACCAATTCAAAATTCAAATGGATGGCACATCTTGTAAATCTGGGGGTCTACCCTGCGATTTGTCAGCACACAGGAGGAATAAGCTGTGAAAACAGCAGGGAGCGATCTAATTAGAAAAGCTAAATATTGAAGGTACTGGAAATCTGAAATTCGGAAGTTCTGACAGAATTTTAAGAATGGTGGACCGCACTGCGTTTCTTCCTATACACATTCCCCGGAGTATCTCACTGTGCGGGGTTTTTAAAAAATGTCAAACAAGAGGGAAACCATCTCTCAAAGTCAATAAACAACTTGGGGCATTCAACAGACCGAGCCCCCGCCCCCTCCCTGCGCTCCCAAATCTGTACAACTGGGAGTCTCCGCCCAGAATGGCACATTCTTTTATCTGCGGTTAATCCTCTTCGACGGGAGTTTTGACAACGGCAGATATTCCATTTGTTGGTGGAGTCGTGAGCGATCGTGGACAGCAATCGACTCAGTGCCCTGTATACACTACACTTCCTTACACACTAGTCCTCTCCCTGCCATTGGCCAGTCAGCTTTTCACAATATTGTTACTGTTTACATGTAACGTGATCAGATTTGCTTTGAGATTTAACGTTTGCTGTATAATTCTTACTTTTAAAAAAAAACGTGGGGGAAAACAATTAGCTGGACCAACCCTTTTAATTCGCGTGCAAAATGTGTGATGTTTGTCAATGTGAGATGTGGAGGCCAGGAGGGCCGTAGAGTTGAAATAAAAGAAACGCTGCCCTAAGCAATCTGGGGTGAATTCAACAGGGGTTATTTAAATTACACCTAACGCAGCAAATAAAACAAAGCACCGCCACAAGTCAGCCAGT
The DNA here is from genome assembly GCF_964213995.1 of Mustelus asterias. Classification (NCBI taxonomy): domain Eukaryota; kingdom Metazoa; phylum Chordata; class Chondrichthyes; order Carcharhiniformes; family Triakidae; genus Mustelus; species Mustelus asterias. The sequence goes on along the minus strand of NC_135801.1, from coordinate 135,822,818 downwards.
GTATTATATAAGCAGTTGTCCATTAAGGAAAGTTACAAGGCAAACCCATATTGATGTTTTATCGCACAAAGTCAGCAAACATTATTCTTTATGGCCTCGTCTGTCATCGGTGCTATTTTAATATCACTTAATGATAGCGCCTCTCGCATTAAATATAGAACAGCACATGTAAGACAAACTCCCAGTGTCATATGAATACATTACTTAAGTAGGCAATGCCAGCTCAAAAAAGTACTGGGTAAGAAAGCTTGGCGGTAGAGGTAGCAACGTCCGCTTTAACGGTTCAGGTCACAGCAGTATTGCCAGAAGTACCATCGCAGAAGCAGCACTTTGAAGCACTGCTGACTCTAGATATCATAATTCTGGATCTCAGCCGCCATGTTACTGATTTCTAACCATGATAATACGTAGTTCTAATATGTGTCATGTGCCTCATATTTAATTAGCAGTCTCAAACAAAATACAGCGGATTCTGCTAATCTGAAATAAAAAGCAGAAAATGCTGGAAATATTCAGCAGTATCTGTGGAGAGGGGATTCTCTTCTGGCAAGTAATCATCGACCTGGAACGGTAACTCTGTTTCTGTCTTCAAAGATGCTGCCAGAGCTTGTCCTCACTTTCCACCTCACCAGCCCCTGCAGTAAGAGGATCCTGTCCAGCATTTTCACTAACTCCAGCATGATGCCACCACATCTACCCCTCCCCTTCCCCATTAGCATTCCATAGGGACCGTTCCCTCCATGACCAAAGGTCCACTCCTCTATCATATCCTAACCATAAGACCATAATGTGGAGATGCCGGTGTTGGACTGGGGTGGGCGCAGTAAGCTCACAACACCAGGTTAAAGTGATGGAGGAGCAGCACTCCAAAAGCTTGTGATACCAAATAAACCTGTTGGACTTTAACCTGGTGTTGTGAACATAAGAGCATAAGAAATAGGAACATGAGCAGAGCATTCAGCCCATCGAGCCTGCTCTGCCATTCAATAGGGTCATGGCTGACCTGACATTCCTCACATCCACTTTTCCGCCCTTTCCCCAGAACCCTTGATTCCCCTACTGATCAAAAATCTATCTATCTCAGCCTTAAATATACACAATGACTCTACCTGAGAATGACTCTATCTGAGAAAGTGAAGGGCGTGGGATACAAGGGGACATCGCCTTGTGGATTCAGAACTGGCTTGCCCACAGAAGGCAAAGAGTGGTTGTAGATGGGTCTTTTTCAGCATGGAGGTCGGTCACCAGTGGAGTGCCCCAGGGATCTGTTCTGGGACCCTTGCTCTTTGTGGTTTTTATAAATGACCTGGATGAGGAAGTGGAAGGATGGGTTGGCAAGTTTGCTGATGACACAAAGGTTTGGTGGGGTTGTGGATAGTGTAGAGGGATGTCAGCAGTTGCAACGAGACATAGATAAGATGCAAGACTGGGCGGAGAAGTGGCAGATGGACTTCAAGCCAGATAAGTGTGTGGTGGTTCATTTTGGCAGGTCGAATAGCATGAAAGATTAATATTAAGGGTAAGATGCTTGGCAGTGTGGAAGATCAGAAGGATCTTGGGGTCCGGGTTCATAGGACGCTCAAAGCAGCGTCGCAGGTGGAGGCTGTGGTTAAAAAGGCGTATGGAATACTGGCCTTCATCAATAGAGGAACTGAGTTTAGAACTCAGGAGATAATGCTGCAGCTGTATAGGACCCTGGCCAGACCCCACCTGGAGTACTGTGCCCAGTTCTGGTCGCCTCATTACAGAAAGGATGTGGAAGCCATAGAAAGGGTGCAGAGGAGATTTACAAGGATGTTGCCTGGATTAGGTGGCATGCCTTATGAGGAAAGGTTGAGAGAGCTAGATCTTTTCTCCTTGGAGAGGCGAAGGATGAGAGGTGACCTGATAGAGGTGTATAAGATGTTGAGAGGTATTGATAGAGTGGATTCTCAGAGGCTTTTACCCAGGGCTGAAATGGTTGCCACAAGAGGTCACAGGTTTAGGGTGCTGGGGAGTAGGTACAGAGGAGATGTTAGGGGTAAGTTTTTCACTCAGAGGGTGGTGGGTGCATGGAAGCGGCTGCCGGTAGTGGTGGTGGAGGCAGATTCGATAGGGTCTTTTAAGAGACTTTTGGTTAAGTTCATGGAAGTTAGTAAGATAGAGGGTTATAGGTAAGCCGAGTAGGTAGGGACATGTTTGGCGCAACTTCTGGGCCAAAGAGCCTGTTTGTGCTGTAGTTTTTCTATGTTCTATGTACCCCCACAGCTCTCTATGGCAAGGAGTTCCAAGGCTCACCACCCTCTGAGAGAAGAAATTCCTCCTCACCTCAGTCTTAAATTGGCGTCCCTTTATTCTGAGATTATGTCCTCTGGTCCTAAACTCTACCAAGAGGGAAAATGTCCTCTCAACGTTTATCCTATTAAGGCCCTTTGTAATCCTATATGTTCCAATGAGATCAGCCTAATATATTCACTACTCACAATGTTATCCTGTCTACATTGGGGAGACTAAATGCAGACCGGGTGACCGCTTTGAAGAAAACCCTCACTCCATCCACAAGCATGACCCCAACCTTCCTGTCACTTGTCATTTCAACTCAACATCTTGCCCACATGTCTGTCCTTGGCCTGTTGCAATGATGTGGAGATGCCGGCGTTGGACTGGGGTAAGCACAGTGAGAAGTCTCACAACACCAGGTTAAAGTCCAACAGGTTTATTTGGCAGCACTAGCTTTCGGAGCCTCAAGCTCCCTCTTCAGGTGACTCACCTGAAGAAGGAGTTTGAGGCTCCGAAAGCTAGTGTTGCTAAATAAACCTGTTGGACTTTAACCTGGTGCTGTGAGACTTCTTACTGCTGCAATGATCCAGTAAAGCCCAACGCAAACCGGAGGAACAGCACCTCCTATTTGGAACTTTGCAGCTTTCTGGACTCAAATTGAGTTCAACAACTTGAGACTATGAACTCTGTCCTCTATTTTGATTGTCTTTTATGCTGAGTGCCTGTCACTATCTTGTGTGCATGTGTTTTTGCCTTCAGACAGAACTGTTCGTTATTGTGCCATTAACACTGGCTCTGCTCCTATGCATTCTTTGCCACAATTTTACTACTGCCTTTTGCTCCATAACAACTTTGTTGTTTAATCTCTCCCTCCCTCTGCTTTATCGCTCATCTTTCTTTTTGCCCTTCCTCCCATACAAAACCCATCACTTGTCTGCTTCCCGTTAGAAGTCCTATTCGACCGAAAGGTGAAATCCCTTTCTCTCTCTATAAGATGCTGCCAGACCAGTTGAGTATTTCCAGCACTACTTATTTTTTCTTTCTGATTTGCAGTAACCACTGTCCTTTAATTTAATTATTATTATACTGCCAGAGCTGCCACGCATTTCCAGCATTTTCTGTTTTTATTATTAACGAGTCAATCTGGTTCTGTTGCATCATTAAAAGGCATTTAATATAATCTTTGTTTCTACTGCACTACTTGACACAAGATCGGGTATAAAGTGTCACTACTTCCTTGATTACATAGAACAAATAGGAAGTATTTAAAAATAGTCAATCATTGTTTAAGTAACCCGGTATTCGTGGTATTACATTGCATCCCAACACTGAGCTGGTCACTCGGAATATTGCGATAAAAAGGGGCAGGGAAGGTATGTGCCAAGATAGACCGAAGCTATTGAGAGTGTCAAAGAACCAGACTGCAACAGAAATAGACCCTCCTATATTTATCGCCTTAGGAAAATAATTGCTCTCTGAAGATGCTTAAGAGCACAGGCTGCTCGCTGTATTGCTGTATTGCCACTCAGGAGAGTTGAACAGCTACTTTACATGATGACTTTTGTCCCATTGGATCAGCTTTCACAAGCTGTCATTATAGACTTCATACCAGAATAAATAGGTAAGATAATTCTCATCGCTGGAAGCATCTCGGTATACACAGATGGCGGTTTGCAACATATTGCCCTGTCAAGTATACTCGAAATTCCCAAATTATAACTTAATTGAAGATCTCCCATTTTCTGAAATATTTTCTAATTACCTTTCAAAATAATTAAGGCTAAATTCAAGACTCAAATTGATCGTATTATTTATTGAATATGTGTGTGTGTGTGTAGTGGGGGGAATCGCTGACGGACCTTAAACAATCACCATCTGAAGCAATCATTTCAGGTATATGATTTGTTTAGGATTTTAACTCAATTTATGGCCCTACGGTCCATTCTAATACCCATCAGCAGAGAAGACACGTTTATGTTGAGAGAGTGCCATCATCAGCTGTGTCATACACTCGCAATCGACGTTACTATTTGATCCAAGCGTGTGGGGATTTGTCATTTCCTGATTGGGTTGGTAATCTTGATTTTCCTGGATCTCATGTGCTGCCAATGGAATCTCTGGGATTCAATCAGCAATCAAGGGTTCCCAGCCACCTACAGACCTTGATAGGGAACAGGGGCAACTTGTGTGTGGTTCTCTCTGAATGCCGGACCAGTAGAGCGAAATTAAACGTAAATATAAACAGAGAATGCTGGAAGATCTCAGGAAGTTTGACAGCATCTATGGAGAGAGAATAGAGCCAACGTGTCGAGTAAGTCGAAGAGTCATCCTGATTTGAAACGGCTCCATTCTCTCTCCACAGATGCTGACAGACCTGCTGAGATTTTCCAGCATTTTCTGTTTTTGTTTCAGATCCCGCATTCTCAGTATATTGCTTTTATCTTAAACGTAAACATGTCTGGATTGTCTTGGAGTTTCTCTGCGCCGATTAAAGAATCAGTAGATGCTAGCCTTGTTTAATCTCAATATACCAATAAGAAGACCAAAGAACAATTTACATCCTTAGATAACAATTCGATATTTTCCCTGAAATATACTTTATTCACAAAATTTATAAAAGTACAATGCATGACCATTCAAAGTTGGCGTTGCTAATGCGCAAACCAAATCAATTCCTTCCAATCATGTATGCTACACTGATAATTGCAGTTAATATTTACAATGTTGATGTGTGGAAGGTACAGCCCGGGGGATTTTACCCAGTTTCCAACCTCTCCCTGTATAATGACTGAAAGGTTTCAGAGTGTGGCCTTTCCCATTGTAAGAAAAATTAGCTGACTAAATGCTGCTTTGTTGCAAGCTGTTTGATATAATTAAGATGTCTTTAAGCATAATGACCTAACCTTTCCACAACAAAATCAAGCTCAGTGCAATTTACTTTCTTGAAAACAGAGATTAACAAGCAAACAATATGAATATAACAAATATTACAGTAAATAAATACAAAAACATAGCAAAACATGATGGAGAAGGATTCATTAACATATATACCATTTTATATTTATGCAAATTAAGCACAATATTTGGTTAGTCTTGTTTCATTGCATAAAATAGTGTGATTAAAAGGGAAAATACAGTAATTAAAGAGTGCAAGTGCTATGATGGCGTAACATCAAAGATAAATTTCTATAAAGTTATGATACATTCCTCAGCCCTTGATTCTAGGATAGGGAAAAATAACCTTGAAAAATTTATCGAAGCGATACAGCATCTCTCAATTACACCTCATTCAATGCAGGCTGAAATATTGAAGTTTAAGAGCAAATGTTTCTTTCCCCACATTGTTCTCCTGTCCACCTCAGAAAGTTTAAAATGTATTTATTACTGTCACAAGTAGGCTTACATTAACACTGCAATGAACTTACTGTGAAAATTCACTAGTCGCCACACTCTGGCACCTGTCCGGGTACACTGAGGGAGAATTGAACATGCCCAATGCTCCGAATGAGCAAGCCTTTTGGACTGTGGGAGGAAACCGGAGCACCTGGAGGAAACCCATGCAGACACAGAGAGAATGTGCAGACTCTGCACAGACAGTAACCCAAGCCGGGAATCGAACCCGTGTCCTTGGCACTGTGAAGCAGCAGGGCTAGTCATTGTGTGCCGTGCTGCCCCATGTTTCCATGGACATCACTAGTTCTCCAGCTAAAATTACCAGTTTTCATGTGTACAGTAGACTGTTACCATGTTAGAAGCTATTATTCCATCCTGACCCTGTCTTCAACTGATTTCCAAACATTCCACAGGAGCCATTGGACAGCAATCAAGAGCAATCACCTTGGTGGTTTGTACCACAATCACCACCCTGCCTCACCCACATTCTCCCATCCCCTTCATTCCATAAGCCATCCTTTCCATAGTCCAGGGACATCTAAACAAACTATCATGTACGACAGGCCATCCAGCACAAAGCAGAACTTTTCTTGTCAGTGTGGTTACATGCTACATTCTGTGACACATTTCTCCAGCAATATATATTTTTTCAATTTTGTTGAGTTACAGGCTTTACCTCTAGTGGAAAACTAAACACAATTATAACAGATTTTACAATATAAGCACTTCAAAATCTCTTGGCCTCGTGCATGTATAAATGGTGACACCACGATGTACACTATTTGTCTCATGTAGCACTGATGGAACAAGTTTGATATTTATAGTACAAATGCATTAGATCACCAGTTTGATCCATAATCTCCACCCATATGATTAGGGTTTCTGCTGATCCGCATTTTTTTGCAAATTTAACATACTTTGCTGACAACCATGAATTTAATTTATGCAAAGCTTTTTCTGCCGAGGCTCAGATTTTTTGTAATGAGAGATGAATTGAATGCTGTGAAATGATAAAGAGGAACAGCATTCAAAAATGAATCACTTATATTTATTTTTATTGGATGTAAAAATGAAAAGAACCTGGAGATTTTGAATCACTCTAAACTATTTAAACTCTGCACATATATTTGAAACTTCCTTTGTTATTGACAGGTATTTCATTCAAACAGAAACTCTTGATATTAGGTGAATGATAAGCATAATGCTGTGGCAGTTTTCACATTACAACATATACTGCTTTTCATTAATAATAACGCATTACATAGTTAAATAATATCAGAAGGCAGTTCAACAGGTCCATGCTGGTGTTTATGCTCCACATAAGCCATTTCGCACCTTGCTGCATCTAACTCCACCAATATATCCATTTATTCCTTTCAAGTGCAAATGTTTATCTAGCTTCCCCATAAATGCTATTCATGTTGACTGCTCCTTCTGCTCGTGAGTTCCATATTCTAACCACTCTCTTGGTAACCCTAAATTTCTAAATCTATTACTTACTGTCTTATATTCATGATACCTCGTTCTGGTCTACCCCACAAGTGGAAACACTTTAACTGTTTCAAACCCTTCCTTAATCTGAACTCTGCCAGGTTACCCCTCAATCTTCTCTGTTTTAGAGAAAAGAACCCAGCTTGTTCAGTCTGTTTTATTGGTATAACATCAAATTACTGTTGTTATCCTAGTGCACGAATCTGAACCTTCTCCTGTGCCCCTATGTTCTTTTTACAATATGAAGACCAGAACTGTTCACAATAATCCAAGCATGACCTTTAATCTAAGGTTCTGGAGAAGTTTAACATAGCTTTTCTGATTTTTAATTTTGTCTCGGTGCCTTGTTTGCTTATTTATTGTCCTTATGTGTTGCAACTTTTGTGATATTTGCATCTGTATCTGATATTGTGTGGGTTCACATTCAGCTCCTGACCTCATTGCAGCATCAGTCCAAACATGGACAAAAGATCTGAACTCCAGTGATGAGGTGAGAGTGACTATTCTTGAAATTATGGCAGCATTTGGCTGAGTGTGGCATCAAGGAGCCCCAACAAAACTGGAGTCAATGGGAATCAGGGTGAAAACCCTTTGTTGTTTGGAATCATACTGAGCACAAGGGAAGATAGTTGTAGCTATGGAGGTGAATCATCTCTGTCCCAGGACATCACTGGAGGAGTTCCTCAGGGTAGACCCAATATCTCCAGCTGCTTCATCAATGACCTTCCCTCCATGATAAGATCAGAGGTAGGGACATTCGCTGGTAACTGCACAATGTACAGCACCATTTGCAATTCCTCAGATATGGAAGCAGTCTACGCCCATATACAGCAAGACCTGGACAATATCTAGATTTGGGCTGAAAGTGGAAGGTAACATTTGCGCCACATAAATGCTAAGCAATGATGGTCTTCAGCAAAAGAGAATCCAACCACCTCCAATGTGACATTCAATGGCATTACCATTGCTGAATCCTCCCTCTTAAACATTCTGGGGGTTACCATTGACCAGAAAGTCAACTGAAACCATTACATAAATATTGTGGCTGCAAGAGCAAATCAGAGTAACTCACCTCCTGACTCCCCAAAGCCTGTCCACCATCTACAAGGCACACATCAGAAGTGTGATGGAATACTCTCCACTTGCCTGGATGAGTGCAGCTCCAACAACATTCAAGAAGATACCACCCAGGACAAAGCAACCTGCTTGATTGGCACTTCATCCACCATCTACAACTTGCTCTTCCTCCACCACCGACCCACCATGGCAGCAACGTATACCATCTACAAGATGCTCGGCAGTGACTCACCAAGGTTGCTTAGGCATCACCTTTCAAATCCATAATCACTACCATCTAGAAGGGCAAGGGCAGCAGATACCTGGACACACCACCACCTGGAGATCCCTCTCGAAGTCACTCACCATTCTGACTTGGAAATATATTGCCATTCCTAACTCTTGCTGGGACAAAATCCTGGAATTCCCTCCCCAGTAGCACTGGGGGTGTACCTTCACCACATTAGCTGCACCGTGTTCAAAAGGACTGCTCCCCACCACCATCACCTTCTGAAGGATAATTAGAGATGGGCATTAAAAGCAGACATAGCCAGTGATACCATGTCCTGTGAAAGAATTAAAAATAAATGCCCCACTCGGTCAAATGCTGCCTTGATTGCCAAGGGCAGCCAATCAAGTTCAGCTCTTTTGTTCATGTTTATATAAAAGTTGCAATGGGTTCAGGGACTGAGTGGTCCTGATGAATCCCAAAATGAGCGCTAGTGAACAGGTCATTGCTGTGTACCCACCAACTGATTGCACTCTTGACAATAGTTTTCATCAATTTACTGATGATCAAGAATAGACCGATGGAGCGGTAATTGGTTGGGTTTGATTTGTCATGCCTTTTGTGGACCGGATATACCTAGAGAATTCTGCCCTATACATTTTACTATACACCTCTGATTAAGGATTTCATTACATTTCCTACCACTGACTTTATGCTAATCGGTCAATAATTCCGTGGACCTGTTCCAATTCCCTTTTTAAATATAAGAATCACGTTCAATGTCTGCCAGTCCTCTGACCCTATTTCCTTTTCTAATTAAGTTTGATAGATGTGGAATAGTATCTCTGCTAACTTTAACATGCCCTGAGGTTGTGAAAGGTGCTATCTAAATCCAAGCGTATTCTTTCTAAGGGGTACAGTTTGAAGTGCACTTGCTGCAGTGACACAGGTGGGCGCATGTGTTTATGCTGCCCACTTGTATGACTCTTTAATGGGGAAAGGTAAAGGTTATTGCTTGTACATTAACAAAAGCCCAGAGCTGTGGACACTAAGCTCTAAACATCAGTGACATTTCAAATGAGGGAAATGACGAATTGGATAATTAGCTCTCCTTTCTCATCAGCAATTACAAGGTAAAACAAGGGCAGCCTCTGTTATTCATAATAGAAAGAGAAGAGTTACATTTATATACTGTTTTTCATAACCTGAAGATATACTAAAGTGCTTCATTGGTAATGAAGTATTTTTGAAGTGTAATTATTGTGATAATGTAAGGAATATCAGTTAACATGTACACAGATGTGTCTCATAAAACAAGAGTGAGATAATGTGCCGATATTTGGTTCCGAACCCAGTTTTAAAAAAGTCATATTGGACTTGAAAAATTAACTCTGTTTCTGTCCCCACAGATGATGCCTGACTTGCTGAGTTTTTCCAGCATTTTCAGTTTCTGAATGAAGTCCAGTTGTGTGGCATTAAAATGCTGCAAAGTTTAAACTGTGTTCAGAAAATATTTTGATTTCCTTTATATTTTGGAAACATTGTAATTGTAGTAATCATTAAATATGTAATGATAATATTGATAACTTTATTGGTCTAGTTGGACCAAGGAGCGGCACAGGTTTGGAGGGCCGAAGGGCCTGTTTCCTGTGCTGTACTGTTCTTTGTTCTTTATGGGATCCTCTTTAATATTTGAGTGTTATATAAATGTAAGTGGTTGCAATCAGCAATTTTCTTTGGTTATGAATTAAATTTGTGGACATACATGACAGTGTCATATTCCTCTCCAAACCAATCATAATCTTAACTTGGAAATACATTGTGGTTCCTTGGTGATTACTGGGTCAAAATCCTGAAACTCCCTCCCTAAAAGCACTGTGGGTGTAACTACACTACATGGATTGCAGCAGCTCACCACTACCTTCTCAAGGGCAATAATTGTGGGGGGTGGTATGTGGTAATCAGCAGGAGATTTCCTTGCCCATGTTTGACCTGATGCCTGAGACTTAATTGGGGTTGAAGTTGATGTTGTGAACTTCTAAGGAAACTCCTTCCTGACTATATACTGCTGTGTCACCACACCTGCTGCATCTGCCCTGCTGGTGGGCCAGAATAACACAGAGATAATGATAATGGTGTCTGGGACATTACCTGTAAGGTATGATTCTGTGAGTATGACTATCTTAATTCACTAGTCTGAGACAGCTCTCTCAATGTTGGCACAAGACCCTCAGATGTTAGTTAGTGTCCTTGCAGGGTCAACAGGGCTGAATTTGCCATTGTCATTCCCTTTCCACGTCAATGCCGGGTGATCTGTCCAGTTTCATTCCTTTAAGACTTTTTAGTTGTTTTGATACAACTGAATGACGTGCTAGGCTATTTGAGAAGGCATGTCAGAGTCAACCACCTTGCTATGGGTCTGGAGCCACGTGTAGGCCAGAGCAGGCAAGACCAGCAGATTTATTTCTTAAATGGTATGAGTGAACCAAATGGATTTTAACAGCAATTGACAATGGTCATTATTAGATTTTTAATTCCAGATTTTGTACTGAATGCAAATTCCACCACCTGGGTCCCTACAGCGTTATCCTGGGTCTCTGGACTACTAGTCCAGAGCACTGTCCACAGCTCCACAGCACTGTCTCCTCTTTATTGAGTTCTTAAATACATCTCTGCTCTTTGCCTTAACCAGCCATGTGATAATGAGTTCCACATTCACATCACTCTCTGTGTGAAAAAGTATCTTCAGAATTCATTTTGGAATTATTCCATTAGAACTGATGAAAGGTTCTCAATCAGAAATGTTAACTCTGCTTCTCTCTTCACAGATGCTGCCTGAGCCCAGTGTTAGCAGCATTCTCTGTTTTATTTCAAGTTTCTGCAGTCCATTACTTGAGTGTAAATTAAGAAAACAAAAGTCAGAAAATACCAGCAGGTGTATTTTATACACCTCCTAACAGTAATTATACCATTGGACAGAGCATTAAACAATACATTATTACAGCTTGTAATTAAGGCATTGTAAGAATTTGGGGGGAACCTTAATCTTCACATAGCCCAGTCCATCATGCAAACCAACCTCCCATTCATCGACTCTGTCTACACTTCCTGCTGCCTTGGAAGAGCAGCCAGCATATTCAAGGACCCTACGCACCCCGGACATACTCTCTTCCACCTTCTTCCTCAGGAAAAAGATACAGAAGCCTGAGAATACTTACGCACTGACTCAGGAAATGTTTCTTCTCTGCTGCCATCACACTTCTGAATGGATTTACCTTATATTAAGTTGATCTTTCTTCACACCCCATGACTGTAGCACTACATTCTGCTCCCTCTCCTTTCCTTCTCCCATATGTACTCTATGAACAGCATGCTTTGACTGTATAGTGCGCAAGAAACAATATGTTTCATTGTATACCAATACATGTGACAATAACAAATCAAATCAAATCAAATCAAAGACAATCAAATTGGCAAGAGTGGTCTAGAAGATAGATATGTAGAATGTTTCCTGGAGCAATACATTCATAGAATCATAGAATCATAGAAACCCTACAGTGCAGAAAGAGGCCATTTGGCCCATTGAGTCGGCACCAACCACAATCCCACCCAATCCCTACCCCAATATCCCTACACATTTACCCGCTAATCCCTCCAACCTATGCATCTCAGGACTCTAAGGGGCAATTTTTAGCATGGCCAATCAACCTAACCTGCACATCTTTGGACTGTGGGAGGAAACCGGAGCACCCGGAGGAAATCCACGCAGACATGAGGAGAATGTGCAAAAACTTCACACAGACAGTGACCCAAGCTGGGAATCGAACCCAGGTTCCTGGAGCTGTGAAGCAGCAGTGCTAACCACTGTGCTACCGTGCCATACATTGTGGAACCAATTAAGGATAAAGCTATCAAATTGTGTAATGAAGCATGTTGAATTAAAAATGTTGCAATAAAATATTAATTGGGAAATAATGATCATAATATAATTGAATTCCATGTTAAGTCTGAAAGTCCTTGAGGAGCATAGTAAAAGCAGAAAAGAACTTAAACGTGGAATTAGGAGGGCTAAAAGGGGCCATGAAATGTCTTTGGCAAACAGGATCAAGGAGAATCCCAAGGCTTTTTATGCATATATTAGGAGCAAGAGAGTAGCAAGAGAAAGAGTAGGCCCATTAATGGACGATGGAGGGAAGTTATGCGTGGAGCCACAGGAAGTGGGTGAGATCCTTAATGAGTACTTTGTGTTGGTATTCACCAAGGAGAAGGTCATGATGGGTGTTGAGGTCAGAGATAGGTGTGTGAACGCTCTCGAGAATGTCAATGTATTGAAGGAGTAAGTGTTGAGAATCTTAAATTGCAAGTCCCCGGGGGTGGATGAGATCTATCCCAGGTTACTGCGGGAGGTAAGGGAAGAAATAGCTGGGGCCTGAACAGATATCTTCCCATCCTCTTTGACCATAGTTGTGGTTCCACCAACTTGATTGAGTGTTTTGAAGAGGTGACAAAGATAATTGATGAGGGAAGGATTGTGGATGTAGTTTATAAGGCGTTTGACAAGGTCCCACATGGGAAACTGGTACAAAAACTAAAATCACATGAGATTCGGGGTAGGCTGGCTAGATTGATACAGAACTGGCTTGGTTATAGAACACAGTAAGAAGTTTAACAACACCAGGTTGAAGTCCAACAGGTTTATTTGGTAGCAAATGTCACTAGCTTTCGGAGCCCTGCCCCTTCATCAGGTGGAGTGGAGAAATGCTCACAAACAGGGCATACAGAGACACAAACTCAATTTACAGAATAATGATTGGAATGCGAGTCTTTACAGATAATCAAGTCTTGAAGGTACAAGCAATGTGAGTGGAGAGAGCATTAAGCACAGGTTAAAGAGATGTGTATTGTCTCCAGACAGGACAGCCAGTGAGATTCTGCAAGTCCTGGCAAGCTGTGGGGGTTACAGATAGTGTGACATGAACCCAAGATCCCGGTTGAGGCCGTCCTCATGTGTGCGGAACTTGGCTATCAGTTTCTGCTCAGCGACTCTGTGCTGTCGTGTGTCGTGAAGGCCGCCTCGGAGAACGCTTACGTAAAGATCAGAGGCCAAATGCCCGTGACCGCTGAAGTGCTCCTCAAGAGGAAGAGAACAGTCTTGCCTGGTGATTGTCGAGCAGTGTTCATTCATCCATTGTCGTAGCGTCTCCATGGTTTCCCCAATGTACCATGCCTCGGGACATCCTTTCCTGCAGCGTATCAGGTAGACAACGTTGGCCGAGTTGCAAGAGTATGTACCATGTACCTGGTGGATGGTGTTCTCACGTGAGATGATGGCATCTGTGTTGATGATGCGGCACGTCTTGCAGAGGTTGCTGTGGCAGGGTTGTGCGGTGTTGTGGTCACTGTTCTCCTGAAGGCTGGGTAGTTTGCTGCAGACAATGGTCTGTTTGAGGTTGTGCGGTTGTTTGAAGGCAAGATGTGGGGGTGTGGGGATGGCCTTGGTGAGATGTTCATCTTCATCAATGACATGTTGAAGGCTCCGGAGGAGATGCCGTAGCTTCTCTGCTCCGGGGAAGTAGCGGATGATGAAGGGTACTCTGTCCACCGTGTCCCGTGTTTGTCTTCTGAGGAGGTCGGTGCAGTTTTTCACTGTGGCGCGTCGGAACTGTCGATCGATGAGTCGAGCACCATATCCTGTTCTTATGACGGTATCTTTCAGTGTCTGGAGGTGTCTGTTGCGATCCTCCTCATCTGAGCAGATCCTGTGTATACGGAGGGCTTGTCTGTAGGGGATGGCTTCTTTAACGTGTTTAGGGTGGAAGCTGGAGAAGTGGAGCATCGTGAGGTTATCCGTGGACTTGTGGTATAGTGAAGCGCTGAGGTGACCGTCCTTAATGGAGATGCGTGTGTCCAAGAATGCAACCGATTCCGGAGAGTAGTCCATAGTGAGTCTGATGGTGGGATGGAACTTGTTGATGTCATCATATAGTTGTTTCAGTGATTGTTCAGCATGAGTCCAAAGGAAGAAAATGTCATCGAAGTATCTGGTGTATAGCATCGGTTGAAGGTCCTGTGCGGTGAATAAGTCTTGTTCGAACCTGTGCATGAAGATGTTGGCATATTGAGGCGCGAGTTTGGTCCCCATGGCTGTTCCGTGTGTCTGAATGAAAAACTGGTTGTTGAAGGTGAAGACGTTGTGGTCCAGGATGAAGCGGATGAGTTGTAAAATTGCCTCTGGAAACTGTCAGTTATCGGCGCTGAGCACTGAGGCCGTTGCAGCAATGCCATCATCGTGGAGGATGCTGGTGTAGAGTGCCGAAACATCCATTGCGATGAGGAGTGCTCCTGGCTCAACTGCTCCATGTGTGCTGAGTTTCTGTAGGAAGTCCGTCGTGTCGCAACAAAAGCTGGGGGTTCTTTGTACAATGGGTTTCAGGATGCCGTCGACAGAGCCGGAGAGGTTCTCGCACAGGGTCCCATTGCCTGCTACGATGGGACGGCCGGGTGTGTTTGCCTTGTGTATCTTCCGGAGGCAGTAGAGGTCTCCAATGCGGGGAGTACGTGGGATGAGAGCACAGAGGGTGCTCTGAAGGTCTGGATGAAAGGTCTTGATCAGTCTGTTGTGTTGACGGGTGTGTTCTTTGGTCGGATCTGCGGGTAACTGTCTGTAGTGTTCCTCGTTGTTCAGTTGTCGGTACACTAAACAACGAGGAACACTGCAGATAGTTACCCGCAGATCCGACAAAAGAACACACCCGTCAACTCAACAGACTGATCAAGACCTTTCATCCGGACCTTCAGAGCACCCTCTGTGCTCTCATCCCACGTACTCCCTGCGTTGGAGACCTCTACTGCCTCCGGAGGATACACAAGGCAAACACACCCGGCCGTCCCATCGTAGCAGGCAATGGGACCCTGTGCGAGAACCTCTCCGGCTCTGTCGATGGCATCCTGAAACCCATTGTACAAAGAACCCCCAGCTTTTGTCGCGACACGACGGACTTCCTACAGAAACTCGGCACACATGGAGCAGTTGAACTAGGAGCACTCCTCATCACAATGGATGTTTCGGCACTCTACACCAGCATCCCCCACGATGATGGCATTGCTGCAACGGCCTCAGTGCTCAGCGCCGATAACTGCCAGTTTCCAGAGGCAATTTTACAACTCATCCGCTTCATCCTGGACCACAATGTCTTCACCTTCAACAACCAGTTCTTCATTCAGACACACGGAACAGCCATGGGGACCAAGTTCGCACCTCAATATGCCAACATCTTCATGCACAGGTTCGATCAAGACTTCTCCACCACACAGGACCTTCAACCGATGCTATACACTAGATACATCGATGACATTTTCTTCCTTTGGACTCATGGTGAACAATCACTGAAACAACTATATGATGACATCAACAAGTTCCATCCCACCATCAGACTCACCATGGACTACTCTCCGGAATCTGTTGCATTCTTGGACACACGCATCTCCATTAAAGACAGTCAGCTCAGCGCTTCACTATACCACAAGTCCACGGATAACCTCACGATGCTCCACTTCTCCAGCTTCCACCCTAAACACGTTAAAGAAGCTATCCCCTACAGACAAGCCTTCCGTATACACAGGATCTGCTCAGATGAGGAGGATCGCAACAGACACCTTCAGACGCTGAAAGATGCCCTTATAAGAACAGGATATGGCGCTCGACTCATCGATCGACAGTTCCGACGCGCCACAGTGAAAAACTGCACCGACCTCCTCAGAAGACAAACACAGGACACGGTGGACAGAGTACCCCTCATCGTCCAGTGTTTCCCCAGAGCGGAGAAGCTACGGCATCTCCTCCGGAGCCTTCAACATGTCATTGATGAAGACGAACATCTCGCCAAGGCCATCCCCACACCCCCACTTCTTGCCTTCAAACAACCGCACAACCTCAAACATACCATTGTCCGCAGCAAACTACCCAGCCTTCAGGAGTACAGTGACCACGACACCACACAATCCTGCCACAGCAACCTCTGCAAGACGTGCCGGATTATCAACACAGATGCCATCATCTCACGTGAGAACATCATCTACCAGGTACACGGTACATACTCTTGCAACTCAGCCAACGTTGTCTACCTGATACGCTGCAGGAAAGGATGTCCCGAGGCATGGTACATTGGGGAAACCATGGAGACGCTACAACAATGGATGAATGAACACCGCTCGACAATCACCAGGCAAGACTGTTCTCTTCCTCTTGGGGAGCACTTCAGCGGTCACGGGCATTCGGTCTCTGATCTTTGGGTAAGCGTTCTCCGAGGCGGCCTTCACGACACACGACAGCACAGAGTCGCTGAGCAGAAACTGATAGTCAAGTTCCGCACACATGAGGACGGCCTCAACCGGGATCTTGGGTTCATGTCACACTATCTGTAACCCCCACAGCTTGCCTGGACTGCAGAATCTCACTGGCTGTCCTGTCTGGAGACAATACACATCTCTTTAACCTGTGCTTAATGCTCTCTCCACTCACATTGTTTGTAACTTCAAGACTTGATTATCTGTAAAGACTCGCATTCCAATCATTATTCTGTAAATTGAGTTTGTGTCTCTGTATGCCCTGTTTGTGAGCATTTCTCCACTCCACCTGACGAAGGGGCAGCGCTCCGAAAGCTAGTGGCATTTGCTACCAAATAAACCTGTTGGACTTCAACCTGGTGTTGTTAAATTTCTTACTGTGTTTACCCCAGTCCAACGCCGGCATCTCCACATCATGGTTATAGAAGACAGAGAGTGGTGGTGGAAGGGTGAAGAGACAGAGGGCAATATATCTAAATTTGCTGATCATACCAACTAGATGGAAAGGTAAGCTATAGGGAGGAGATAGACAGGCTGCAAAGAGATGTAGCCAGGTTAAGTGCATGGACAACAAGATAGCAGATGGAGTATAATGTGGGGAAATGTCAAGGTATTCATTTTGGTTCTAAGAATAGAAAAGCAGAATATTTCTTTAGAAAGTGCACAACTTGTAAATATTGATTGTCAGAGACACTTGAATGTACTTACACAAGGAATGCAGAAAGTTGGCATGGAAGTGCAGCAAGCAATTAGAAAAGCAAATAGCATATTGGCTTTTATTGCAAGGGGATTGGAGTACATGAATAAGGAAGTCCTGATACAATTGTGCAAAGCTTTGATAAGACAACACCCGTTGTACTGTGTGCAGCTTTGTCTGCACATTTAAGGAAGGATATCTTTGCATTGGAGACAATTAAGGAAAGGCTCATTAAACTGATCCTTGGGATGACGGGGTTGGGCTATGATGATGGGAAGATGAGTAAATTGGGCCTACGGGGGTGATTTTCCCATTCAGCTGCACTGATTTTTTCGCACAGCAGGATGGCAAATTTCACCAGGGCCAGATTTGTGCGACCCCCATTGGGCGTCCGGCCCCGAGCGCATCTCCAAGCGCGGATTCCCGGCGCTGTCAGCTCTGCACCAGAAATAGGCGTGGAGCTGCATAATTTATGTTAATTTGAATTTTCATGCTTTTTTAATGCTATTAGCAGCCCCGGGACTGAAGTCTCCAGGCCCGCTAGCCTCCCCCCTCCACCAGGGGTGTTTCACTACAGTTGTGTTTACAGTAGTTCCCCACATCCAGGAAACTGGCAGCCCGACCTCTCTGGAGTGAAGGGTGGGCAATCAGGGCCCCTAAGAGGGTCGGGTGCCGGGGGTTGCCTTCTTGGCATTGGCCTCCTGGCACTGCCCAAGGGGCAAAGTGTCAATGCCCAGGGGCACCACGGCACTGCCCATTTGGCATTAATGCCAAGGGAGTGGGGCCTGATGGGGTGGGGCCTAATGAAAGGTGGAACTTAATGAGGGGGCAGAGCCTAACAGGGCAGGGCCTAACAGGGCAGGGCCTAATGGGGCGGGGCCTAATAGGGGGGCCGGTGGGGTTTCGCTGCCACTCTGTACTTTGGGATTGTGAGCAGAGGGAGGCCGGCGATCAGATCAGGGCATCTGGGCAGGGGACCGGTGGGTCGGGGCAGCTGGGGGTGTGGGGCAAATTGGGGCTGCCGGGGATTGGGGGGTTGAAGTGATCGAGGGGTGGATGGGGCTGGCCTGGGCATGCTTGGGAGGGCAGCAGTCGGGCTGCGGGGGGTGGGAGGGCCAGCAATGCAGGGGTCGTGGGGTTGGCCAGCGATTGAGCCGGCCAGCGATCAGGAGGCCGGCAGACAGGAGCCACTGTGCATGCGCTGATCTCGGCGCTGACAGATTGGCGCATGCGCAGCGGCTCACTCAGCGCTATGCTGCCGGTCTCTCTAGCGGGAATAGGCACTGCCCATTGATTCCTTACGCAATTCACGCTGGTGCACTCAGTAGTGCACTGAGTATGAGAGATTCTTCTCTGAACTTCCATTGAAAAAAACGTGATTTACTCCAGTTTTCAGGCGAATACAACACTTAGATTTTTTGGGGGAAAATCCCGGCCAAGGAGTCTGCAAGGGATATGAATAAGTTAATGAGTGGGTCAGAGAGAAGGTAGCAGATGAGGTATAATATGATCAATGTGAGGTTATTCACATTGGTAAGAAGAATAAAACACTGGATTTTTTTTAATAGTGCAAAACTATTTGATCTTTGTGTTCAGAGTGATAAGAAGGTCCTTGTACAAGAAGTTCACTAAGCTAACATACAATTACAGCAAGCAATTAGGATCGGAAATGGTATATTGGCTTTTATTTCAAAGAGTTTGATGTACAAGAGTAAGGATGCCTTTCAGATACTGTGCAGAGTTTTGATGAGACCACACTTGGAGTACTGTGTACAGTTTTGGTCTCTATACCTTAAAGATGACCAACGGCTCAATTTATTTTGAAACTGGTTTGGTTAAAGCATGCCTTAAGTAGGGGGGATTGCTAGATTGATTCCTGGGATAAGAGGATTGTCTGGTGAGGAGATATTGTGGAGTGTGAGAAGGCTTATCAAGCAGCAAAGAAAGCATTGAAAGAGGCTGGGGTCTTATCCATTTTAACCCCAAGTTACCTCTGCAACTGGCCTGTGATGTGTCGCTGTGTGGCATAGGAGCTGTGATATCCCATGTGATGCTGAATGGAGAAGAGCAGCCCATTGCATTTGCATCGAGATCCCCCGAGAAAGCCGAAGAGAACTCCACACAAATAGAAAAGGAGGCACTGGGCATCGTACTAGGCATTTCCAAGTCTCACCACTTCCTGCATGGCAGGACATTTATTTTGGTGATGGACCATAGACTGCTGATCAAGATTTTGGGTCCTCACTTGGGGATTTAATCTATGGCCACAGTTCGGTTGCAGAGGTGGGCTTTGATGTTGTCCTGCCACTCATGTGAAATCTGTCATCGACAGTGGGAACATCATACTAATGCAGATGCGTTATCCAGATTACCTTTGCCATGTTAAAGCGAGGTCCCAGATGAGATTATCAGATCATGTACTTCTCACAGGAGGATAAGGTGCTGATTACAGCTGCTAAGGTGAAACAAGCTACAAGGAAGGATCCCTTATAGAGCCAAGTAGTTGATCTTGTCCACAAGGGCTAAACAAGTCGACTGAAGGATCCAGAACAGAAACCATATTTAAGTCGACAGTGGGAGCTGTTAGTGCAGTTGTTTGTTGCGGGTCGTCATTCCCCTGTCTTTGACAATCAAAGTATTGGAGCAATTGCACCAAGAGCACCCAGTGGTGGTGTGGTTTAAAGAGGTGGCCCACTGTTATGTGTGTGGCCAAAAGTCAATTGAAAGTCAATCAAAAGTCAAGCATTGAGGAAAAAGCAGGTTCTTGTGATTCGTATGCCAAAATTCGAAAGGCTGTGTCGCTTTTGTCTTGGGTCTTGGGAGCGGGTCCACATAGATTTTGCGGGACCAGTAGAAGACCAGATACTGCTGGTGCCCATCAATGCACACTCGAAGTGGCCAGAAGTGACATGCATGAAATCGACGACAGCAGAAGCAACCTTGGACAAGCTCAATGACATATTTGCCAGATTTGAATTCCCAAACCAGCTTGTCAGTGACAATGGGCCACAATTCGTATCAGGGGACTTTGAAGAGTACATGACACTGCTTGGCGTTCGCCATGTGAAGTCTACGCCCTACCACCCAGAGATGAAAGGGCTAGTAAAGCATTTTGTACAGTTAGTTAAATACCCCTTGGAGGCTTCAAAGGGGAAGGGGACATTGATGCGAAGATTGAACCAGTTCTTGAACGCTTACAGGAACACCCCCATGCAACAACAAAATGCTCCCTAGTGGCATTGATGTTTGGGAGACAGTTGCATACAATGTTTGATCTGTTGAGGCCTGCTGTGTAAATGTGAGGTCACCCATTTTGGTAGGAATAACAGCAAAATGGACGTTTATTTAAATGGCAAAAAATTGCAACATGCTGCAGTGCAGAGGGACCTGGGTGTCCTTGTGCAAGAATCACAAGGAGTTGGTTTGCAGGTGCAGCAGATAATTAAGAAGGCAAATGAAATTTTGTCCTTCATTGCTAGAGGGATGGAGTTTAAAAACAGCAAGGTTATGCTGCAGCTGTATAAGGTGCTGGTGAGGCCACACCTGGAGTACTGTGTACAGTTTTGGTCTCCTTACTTGAGAAAGGATATACTGGCACTGGAGGGAGTGCAGAGGAGATTCACTTGGTTGATTCCAGAGTTGAGAGGGTTGGCTTATGAGGAGAGACTGAGTAGACTGGGGCTATATTCATTGGAATTCAGAAGAATGAGGGGAGATCTTATAGAAACATATAAGATTATGAAGGGAATAGATAAGATAGAAGCAGGAAAGTTGTTTCCACTGGCAGGTGAAACTAGAACTAGGGGGCATGGCCTCAAAATAAGGGGAAGCAGATTCAGGACTGAGTTGAGGAGGAGCTTCTTCACACAAAGGGTTGTGATTCTGTGGAATTCCTGCCCAGTGAAGCAGTTGAGGCAACCTCATTCAATGTTTTTAAGGCAAGGATAGATAAATTTTTGAACAGTAAAGGAATTAAGGGTTATGGTGAGCAGGTGGGTAAGTGGAGCTGAGTTCACGAAAGATCAGCCATGATCTTATTGAATGGTGGAGCAGGCTCGCGGAGCCAGATGGCCTACTCCTGCTTCTAGTTCTTATGTTCTTATGCCCTTATGATGAGATGAGACAAATACAGAGAACATAGAACATTACAGCGCAGTACAGGCCCTTCACCCTCGATGTTGCGTCGACCTGTGAAACCAATATAAAGCCCATCTAACCTACACTATTCCAATATCATCCATATGTTTATCCAATGACCATTTAAATGCCCTTAATGTTGGCGAGTCCACTACTGCTGCAAGCAGGGCATTCCACGCCCTTACTACTCTCTGAGTGAAGAACCTACCTCTGACATCCGTCCTATATCTATCACCCCTCAATTTAAAGCTATGTCCCCTCGTACTAGCCATCACCATCCGAGGAAAAAGGCTCTCACTGTCCACCCTATCTAATCCTCTGATCATCTTGTATGCCTCTATTAAGTCACCTCTTAACCTTCTTCTCTCTAATGAAAACAGCCTCAAGTCCCTCAGCCTTTCCTCATAAGACCTTCTCACCATACCAGGCAACATCCTGGTAAATCTCCTCTGCACCCTTTCCAGTGCTTCCACATCCTTCCTATAATGCGGTGACCAGAACTGTATGCAATACTCCAAGTGCAGCTGCACCAGAGTTTTATACAGCTGCAACATGACCTCATGGCTCCGAAACCCAATCCCTCTACCAATAAAAGCTAACACACCGTACGCCTTCTTAACAACCCTATCAACCTGAGTGCCAACTTTCAGGGATCTAGGCACATGGACGCCGAGATCTCTCTGCTCATCGACACTACCAAGTACCTTACCATTAGCCCAGTACTCTGTAATCCTGTTACTCCTTCCAAAGTGAATCACCTCACACTTTTTCGCAATAAACTCCATTTGCCACCTCTCAGCCCAACTCTGCAGCTTATCTATGTCCCTCTGTAACCTGCAACAACCTTCCGCACTGTCCACAACTCCACTGACTTTAGTGTCATCCGCAAATTTACTAACGCATCCTTCTACGTCCTCATCCAGGTCATTTATAAAAATGACAAACAGCAGTGGCCCCAAAACAGATCCTTGCGGTACACCACTAGTAACTGAACTCCAGGATGAACATTTCCCATCAACCACCACCCTCTGTCTTCTTACAGCTAGCCAATTCTTGATCCAAACCACTAAATCACCCTCAATCCCATGCCTCCGTATTTTCTGCAATAGCTTACCGTGGGGAACCTTATCAAACGCTTTGCTGAAATCCATATACACCACATCAACTGCTTTGCCCTCATCCACCTCTTTGGTCACCTTCTCAAAGAACTCAATGAGGTTTGTGAGGCACGACCTACCCTTCACAAAACCGTGTTGACTATCCCTAATCAAATTATTCCTTTCTAGATGATTATAAATCCTATCTCTTATAATCCTTTCCAAAACTTTGCCCACAACAGAAGTAAGGCTCACTGGTCTATAATTACCAGGGTTGTCTCTACTTCCCTTCTTGAACAAGGGGACAACATTTGCTATCCTCCAGTCTTCTGGCACTGTTCCTGTAGACAATGACGACATAAAGATCAAAGCCAAAGGCTCTGCAATCTCCTCCCTAGCCTCCCAGAGAATCCTAGGATAAATCCCATCCGGCCCAGGGTCCTTATCTATTTTCACACTTTCCAGAATTGCTAACACCTCCTCCTTATGAACCTCAATCCCGTCTCGTCTAATAGCCTGTATCTCAGTATTCTCCTCGACAACATTGTCTTTCTCCTGTGTGAATACCGACGAAAAATATTCATTTAGTGCCTCTCCTATCTCTTCAGACTCCACGCACAACTTCCCACTACTGTCCTTGACTGGCCCTAATCTTACCCTCGTCATTCTTTTATTCCTGACATATCTATAGAAAGCTTTAGGGTTTTCCTTGATCCTTCCTGCCAAAGACTTCTCATGTCCCCTCCTGGCTCTTCTTCGCTCTCTCTTTAGGTCTTTCCTGGCTAACTTGTAACTCTCAAGCGCCCGAACTGAGCCTTCACGTCTCATCTTTACATAAGTCAAGTGATGGAGGAGAACCAGGAGGCACAAATAGAGCATCAAGGTGAACATGTCAAGCTGAGGGCATTTCAGGATTCTGGCCACAATTGTAGCCAAGAGAGGGCCATTGTCTTACACAGTGGAAACTCAGGCCGAGCTAGCATGGTGCCAACATGCAGATCAATTATTGGTGGTCCCACACCAAAGGGCAGGAACTCCACCAACAATTTCAGAGGTGTTCCAATCGATGCCAGCAGAGGTACCAGAAGAGGGTGGTCTGGCATCAATAGCTCCTCTGTTCACTGAGGGAACTGGGAACTCAACATTGGCAACAGACGATGGATGGTGGTTTCATCGAGACCACACTCGCTGAAAAGGAATCTAAGGCCGGTTCCACTTCTCAGGAAACAACCTCCATGGAATTGTCGTTTCCCCCCGACAGGGTGATTATGTTGATGTAAGATGTAGGCTAGGGTAGAGGAACTAACTATGAACTGTACCATACTTTCTTTAGGTCTCCCATTGTCCCAAGAGGCGTGGGTTGCTTTAAAAAATAGGTGAACAAAAAGAACATAGAACATAAGAACAGAAAAACTAAGAGCAGGAGGAGGCAATTCAGCCCCTCGAGCCTGCTCTGCCATTCAGTATAATAATGGCTGATCTCATCTCAGCCTTATTTTCACCTTCCTGCCCACTCTCCATAACCCTTCATCCTGTTACTAATTAAAAACCTATCTATCTTCTCCTACAAACCCCTCCCCCACTTGATTACAAAATCTGCAATTGCTCCTGAAAGTTGTGAATCATCACCTTTCCTTTGATAAACATGTTGGGTAATCCTTTAAACCTAATTTACGCGCTTGAACTTATGAAGTTGTGTACTTTCTATGCAAAGGCCGAAGTCAAACATGGATATATAGGTAATGTCATTTCCGCAGAATTATATTATTTTAATAAACCCTTGGCCTGCTTCTGATGGAATCTTTAGTATCATAGAATCATAGAATCCCTACGGTGCAGAAGGAGGTCATTCGGCCCATCGAATCTGCACAGATCACAATCCCATCCAGACCCTATCCTCATAGCCCCACATATTTACCCTACTAATCCCCCTGATACTAAGGGGCAATTTAGCGTGGCCAATCAACCTTAACCCACACACCTTTGGAATGTGGGAGGAAACAAAAGCACCCGTAGGAAACCCATGCAGACAGAGGGAGAACGTACAAACTCCACACAGACAGTGACCCAATAAAGCCTGAAGCAAAAATGTCGATCAGACATGCAGTGAGGTAATGATCGCTGGGAGTAATCTTCCCACTTTATTCACTATATATCCATATTCCAGCCAGTGACGTCTTAACCGCAGCAGCAATACAAATATGATATGATACTTTAGGAGTGTATCTGCCAGGAGATAAACATGTTAGGCCAGATAGGTGAATCAAGTAA
Source organism: Mustelus asterias (assembly GCF_964213995.1). Lineage (NCBI taxonomy): Eukaryota > Metazoa > Chordata > Chondrichthyes > Carcharhiniformes > Triakidae > Mustelus > Mustelus asterias. Next base: position 135,797,842 of record NC_135801.1, on the reverse strand, counting down.
CTTGTCATAATAGATTCACAGGAAACGTTGCTGTTCTCCTAGTTCCCAATCCAGATTTTCAAATTCCATTTCTTGTGGTCTTTTGTTAATGGTGTGAATTGAGAGAGAAGATGCAGCGGAATCTGTAGTCATTGAATGACAATCTCTAGAAACAGAATGCCTGCTTTTTGCGTGACAACAGTGACCACTTTTAAAGAATTTAATTGGCTGGGATTTCTCCCCGCCCCGACCCTGCCCCACCCCGCACGCCGTTTTCTGGCAGCAGAGGAGGCGACTCATCATTGACCCGATATTCTGATATCACGGATGTCTACATGGCTCACCTATCCCACCGCCAAAGAACTGCCACGGAGCGGGCTGGGGTGTCACCTTTGCCAGGACCGGAAGATCCCATCAGTGGGAAGGGCCAGAAAAACCTACCCATTGGCTGTGAAATGCTTTGAAGCATCTGGTGGTTATATAGAAGTGCTATAGCAATGAAAATCTTTCTTTTACCTATGTCAATGATAGTGAAAGATCCTTTGGAGCAAGCCCATTAGACAACAGAAGAGAAAACTGATGTGAGGCGATATCCTTCAACTTTTTCTTATTCATTTACCAGCCATGCATTGAAACAAATCACACACATTTAAGATGGTTAATTGATCAGATACATGAGAGTTAGCACATAGCATTTCATTATATTTTATCTGTTTTGGAAGTACATGCAGCAAAAATGGTTTGCATGAAATGAGTTCAGAAATTCAAAGCGGTTACATGCTTTGATGTATGAATTTGAAAAAGGTTCAAAAATAAAATTGTTTTAAGTTTTAATGGGTATGAGTGTCACTGGGCCCAGCATTTATTTATTTATTATTCATGTCAAAAATAGGCTTTCATTAACATTGTAATGAAGTTACTATAATCTATTGCCCATCCCTCGCTGCCCTCCACTTCAGAAGACATTTGAGAGTCAACCACATTGCTGTGGCTCTGGAGTCACAAGTAGGCCAGACCAGGTAATGACAGCAGATTTCCTTCCCTAAAGGACATTAGTGAACCAGATGGGTTTTTCCTGACAATTGTTTCATTGTCTGTCTTGTGGTGGGACCTGTACAAGAAGGATGGGTTACACCTAAAGGGGCGGCACGGTAGCACAGTGGTTAGCACTGCTGCTTCACAGCTCCAGGGTCCCGGGTTCGATTCCCGGCTCGGGTCATTGTCTGTGTGGAGTTTGCACATTCTCCTCGTGTCTGCGTGGGTTTCCTCCGGGTGCTCCGGTTTCCTCCCACAGTCCAAAGATGTGCGGGTTAGGTTGATTGGCCAGGTTAAAAATTGTCCCTGAGATGTGTAGTTAGAGGGATTAGCGGGTAAATATGTGGGGGTAGGGCCTGGGTGGGATTGTGGTCGCTGCAGACTCGATGGGCCGAATGGCCTCCTTCTGCACTGTAGGGTTTCTATGATTTCTATGATAAACTGGAAGGGCAGCAATATCTTGGCAGGTAGATTTGCTGGAATCATCTGGAGGGTTTAAACTCTCCAGCTGATTAAAGGGGGGGTGGGAACCAGAGCAGTAGGTCAGCAGGAGAAATAACTGAGGAAGAACTACGGACTAAGGCCAGTAAGATTAAGAAGAAGAGCAGGCAGGGAATAGCTGTTGAACACATCAGGACTGGTTTTCTGAAGTGCATTTGTTTCAACGCGAGGAACATAACAGGTAAGGCAGATGAACTAAGAGCTCGGATTCGTACTTGGAAATATGATGTTGTTGCTATTACAGAGACTTGGTTGAAAGATGGACAGGATTGGCAGCTAAACCTTCCAGGATTTAGATGCTTTAGGCAGGATAGAGGGGGAGGTAAAAGGGGTGGGGGAGTTGCATTACTGGTTAAGGAGAATATCACAGCTGCACTGAGGGAGGACACCTCGGAGGGTTCAGGCAGCGAGGCAATATGGGTAAAGCTCAGGAACAGGAAGGGTGTAGTCACAATGTTGGGGGTTTATTACAGGCCTCCCAACAGCCAGCGGGAGATGGAGGAGCAGATATGCAGACAGATTTTGGAAAGATGCAAAAACAACAGGGTTGTTGTGGTGAGTGACTTTAACTTTCCCGATATTGACTGGGACTCACTTACTGCTCGGGGCTTGGATGGGGCAGAATTTGTAAGGAGCATCCGGGAGGGTTTCTTGAAACAGTATGTAAATAGTCAACTCGGGAAGGAGCCATATTGGACTTGGTATTGGGAAATGAACCCAGACAAGTGATCGAAGTTTCAGTCGGAGAGCATTTTGGGAACAGTGATCATAATTCCATAAGTTTCAAGGTGCTTGTGGATAAGGACAAGAGTGGTCCTCGGGCAAAGGTGTTAAATTGGGGGAAGACTAACTACAACAAAATTAGGCAGGATCTGGAGAGTGTAGATTGGGCAGAGGGCATGGATAAAGTACTAAATGAGTAATTTTCATCTGTCTTTATCAAGGCAGCGGTGCAGGCATAGTGTGAGAGGAGCTGGTTAAGACTACAGGCAGAATTTAACATAGGTATTTAGGGTTTTGTGCACTGGCTGCAAAGATGGCAAGAAGTCAACATCACCTCTTCTCAGGAAGATCCATCAAATTAAGTATTTAACTGGGCTAGAAAATTTATATTCTAACCATTATCTGACTTCCTAATTTACACACTGAACTAATTGTAAAATAATTAGCTGTCCCACATAGAATCACAGAAATGTTAACACCATTTCTCCAATTACATTTGTGCTGGTGCTGTTTCTACAGACAAGTTACCTCCCTAATCCTATTTCCTTGCTTCTTTCTATGGCCTATAGTTTTTTTTCCCTCACACAATGCAATTAAACAGTTATGTGGCTGGTGTAATTAGTCCAAAAATGTTTAACTATCTGACATCCTGACACTTCAACAGTTTGACAAATGGGAAGTGTTAAGGGGTAATCATACTGTACTCAACTTTACAGTTGTTAACATGTTCATTATATATCTGCCAAAGAAAGTGAATGCACCATGCCAGCCTGGGCATTTCAATGTCAGCTGTCCCTTGTTAAGGCATAAACTGAGCAGCCAGTTCTGAAAACTATGGCAAAGTCCTGCCCCACTGAAGATATGCTGAGTTTACATCCTGACGTAGACCAGTACAGGGTAGAAGTGACTGCCTCAAACAGACAGGTACTTAATTTTAATGTTAATTTTCCAGTATGTCAGCCCAGCAAACAATTTTCTGCCATTCTAATGTGCAGGACATGAATTGGGCTGGGTGTCTAAAGTTTCTCAACGGAAATACATATCCTGGATTTTTGGAAAAAAAAATTAACAGTGAGCTTATTTTAGTCAACTCTTTGCTGTTTTCTCCATCTGTTTTTTTAAATTCCTCTAGGATACTGCCCCATGTGGCAGTATTGTTTGATTGGTTACATTTGCTGAGGTACTATCAAATATTGCTGTGAGACCTGGCGCATCTAATTGACAATGACCCCTGGGAAGTGTCTTTACAATATTACACTGACATTGCTGTGGTATCGCCTGTAGCCACCATGCACTATAAGATTATGAAGTTTAAAGACAGCTTCAGCCTGAAACATAACTCCATCTCCATCTGGGCATGCTGCAATCCAGGGGCAAAGGGGTGGTTCCACAGAGCAATGCATGGACCTAGAAACATTGTAGAAATTTGTTGCTCAGAAGGCCCATCTGGTCTGTGAGTCTGCCCTACTTCCAACCACCTCATGTAACAAGACCTACCTTCAGCAGCTATCATTCAGGAGGTCAGCATTAGTCTGGTCTATTAGTGTCCTGAAAATTCATATCAGTGTCATTCCTTTCCTTTCGCTTTACTTTTTTTTGCTTCTTCTTAATCCACTATTCTGTCAGCCTGATGAAGCACTGAAGGCAAGGATCAAGATCTTGTTCAATAAGATAAGACTCTCAAAATTAAGAGACTATTCCACCAATGATATTTGCATAATTGCCACCAGATTTGCTCCAACAGCAATTTCTAGCCTTCATGAATGTCAACAATTCCTGATCAATAACTTAATAAATGTCAGCATAGTTTTCACAGAGATGCACAGGTATTAACAATCCTTGTTCTGTGTGCATTGCAATTCCCCATGTTTTTGACATAGGGAAGGATTTTACCAGTTCCCAGGTGATGGGCCAAGAGGTGCTGGGGTCAGTAAAATGCCAGGGAGCTGTGCCAGGATGTTTTTCAGGCGGTGTAAGTGGTTAGTGCTCTTTTCAGTCAGCTCACTGGAACACTCTCACTTGACTCAACATGCGTTCTGAAATCAGATGTTTTATTTTATTTTTTACTCCGTCCTTAAAGTTACAAAGCCAATGATCAGAATGGACTGGGCAAACCCAAACCCATTCCTTGCTTGCTCCAAAAACCAAATTCAAATCCAATTGAATCCAATTCAATGTCCCCACAAGAGACAAATGAGTTCCAAGCTGACAAGTTAATGCATTGCACTTCATCTTGGGCTTGATCTGATGATTGATCTTAGCCAAAAGGCCGTCGGGTAAAGAAGGTTTTTGCTTGTTTGAAGCTTAAGCTTCCAATGCAGTCTGGCCACTTGAGAAGCCAATTTAAAGACCCAATTGAAGACCTGGGGATGGACTATCAACTAGAACGTTACTTAGGATTGCAATGGGATCTTGATCAATTGGGCCAGTGGGCTGACGAATGGTAGATGGAGTTTAATTTAGATAAATGCGAGGTGATGCATTTTGGTAGATTGAACCAAGGCAGGACTTACTCAGTTGATGGTAGGGTGTTGTAGAGTTATAGAACAAAGAGATCTAGGGGAACAGGTTTATGGTTCCTTGAAAGTGGAGTCACAGGTGGACAGGTGGTGAAGAAGGCATTCAGCATGCTTGGTTTCATTGGTCAGAACATTGAATACAGGAGTTGGGACGTCTTGTTGAAGTTGTACAAGACATTGGTAAGGCCACATTTGGAATAGTGTGTACAGTTCTGGTCACCCTATTATAGAAAGGATATTATTAAACTCAAAAGAGTACACAAAAGATTTACTAGGATGCTACCAGGGCTTGATGGTTTGAGTTATAAGGAGAGCCTGGATAGACTGGGAGTTCTTTCCCTGGAGCATAGGAAACTTAGGGATGATGATATAGAGGCCTATAAAATAATGAGGGGCATAGATCAGTTAGAAAGTCAACATCTTTTCCCAAAAGTAGGGGAATCTAAAACTAGAGGGCATAGGTTTAAGGTGAGAGGGGAGAGATACAAAAGGGTCCAGAGGGGCAATTTTTTCACACAGAGGGTGGTGATTGTCTGAAACAAGCTGCCAGATGTAGTAGTAGAGGCGCATACAATTTTGTCTTTTAAAAAGCATTTAGACAGTTACATGGGCAAGATGGATTTAGAGAGATATGGGCCAAACGTGGGCAATTGGGACTGGCTTAGTGGTTTTAAAAAAATAGGGCGGCATGGACAAGGTGGGCTGAAGGGCCTGTTTCCATGCTGTAAACCTCTATGACTCTATGAGTATTGACTACAAGCCAAAATGTCCCACAGCTACCTTGATGATATTTTTTCACAGTCTGCTTCCTAGAAGGACTTTATTCCATTCTCCCAGTTTCTTCATCTTCGCAACATCTGTTTAGACGATATGATCTCCCATACTGACACTTCTGTCATGTCTTCCTTTTTTCTCAACTGAAGGTGGTGGACAGGCATTGGGGAATCAGGATGTGCACATTACATTGACTAGTCTTGAAGCTGACACAGGCAAGGTGATTGTGGTCATGGAGGCCAGTCAACTCAGCCACTAGACATTGCTGTAGGAGTTTTTCGGAAGAGTTTCCTACATTTAACAATCACCAGATACTCCTAGTGCCACACACATGCCTGGCAATGACCATCTCCAACAAAAGGGTATGTGGGCACTTCCTCTTCATATTCAACAGCATTAGCATTGTTGAATCCCCACAATCAACATCCTGGGGACCACCATTGACCAAAAACTGAACTGCACTAGTTATATAAGTAATCTCGCTTCAAAAGCAGGAGAGAAACTGGCAATCCTGCAGTGAATGATTCACCACCAGACTTTCCAAAGCAATTCCTCTCTAATATTGCCCAATTTTCCCACTGCCTCAGCTCATTTACTGCTGAAACCATCATCCATTCCTTTGTTGCTTCTAAATTCAGCAATTCCAATGCATTTCTGGCTGGTTTCCCACATTCCACCCTTCATAAACTTGAGGTCATCCAAATATCTGTTGCTTGTGGTTTGACTCACAGCAAATCCTGTTCCCCTATCACCCCTCTGCTCTCTGACCTACATTGGCTCCCAGTCAAGCACATCCTGATTTTAAAATTCTCATCCTTGTTTTCACATCCCTCCAAGGCTTTGCCCCTCCTAAGTTCTGTAATCTCCTCTCAACCCACAACCTTCCAAAATAGCTGTCCTTCTCTAATTCTGTCCTTTAGTACATTTCCAATTCAATTAACAAAACTCTGGGATTTCTTCCCTTACATCTCTCCTTCACTTTATCTTGATGTCCAACTTTAAGGCACTCAGAAAAAACTGACCTCTTCGATTAAGCATTTGGTCATGTGACCCAGTATTTCCAAATGGCTTGGTGTCATATTCTGTTTTAGAATGCTTCTGTGAAGTGCCTGAGGACATTTCATTACATTAATGGTGCTCTTTCTAGAAAAGTTTGCTTCCACAACCTACAAGGCATAAGCTAGGAATGTGATGGAACACTTGCCTGAATGAGTGCAGTTCCAAAAGCACTCATGAAACTCAATACCTTTCAGGACAAGAAACCCACATGTTCGCCATCACATCCACCACCTTCAATATACGTTCTTCTATCACTGGCACATAGTGCCCACACTGTGTTTCACCTACAAGATGCACTGCAGTAACTCACCAAGGCTCCTTCAACAAACAAAAGGCCAAAAAGACTAGGTTTTGAAAGTAAAGAGGTGTGTTACAATTGTATAAGGCATTGGTGAGACCACACTTGGAGTACTGTGTCCAGTTTTGGTCTCCTTACTCGAGGAAGGATGTGGTGGTGATACTAGAGGCAGTTCAAAAAAGGTTCAACAGATTGTTTCCAGGGATGAAAGGGCTGTTTTATGAGGAGGGGTTGGATAGCTTGGGCTTGAACTCGCTGGAGTTCGGGGATCTGATCGAGGTATATTAAAAGCTAAAGGGGATTGATCAGGTAGAAGCTGACCAGTTGTTCCCCCTTGTGGGACAGTCTCGCACAAGAGTCAGAGGAGGTAGGTTCAAAACTGAGATGAGGAGAAACTACTTCTCTCAGAGGGTTGTGAATCTCTGGACTCAGTGCCCCAGAGTGCAGTGGAGGCAGAATCAATCAACAGATTCAAGAAAGAAACAGATATGTTTTTGATGAAAAGCGGGATATGGGGCTATGGGGAACAGGAAGGAGAGTGGATTTGAGGCCAGGATAAGATCAGCCATGATCATGTTAAATTTCGGCACAGGCTCAAAGGGCTGAATTGCCTACTCCCATTCCTAATTCCTATGTTCCAATGTACCACCTTGAAGGACAAGTACAAAATGTGCATATGAATGTCAGTGTCTTCAAGGTTCCCTCAAGTTACACCATTTTGACTTGGAAAGATATTGCCCTTTTTTCATTGGGCCAAAATGAGGGATGGGCAATAAATGCTGGTCTAGCCAGTGACGTACACACACACAGACACACACATATACACACACACACACACATACACACACACCTCAAAAAATATGGGACCTGAGGAATTACAACGCAACCAAAGATTTGAAATAGTTAATTTTTATAAATTAGACCCTAATTTATTGAGAAAAGGAGAGTTCAAGTTCCATCCACAACAGTTCAAATCAACATTACTGCAATACCTCTGCCAGCCTCGGAAAACTGCCTATACCTCAACTCGATAGTGACTATTTCACAGTAACTTCATTGCAGTATTAATGTAAGCCTTACTTGCGATTAATAAATAAACTTGAACTGGAAAACTGGAAAACATTCTCATTGCAATGTTTAGTTTTGCAGAGTTATAATGTGAAAACAATTCCCTTTGCGACTGAAGTAGGACTCCATGTAAATGAAATTTGTGCTCAGTGAAATCTTTTACATTTCATATTTTCTTTTCATTTTAGTTTGCCTTTCCAGGTCCTAATAAGATACATGGCAAAAGATGATGGAAATTTAGATCCAACCTACCCCATTATTCCTGTACCTGGCTCACACTGAAAGGATTCTGTAATCAGCACAAAAGGTCCTGAAATCACACTACTTAAGCTCGGTTTTTTCTACAAGTTTATTCAGCTCAGCAACTGCCCTGAACAAAAGCTGCACTGTACCTGCTCAAGGCACCTCAGAAACGATGACGGGCTCCTTGATAAGATTAGACGTAATTCTGAATACAACTGGGATAAGAATCCCTCCCACCATCCAGCTTCTAAAACTCTACTGTAATTCCATTACACTGAGCAGTTGAAAAATTACTGACAAGAGCCAGACTGCATGGTAAGCAACAAATGACAGCTACAGAAACATGATCTCCATTCATTCTACATCAGTGCAGTAAAAAAATAAATGCTAGCTTGGAAACTGCGATTGATAATAAGCTCAGCACAGAGGAGATTAACTCATTCAATTCTCAGTTAAAAAGCATGATTCAATGGCATTGCTCCACCAGATATCATATCATATCTGCCTCTGTTTTTTATTTGCAGAGAAACCGAGGTGAGGAGGGAATATCCAAAATACTGGACATCACCAACCATCAAAAAATATAAGTATGAAAAAGTATTATGTGAGAAACCATTAAGTTGACCAAGAAGGCTCTCGCTCAACAAGAAACAGATATTGCCACGCTTGTGTTTTAAAGCTTTGTGCATATAGGACTAAAAGTAAAAGGAGTTCCATTGTTTTAAGGCCTTGTGAAAGAATACTTCAGTGTAGGAGATGGCACATTTTGTCATTCCAACACAGTAAACATGAAAAGGAAGAGCATTTAGGGTGGAACAGTCAGAGGTTAGGTGGAACAATATCTGCTTGTGTTTGGGAACATGAAGTATGAAGATGTCAAAAAAGGCATAAAAGGATAAAAGCAAATTACTGCAGATGCTGGAATCTGAAACCAAAAGAGAAAATGCTGGAAAATCTCAGCAGGTCTGGCAGCATCTATAAGGAGAAAAAAGGGCTGACGTTTGACGTCCAGGTAACCCTTTGTCAAAGCTAAAAGGCTTTCTATGCCTTTTAGCTTTGACAAAGGGTCACCTGGACTTGAAACATCAGCTCTTTCTTGCCTTACAGATGCTGCCAGACCTGCTGAGATTTTCCAGCATTTTCTCTTTTGGTATGAAGATATCAACGCTGGTGTACACATAGATGTCTTTATTCTCAGCAATGTTAAGATCACCCCAGGTTCTGTGTGGAAGGTCTAGCTTTCTTACAATCTCTGTATTCCTGGAAATTAAAAAAAATGGTAGGTGGTCAGTCCCAATTGGGTGTGGTTACATAAATCAAATCAAAACTGGCAGATTTTGAATACTTTGAATAAATGAGTTCAGGGAGCCATGAAGCGCAATGGAACATTTTTCAATATTAGGTTTGGAGATTCGCTTCATATAAAATAAAAATGTCCTTAACTTGTAGAATATATTATCTTTGTTAATTTATTATTATTAAATGTTCATTTTATTGCAATTCCACTCAAGATAAATCATTTCAGTGTCAATTCTTTTCAATGGGGAGGAGAAGCAATTGATTTGACTTTCGAAGGGCCAGATTATATTCTTCAACAGACACAAACCATCATACAAACTGTCTTCCACATCAAATCAAGCTATTTTTCTGACCAATTATTTGCAAAGAGTGAATGTACAATGTTTATATGTAAATCCATATGGTCTCTGGGAAATTCAGACACAAGGACAAGGTATTGCTTGACCTTTCTAATGCCAGGAGGGAGCTGATATGAAAATCACTGAGAAGTTGATTTAGGCCTGATTAGTTTATGATTATTGCATTCACAATACAGTGCTAATCTCCAATAAGTGGAGAACAAATAAAGTTGGGACTAGTCAGAGCTTGCACGTACGTAAACAGGAGTCAATTCTTAACTGGATGATTATAAGAAATGGGGCGGGTTGGATAATTAAAAATTACTGATTATTACAGGGTTTTTTCAATATCGCAACCATTGACCTTTTAAATTGCAAATATATGTCAAAGGAAAAATTTTAATGATTAAGAACAAATAAACTTTGCTTTGAGCTGAAAATTTAGTTAAACATTTTGGTAATTGGCACTACAACTTCAGGGTTTCATATTTTTGGTTACCACTTTTACTGCACTGGTTAACATAATTTTGCCAAATTCCTGTTTTTGATATTGCAACATAGCTATTTTTTTCAAACGGCAAAAAAAAATGGACCCAGGTTTTGTTCATGGGTCAGGCTGCATGAAGGCCTTTAAAAATGGCTGCCAGAACTTTGTATTTTGGGTTCAGGGGTGAAGCGGGGTGGGGGGGGGGCGGAGTTGTGAGGTGGAGTAGAAGTTGACACAGGTGACACTGGAAGAAGTGAGTGAACTGGCAAGTCCTGAGGTTGGCTGGGTGGAAGGGCTGCCTCAATGCTCTGGCATCTTGTCCACAATATTTGAAAAATATAACATTCCTCCAGACTTCACCTCCTTCATACCCCACACCCACTCCCATGGCCCCTCTTGCCCCCATGTCAAGCTATGCTCCCCATCCACTCTCATACTAACTAATGCACATCCACCCACCCCATGCCCTTTATAGCTCCTATGCCAACACAGTGCCAAATCATTCCCTTCACCCACCACTCTTTACCATTACAGCTTCTATGCCAACTCAAAAAGTACCCACATGGGCAGACATCCAGACTCATGCAGAGATGAAATAAAATAATGTTTTATAAACTGGCCCTAAGGCCAGAATTTTACACTTCCCTCCCCTCCGTGGGTGGGTTCTGAGGTGGGGGAGGGGGCATAAAATTGCATGGATGAGATTGCTCTGGGACCCCACCCCACCCGATGAAGACACAATTTTCTGGTGGGGCAGAAAGAGCTTCAGGTGGAAAGTCAACCCATGCCCCTATTAAGGCCTTTAAGTGACCACTTCTCGCTCAGCCTCAATTTTTAGACAGGCAGGTGCCGGTTAGATCGCAGCATCAAACATAAAGGGGGTGATTCTCCCAGCCCGCTGCGCTGCTTTTGCATTGCAATGGGCTGGAAGACTTAAGCGGAGGCCATTTCACAAGCTTCCTGCTGGGTGCTACAGCTCCACGAGTCTCCGGCAGACGGATTTCTGGCTCCGGAGACTTGCGCCAGAAATTCCTTGAAGTTCCCCCCCAATCCACTCACCATCCTGACTTGGAAATATATTGCCATCCCTTTGCAGTCACTGGGTCAAATCCTGGAATTCCCTCCACGTGGACTGCAGCGATTGAAGAAGGCAGTTCACCACCACCTTCTCAAGGGCAGCTATGGATGGGCAATAAATGCTGGCTAGCTAGCGACACCCATGTCCCATGAATGAATTAAAAAAATTTGATGGTGATTACTGAGACATAGTTACAAGGGGATCAGATCTGGGAGTTGAATATCCAAGGATACTCAGTGTTTCAGAATGATAGACAGAAAGGTATGGCTTTGTTCATAAAGAAAGGGATCATTGCTGTAGTGAGAAACAATATTGGCACTGGAGATCAAGATGTGGAATCATTCTGGGTTGAAATAAGAAATAGCAGAGGAAGGATGCCCCTGGTGGGAGTAATCTATTGGTTCTCCCAATAGTAGTTCCACAGTAGGATGTGGTATGAACCAGAAATTACTGGGGACTTGTAAGAAAGGTACAACAATAATCATGGGTAATTTCAATGTGCATAAAGACTGGATTAATCTAATTGGCAAGTTTAGCCTCAAGGAAGAGTTTGTAGAGTGTATTAGAGATTGTTTCTTGGAACAATATGTTGTTGAACCACCTAGGGAGCAGGCTCTTTTGGGTTTAGCACTAATGATACGGGATTAATTAACTATCTTCTCATAAAGGATCCTCGAGGGAAGAATGATCATTGCATGCTCGAATTTCAAATTCAGTTTGAGGGCATTAAACTTGAATCCCATGCTAGTGTTCTGGTGTTAAACCAGGCTAATTACATTTGCATGAGGACAGACTTGCCCGAGTGAACTGGGCAGAATGACTGAAACGTAGGACAGTTGATTTAAGCAGTGGCAGACATTTAAGGAGATATTCAATTTCTCCCGACTAAAATATATTCCAGAGAGAAAGATTGTGAGAGGGGGAAAAATTTCAATGGCTAAACAAGGAAATTAAAGATAACACAAAGACAAAACTAAGGTATACCTTATTGCAAAGGCCAGTGGCAGGCTGAAAGCATGGGAAACTTTTAAAGACCAACAAAGGGTTATTAAAAAAGTAGTGAAAAGAAAAAAGGTAAATTATGAAAAACATCTAGCACAAAATGTAAACATGGATACCAAAGGTGGAATTTTACAGACACGTCCACCCGAGGCTCATACGATCCCACCTGAGGCCAACAGAGAATGCCGTCCTCCGAGCCTTGCCCGCCCCCGGAATTGGGATGGTTGTGTCAGTAAAATTCTGGCCCAAGGGATTCTCTTAATATATAAAAAGGAAGAGAGTAGCTGAAGTCAATGTTGGTCCCTTAGAGGACAAGACTGGGGAATTAATAATGAGGAATACAGAAATGGCAGAGACACTAAATCAATATTTTCCCTCAGTTTTCACTCTGGAGAATTCTAGAACCATCCTAATAGTAACAGATAATACAGCAGTCCTTGAAAAGAAGGAAATTAAAACGATTGCCATCACTAGGGAAAAATGATTGAGCAAACTATTGAATTTAAAGGCAGACAAATCCCCATGGCTTGATGGTCTGCATTGTAGAGTCTTAAGAGAAGTAGCAGAGATGCTGGAAACATTGCTTATAATATTCCAAAATTCCATGGATTCTGGAAAGATTCCAGTGGATTGGAAAAAGACTAATGTAACACCCCTGGTCAGAAAGGGAGAAAGGCAGAGGTTAGGAAACAATAGGCCAGGTAGTTGGAAGTTGATGGAATCCATTATTAAGGAAGTAGTAATGGGATATTTGGAAAGTCAAAATGCAATCCATCAGAGTCAGCATGGTTTTATGAAGGGTAAATCATATTTGACTAATTTGCAAGAGTTCTTCGAAGATGTAACCAGCAAAGTGGATAATGGGGGGTCCTGTCGATGTAATGTATCAATCTCTATTAATGACCTGGATACAAACATGGAAGATACTATAGCCAAATTTGCAGATTACACTAAAATAGGTGGGAAGGCAAGTTGCAATGAGGAAATAAAAAAATTACAAATAGAAAGGATAGGTTAGGTACGTGGGCCAAACTTTGGCAGGTGGAATTTAACATGGATAAGTGTGAGATTATCCATTTTGGTTAGAGGAATAAAAAGGTAACTTATTATCTGAATGGAGAGACACTTTGAAATGGTTTGGCGCAGAGGGATTTGGCTGTCTTCATGCATGAATCACAAAAGGTTAGTATGCAGGTACAGCAGGTAATATGGAAGGCAAATAGAATTTTGGCATTCATTGCTAATGGAATATAAAAGTAAGGAAGTGCTATTGCAGCTGTACAGGGATTTGTGAAGCCACATTTGAAGTATTGCGCACAGTTTTGGTCCCCTTACTTGAGGAAGGACATAAACGTATTGGAGGCGGTTTAGAGAAGGATCAAAATCCCACTTCAGTGGAGGCAGCTGATGATTTATATGACCAGCTGCCTCTGTAAAACATGTATGCGTGAAGTGTGCGCTGCCTTCATAAAAATGCGAAGTGCTGAGTTCAGGGGTGTGACTTGCGATTTCACTATTTTTGCCATGATGGCAAGGCTCTCCATTGTGGTGAAAATCTGAACCAAAAGGAACAAAAAGCCTTGTGTTATCAAGGGAAAAATATAGCCTACATAATCTTCCATAAACAGTAACTACTATAACAAATATATTCGCTTCATCATGCCTTATTTCTATTTTATACTTTACAACCTTTGCTTAGAGAGCTCTGTAGACAGAACTTGTTATATTAGTTCTGGCCATTATCTACTGTCCCCACATGGCAATGATACATCTGTAAGTATATTGGTACAAAATGCAGATATTATGGGGAAATTCCTCAGGACACACTTTGCCTTTAGTTAATTGTAGGACATCTTCCCCCCATTTCTACCCCAAGCTGTAACACTCAGTCCTGTCCTGAAAATTACAGAGTACAAGGACAGAATTTCAGAACACGAACATTATGGTCAGATGGGACCTGAAAGGCTGTACTGTGTGGGGAACAGTCTGTGATCTTCCCTGAATTGGCCAATTAGGAGCCAGAGGATGGACCTGCAGCCCAATTAAGGATGGTGGATGGGCTTTTGAAGCAAGTGGGCCTAAATGAAGCCCTCCAGCACTGAAGAAGCACCAGGCAGCCCATACAGGTAAGTGATGGAGAGGGCACAACAGGGAGAGCAAAGAGTGGCAAACTTTAAATTAAAGAATAGCCCCATTGGCAGCAGGGCCACCATTGTGGAGGGGAAACAACTTCCTCCCCCCCCACCACCCCAACCAACCCCTCTTAATGCAGGGCAGCCCACGGCCACAACTAACATCAGGCAGGATGGGCCTCTAAATATGCCCAAAACTCTGGTCTCCTCATTCTGCTGCCAGGAGGCCGCCTCCAGAGAGTGTCACTGTTCCCCAATGCCTTAATAGGCCTCAAAAGGCCTTTAATGAGTTGAATTGGTTACCCACAGCTGAAGGCAGGTAGCCCTGGCACCTTATCCTGCCTCCAGAAAAATTGTTTGGAATCGGACCGAAACTGGCACATTAGCCAGTGGAGTGAATTTATCATAGAATCATAGAATCCTACAGTGCAGAAGGAGGCCATTTGGCCCATTGGTTCTGCACTGACCACAATCCCATCTAGGCCCTATCCCCATAATCCCATGCATTTACCCTAGCCAATCCCCCTGACACTAAGGTGCAATTTAGCATGGCCAATCCACCTAACCCGCACATCTTTGGACCATGGGGTGAAACCGGATCACCCGGAAAAAACCCACGCAAACGCGGGGAGAATGTGCAAATTCCACACAGTGCCCCAAGCCGGGATCGAACCTGGGTCCCTGGCACTGTGAGGCAGCAGTGCTAACCACTGTGTCACCTTGCCAACCTTTGCTCTCCCTGCCTCTGTGCCTTCCTCCATTGGGGACTAAACTTCAGACCAGTTTTACGCAAAGTTCTAGATGCAAACCCATCTGTTTTTGTTTCTCTTTTTATTGAACTTGTGCACACATTGAAAACTGTAATCACAAAGACTATCAGACTTGCACTTGGAAACATGAGCACCAAACTAGAACTTAAAAGGCTAAATCCTCCAGTGGGCATGAGACAAATGTAGCACAGTGGAGAAGTTCTATCATCACTGTTTACAGAAAAGGTTTAGCAGGATGTTGCCTGGTATGGAGGGTCTTAGCTATGAGGAGATTGGGTAAACTGGGGTTGTTCTCCCTGGAAAGACGGGGGATGAGGGGCGACCTAATAGAGGTGTATAAAAATTATGAAGGGCATAGATAGGGTGAACAGTGGGAAGCTTTTTCCCAGATCGGAGGTGACGAACACAAGGGGTCACGGGTTCAAGGTGAGGGGGGCAAGGTTCAACACAGATGTCAGGGGGATGTATTTTACACAGAGGGTGGTGGGGGCCTGGAATGCACTGCCAAGCAAGGTGATTGAGGCGGACACGCTGGGATCGTTTAAGGCTCATCTAGATAGCTACATGAACAGACTGGGAATAGAGGGATACAAACGAATGGTCTAGTTAGGCACATGAGCGGCACAGGCTTGGAGGGCCGAAGGGCCTGTTCCTGTGCTGTATATTTCTTTGTTCTTTGTTTATTAATCAAGTCATCCTGCAGACAGGAATTGTAATTCAACTTTATTTTGTAACTTCTTTTATTTGATTTATCAACAATTAGTTAATATGGCTACTTATTAATCCATGAATAGATATAAACAAGCAAAACTAAATTGCTTAAAATGTCAGTAAAAATGTACTGTACCAGCCAGTGAATGACAAAGCTTTTTTGGTCCTGAATTTCCTCAGAGTTGGGCCGGCAGCATCTTCATTGCTTTGTCAGCAAGTGGCTGAAACAGTTTGCACATGTAAGTGAGGGAAGCGGAGACAATGCTGAAGAAATCCTGGGCTAAATGCTCTATGTCAGGATTGATTGACGTTTGATCGCCTAGGTTTGGATGGTAAAAATAAATCATGTCTTCTGCTTTTGATCGCAATGCCCACTGAAAAAATACACATGTGGACACTACATAAAAAATAATCTAATTAGTTGAGATATCCTCCACAGTTGGATAGGCTTCTAGTGTTCACAGTCAAGTCTTAGAAATGAATAACAACAAAGAGAGATTGGCTGCCATTGGAAACCATACTCAAGTGAAAGTGTCAAGCTATTCTTTTGGAGAGGAAATTGGACTGAGTTAAGAAAAGTACAGTGTGTCAGCACAATAGGTAACAAGAGAAACAGGGAAATATGTCCAAAGACAAAAACATGGATGTGTATTAATAGGCCGGTTATGACAGGAAAGTGACATTACTTCTGGAGCCCATATTTTATTAATATCAGAGGTTGTTATGCATTTTAAAGAAATATTTTACTCCGTTAGTTTAATTGGGCACAGTGTGAAATGATGCAGTACTTGAAAATGTGTTCTCCAAAAAGTTTTCAGTCTTATCTGTCAACAAGCTCATGAGACATGTTAAGGCAGGAAAGCAGGTTGGAATGTGTCGATGAAGAGGATACTCCAAGTGATACAATGTGCTTGTCTGCAGAATACGAATGGTAAGAGCCTGAGGCAATATAGTTCTGTCTCGTGGGCCCCAAGAAAAGGTTGGCCACCGTGTAGGAAGTAAAACTTGGTGTTGAAAGTATGCACTTCAACCTTTCATTTCATAAGCAATATTTCTGCAGCAGCTTTATCCACCAATGGGTTTGTCATTGCTAATTTTCAAACTACTAGTGGGATTCAATCCATTTAAGGCTTCAGCAGGGGATTCCACAGTGATATAATTCAATTTACATAAAGACACTGCTTTAACACATCAGTGTGAAAGCTGTTCCGTTAACAGCTTGATTTCCTTGTTTTCAATTGGCAGACTGTCAGACTTTTATATATAACACACATTTGAACCATTACCTGCCATTACAAAATTACTTTTCACAGGTATGATGCCAAGGTAATAATGATACTCCAGAGCCATTGCCTTCTTCCCCCAATGGTTTAGTTGCTGACGATGTCATTGAATTCTAACCTGAAGCCAACAATAGATCAAGTCCTTCTTTCCTCCCTGATAGGAAGCCATTACACCTTCAAGCCTTTGAGGCTCCTACTGCTTCCACAAGGTTGTAACTTCCACCTAACCTAAGGGGTGACTCACCAAGCCCAGGGCCAGGAGACATCAGCAGAGGCCATTTAGCAGGCTCCCCGCTGGGCACCACTGCCTCCGCACATCTCCAGTTTCAAGTTTTTTGGAGTCATCAGCTCAACTCTGGAAATTGGCACAGAGCTGATTTCCATATTTAAATCTGCATTTACATATGATTAGCAGGCCCGGGACTGAAGTCTCCAGGCTCGCTAGCGTCTGCCCCCTGCGCCCCCCCCCCCCCCTCCCCCACCAGGACTGGTTCTCTCCAGTGGGGTTTATTCCTGCTCCCCACGAACAGGGAACAGGCAGTTGATCCCGCTGGAGTGAAGGCCCCACAGGAGGTCAGGGGTAAGGCGGGGTGCCCTTGGGCATTTCCATGCTGGCAGAGCCAGCCTGGCCCCCTGGCATGGCCCAAGGGGCAAACTGACAATGCCCAGGGGGAACATTGGCACTGCGTACAGAGCATCGGGCAGTGCCAAGGTGGTGGGATCAGAGGAGTGGGGCCTATATTTGGGAATCGAACCTGGGTCCTTGGCGCTGTGAGGCAGCAGTGCTAACCACTGTGCCACCGTGTCGCCCCAAAGTCAGGTTCGCTGAGCTGGCAGATCCCCCGACTCTGTGAGCCCAACTTGGGGACGAAAATCTGCTCGAGAAAATTGTAGCATCTATCATTAAGGACAGGACAACTTAACAGCTTGAAAATTTTAAAAACAGACGAGCGAAAGCCAGCATGGATTTGTGAAATGTAGGTCATGGGACCAACCTGAATTTTTTGAAAAGTTAACTAAACATAGGCAAAGTTTCTCATAAGATGCTGTGAGCTAAAGCTGAAGCCCATGGGATTGCCAACCTTGCTCGGAAATCAGCCAAGCAGCAAGAGACAAAGTAGGGATAATGGGCAGGTACTCGAATTGACAGGTACTTGACGAGTGGTGTTTCATATCGATCTGCAACAGCGGCTCAACTATCCTGTATTTATTAACAATTTAGATGATGCAATAGAAAACCACATCTCCAAATTTGTCACTGTTACAAGATAGATGGCATTGTAAGCATTGTAAACATGTGAGTGCTACATTAGAAAGGGATGCCGATTGATTAAATAAATGGACAAAAATATGGCAAAATGGGTTTCAGTTTCAGATTATATCAGGCCATACATTTTGGATCTAAAAAGGATAGAACAGGGCACTTTCTAAATGGTGAAAAGCTAGAAACAGTAGAAGTCCAGGTACACAGATCATTATGATGTCCAAACATCTAGATCAATTGTTAATTTTAAATCTGAGATTGATAGATTGCTGTTAAAGTATAAAGGAATGTGGGACAAAGGGATATAGGGCAGCACAGTGGTACAGTGGTTAATATTGCTGCTTCACAGCGCCAGGGACCCGGGTTCGTTTCCCGACTTGGGTCACTGTCTATGAGGAGTTTGCACGTTTTTCCCGTGTCTGTGTGGGTTTCCTTCGGGTGCTCTAGTTTTCTCCCACAGCCTGAAAGATGTGCTAGTTAGGGGCATTGGCCATGATAAATTCTCCCTTAGTATACCCGAACAGGCGCCGGAATGTGGCGGCTAAGGGATTTTCACAATAACTTCATTGCAGTGTTAATATAAGCCGACTTGGGATACTAATAAATAAAATTTATGTGGAGTTAGACTCAAAGGCTTAAGTGATCTATTTTTATGTTCCTATATTGGTTCAAAGCTTATGTGTCGACTCTGTTGAGTTTAATCAATTTGTCATCTATAAAAGGGAATTGAAATGTCACCATGTTACACATGAAGTGGGGGGAAGGGGGGAGGGGGGATGTTGAATGCCAGCTCTGATCACTGGACAGGTGGATGCCAGCTCTGATTGTGGGGGGGAGGGACTGGTGCAGCCCCTGAAACTGCCATGGTGGGGTCAGCAGGGAGGCTAATTTTTGCTTTGATCGGGGCCCCGATCTCAGTGCAGCCAGGCTTTTCTGGCATGTGTAGGCCTCGCCACTCAATATGATGGCATGAAACATATCCAGCTGCTTCTATTGACAGAGGATCAGAAGATCTGGAGAGATAACCAGCTTGTCCCGCTTGAGACAAACACACCAGTTTTCATTTGGACTCTGACATTTCACCAAATTCTGGGAAGATCAGCCCTTTTGTTTTGCTGAACTCCCGAAAATATTTAGTATAAAGAATAGATGAAAAGAGATAATCCCCAATCTAAAATATTACCATTCATCCAAAGAATTTGTTATTTCAACACAAATAAAGAAAGAACATGGCTAACACTGCAACCTAACTCAAGATTGTCACTTTGCAGGTACCTTATCAAACATTGTTTCCTAATCTAAGTGAGGTACCGTGCTCTCATTCAAGGTTATTGTGACTTCCCAACCAATACTGCTATTTTATCATACATTTTAATGGGACGATTTTGTCATTGTATTGTTTCTGAGATAGGTGTCCCCGTATGGTGAGCATGGATTATCTGTCAATATAGCATCAGGTCATAGTATAAATGAGATAGATAATGAATGTTTTATGTGATTCATCTGATCTTGTTTCTTTGTGCTTGAAGCCTGCTTGTCAGGATTTTCATTAATTTGATTATGATTGCCATTGTCCAAGATAAAAATATTATTTTTTGGGGGGGATTGTAAGTGGGTCAAAGAATACAACTATCACGTTGTTCTACTATGTGATATATGACACCAGGAAACCACATTATAGGCTGTGAAATCTGCATCAGTAGTCAATTGCATGGTTTATCAAGGTCAGTTATAGGGGAAACCAAATATTGGACTATTTCCATTGTTGAAGACTCCACCATGTTTACTAAAACATTCTAAACCATTCCATCGTATTAAAAGAGGTGAGTGGTTTAAACAAAAGTATTTCTTCTATGCATTGCTTCTCCAATAAATGTCTCTTTTTCATTGATGGAGTGATGACCAGAATATTTGCAGGGTATAAGTTTAGCTTTGGTCAGGCTTCCAAATAATATGCTTTTTCCATGAGGCAACATTTAAAGTATTTATATTAAAAATGTGTCACCATTCTCAGAGTTCAAGAATATGTAAAAATCCTGTGAGATGAAAAACTAAACGATTTTTTAAAATATTAGGAACTTTTGATGTAATAAAACTTGAGACTTTGGTTAGAATTTCCATTTTAAATGCATATATGTTTATAACTCACTGAGGTTGTGTCAGTCAATATAATATGGCCCATAACATTTAAAGCACAATTTGAATATTAATGTCCAGACATGATGTGGAGATGCCAGTGTTGGACTGGGGTGGACAAGATGAGAGGTCACACAATACCAGGTTATAATCCAACAGGTTTATTTGAAATCACAAGCTTTCGAAGTGCTGCTCCTTCGTCACTTCACCTGACAAAGTAGCAATGCTACCCAATGCTTTCAAGTTCCGTAATCACAAATTTTGAAATTGTCCCCTGTATACCAAGGTCCAGATCATCATTATGTAGTGTTGAAATATTGACCCCTGGACAATTCTACTACAAACCTCCTTCCACTCTGAAAAACATCCATTAACCACTTTTCAGCCCAAGCTTGAATGTTGTCCAGCTCTTGGTTCATATGGGGTATATTTTTCAGCTTCGGTATGGATTCAAAACTGGTGGTTGCTGATCCCCATTCCATTTGTGGTACACTGAACTTGCTTGTCCTGACTTCCCACTCTGTCTCAGCTCTTCTCCCACTGAAACCATCATTTATGCCTCTTTCAAGTCACCCCCCTGTCTTCTACCTTCTGTAAACTTGAGATCATCCGAAACTCTGCTGTCTGCCTGTTGTCTTGCAGCAAGGGGCGACACAGTGGCACAGTGGTTAGCACTGCTGCCCCACAGTGCCAGGGACCCGGGTTCGATTCTCGGTTTGTGTCACTGTCTGTGTGGAGTTGCACGCTCTCCCTGTGTCTGACTGGGTTTCCACTGGGTGAAATAAAGAACAAAGAGCAAAGAAAATTAAAGTGCAAGCCTGCATCGACCATGCTACCTGACTGAACTAAAACCCCCTACTCTTCCAGGGACCATATTCCCATCCTATTCATGTATTTGTCAAGACAAAAGTCACTACCGTATCTGCTTCCACTATCTCCCCCGGCAACGAATTCCAGGCACCCACCACTCTCTGTATAAAACATCTGCCTCGTACATCTCCTTTAAACCTTGTCCCTCGCAACTTAAACCTCAGCCCACTAGTAATTGATTCTTTCACCCTGGGAAAAAGCTTCTTATTATCCACTCTGTCCATGCCCCTCATAATCTTGTAGACTTCTATCAGGTCGCCCCTCAACCTCTGCTGTTGCAGTGAGAACAAACCAAGTTTCTCCAACCCCTCCTCATAGCTAATGCCCTCCATACCTGGAAAAATCTTTTCTGTACCCTCTCCAACGCCTCCACATCCTTCTGGTAGTGTGGCGACCAGAATTGAACACTATATTCCAAGTGCGGCCTATCTAAGGTTCTATAAAACTGCAACATGACTGCCAATTTTTAAACTCAATGCCCCGGCTGATGAAGGTAAGCATGCCGTATGCCTTCTTGACTACCTTCTCCATCTGCATTGCCACTTTCAGTGACCTGTGTACCTGTACACCCAGATCACTTTGCCTATCAATACTCTTAAGGGTTCTGCCATTTACTGTATATTTCCTATCTTTATTAGACATTCCAAAATGCATTACCTCACATTTGTCCGGATTAAACTCCATCTGCCATCTCACTGCCCAAGTCCCCAACCGATCTATATCCTGCCTTATCCTCTGATGGTCCTTATCGCTATCCACAAATCCACCAACCTTTGTGTCGTCCGCAAACTTACTGATCAACCCAGTTACATTTTCCTTCAAGTCATTTTTTATATATTTCAAATAGCAAAGGTCCCAGCAATGATCCCTGATGAACGACACTTGTCACAGCCCTCCATTCAGAAATGCACCCTTCCACTGCTACTCTCTGTCTTCTTTGACGGGGCCAGTTTTGTATCCACCTTGCCAGCTCACCTCTGATCCCATGTGACTTCACCTTCTGCACTAGTCTACAATGAGGGACCTTGTCAAAGGCCTTACTGGAGTCCACGTAGACAACATCCATTGCCCGACCCTCATCCATCATCTTTGTCACTTCCTTGAAAAACTCGTTCAAGTTAGTGAGACACGACCTCCCTTTCACAAAACCATGTTGCCTCACACTCATTCGTCCAGTTATTGCCAAGTGGGAATAAATCCTGTCTCGAAGAATCCTTGCCAATAATTTCCCTACCACTGATGGAAGGTCACCGGCCTGTAATTACCCAGATTATGCTTGCTACCTTTCTTAAACAAAGGAACAACATTGGCTATTCTCCAATTCTCTGGGACCTCCCCTGTAAGAGTTTTGACAACACCAGGTTAAAGTCCAACAGGTTTATTTGGTAGCAAATGCCATTAGCTTTCGGAGCGCTACTCCTTCGTCAGGTGGAGTGGATATCTGCTCACAAACAAGGCACAGTAAGAAGTTTAACAACACCAGGTTAAAGTCCAACAGGTTTATTTGGTAGCAAAAGCCACACAAGCTTTCGAGGCTCTAAGCCCCTTCTTCAGGTGAGTGGGAATTCTGTTCACAAACAGAATTTATAAAGACACAGACTCAATTTACATGAATAATGGTTGGAATGCGAATACTTACAACTAATCCAGTCTTTAAGAAACAAAACAATGGGAGTGGAGAGAGCATCAAGACAGCGCAGAGTCGCTGAGCAGAAACTGATAGCCAAGTTCCGCACACACAAGGACGGCCTCAACCGGGATATTGGGTTCATGTCACAATATTTGTAACTCCCACAGTTGCGTGGACCTGCAGAGTTTCACTGGCTGTCTTGTCTGGAGACAATACACATCTTTTTAGCCTGTCTTGATGCTCTCTCCACTCCCATTGTTTTGTTTCTTAAAGACTGGATTAGTTGTAAGTATTCGCATTCCAACCATTATTCATGTAAATTGAGTCTGTGTCTTTATAAATTCTGTTTGTGAACAGAATTCCCACTCACCTGAAGAAGGGGCTTAGAGCCTCGAAAGCTTGTGTGGCTTTTGCTACCAAATAAACCTGTTGGACTTTAACCTGGTGTTGTTAAACTTCTTACTGTGTTTACCCCAGTCCAACGCCGGCATCTCCACATCACAAACAAGGCACACAGAGACACAAACTCAAGTTACAGAATACTGATTAGAATGCAAATCTTTACAGCTAATCAAGTCTTAAAGATACAGACAATGTGAGTGGAAAGAGCATTAGGCACAGGTTAAAGAAATGTGTATTGTCTCCAGACAGGACAGCCAGTGAGATTCTGCAAGTCCAGACAAATTGTGGGGGTTACGGATAGTGTGACATGAACCCAAGATCCCGGTTTAGGCTGTCCTCATGTGTGCAGAACTTGGCTATCAGTTTCTGCTCAGCGACTCTGCGCTGTCGTGTGTCGTGAAGACCGCCTTGGCGAACACTTACCCGAAGATCAGAGGCCGAATGCCCGTGACCGCTGAAGTGCTCCCCCACAGGAAGAGAACAGTCTTGCCTGGTGATTGTCGAGCCGTGTTCATTAATCCGTTGTTGTAGCGTCTGCATAGTTTCCCCAATGTACCATGCCTCGGGACATCCTTTCCTGCAACGTTTCAGGTAGACAACGTTGGCCGAGTTGCAAGAGTAGGTACCTGTACCTGGTAGATGGTGTTCTCACGTGAGATGATGGCATCTGTGTCGATGATCCGGCACGTCTTGCAGAGGTTGCTGTGGCAGGGTTGTGTGGTGTCGTGGTCACTGTTCTCCTGAAGGCTGGGTAGTTTGCTGCAATGTTCTGTTTGAGATTGTGCGGTTGTTTGAAGGCAAGAAGTGGGGGTGTGGGGATGGCCTTGGTGAGATGCCAAGACCATCTCGCCAAGGCCATCCCCACACCCCCACTTCTTGCCTTCAAACAACCGCATAACCTCAAACAGACCATTGTCCGCAGCACTACCCAGCCTTCAGGAGAACAGTGACCACGACACCACGCAACCCTGCCACAGCAACCACTGCAAGACGTGCCGGATCATCGACATGGATGCCATCATCTCACGTGAGAACACCATCTACCAGGTACACGGTACCTACTCTTACAACTCGGCCAACGTTGTCTACCTGATATGCTGCAGGAAACGATGTCCCGAGGCATAGTACATTGGGGAAACCATGGAGACGCTACGACAACGGATGAATGAACACCGCTCGACAATCACCAGGCAAGACTGTTCTCTTCCTGTGGGGGAGCCCTTCAGTGGTCACGGGCATTCGGCCTCTGATCTTCGGGTAAGCATTCTCCAAGACGGCCTTTATGACACACGACAGCGCAGAGTCGCTGAGCAGAAACTGATAGCCAAGTTCCGCACACATGAGGACAGCCTAAATCAGGATCTTGGGTTCATGTCACACTATCCGTAACCCCCACAGCTTGTCTGGACTTGCAGAATCTCACTGGCTGTCCTGTCTGGAGACAATATACATTTTTTTAACCTGTGCCTAATGCTCTCTCCACTCACATTGTCTGTATCTTTAAGACTTGATTAGCTGTAAAGATTTGCATTCTAATCAGTATTCTGTAACTTGAGTTTGTGTCTCTGTATGCCTTATTTGTGAGCAGATTTCCACTCCATCTGAGGAAGGAGCAACGCTCCGAAAGCTAGTGGCATTTGCTACCAAATAAACCTGTTGGACTTTAACCTGGTGTTGTTAAAACTCTTACTGTGTTTACCCCAGTCCAATGCCGGCATCTCCACATCATGACCTCCCCTGTAGCCAGTGAGGATACAAAGATTTTGCTCAAGACTCCAGCAATTTCCTCTCTTGCCTTTCTCAGGTGCTCCGGTTTCTTCCCACGGTCCAAAGATGTGCGGGTTAGGTGGATTGGCCATATTAAATTGTCCCTTAATGTCAGGGGGACTAGCTAGGGTAAATGCATGGGGTCATGGGGATAGAGTCTTGGTGGAATTGTGGTCGGTGCAGACTCGATGGGCCGAATGGCCTCCTTCTGCACAGTAAGATTCCATAAGTTATATATACCTGTAACCACCGTGTTTGCTGACCTGCATTGGTTCCCAGTAACACTAGGATCTTGGTTCTCTTGTTTTCAAACCCCTCCATGACCTCACCTTCCCTATTGTTGGGGAGATGATGGAGTCGTGGTCATATCACTGGAATAGTAATGCAGAAGCCCAGGCTAATACTCAGAAGGTTCAAATTCCAGCTGGTGGAATTTAAATTCAATTAATAAATCTGGAATTAAAAACCATTCCCAGTAACCAATATCATGAAACTATCATTGATTGTCTTAAAAAAAATCTGACTCATTAATGTCCTTTAGGAAAGGAAATCTGCTGTCCTAACATGGTCTGGCCTACACATGACTCAAAATCCACAACAATGTGATTGATCCTTAAATGCACTCTGAACTAGCCTAACAAACCAGTCAGCTCAAGGGAAAGTAGGGATAGGCAGAAAATGTTGTACTTTCCAGCAATGCCCACATCCTAATAAAGCATAAATTTCTTCTCGAGTCCTACAAGCCTCTGCGCCTCTGATTCTGGCTTCTTGAACATCCAAAATTTTAATCACTGTACGATTGATTGATGGTCATTTCTTCAGTTGCCTAGTTCCTAAGCTGTGGAAATCCTTCCTGAAACCTCTCTTCCTCTCTTTCCTCCTCAAAGCACATCTCTTTGACCAGGCTTTTGGCCATCTGCTCTGGGTAAGATGCTCTTCCGGAGAGTCAGAATAGACTCGATGGGTCAAATGGCCGGCTTCTGCACTGCAGGGATCCTATGGTGTGTAAAATCCGTTGAATAATGTCCCTGTGAAGTACCATGGGACATTTTACATTACATCTCTGGACCCCTGCACTGTTACTAAATCATGAGGCTTATCCAACATCCAGTACTGGATGAGTAAAATCGCCTCCAATTAAATATTGGGAAGACCAAAGCCATCATTTAAGTCCCCACTAACAATCCCATTGTTTAGCTACTGTCTCTATCTGTTTCCCTGGCAATATTCAGAGATTCAACCAGTCTGTTCACAAACATGGCGTCATATTTGACCCTGAGAAAAGCTTCCAACCTTATATTCATGTCATTATAGAATCATACAGCGCAGAAGAAGCCCTTCAGCCCATCGAGTCCGCACTGACACATTAGAAACACCTGAACTCCCATCTAATCCCACCTAACCCCATCTGCCAGCACTTGGTCCATAGCCCTGAATGTTATGATGTGCCAAGTTCTCATCCAGGTACTATTTAAAGGATGTGAAGCAAACCACCTCTACCACCTTCCCAGGCAGCACATTCCAGACTGTCACCACCCTCTGGGTAAAAAAGTTTTTCCTCACATCCCCCACAGGGAAAATCAAACTCGTACTGTAT
This sequence comes from Mustelus asterias, assembly GCF_964213995.1. NCBI lineage: Eukaryota > Metazoa > Chordata > Chondrichthyes > Carcharhiniformes > Triakidae > Mustelus > Mustelus asterias. The sequence continues at coordinate 135,770,877 of NC_135801.1, read as the reverse complement.
GGGAAGTAGGAGCTTTCGTAAATGCAAAGAATTTTTTAGTCAGTCGCTAAATTGGAATGGATTGCTTTATTGTGTTAACTATTTTTGAATGTGCATTAGTTTCTCTTCTGCTCTTTTTTGGCTTAGATGCCTATTAAACAAAGCAAATATTACAGTCAAACTCAATTTTGATTTACATAACTGAGGTTTGTAAACAGGGTTATTTTGGTGTGACAACAGCAACAACTTATATTATATAGGACCCTAAATCTAATAAATGTCCCAAAATGCTTCAAGTCAGGTGATCAAAAGCTTGTCCAAAGTGGTAGGAGGATCCTTGATTTTAATCATTCCATCACTGGTGCTTGTGCTTTTAGTTACCTCAATCCTAAACTCTGGAATATCCTTCCTACATCAATCTATACCTTTCTTCGTCAATCTATCTCTTCTTTCTTCCTTCAAGACACTTCCTAAAACCTGCCTCATAGAATACTCTCCGTTCACCTGAAGGAATGCAGCCGCAACAACATTCAAGAAGATTGATACTATCCTGGAGAAAGCAGCCCGCTTGATTGGCACCCCACCCACCACTTTCAACATTTATTCCCTCCACCACTGACGCATAATGGCAGCAGTGTTTGCCATCTACAAGATGCATGACAGTAACTCATGCTTACCTTCAGCGATTGGTGCACAAGGACACCCAGTCCCGCTGCACACTTCCCTCTCCCAATTTACAGCCATTCAGGTAGTAATCTGTTTTCTTGTTTTTGCTCCCAAAGTGAATAACCTCACACTTATCCAAATTTTACTGCATCTGTCATTGATTAGCCCACTCACCCAACCTGTCCAGATTATTCTGAAGGATCTCTGCATCCACGTCACAGTTCACCCTCTCACGCAACTTGGTATCACCTGCAAACTTTGAGATGTTACATTTTGTTCCCTCATCCAAATCATTAATATATATTGTGACTAGCTGGGGTCCCAGCACCTGTGGCACGCCATTAGTTACTGCCTGCCAATTTGAAAAGCACCCATTAATTCCTACTCTTTGTTTCCTCTCTGCCAACCAGTTTTCTATCCATCTCAATACACTTCCTCCAATCCCATGCACTTTAATCTTGCACGATAATCTCTTGTGCATGACTTTGTCAAACGCTTTCTGAAAGTCCAAATATACCACATCTACAGATTCCCCCTTGTCAACTCTACTAGTTACATCTTCAAAGAATTACAACAGATTTGTCAGGCATGATTTCCCCTTCATAAATCCATACTGATTCTGTCTGATCCTGCCACTGCTTTCTAAATGCTCTGCTATAAAGTCCTTGATAATGGATTTGAGAATTTTCCCCACTACCGATTTTAAGCTTACTGGTCTATAATTCCCTGTTTTCTCTCGACCTCCCTTTTTGAATATTGGAGTGACATTTGCTACCCTCCAATCTGCAGGGACTGTTCCAGAGTCTATAGAATCCTGGAAGATGACCACCAATGCATCCACTATTTCTAGAACCACTTCCTTAAGTACTCTGGGATGTAGATTATCAAGCCCTGGGGATTTATCCACCTTCAATCCCATCAACTTTCCCAGCACCATTTCTCTACTAATATTGATCTCCCTCAGTTCTTCCCTCTCACTAAATCTTTTACACAGATACTAACTTCACACCATTTAGAAAAAAAAATCTCTGATTAAAACCTACATGTATGGGGGAAAAAAAACAGAATCATGTCAGTCTTTTATTACAGCTTTGGTTTCCAGTCAGAGATGTGAGACTTTTCAGGTTAAATGATTGAAAACCCATAACAGTGACTAGAGAATTTAATAAAGATAAATAAATAAACCCACATTTCTTTCTACCAGTAAAAATCATCCAAATATTTGTATATTTTTTAAAATCACATATAATTTGTGGTGCACATTGGGGTACAACCTATTGATTTGTTTACAGCAGAACATTAAATTTGTTGTCTCCTTTTACAAACAAATTTATTTTTGTCAATTTTATGATTTTAAACTGAAGCAACCAACAAAATCTCTGGGTTTTGGCTCAGTTTCTTTCATATTAAAGTGGTTCAATTTTTTAAAAAATGATGACTGGTTAATTGCCAGTGTTCTGAAGATGGGAAGACGTACAGTTTATTTAAAAAGGGGATATGCAACATGAACTCATTGAAATTATGATCAGGGATCAATTTGTTCTAAAGATATTCCACGTTTCTGATTTATCTTAAACATGAATCGCCTGTTAAGTCTCTTTTTGAGAAAAACAAAGACGCTTATCTGTAAGTTGAAAAACAAACATTCTGTAATGATACTTCATCAATTCTACTCATACCATTACATGCTGTATTTGCTCAAGTTTTTTTACAGAGTTTAGTGGAATATTAGATGCGCTTTCATGTCTTGTGTGACCTTGTTGCTCAAGTAGATGAGTACTTGATTCCCTATTAGACGATGACAAGCTTTGAGTCCCAGGGCTGCTAGAAATTTGATCTGGCATCCTCTCTTGGATGAGTGTCATTGGCTCCACATTGTGCTTCATGATGCAGTGGCATGTGGAAATTAAATATTCCAGCCTGAGCAGGCAGAAAACCATTATCTATCTCACTTGCTTGAATGACACCACCTGCCGTCCAATTGTAATTCATTGTTTGGCAGTGGTCATGAGAAACCAGAAGCCTTTCTACAGTGAGACACAGGGCAATTTTCAACTTTGCCCTCTGACCACTATCCTACTGGAGCAGATTGACTATCCCCTGTAGAACATGCCTGCCTTTTGTCCCAGTGAATTTGATGAACAAGCATTGACTGGCTTCTATAGAGGGTGGGTGATTCACTCCAATCAGGTTACAATCCTGGTTGAAAAGTTGATAATTACCCCACAATATGAAATGTAGAAAAAGATTTGATAAAGTGACCCTTACGCATGCATCTGGATTGAGTGTAGACTTTTGAAATCTCTTAGTGTCAAGAATCTGAATGTGGAGTCAATAGAGTTCCACATATTAGCTGAATTCTTCAGTCTCGCATGCACCACTACCAGTGAGGATGGAGAATTTGGTGCTCAGTCAAACCTCCATTCACTGCAGCGGGTCTGGAGAATCCCAGCTGCGGGCGAGGTCAGAGAATTATCTGTCAAAGTGAAGCAAAATTTGAATAATCTGTTTCTTTTTACCTAAATATCAAACTGTCTTGAATTGAGCAATCAACAAGATTAATTCCCTTGAATAAAATAGTAGTATTGTTCCTTTAAAATGAGAAACAAAATGATTTGTTCAAATGTAAATTTCTTGTTAGCCAATGCTAATTTATAAAGTTTTCATATTGTGAGGATATTTGCCATTGTATTTATGATATATGTAAGGTACGTGTATAAAACATTGTTGTGAATTTTGTAGAATTCCTGAATCGTCCTATGGGGTTAAAACTGGGATTCTGACAATTGGGGTTTCATCAAAATGACAGATTGAGTAATCTGATACGAGAGGCGCTGTGCAAAGTTTGTGAAATGTAGGAAGCTGAAACTCCCCATTCAGAAATAGAACTTTGCTCTGACATGCACAAAGACTCGATTTCAACCTGAAGCTGCTTTCGCAAAGGATAATTTACCCATCACAGACTTTTACATTTCATGTGTGGGTATATCTTATCCTATTCTCTAAATGAATAGCGACCATTTTAAAGGGCGTTTGTTAACGTAGCTTTTTACAATTCAGATTACTGAAAGTGAGGCCATTGTTAATTCCTCAATTCCACACAGCAGAGCACAAATATCGAATAAAGGGCACAGTGCAAAGCATTGTTAAACTGATGACGTTGCTGGGAAATCCAAAGTTGTAACAGATACATGAAAGCATTTCATCCACCAAAACATTATATTGGAATAAACGTCACACCCATTCATCAGAATATTATCATTTGATTTGTTGCACTGGAAACATCAAATATCAATTATTTTTTATTGGTAAACTTTTCACCTGTGCAGGAACCTCACTTGAAATGACAATGAGCAATAGCAAAAATGTAACATGTACATATTGTGAAAAACGTTGGAGGCTAGAGGATGAATTACAGGTAGCTATAAATTGTAGGCCTGTCTCGGCCTATACATGTGTGAAAAGTGTAGTACACTGTTTGATGTAAGCCTAATTATGGGGCTAATTTGGTATAACATCTTGCAGCTTAACATGTCTAAGCCTAAATTCAACTACAAAGTCACTGTATTGAGTGTTGTTAGATGAATTTCTTTGAATTGAACATCCGCACCAAATGTTCTTTGAACATATTCATTCAGAAGGTGGTGAATATTTAAAATAGAAAGTGCCAATCTGGGAAGCAGAGAAGTAGAGCTGGTTGCATCATAGGATTTACTGTGCTCTATAGGTTGAGAACTGGCACAGACAATACCAACACTAGCAGAAGGATATCATTATAGAGTGATGATTTATATATCGGCAGCTTCCATTATATCAAGAGTGGAAGATGTTGACTGGAAGCATAGAAAAATTCAAGACTTTTAAATATGATTACATAATTTTCTCTTGAAATCACTAATACATTAAAGGGAATGGGTCAAAGAGCAACATGAACCCTCAGAACCTCATCCAAGTAGTCTTGCTGCCTCAATGAATTTAAATAATTGATTGCTGTTATACACTTCAAGTGAGCAATTTGATACCCTACTCCAGGAGTTGCATGTTGCTTTTCTCTGAACTTGATTAGATCTGGAGTTTGAATTTAAAATTCAATTATAACATCACTAGAAAGTGCAAACTTCCTTGTCACGTTATTAAAGCTGCAACGTGAAGGCAACTTCAGTGAGATATCACAATGTCTTACAAAAGTGCTTTCTTCTAACAATTTCTATTTATAGAGGTAAAGAAACAGTGTCGCTGTTGACCTTGAAGAAAGTTACCCACAAAAATATAGTGATCTAGGTGTTAATCTGAATCCACCACCAAATCAAGGGGATCTCCAAACATCCAGTAACAGTGAAGTCATCAAGTAGGGTAAACAGTCAATCAAATTCTTGTGGAGACTAATTCCCATCTTCACTTTGAGGATACCTTCCATTGTGTTGTGTGGCACTGCCATTGTGTTAAATAGGATAGATTTTGAACAGATCTGGCAACTCAAGGCTGAGCAAGCATGAGACGCTGTGGGCCATCACCAGCAGCAGAACTGCAATTAACCACAATCTGTAACATCATAGCCCAGCATATCCCCACTTTACCATTACGACCAACCCAGGGAATCACCCCTGGTTCAATGAAGAGCGCAGGAGGGCATCATTTATTTATTTATTTATTCAGTGTCACAAGTAGGCTTACATTAACAATGCAATGAAGTTACTGTGAAATTCCCTGAGTTGCCACACTCCTGCGGATGTTCGGGTACACTGTGGGAGAATTTAGCATGGCCAATGCACAATCCAAAAGCACGTCTTTCGGACTGTGGGAGGAAACTGGAGAACGCGGAGGAAACCAACGCAGACACGGAGAGAATGTGCAGACTCTGCACAGACAGTGACCTAGGCCAGGAATCAAACCTGGGCAACTGGTGCTGTGAGGCAGCAGTGCTAATCACTGATCAATAAGACAATAATCTCTCCCTCAATGTCAACAAAACAAAGGAGATTGTTATCGGCCTCAGGAAGCGTAAAGGAGAACATGCCCCTGTCTACATTAATGGGTCACGGGTATTCGGCCTCTGATATTCGGGTAAGTGTTCTCCAAGGCGGCCTTCACGACACACGACGGCGCAGAGTCGCTGAGCAGAAACTGATAGCCAAGTTCCGCACACATGAGGACAGCCTCAACCGGGATATTGGGTTCATGTCACACTATTTGTAATCCCCAAAGCTTGCCTGGACCTGCAGAGTCTCACTGGCTGTCCTGTCTGGAGACAATACGCATCTCTTTAGCCTGTCTTGATGCTCTCTCCACTCACATTGTTTGTATCTTAAAGACTTGATTAGCTGTAAGTATTTGCATTCCAACCATTATTCATGTAAATCGAGTTTGTGTTTTTATATGTCCTGTTTGTGAACAGAATTCCCACTCACCTGAAGAAGGGGCTTGGGGCTCTGAAAGCTTGTGTGGTTTTTGCTACCAAATAAACCTGTTGGACTTTAACCTGGTGTTGTTAAACTTACTACATTAATGGGGACAAAGTAGAAAGCTTTTAGGTGTCCAGATCACCAACAACCTGTTCTGATCCCCCCATGCCAACACTATTGTTAAGAAAGCCCACCAATGTCTCTCCTTTCTCAGAAGATTAAGGAAATTTGGCATGTCAGCTATGACTCTCACCAACTATTACAGATGCACCATAGAAAGCATTCTTTCTGGTTGTATCACAGCTTGGTATGGATCCTGCTCTGCCCAAGACCGCAAGAAACTACAAAAGGTCGTGAATGTAGCCCAATCCATCACACAGACCAGCCTCCCATCCATTGACTCTGTCTACACTTTGCGCTGCCTCAGCAAAGCAGCCAGCATAATTAAGGACCCCACACACCCCGCACATTCTCTCTTCCACCTTCTTCCGTCGGGAAAAGAATACAAAAGTCGGAGGTCATGTACCAACCGACTCAAGAACAGTTTCTTCCCTGCTGCCATGGCTTTTGAATGGACCTACCTTGCATTATGTTAATCTTCCTCTACACCCTAGCTATGACTGTAACACTACATTCTGTTACAGGGACTGGGAACGTCCGACATGTGGAGTTTTTTCAAGGAGCAGCTACTGCGAGTCTGTGATAGGTATGTCCCTGTCAGGCAAGGAGGAATTGGTAGGGCTAGGGAACCGTGGTGCACCAAAAAAGTTTCTTTGTTGGTTAAAAAGAAAAAGGAGGCTTATGTTCGGATGAGACGTGAGCACTCGGGTAGTGCACTAGAAAGCTTTAGATTGGCTAAGAGGGAGTTGAAGAGCGAGCTTAGAAGGGCTAAAAGGGGACATGAGAAGACTTTGGCGGATAGGGTTAAAGAGAATCCTAAGGCGTTCTATAGGTATGTCAAGAACAGAAGGTTGGTTAGGGCAAGTTTAGGGCCAGTTATAGATGGCAGAGGGAAGTTATGTGTGGAACCGGAGGAGATTGGTGAAGCATTGAACCAATATTTCTCTTCGGTGTTCACGCAAGGGGACATGAATATAGCTGAGGAGGACACTGGGTTGCAAGGGAGTAGAATAGACAGTATTACAGTTGATAAGGAGGATGTGCAGGATATTCTGGAGGGTCTGAAAATAGATAAATCCCCTGGTCCGGATGGGATTTATCCAAGGATTCTCTGGGAGGCAAGAGAAGTGATTGCAGAGCCTCTGGCTCTGATCTTCAGGTCGTCGTTGGCCTCTGGTATAGTACCAGAAGATTGGAGGTTAGCGAATGTTGTCCCATTGTTTAAGAAGGGGAACAGAGACTTCCCCGGGAATTATAGACCGGTGAGTCTCACTTCTGTTGTCGGCAAGATGTTGGAAAAAATTATAAGGGATAGGATTTATAGTTATTTGGAGAGTAATGAATTGATAGGTGATAGTCAGCATGGTTTTGTGGCAGGTAGGTCGTGCCTTACTAACCTTATTGAGTTTTTTGAGAAAGTGACCAAGGAGGTGGATGGGGGCAAGGCAGTGGACGTGGTATATATGGATTTTAGTAAGGCGTTTGATAAGGTTCATCATGGTAGGCTTCTGCAGAAAATGCAGATGTATGGGATTGGGGATGATCTAGGAAATTGGATCAGGAATTGGCTAGCGGATAGGAAACAGAGGGTGGTGGTTGATAGTAAATATTCATCATGGAGTGCGGTTACAAGTGGTGTACCTCAGGGATCTGTTTTGGGGCCACTGCTGTTTGTAATATTTATTAATGATCTGGATGAGGGTATAGTTGGGTGGATTAGCAAATTTGCTGATGACACCAAAGTCGGTGGTGTGGTAGACAGTGAGGAAGGGTGTCGTAGTTTGCAGGAAGACTTAGACAGGTTGCAAAGTTGGGCCGAGAGGTGGCGGATGGAGTTTAATGCGGAGAAGTGTGAGGTAATTCACTTTGGTAGGAATAACAGATGTGTTGAGTATAGGGCTAACGGGAGGACTTTGAATAGTGTGGAGGAGCAGAGGGATCTAGGTGTATGTGTGCATAGATCCCTGAAAGTTGGGAATCAAGTAGATAAGGTTGTTAAGAAGGCATATGGTGTCTTGGCGTTTATTGGTAGGGGGATTGAATTTAGGAGTCGTAGCGTTATGTTGCAACTGTACACAACTCTGGTGCGGCCGCACTTGGAGTACTGTGTGCAGTTCTGGTCCCCACATTACAGGAAGGATGTGGAGGCTTTGGAGAGGGTGCAGAGGAGGTTTACCAGGATGTTGCCTGGTATGGAGGGGAGATCCTATGAGGAGAGGCTGAGGGATTTGGGATTGTTTTCGCTGGAAAGGCGGCGGCTAAGAGGGGATCTTATTGAAACATATAAGATGATTAGAGGTTTAGATAGGGTGGATAGTGATAGCCTTTTTCCTCTGATGGAGAAATCCAGCACGAGGGGGCATGGCTTTAAATTGAGGGGGGGTAGTTATAGAACCGATGTCAGGGGTAGGTTCTTTACCCAGAGGGTGGTGAGGGATTGGAATGCCCTGCCAGCATCAGTAGTAAATGCGCCTAGTTTGGGGGCGTTTAAGAGATCCGTAGATAGGTTCATGGACGAAAAGAAATTGGTTTAGGTTGGAGGGTCACAGTTTTTTTTTAACTGGTCGGTGCAACATCGTGGGCCGAAGGGCCTGTTCTGCGCTGTAATGTTCTATGTTCTATGTTCTATGTTCTGCACTCTCTTGTTTCTGAATGGTATGCTTTGTCTGTATACCGTGCAAGAAACAATACTTTTCACTGTATGTTAATACATGCGACAATAATAAATCAAATCAAATGTGCCACCGTGCAACCCAGTAGCAACTGTGGTAGCAATACCAGGCATAACTAAACATGACGCTACAACACAGGACTACTTGTGTGCCAAACAGCATAAGCAGCAAGAAATAGACAGAGATAGGCAATCCCAATACCAACTGATCGGATCTAAGCTCTGTAGTCCTGCCACATCCAGCAGTGAATGATGGTGGACAATTAAACAACTCACTGGAGTAGAAGGCTGCACAAATATCCTTATCCTCAATGATGGAGGAGCCCAACACATCAGTGCAAAAGATGACGCTGAAGTATTCGCAAAAATCTTCAGCCAGAAGTGCCAAGTGGATGATCCATCTCGGCCTCCTCCGGAAGTTCCCAGCATATAGATGTCAGTCTTCGGCCCATTCAATTCATTTCACATGATATTAAGAAATGGCTGAAGGCACTGGATACTGCAAAGGCTATGGGCCCTGGCAATATTCCAGCATTGGAACTAAAGACTTGTGATCGAGAGTCTTACCCCTAGCCAAACTCTTCCAGTACAGCTACAACACTGACATCTACTCAGCAATATGGAAAATTGCCCAAGTATGTCCTGTACACAAGAAACAGGAGAAATCGGTGAGCCAAGTATTGCCCCCATCAGTCTACTCTCGGTCATCAGTAAAATTATGGAAAGGGTCAGCAGCAGTGCTATTACGTGGCATTTACTCAGCAATAACCTGCTCGCAGACGCTCAGTTTGGGTTTCGCCAGGGTCACTTAGTTCCTGACCTCATTACAGCCTTGGTTCAAACATAGAGAAAAGAGCTAAACCCCGGAGTTGAGGTGAGATCAAATGCCCTTGACATCAAGGCTGCATTTGACTGAGCATTGCATCAAAGAGCCCTACCAAAACTGAAAGCAACGTGCATGGAGGAAGAAAACCCTCTGCTGGTTGGAGTCATACCTCGCACAAAGAGGATAGTTGTGATGGTTGGAGGTCAATCAGCTCCAGGTCATCACTGCAGGAATTTTTCAGTATAGTGTCCGAGGCCCAACCATCTTCAGCTACTTCATCAATTACCTTCCTTCCATTATAAGGTCAGAAGTGGGAATGTTTGCTGATGAATGCACAATGTTCAGTATCATTCACAATTCCTCAGATACTGAAAGTAAGTAAAGTTAAAGTTTTTTTACTAGTCACAAGTAAGGCTTACATTAACACTGCAATGAAGTTACTGTGAAAATCCCCTAGTCGTCACAGTCCGGCGCCTGTTTGGGTCAATGCACCTAACCAGCACGTCTTTCAGAATATGGGAGAAAGCCGGAGCACCCGGAGGAAACCCATGCAGACACGGGGAGAACGTGCAAACTCCACACAGACAGTGACCCAAGCCGGGAATCGAACCCGGGCCCCTGGTGCTGTGAAGCAGCCGTGCCTCCCCCCCCCACCCCCCCCCCCCCCGCTCCCCCCCCACCCCCCGTAGCAATCCATGTCCAAATTCAGCAAGACCGGGACAATACCCAGGCTTGGGCTGACAAGTGGCAACTAATATTCACGCCACACAAGTGCCAGGCAATGATCATCTCCAACAAGAAAGCACCTAACCATTGCCCCTTGACATTTGATCACCATCGCTGAATCTCCCAGTAACAATATCCTGGGGGTTACCATTGACCGGAAATTGAATTGGACTAACAATGTAAATACTGTGGCTACCAGAGCAGATCAAAGGCTAGGAATCCTGCAGCGAGTAACTCACTTCCTAACTCCCCAAAACCTGTCCACAAGGCAGTATTCAGAAGTGTAATAGACACCCTCCGCTTGCCTGGCTGGATGCCGCTCCAACAAGACTCAAGAAGCTCGACACCATCCAGGATGAAACAGCACGCTTAATTGCTACCCTTCCCACAAACATTCAATCCCTCCACCTTAGACGAACATTGGCAGCGTTGTGCACCATCTATAAGATATACTGCAAGAGCACACCAAGGTTCCTTAGGCAGCACCTTCCAAATCCATGACCAGTACTATCTCGAAGGAAAAGAACAGCAGGTACCTGGGAACACCACCACCTGGAGGTTCCCCTCTGAGCCACTCACAATCCAGACTTGAAATATATCATTTTTCCTTCATTGTCACCATGTCAAAACCCTGGAACTCCTTCCCTAACAGCACTGTGGGTGTACTACACGATGTGGAGATGCCGGCATTGGAGTGGGGTAAACACAATAAGAAGTTTAACAACACCAGGTTAAAGTCCAACAGGTTTATTTGGTAGCAAAAGCCACACAAGCTTTCAGAGTCCCAAGCCCCTTCTTCAGGTGAGTAGGAATTCTGTTCACAAACAGGGCATATAAAGCCACAAACTCAATTTACATGAATAATGGTTGGAATGTGAATACTTACAGCTAATCAAGTCTTTAAGATACAAACAATGTGAGTGGAGAGAGCATCAAGACAAGCTAAAGAGATGTGTATTGTCTCCAGACAGATGTGTGAACAGAGATGTGTATTGTCTCCTGTTTGTGAACAGAATTCCCACTCACCTGAAGAAAGGGCTTGGGCTCCGAAAGCTTGTGTGGCTTTTGCTACCAAATAAACCTGTTGGACTTTAACCTGGTGTTGTTAAATTTCTTACTGTGTGTACGACACCTCAGGGACTGCAACAGTTCAGGAAGGCAACTCACCACCATTTTCTCAAGGGCAACTTGGGCTGAGCAATAAATATGGCCAGTAATGACCACATCACTGATTAGATTAGTTAATTAATTAATTAAAAAAACTATTCTCACAGACAAAGTAGGAACTAAAATTACCCTCTTTTTATAAATTTTACAGACAGTGAAATAAAGATTAGGACATACATAAGAGGAATAAGTGGAAGCCAAAATATTTGTAAAGCCTTGTTTAATATGGCACTTTTCACGACCATCAGATATCTCAAAGTGCTTTACAATCAATTCGCTATCTTTGAAGTGCAGTCACTGGGGTAATGTTGGAAATATCATAAATAGACATTTTTAAAAATTATATTTTATTATGGTGGACAATGGAATTTGTATCATTATGGAAAACTTGTCATTGTGCAAATATAAAATTAATCGTTTCGGACCAGAAATGTTGTTCAACTGTAATTTTGACACCATTTTAAAATCCTGTCGCACCTCATTAAAAAGGACATTTGTGGGGGTGGGTCGGGGGGTGCGGGGAGGTGGGGGTGGAGGAGTGGTACCAATATTCGCATCTGTTCAGCGATTTCTAAAGGCACTTCAGCAGCACACCCTGTAGAGCAGCAGGAATCTCACAAGCAGCAACATCTGGATTTCACTACACAAGTGCAGACACCAAGTGGTTGTCAGTTCACAGGGAAATGACGGCAAACATTGACAGTATTTGATTTATCAGTACTCGGCAAAGGTTTTCCTCACAGTTAGTGAATGCTATGGCCTTGGACAGTACTCTGAGCTGGAATTTATTTATTCATTCATGGAATGTTTGCATCACTGCTAAGGCCAGCATGTATTGTCCATTCCTAATTGTCCTTGAGAAGGTGGTGGTGAGCCATCTTTCCGAACGCAATCGAATGGCTTGCTTGGCCCTTTCAGGTCTGGGTTCATGGTAAAATTTGACATTCCAAGCACACTACAGCTGCCATTTGGTTTTGATTTTTCTTTTGTTGTAAATTTACAGTGTTAATTGCTTTATATGAGCATCTAATTATCTTGCTTGGCTTCTACCACAAAAAAGAGTGATGCTGAATGAGTCAATTCTGCCAGAATTCACTGTCAGTGAGAACTCAACCTTATTTTCAGCCTCTCCGTTCTCGTCAGCCAGTTTCAGAAACAAATGCGATAAACTAGTCCATGGGTGCAAGAAACTAGAGTGATGAGAGTGGAAGAAAATAAAGAATGATAGAGAAAGAGCCTGTGTGGCATATTACTAGGATGGAGAGGTAGATAAAGGCAGAGGACTGTTGGGTGAATGTACAGCAAAGTGGCAAAAGACTCGAGTCACAGAACATGAGATGCAGGCGGCACGGTGACACAGTGGTTGGCACTGCTGCCTCATAGCACCAGGGACCTGGGTTCGATTCCAGCCTCGGGTGACTGCCTGTGTGGGGGTTGCACGTTCTCTCTGTGTCTGCCTGGGTTTCTTACGGGTGCTCCAATTTCCTCCCACAGTCCACAGATGAGCAGGTTAGGTGGATTGCCCGTCTTAAATTGTCCCAAGATGTATAGGTTAGATGGATTAACCATGGGAAATGTGTGCGATTATGGATACAGGGCAGAGGAGAGGGCCAGGGTAAGATACTCTGTCAGAGAGTCAGTGCAGACTCGATGGGCCGAAAGGCATCTTCTGCACTGATTCTATGATTCTATGAGAGCTGTGAGCAATCTAGAGTCAAAGAGATATACACCATGTCTGCATCAGTCAAAGACAAACCACCTAACTATTCTAATCCCATTTTCCAGCACTTGGTCCATAGCCATAATTGCCTTGGCATCGTAAGTGCACATCTAAATACATCTTAAATGTTATGAGGGTCCCTACCTCCACTACCCTTCCAGGCAGTGAGTTCCAGACTTCCACCACCCTTTGGGTGAAAATGTTTTTCCTCACGTCTCCTCTAAACCTCCTGCCCCTTGCCGTAAGTCTATACTTCCTGGTCATTGAACCCTCCACCAAGCGGAAAGGTTTCTTCCTGTCTATCTATACCCCTCATAATTTTATACATCTCAATAATGGGCCTGATTTTACCATTGCGTCACACCCGTTTTCAGGCACGAAAACTTGGTAAAGTTGGGCGTGAGGCGATTAAAGCCATCCGCGCCTACGTCCATGCAGATGCCCACTTTACCAAGGCCCGAAAATGGCCGTGATCCGAACCGCACCCGAAACGGGCGCAATGGCAATTTAAATGCACTTGCATGCATTTAAATTGAATTAATGAGCTGCCCGCCCGACTTTACCAGCATTTCCCGCTTTACCATCATGTTCGCCGGTCCAGATTCGGCGCGAAACAGACATGTTTGGCAAAAGTCTGTTTCGGGCGCTCCAGCTTCTGAAGAGGTAAGTTCAGAGCTTCCAATGGCTCTCTGACTCAGATCAGTGGGGCAGGAGGGAGGCCCGATCATTCTCTGGTGGGGGGTGGGAATGAGGTCCGACCATTCTCTGGTGGGGGGGAGGGAGGAGAGAGGCCAGATGGTTCTCTGGTGGGGGGCGGGGAGGGGGAGTCCGCTGCCACTCTGCGGGCGATCAATGGCGGTAAAGGGGGCAGAGGGTCACGATCGGTCTGTGTAACGTGGGGTGGATAAGGGGGACAGTTATGTTATGGGGGTGGGGTGATATCTGTGGGGGCCATTGTTCCCGCTTTTCGTTCCCGGGCCGCTTTATCTGCATTTTTGCAGCCTGGGAGTGATCTGACAGCAGCGCGTTTTTCAATTTTTTTTTCACTGCACAGGCGCAGTTCAAAGCTCCAATCAGAGCTGCAGCGTTTGGGGCGTGATAAGCCCCGTCCACAGCGCGATTCAGACTCGTGATTTCTTTTCAGGCTGAGTGCGTATGGGGGCACCTGAGAGCAGGTTTCCAAGTCGGATCTGAATTGCGCACAGATTCAGCACTTAGAATGAAAATGGTAAAATCGGGCCCAATGTTCCCCATCAGTCTCCTCCGCTCCAAGGAAAACAACCCCAGTCTATCCTCATAACAAAAACTCTCCAGCCCAGGCAAAATCCTGGTAAATCTCGTCAGTACCCGTTCCAATGCTTTCAACCCCCTCCAACAATGTGGATTCCTGAACTGCATACAACATTCTAGAAATGCAATATATCCAATGTTTTGCATAGTTCCAGCTGCTCTTAAACTCTACAGGTGGGATTTTCCAGCTACGCATGCCCCACGACTGAAAATTCCCGCCCGAGATCAACGGACCTTTGCATAGTCCATTGACTTTTCTGTCTTGCCTGCTATGATTTCTGTGGTGGGTCGAATGGGAAAATTTCGCCCTATGCCTCGGCTACTAAAGGCAAAGGGCGAAATCTTACCAAAAAATGGCAGTGTGTTTCTGGCAAGAAAACTGGCGTGTTTCTCTGCAGAGAACCTGATGGGTTTCTCTCCAAAACTTACAACACTCTGACAAAAAAAAGCTCAGCGTATTGCACACCGTCATGCAAGGGGACGGGGCAGCAACATGCCGGCAAAACCCGGCTGTACGAAGATCGGGACACCATCTTTAAAGGGCGCCATGCTCAGAGCACACACTAATGCCCCCCTCACTCAGGTCCCCCCGTCCCCCCCCCGTCCCCCCGCCGTCCCATCCAGTCCCGTGATCAGAGCCATCAATGACCCCCCCCCCCCCCCGTGCCCCCCCACCAATTGGAACAAGCATTCACCCACTCCCATCCCCCAACAGTTAATGCTGTGCTGCGCCTATCTTTCTCCCCGGACATCCCCACCCCCTCCCTGACACAATGATCATCGGCATCCCTTCCTCACCTCCACATAGCCATTGCTGGCACCCCTCCCTGCCCCACCACCCAGCCATCATTGGCATGCCCAGCTCCCAAGATCGGCTCTGACACGCATCAGTGAATCCCTTCCCCCTCTCCCTATGAGTCTGCTTCTGGCAATGCCCCAAGCAATGCCAGGGTGGCTAGGGCATGGTGCCAATTTGACAGTGCCAATCTGTGCCAAGGGTTAAGTATAGTCCCCGGTCATGTCTCTCTCCGCCGGGGACTATACTTTACCTTTACAGCACCGGGAAGCCCCCACGACAGGTTCATGTCCAGGCGAACCTGTTGTAAATGGTGGTGGCCTGATGTCATGCCAGCGCCCACTGAAAATCCAGTGAGGGGGGAAGTCCCAGTGAGAGTGCTCGCTAATGACATACTAGTGTATTAAATGGAGCTTTCTGCAGTCCCACAGTGTATTTCATGTCACTCCAGCAGCAAGGGGCCGGTACGATTGGAACTCGGAAACTCTCTGGATTTTGAGCATGCACCGCTATTCCTGCAGGCGGAGGGTGCGGGCTCAAATTCGCCCCTAATGTCTTTACCATAAATCCAATGCATTTTCTAACCGAGAAACACAAAGTTTCCTTCTCTGGAAATTTAAGTTTAAGAAATTTTAAAAATCGAAACCCCAAATAATGGCAATAACTAATCACAGAGCGTCCATTCGACAACTGGCCAAATCCCAAAAAAGCCAAATTAACCAGGGCTTGCTCCTTCCTCTTTAACTACTGATCACGAAGGGATGAACACAGCACTCACAATTAAAGGGTTAAAGATTTAGTTGTGTTGACGATGGATTAAGGTTCCCCAGTGGCGTGTATCTCTAGCAGTCTGTGTATAGAAGCCAACTCGAAAGAAACACGTTTGAAGTGGCAGGGCTAATCATGCAGAAGCAATTTGCAATTTTTTCCCCCTCTCTTGTCCAGATAAAACAGAGTATTATGACATTGCTTTCACTGAGCAAGGTCAATTTACTATGAAAAGACTGCCTCAGAATACCAGTTTCAAATAAACTTTCATCCCAAAAAAAGGATTTTCCCTATTACTTACCTCACTGAAAAGACAAACTGAAGTGGACAATTCTATGATGATACGCACGTATTTGTTGTTCCTCCTCCCCGCCCCCCCGACCCCCCCCCCCCCCCCCCCACCCCCCCGACCCCCCCCCACCCCACCCCCACCCCCACCCCCACCCCTTTTTTTCCACCTCACTCCCTCTGTTTCCTTATCAGATGCAGGTTGTAATACGATCCCCAACGTTTTAGTTGCAACACACCGAGAATGAAAGGAAAAAACTCTGTTTCGGAACAAAGGCTGACATCTTTAATTAGATCAAACCAATGGGAAGCCCAACTAATATTTTTTGGTCCTGTTCAATACGGCCAAAATATTTTAGCCCGTGTTTTTAATCTTAATGGTTTCAGACACAAGGACAGCTCAATTTCATAGGTGCAAGTCATCACTTTCTAAACAATTGTCGAAGTGACAATTGCCTGTATCTTAATAATAAATGCCTTTAAAGTTGTGCATTTATGCCTGTTTTGCAGCCCCTGCTAATTAAATTAAGACTGTAACCAAAGCAATAGAAAGGTTCCATTCTACCATTTCCTTCATGGCTGATGTCCAAGACAGATAGCTCTTGTAAAAAATTAAACAAAGGTACACCTTAATCAGTTGTTCTGGTATTTAGTCAGCTGGGACAGCCATGCACTAATGCTCTTACTCTCAATAGTCCACTCTATTAGAGTTCTTCAGGCACTTTGTGCTGTTAATGATGCTCATAGGCAGCTGACTATGATAAGGAGTTGCACGACTCAGATTCAGATAGCTAATGGCTAGGGAGCCTTCAAATGATTTACCAGCCCCCGAATCAATTAGAAGCAGGTATATATTTCATTTTATATTTTGTAAGTGCATATTCTTCAAATCTCATAAAAATTCTCAATTGTGCCATTGCAATTAGAACTAAGTTTAATTGCATTCTGACTACCACAGTTCCTTTTCCCACAAATCACTGTGGAAAAGAACATACGTAGAAATATACATGTATGTATATTTCACTTAGAAGCAGGAGTAGGCCATTTGGTCCTTCAAGCCTGCTCTGCTATTCATTTTGATCATGGTGGATCATTAAATTCAATATCCTGATCCTGTCTTCTCCCCATATCCCTTGATCCTTTTAGCCCCAAGAGCTATATCTAATTTCTTCTTGAAATCACACATTTTGGCCTCAACAACTTTCTGTGGTAGTGAATTCCAAACATTCGCCACTCGCTGGGTGAAGAAATTTCTCTTCACCTCATTCCTAAAAGGTTTACCCCTAATCCTCAAACAATGACATCTAGTTGTGGACTACCCAACCATTGGGAACATTCTTTCTGAATCTAGCCTGATTAATCATTTTAGAATTTTATAAGTTTCTATGAGATCCTCTCTCACTCTTCTAATGAATATATTCCAATGAAGATAATCCTAACCGAATTAGTCTCTCCTCATATGACAGTCCTGCCATCCAAGAAATAAGCCTCATAAGCCTTCGCTGTACTCCCTCTATAGCAAGGATGTCCTTCCTCTGATAAGGACACCAAAACTGCACATAATACTCCAGGTGTAGCCTCACCAATGCCCTATACAATTGCAGTAAAACATCCCTATTCCTATACTCAAATCCTCTCACTATGAAGACCAACATACCAGTTGCCTTCTTTACTGCCTGCTACACCTGCACACTTACTTTCAGTGACTGCTGCACAAGGACACCAAGGTCTCACTGAGTATCCATCTCTCTCAATTTATGCCTATTCATATAATAATCCACCTTCCTATTTTTGCTACCAAAGCGGATAATCTTACATTTATCCACATTATACTGCATCTGCCAAGCATATTTCCACTCACTCAGCCTGTCCAAATCATGCTAAAACATCTCTGGATCCTCCTCACAGATCACCCTCCCACCCAACTTTGTATCATCTGTAAATTTGAAAATAATACATTT
Organism: Mustelus asterias; assembly: GCF_964213995.1. Classification (NCBI taxonomy): domain Eukaryota; kingdom Metazoa; phylum Chordata; class Chondrichthyes; order Carcharhiniformes; family Triakidae; genus Mustelus; species Mustelus asterias. Next base: position 135,752,497 of record NC_135801.1, on the reverse strand, counting down.
AGTTCCCACTTCCAAATTATTGATATATAATGTGAACAGTTGGGGTTCTAGTACAGATCCCTTTAGTACCCCACTAGCCATTGCCTGCCGTACAGAAAAAGACCCATTAATTTCAACTCTTTGTTTCTTGTCTGCTAACCAGCTTCCTATCCATTTCAATACATCAGCCCCAGACCCATGTAATTTAGTTTTACATGCTAATCTCTTATGTGGGACCTTGTTGAAAGCCTTCTGAAAGTCCAAATAAACCACCTCTACTAGTTATATATTCAAAGAATTCCAGTTAATTTGTCAAGCATGATTTCCCTTTTGTAAATCCATGCTGACTTTGTCTGATTATACCACTGCTTTCCAAATGCTGAGTTATGAAATCCTTGAAAACGGACTCCAGTAACTTCCCCAGTCCCGATGTTAAGCTCACTGGTCTATAGTTCCCTGTTTACTCTTGACCTCCCTTTGTGAATAGTGGGCTTACATTAGCTGCCCTCCAATCTGTAGGAGCCAGTCTAGAGTCCAAATATTTTTGGAAACTGACCACCAATGGATCTACTATTTCCAGGGCCACTTCCTTAAGTACTCTGGGATAAAGATTATCAGGCTTCATTCCCATTAATTTCCCCAAAACTATTTCTCTACTCAAACTGATTTCCTTCAGCTCCTCACTAAAACTTGTTTCTCAGAACTTCTGCTACATTATTCATGTCTTCCTTCAGGAAGATAGAAGCAATGTACAAATTTAGCTTCTCAGCCATTTATTTTTTCCCTGTTATGAATTCCCCCATTTCTGATTGTCAGGGGCCTTTATTCATTTTTGTCAATCTTATTCTTTTTATATATCAATAGGAACCTTTGCAGTCAGCTTTTATGTTCCCCACTAGCTAACTTTCATACTCTATTTTCCGCTTCTTAATCAATCTCTTGGTCCACCTTTGCTGAATTTTAAACTGCTCCCAATCCTCAATCCTGTTGCCAATTTGTATGCTTCTTCTTTGAATCTAACACTATTTCTAAATTACCTTGTTAGCCATGATTTGGCCACAGTTCCCTTCCCACTCTTGTGCCAAATGAGAATAAACAACTTTTGGAGTTCACTTATTTGTTCCTTGAATGCCTATCTTGCCAATCCACGTTTGTTCCTTTCAGTAATGTTTCCCAGTCTTTCATAATCAACTCATGCCTCATACTATCATAGTTATCTTTAAGATTCAGGACCCTGGTCTCAGAATCAACTGCCTCACTATCCATCTTGATCAAAAATTCTATCATATTGTGGTCACTCATCCCCCAAGGGTTCTCTCACAACTGGTTGGCCAAATAATCCTTTCTTATTGTACAATACCCACTCCAAATGTCCGGTTACCTTGTTGGTTCCTCAACATATTGGTCCAGAAAACCATCCCGGATACAGTCCAGAAATTTCTCTATTGTACAGTGATTAATTTGACTCACCCAATCTATATGTAGATTAAAGTGACCCATAATCACAGATATTCCTTTATCACATGCATCTCTGATTTACTATCTAATGCTATACGCAACATTACCAATACTATTTGATGGTCTGTATACAACCCTCATGAATGATTTTGCCCCTTGGTGTTTCTTAACTTGACTCATACAGATTCCACATCATCTGTGCTGATATCTTTCCTGAATATTGTATCAATATCTTTGTTAATCAACAATGCACTCCACCACCTTTTCCTTTCCGTCTGTCCTTCCTAAACACTGAGTAGCCCTCAATGTTTAGTTCCCATCTTTGGTCATCTTGGAGCCATGTCTCTATGATCCCAACTATATCATACCCCTTTACAACTATCTGCGCAACTAATTCATCCATTTTATTTAAATGCTCTGAGTGTTCCGGTACAGAACCTTAAAGTGAACCCTTTGAATGTTTCTTGTCCCGTTCCAACTATTTTTTTACTGTATCTTTTTCTGATTCTGGCCCTTGTTTTCTCTGCCTCTCACTTTTCTTATTTTCCTTGCTGTATTTTTCTCTTGTTCTTGAACCTCCCTGCTCTGAATCCTTACAAAGGTTCCTATCACCCTGCAAATATCCCTTCGCTCACATCAATTCCGGTCCCAGATGTAACCCATCCAGTTTGTACAGCTGTCACCTCCCCAGAACCAATCCCAATGCCCCAGGAATCTGAAACCGTCCCCCTCACACGATCTTTTAAGCCACACATTCATCCTATATATCCTGCTGTTTCTACTCTGACTAGCATGTGGCATAGGTAGTAATCCTGGGATAACTACCTTTAAGTTCTTACTTTTCAACTTGCTTCCTAGCTGCATATATTCTGCTTTTAGGAAATCATCCTTTTTTTTAACCTATGTTCTTTGTGCCAATGTGTACCACGACTACTGGCTGTTCACCCTCCCCTTTCAGAATGTCCTGCATTAATGTTGAATTTGAATAACAATAATTTTTAAAAATTCTGAATGAAGTGAAGCAACCTCAACCACAATTTCCAGTATTCACTGGTGTTTGGAAGAGTAAGAGGTGGCTTGATTGGAACTTTTACGATTCTGAGGGGCCTTGACAAAGTGGATGTGGAGAGGATGTTTCCTCTTGTGGTAGAAGCTAGAACTGGGTGTAATTGTTTTAAAAAATTGGGTTGATCATTTAAGATGTAGAGGAAGGGAATATTTTTCTCTCAGTAGATGGTGAATCTTTGGAACTCTTTTCCTCGAAAGGCAATGGAAGCAGAGTCTGAATATTTTAGAGGCGGAACTAGATAGATTCTTGATTAACCAGGGGTGTGGTGAAATGGAATTAGGGATAGGCAGGAATATCAAGTTGAGTTTACAACCAGGTCAGCCCTGATCTTATTGAATGGTAGTGCAGGCTCGAGGGGCTGAGTTCTAATTTGTATATTCATATGTTTGTAAAACGTTGAAATAGATTGAAAGAGAAGAGCACGTTACGCTGAGCCAACCTGAGAAGGAACAGTGCAATGACATGCATTTGTAAAGTGCCTTTAAGGCAGAACAATGTCTTCACAGAGGCATAGAGCAAAATGAAAGATGAGGAGAGTGAGCAACAGTCTGGTTGGAGAAATGTGTTTAAAGGAGGACCTTAAAGTATGAGGGGACTGCGGAGATGCGGAGGGAGGGAATTCCAGAGCATGGCTGAAGGAAGGCTTCCAAAAATGGAACAAAGCGAAGGGGAAGCACAAGATGCCAGCTTCAAAGGAACAGAGAGATTGCAGCCTGCACAACATTAAAGAAGGTTTCAGAGCTTTTTAAAGGGAGAGACATGGTGGCACAGTGGTTAGCATTGCTGCCTCACAGCGCCAGGGACCCGAGTTTGATTCCCTGCTTGGGTCACTGTCTGTGTGGAGTTTGCACATTCTCCCCGTGTCTGCATGGGTTTCCTCCAGGTTCTCTAATTTCCTCCCACAGTCCAAAGATGTGCTGGTTAGGTTGATTGGCCATGCTAAATTGACCCTAGTTTTGAGGGATATTAGCAGGCTAAATATGTGGGGTTACGGGGATAGGGGTTGGGTGGGATTGTTGTCAGTGCAGGCTCGATGGGCCAAATGGTCTCCTTCTGTACTGTAGGGATTCTATAGATTCTAGGCCATGGCGCTGTATTTAGAGCAGAGTTCTGGAGCATGGTGATGGAAGACAGGGTATTATTTTGTTTCCACTCCTCCTCCCACACCATCGCAAGAAATGTAAAGCTCAGTCCAGATTGAGGGGTTGGGGGGGGAGGCGCGAGAAGTGTTGATGTGATGATGTTCCAAGCAAAACTGGGAAAGCTGGCCAGGCACAGTCCAAGGGTACATTGAGAGGAGTCCTCTGTCCTCCCAAAGAAATCTTATAGCTGCTGTCTATACTGGCTATACTGTAATCAGAATATGAATTATATTGTTAGATCTTGATTTTTTAAAATATTTGTGAGGCCTTCAACTTCACATGTTTTCTGAAACATACATTCATACATACACATATATGGTGACACAGTGGTTAGCGCTGCTACCTCACAGTGCCAGGGACCCGGGTTCATTTCCTGGCTTGGGTCACTGTCTGTGTGGGATCTGCACGTTCTCCCCGTGTCTGCATGGGTTTCCTCCCACAGACTGAAAGACGTGCTGGTTAGGTGCATTGGCCATGCTAAATTCTCCCTCAGTGTACCCGAACAGGCATCGGAGTATGGCGACTAGGGGATTTTTCACAATAACTTCATTGCAGTGTTAATGTAAGCCTACATGTGATACTAATGAATAAACTTTAAACTTAAAAAACTTCTAAAACAGTATGGTGTGTACATGGCTGTGTTAACCTCGACTGCAAACACCCCATTCTTACCAAATATGGGGAGTTAAAAGTAGGCTTCCATTTAACAACGCCTTGTCCTTACATTTCAATGGTTTAATCCACTTTCCACATGATGACTTCTTTTACTTGAGATGGAGGGTGTCCTTGAATCTGAGCTGTCTAGTTTTCCTGGCAAAGAGGCTTGCTTTGACTATTGAGACTTTCTGCATTCTCTGATTCCACAGACAGTCGAATTGTCCAAGACCTGTCAGGGTTACAAGAGGCTCTTGGAAGCTCGAGCATCAAATGGTGTGAAGAAAGCTTTCAAATCGATCATTTGACATTATCAATGGAATCAAATCTTTGTCAAACACTACAGGCTGAGTTTTCTCAGCTCTGTGGAGATGGGTTTGAAGCACAGAGGGGAAGGCGTGTTTCCCGATGCTGTCCCACCTCCAGTCAATTTTCGCAGTGGCAGATTTCCAAGGAAATCAGCAACATGTTCTTCGAGGAGGGGAGGTTAATAACTCTGATCAAGCCTCTGATTAAGGGCCATTATCTCACGCTAATGGAATTCTCCAAACACTGGATGGGTCCACTGCTGAATCTGGAGCCCGTAAACTCCGTGGAGGAGGTCTCCTAGCAGCAGATCAGAAGGGCACCTGAAACTCTTCTCAACAATCATGGAACTGAAAAACTGCTGCAACTGCCACAACCACTCCTGTGAGGGGGCTTCTCCTCCATTCTGGTGGCCCAAAAAACCTCTGTTCGGCAGGCATCCAAGAATGCCTTGATTTTGCGGTGCCCACGTGCTGTCCTACCTCCCTCAGCAGTGACCACCACTTCCAGTGGGGCTGCTAACCATCCAGTGCTGTGGGTCACCTCACTGGAGTTCTCACGCTGTATTCCACCTTTAAGTGAGTGGTGAATGCAGAGGTGACCAACTGGGAGGCTGCCGCACATAAAGTTATTCTGGTGGGTACATTGGGCCTGAGCTTTATGTCATGGTGTCAAGTCCTGGCACTGCAGGAAGTTCACCTGACGTCCATGGAAAAGTTCAGTCCAACTTGCCAGAACATTTTTTTAACATCGATTATCGAGAAAAAAGGTGAGCTTGCTGGGTTTTGAGACAAGCAGCTGGCAGTAAGACTTCTCAATTACTTGGCTAAAATCTTTGTGGCAAACTGCAAACTTTCAGCTTTCCTACTGTAATCAGATAAGATACACATTCTGTCGATTCACACATTGGAGCAATTTTCTAACTGGTATATCAGTGTTATTTCTTTGGTATTTTGGAACAACAGGAATTTTGCGCACAGGATATAACTTGCTGTTGTTTAATTCAATGTGATACATTTCTGTGGTTTATCGGTTGTGTTTTGTTCTAACGATATGATCTGCCAGCTACTATCACCTTCAGAAAGATAAGTTCCTGTCATGTTTCTTCACCTAACATTCAGATAACATTTTCACTTACAACTCAAACTGTGTTTAACTCCTTCCCAAGAACAGTCCAATCTATACTCGTGCAATGGATACATCTCAAATCTATTATACAACTTTTATCTGAACTTGATTTTTTTTTTCATTTATGGGATGTGGTGTCACTGGCTGGGCCAGCATTTATTGCCCATCCCTAACTGCCCTCCATTTCAGAGGGCATTTGAAAGTCAACCACATTGTGTCTCAAATTACCATTTTGATTCTAAGTGCTGAGCGGACTTGAATGTGGGGGTGTTTCAGATCCGACTTTTAGACCCATTCTCAGGCGCCCCCATATGCATTCTGCCTTCAAAAATATCAGCGAATTGTGCTGCACAAGCCTGTGGGCGGGGCTTAACGCGCCCGAAACCCTGCAGCTCCGATTGGCGCCTCCAACTGCGCACGCACAGAAAAAAATAATAGAATTCTGCTCCCCTGCCACATCCCTCCCAGGCCAGATAATGCATCCCCCGGCCCGCACAGTCATTGCCCCATCCCCACAACATTACTGACCCCCTTATCCCCCCACCCCTCCGCCACCCAAACTGATTGTAGGGTCCTCCCCCACTTCTCCCCACCAATCTCAGGTAGTGCGGCAGCGGATCCCCCTTCCCTCCCCACTAATCTCAGGCAGAGTGGCAGCAGACCCCCCTTTCCCCCCACTGATCTCAGGTAGAGTGGCAGCGGATCCCCCTTTCCTTCCACTGATCTCAGGCAAAGAACAAAGAAGAAAGAACAATACAGCACAGGAACAGGCCCTTCGGCCCTCCAAGCCCGTGCCACTCCCTGGTCCAAACTAGACCATTCTTTTGTATCCCTCCAGAGACAGAGTGGCAGCAGATCCCACCCGCCCCACCCCACCCCACTGATCTCAAGCAGAGAGCTGTCAGATAGAGACGACATCCATATGTCGTCTATATGGATTTCAGTAAGGCATTTGACAAAGTCCCACATGGCAGGTTGGTTAAGAAGGTTAAGGCTCATGGGATACAAGGAGAAGTGGCTAGATGGGTGGAGAACTGGCTTGGCCATAGGAGACAGAGGGTAGTGGTCGAAGGGTCTTTTTCCGGCTGGAGGTCTGTGACCAGTGGTGTTCCGCAGGGCTCTGTACTTGGACCTCTGCTATTTGTGATATATATAAATGATTTGGAAGAAGGTGTAACTGGTGTAATCAGCAAGTTTGCGGATGACACGAAGATGGCTGGAATTGCGGATAGCGAAGAGCATTGTCGGGCAATACAGCAGGATATAGATAGGCTGGGAAATTGGGCGGAGAGGTGGCAGATGGAGTTTAATCCGGATAAATGCGAAGTGATGCATTTTGGAAGAAATAATGTAGGGAGGAGTTATACAATAAATGGCAGAGTCATCAGGAGTATAGAAACACAGAGGGACCTAGGTGTGCAAGCCCACAAATCCTTGAAGGTGGCAACACAGGTGGAGAAGGTGGTGAAGAAGGCATATGGTATGCTTGCCTTTATAGGACGGGGTATAGAGTATAAAAGCTGGAGTCTGATGATGCAGCTGTATAGAACGCTGGTTAGGCCACATTTGGAGTACTGCATCCAGTTCTGGTTGCCGCACTACCAGAAGGACGTGGAGGCATTGGAGAGAGTGCAGAGAAGGTTTACCAGGATGTTGCCTGGTATGGAGGGTCTTAGCTATGAGGAGAGATTGGGTAGACTGGGGTTGTTCTCCTTGGAAAGACGGAGAATGAGGGGAGATCTAATAGAGGTATACAAGATTATGAAGGGTATAGATAGGGTGAACAGTGGGAAGCTTTTTCCCAGGTCGGAGGTGACGATCACGAGGGGTCACGGGCTCAAGGTGAGAGGGGCGAAGTATAACTCCGATATCAGAGGGACGTTTTTTACACAGAGGGTGGTGGGGGCCTGGAATGGGAATGGAGGGATACAAACGATTGGTCTAGTTGGACCAAGGAGCGGCACAGGCTTGGAGGGCCAAAGGGCCTGTTTCCTGTGCTGTACTGTTCTTTGTTCTTTGTTCTCTTTGTTCCAGGCACTTACCTCCTCACTAATTGGAGTGCCCGAATCGGACTTATATTCAGCATGTCTATTTCGTGCTGATTCTGGATGGGTGAACAGGATGGTAAAGGGGGAAGTGCCAGTAAAGTTGGGTGTGCAGCCCATTAAGTCAATTTAAATGCATGCAAATACATTTAAATGGCCATCGCACCCGTTTCGGGCGCGGTCCCGATCACGGCCTTGGTAAAGGGGGAACAGGCATGGAGGCAGGCGCAAACGCGCTATTCGCCTCACGCCCGACTTTACTAAGTTTTCACGCCCAAAAATGGGCGCAACGCGATGGCAAAATCAGGCCCATTGTTGCAGATCTGGAGTCACATATAGGCCAGACCAAGTAAGGATGGAAGATTTCCTTCCCTAAAGGATATTAGTGAATCAGATGGGTTTAACGAAAATCAGCAGTGGTTTCATGGTCATCATTAGCCTTTTTTTCAAGTCTAGATTTTTATTGAATTCAAATATCACCATCTGCCATGGTGGGATTTGAACCTGGGTCCTCAGATCTTGTCCAGGGTCTCTGGATTACTAATCCAGTGACAATAGCACCTCAGTTGCTTGAAGTTGAAGATTTTCTGGATTTCCTGTGACATTCATGTACTCTTTGAAAGGAAATAAATTCAGACACAGCTTCGGTTAAAAGATATACATAGCCACTGACATTCACTGTCAGTTTTCTTTTAATAGCTCTTGTTTCATGGCTTTCACTGCTCAGAATGTGTATGTGTAATTATCAACCTTTCATTTGCCTCAACAAAAAATTCAGTTCTTTCTTTCTCTCGTGGTCTTACGTTTGGCAGCAAAGTAATTTTTAACCATAATATTGCATGTCTGTCCAAATGCTGGACATTAATTCCGAACCTTTGGATGTTTCCTTCCACATAACTGCCACTCAATCAATTCACTTCTATCAGTTTTAGCTTCTACTCACTTGGTTTTCTACCTGGTGGGTTATTCTTGGCATTTGCTTACAGACAGCTTCTTCACTACTTGAGCGACTTCATCTGAGAATGAGTAAGATCAGCTGCTCTTAACATATCAGTGGCCACTAAGTTGGAGATCTTGCCTGAGCAATTTAATTTTCACATGGCAGTTTCTGACTCCAAACTTAATTCCAGCACAAATTCACCAACATCACAAGTGTCTGCAAGGTTCTTACATGTCAAGGAATGGTCAGCAATTACCTTCCCATTCTCTTCATTTCTCACCTTGAAAGCATGTAAAGAGTCTACATTTTCCCTTGGCTAGCAAATGCTCTCAAACTTATCCTGAACTCTTTGTGTTATATCTTTTACCCATCCACTGCATCCTGAATGAACATCTTGTACATCTGTAGCATCATCATGAGGGTGTGCCGATGTGAAAGAAGTTCCTGCCAGTGCAATAATTGGATCAGTGCAATTCTTGGCTTCAGCACCAATCTGGCTGAGGTGCAGGGCCCTTCTGGCTTTTCAAAAGCTCATGCCGAGAAGATCTACTTGCAGACTCTGGCAGCGCTATCTGAAAATCACTGAGGGGAAAGCTTCCATACTCAACCAGCAAAGAGGCATTTGGAAGTTTGACAGCGAGCTTCCTCTCCAGGAACAGTTTCTCCCATTGATAGTACTCTCTCTGCCTTCTACATTCATATATGCACCAACTGCAGTATCAACTGATGTGTTGAATATAAAGGAATAAATTGGGATAATGTGAAGAAGGGACAGCACTTTAATCTCCTTTGTTGTTGAACAGTAACAAAATATGTGATACCTAGTTTCACTGCATGCCTGGAAGTTAGCAGATAGGGATGCCGATGATGTCTATGTAACCAACCATACAGTAGGTTGCTGCTTCTTCTCTTGCATCACTACTGATCCTCCTAGCCAGTTAACCAACCCAATGCTACCCAATACTTAAGCATATCAGTATCCTCTGGATGGTGTTTGCAAACATTGGTTAGAGAAGCACGAGTTGTGGGCCATTTGTCGATATTCCAGACCTAAAATGACAGAAGAGGAACAGTGTTTGCTCAATGGTTGGCAAGCTGATGGAGAAGATCGTGAGGGACAAGATTTATGAGCATTTAGAGAGGTTTAGCATGCTCAAGAATACTCAGCATGGCTTTGTCAAAGGCAGATCGTGCCTTACGAGCCTGGTGGAGTTCTTCGAAAAATGTGACTAAACACATTGACAAAGGGAAAGCGGTAGATGTGGTTTATATGGATTTTAGCAAGGCGTTCGATAAGGTCCCCCATGCAAAGCTTCTAGAAAAAGTGAGAGGGCATGGGATCCAAGGGGCTGCTGCCCTGTGGATCCAGAACTGGCTTGCCCAAAGGAGGCAGAGAGTGTGTATAGATGGGTCTTTTTCTAAATGGAGGTCGGTCACCAGTGGTGTGCCCCAGGGATCTGTTCTGGGACCCTTGCTGTTTGTCATTTTCATAAATGACCTGGATGAGGAAGTGGAGGGATGGGTTGGTAAATTTGCTGACGACACGAAGGTTGGTGGGGTTGTGGATAGTCTGGAGGGATGTCAGAAGTTACCGAGGGACATAGATAGGATGCAAGACTGGGCGGAGAAGTGGCAGATGGACTTCAACCCAGATAAATGCGTAGTGGTCCATTTTGGCAGGTCAAATGGGATGAAGGAGTACAATATAAAGGGAAAGACTCTTAGTACTGTTGAGGATCAGAAGGACCTTGGGGTCCGGGTCCATAGGACTCTAAAATCGGCCCCGCAGGTGGAGGAGGTGGTTAAGAAGGCGTATGGTGGGCTGGCCTTTATCAATCGAGGGATTGAGTTTAGGAGTCTGGGGATAATGAGCATCTATATAAGACCCTCGTCAGACCCCAGTTGGAGTACTGTGCTCAGTTCTGGTCGTCTCATTACAGGAAGGAGGTGGAAAAGATTGAAAGGGTGCAGAGGCGATTTACACGGATGTTGCCTGGATTGAGTGGCATGCCTTATGAGGATAGGCTGAGGGAGCTCGGTCTTTTCTCCTTGGAGAGACGTAGGATGAGAGGAGACCTAATAGAGGTATATAAGATGTTGAGAGGCATAGATCGGGTGGACTCTCAGAGGCTTTTTCCCAGGATGGAAATGGCTGCTGTGAGAGGACACAGGTTTAAGGTGCTGGGGTGCAGGTACAGGGGAAATGTTCGGGGGAAGTTTTTCACACAGAGGGTGGTGGGCGAGTGGAATCGGCTGCCGTCAGTGGTGGTGGAGGCAAACTCAATAGGGTCTTTTAAGAGACTCCTGGATGAGTACATGGGACTTAATAGGATGGAGGGTTATAGGTAGGCCTAAAAGGTAGGGATATGTTCGGCACAACTTGTGGGGCCGAAGGGCGTGTTTTGTGCTGTAGTTTTCTATGTTTCGATGTTTCTAATACATATCTTATGTGAGGAATAAAAGAATGACCAGGGTGAGGTTAGGGCCGGTTAAGGACAGTAGTGGGAACTTGTGTATGGAGTCAGTAGAGATACGCGAGGTGATGAATGAATACTTTTCTTCAGTGTTCACCAAGGAGAGGGGCCATGTTTTTGAGGAAGAGAAGGTGTTACAGGCTAATAGGCTGGAGGAAATAGATGTTCGGAGGGAGGATGTACTGGCAGTTTTGAATAAACTGAAGGTCGATAAGTCCCCTGGGCCTGATGAAATATATCCTAGGATTCTTTGGGAGGCAAGGGATGAGATTGCAGAGCCTTTGGCTTTGATCTTCAATCAGCAGGCAAGACTGTTCTCTTCCTGTTGGGGAGCACTTCAGCGGTCACGGGCATTCGGCCTCTGATATTCGGGTAAGCGTTCTCCAAGGCGGCCTTTGCGACACACGACGGCGCAGAGTCGCTGAGCAGAAACTGATAGCCAAGTTCCACACACACGAGGACGGCCTCAACCGGGATATTGGGTTCATGTCACACTATCTGTAACCCCCACAGTTGCCTGGACCTGCCGAGTTTCACTGGTTGTCTTGTCTGGAGACAATACACATCTTTTTAGCCTGTCCTGATGCTCTCTCCACTCACATTGTTTTGTTTCTTAAAGACTTGATTAGCTGTAAGTATTCGCACTCCAACCATTATTCATGCAAATTGAGTCTCTGTCTTTATATGCCCTGTTTGTGAACAGAATTCCCACTCACCTGAAGAAGGGGCTTGGAGCTCCGAAAGCTTGTGTGGCTTTTGCTACCAAATAAACCTGTTGGACTTTAACCTGGTGTTGTTAAACTTCTTATTGTGTTTACCCCAGTCCAACGCCGGCATCTCCACATCATATCTGATCGAAGACAGGGGGTGGTGGTGGATGGAAAATTTTCGGACTGGAGGCTGGTTGCGAGCGGAGTGCCACAGGGATCAGTGCTTGGTCCTCTGTTCTTTGTGATTTTTATTAATGACTTAGAGGAGGGGGCTGAAGGGTGGATCAGTAAATTTGCTGATGACACCAAGATTGGTGGAGTAGTGGATGAGGTGGAGGGCTGCTGTAGGCTGCAAAGAGACATAGATAGGATGCAAAGCTGGGCTGAAAAATGGCAAATGGAGTTTAACCCTGATTAATGTGAGGTGATTCATTTTGGTAGGACAAATTTAAATGTGGATTACAGGGTCAAAGGTAGGGTTCTGAAGACTGTGGAGGAACAGAGAGATCTTGGGGTCCATATCCACAGATCTCTAAAGGTTGCCACTCAAGCGGATAGAGCTGTGAAGAAGGCCTATAGTGTGTTAGCTTTTATTAACAGGGGGTTGGAGTTTAAGAGCCGTGGGGTTATGCTGCAACTGTACAGGATCTTGGTGAGACCACATTTGGAATATTGTGTGCAGTTCTGGTCACCTCACTATCAGAAGGATGTGGAAGCACTGGAAAGAGTGCAGAGGAGATTTACCAGGATGCTGCCTGGTTTGGAGGGTAGGTCATATGAGGAAAGGTTGAGGGAGCTAGGGCTGTTCTCTCTGGAGCGGAGGAGGCTGAGGGGAGACTTAATAGAGGTTTATAAAATGATGAAGGGGATAGATAGAGTGAACGTTCAAAGATTATTTCCTTGGGTGGATGGAGCTATTACAAGGGGGCATAACTATAGGGTTCATGGTGGGAGATATAGGAAGGATATCAGAGGTAGGTTCTTTACGCAGAGAATGGTTGGGGTGTGGAATGGACTGCCTACAATGATAGTGGAGTCAGATACTTTAGGAACATTTAAGCGGTTATTGGATAGGCACATGGAGCACACCAGGATGATAGGGAGTGGGATAGCTTGATCTTGGTTTCAGATAAAGCTCGGCACAACATCGTGGGCCGAAGGGCCTGTTCTGTGCTGTACTGTTCTATGTTCTATGTTCATATCTTGCATTGCAAGGATTAATTTTTTTGAAGTCAAATGCATCTGCGCCAATGAGTAAGAAGGACAAAACAGGAGCAGAATAATACTAGCCCTGACCCTGGGAGGTGCCACTGGCTTCACCTTCTCTTCAGTGTTCTCTCAGGCAGGAATTTCCAAGGTAGTCAACTCAATTACAATCATGGATTTGAATTTTTTTTATTTTGCATAAGTACCTTTATATCATGTTCCATTCTGTCCTACAAGAAAAGAAGCAGTCCAGAGATGAGTCAAGTAAAAGGATATTATGCATTGTTAGACTTTGCCCAAACGACATCTATTCTGAATGAAAATATTTGAACATGCATGAACCTTGAATAATTTGTTACGGGAAGATTCACTAAGTATTCAGCGAGATGAGATTAAATGTAAGTTGTTGCAGCAGCCACACTGCGAAGCAGTCAGACATTGTTCGAGTGAATTCCTGTCAGAATTATGCCAGATGTGTGGCAGAAGAGCCAAGGATAAGCAAGGCCTTGGCTCAATGCAGAAATTCCCAAGGCTTAGTATGGGTTGTGGCCAAGAAATGATCTCTCTACGTCGAGACTTTCCATGACAATGGCTCTAAAAGCAATACAGCAAACCTTTGACAGCAGTAAATCTGGTGAGATTAGGTGCACATGATTTGATTTTGATTTGATTTGATTTATTATTGTCACATATATTAGTATAAAATGAAAAGGATTGTTTCTGGTGCACTGGACAAAGCATACCATTCATAGAGAAGGAAAGGAGAGAATGCAGAACGTAGTGTTACATTCATAGCTGGGGTGTAGAGAAAGATCAACTTAGTGCGGGGTAGGTCCATTCAAAAGTCTGATGGTAGTAGGGAAGAAGTTGTTCTTGAGTCAGTTGGTACGTGACATCAGACTTCTGTATCTTTTTCCCGGCAGAACAAGGTGGAAGAGAGTATGTCTGGGGTCAGTGGTGTCCTTAATTATGCTGGCTTCTTTTCTGAGGCAGAGCAGGAACCATACCAAGCTGTGATACAACCAGAAAGACTGCTTTCTATGTGCATCTGTAAAGGTCGGTGAGAGTTGTAACTGGCATGCCAAATTTCCTTAGTCTTCTGAGAAAGTAGAGGCATTGGTGGGCTTTCTTACTATGGTGTCAGCATGGGGGGATCAGGACACCTAAAAACTTGAAGCTCTCGAACATTTCTACTTCATCCCCATCGATGTAGATAGGGGCATGTCATTCACTATGCTACCTGAAGTTGTTGACAATCTCCTTCATTTTGCTGACATTGAGGGAGAGATTATTGTCGTTGTACCAGTTCACCAGATTCTCTATCTAATCCCTGTACTCTGTACTCTGAACATCCTTCATGGAGGCAAGCATGCCGATGAAGGCATACGGCATTCTTGCCTTCATCGGTCGGGGTATTGAGTTTAAAAATTGGCAAGTCATGTTGCAGCTTTAGAGAACCTTAGTTAGGCCGCATTTGGAATTTAGTGTTCAATTCTGGTCGCCACACTACCAGAAGGATGTGGAGGCTTTGGAGAGGGTACAGAAAAGATTTACCAGGATGTTGCCTGGTATGGAGGGCATTTGCAATGAGGAGAGGTTGGAGAAACTTGGTTTGTTCTCACTGGAACGACGAAGGTTGAGGGGAGACCTGATAGAAGCCGATAAGATTATGAGAGGCATGGACAGAGTGGATAGTCAGAAGCTTTTTCCCAGGGTGGAAGAGTCAATTACTAGGGGGCATAGGTTTAAGGTGCGAGGGGCAAGGTTTAAAGGAGATGTACGAGGCAAGTCTTTTTACACAGAGAGTAGTGGGTGCCTGGAACTCGTTGCCGGGGGAGGTAGTGGAAGTGGATACGGTAGTGACTTTTCAGGGGTGTCTTGACAAGTACATGAATAGAATCGGAATAGAGGGATATGGTCCCCGGAAGGGTAGAGGGTTTTAGTTAAGTTGGGCCTTATGGTTGGTGCAGGCTTGGAGGGCCGAAGGGCTTATTCCTGTGCTGTAATTTTCTTTGTTCTTTGAGGAAGTGGGGCCTCCTGAGCTTCTGGATGGGACACTTGAAGAGCAGGCAGGGTCACCACTGGGGACAGGACCAAGAGGTTTGCGGGAAGTAGGTATGCCTCCAATATCCAGGTATGTAGACTGTAAATTGCAGCCTGTTGCACAAAGATGGTGCCTTGGTGTTCCCCAAGTGATATAAGTGCCTAAAACAATTACGTGACTCCATCCAACTTGACAGACTTACGATTAGATGTTCCAGTGGTTTTCTGTATCAATATTCTTATCTTAAAAACGTATAGTAAATTTCTATATATGACCAGAGACAAAGGGAGCAGCGTCAGGATTTGGGATCCCTTAAGTTGGGAGGTTCTGGCCAGAGTTTTACCGCCTCCGATTCCGGAGCGGGCGAGGTTCGCAGAACGGAAATCTCCATTGGCCTTGGATGGGATTTTATGATCTCACCCAACTGAGGTCATAAAATCCCACCATATATGTCTCAGCCTGTGCTGGGACCTAGTATAAGATCAGGCATGTGTAGCTCTCACATACTCAGTGGCAATGAGGCCCATCAGGGTTCATGCCAATTCCAAAAACTATCAAAGAGTTGGGTATAAAGATTTTGTAAAGAAAATCGCAAAAACTCTGCTTACAGAGGGCACTAGCGAAGCAGCAACCCCCACACAAACTTGCCAAAAAGATCCTCTCATTCTGCCCCTCCTCCTGACCATACAAACTTTGACTGGGTCAGCAATACAAACCATGGGTGGCCACATTCTGGTATCCCCACACACTGGCACGCACTCTCCTCCCTCCATGCTATGTTGAAATATCAATCACTGAAAATGTGTTGGCAACGTAACGCATATGTGTTGATTTATGGAATTAATTAAAGTACATACTCTGAGGAATTATATCTATTTGCTGAGGACAAGTAGGTATAGCAGCTCTTTCATTCGTATTGCGGACAATGCAAGCTGCAGTTTGTCCCGACCTGATAAACAACCACAGTCAGGGATATCTTTGCTATTTATCAGGCACTGTTATGGCTACTAAAAAGGTCACAAAGGACTTGTGGCACCATCAAGCCCACCTCTGTTATTCCAGAGAGGGAAGTTTTGTCATGTAATACACTGACAGAAAACTAAAGATACTGCCTCATTCTCCGTCAATCTTGTCACTGGATCAGCGGCTTCAGAACCCTTTTAGTTTAAGTGTTCAGGCTCTGTGGAAGTAGATCTTAATTCAGAAAGCTGGATCTGTGGAGACAATCTTTTTTATTTCCCTGCTGGTTTATTAGGCAGATTGTGTGGTGCACAGGCAGCTAGGTCAGACACAGCAGAGGATTAGCTTGGACGCTTTGTGTGGTATTTATAGCAAGTTCTGGTCAATGTCAATCTCCACTTTATTGTTTTTTCTCTCTTGAAACCTGTGAAATTTACCTTCACCTCAGATAATAAAACATGTGCTTACTCAGGAAAGGAGGCATGACTTTCTGTAACATTCTGCATTCAGAATGTAATCGGACCTGATTTTGAAATTAGAAGTGTTTATATTTTATTTAATAAATGCTTTTCTTACTTTTTCACTATTTCTAGAGCTTGGTACATTACCTTGGAGAAAAAAACATTTTCTCCTCTTTGCAAAGGACATTTTAGTGGAATTGTCAATTTCGTTAAGCAAGGAATAATTTTTATAGAGTGGTTGTGAACACTCCCAACCATTTCAACCATGGATGGATTTCGTCATTGAGTGACAAAGTTATAATTCCTCCTAATTAAGTCTCTCAGTAAACCATCTATGAACAGAGATTCCGACATTTTTAAAAACACACATTTGCCAACATATCTTGAGTGCAGGGTGAAGCCATATTGTCACATGCACGAAAGGGAAATACATTTATTAACCCTGACACTGGCCTGAATTTTACCGCCATCCTGTCCCGGAAATGGGGCGGGTGCAGGTCGCAGAACAGCATTCTCCGTTGGTCTCGGGTGGGATCTTACGAGCCTCGGGTGGGTGAGGCGGCAAAATTCTGGCGACTGAGTTTGACAGAGGAGGACTGTATTGGAAACAAACTGATTCTTTTTGTGTTTTGGTGAAGCCAAATATTTGAAAGTATCTGGTAGTGAAGAATCCTATTCGGAGAGAGAAATGCTTTCCACGGGAAACAAAAATTTTCATAGAAATCATAGAAACCCTACAGTGCAGAAGGAGGCCATTCGGCCCGTCGAGTCTGCACCGACCACAATCCCACCCCACATATTTACCCGCTAATCCCTCTAACCTACGCATCCCAGGACTCTTAAGGGGCAATTTTTAACCTGGCCAATCAACCTAACCCACACATCTTTGGACTGTGGGAGGAAACCGGAGCACCCGGAGGAAACCCACGCAGACACGAGGAGAATGTGCAAACTCCACAGAGACAGTGACCCAAGCCGGGAATCGAACCCGGGACCCTGGAGCTGTGAAGCAGCAGTGCTAACCACTGTGCTACCGTGCCGCCATTTTTCTGTGAGCTTCCTCTCCAAGTCAAGAAATGGAAATAAAGCTTGACTAAAACATGAGTAACTAAACCTAACATTGGACAGATATTATTATCCTTATTGTACAAACATCTGTTTCGATGGTTTTGGTGTATTTCCCCTAGTCGCTACACTCCGGTGCCTGTTCGGGTACACTGAGGGAGAATTTAGCATGGCCAATGCAGCTAACCAGCAAGCTTTTTGGATAGTGGGAGGAAACCGGAATACCTGGAGAAAACCCTCGCAGACACGGGGAAAATGTGCAGACTCCGCACAGACAGTTGACCCAAGCCAGGAATTGAACCTAGGTCCCTGGCACTGTGAGGCAGCAGTGCTAACCACTGTGCCGCCATGCCACTCCTTTTTACTTTCCTTCTTGAAGCTACTGTTAAAATACATTGGGGGAGAACTTTGTTTGTGTAACACCCAGTTCAAGCAGCATTATGCAGTCTTGTGTTGATATCCAGGGGGCAGACATCACCTTGACTGTTACCGGCATGGTCTGGCTACAATTCTTCACTGATATCATTGAAGAAGGCTGTGCAGCACCTCTTGAATTCTGCAGTCATTAACTGATGTGTATCAAATGTACAAATAAGATGCATTTAGAGTGATCATCTTTCACTAAAAACAGCAACTTTCAAAAGACGTTTGACAAAGTACTACAGAAATAGACTTGTTAGCAAAGTTAAAGCCCCTGGGATTAAAGGGCCACTGATAGCATGGATACTAAGGTGCTTAAGAGACAAACTGCAGAGTAGCGGTGAATGTTTTTTTACTGATTTGAGAGAAGCACAGTTTGGTGTTACACACTGGTAGGTAGTAAGCCATTGCTATTTTTAATATGTATTAATGACCTAGTCTTGGGTACACAGGGCATAATTTCAAAGGATGGAATTTTCCCATTATTTGTCAGAGTGTCAGGCTCTGATGAAAGACCAGTGCGTTTCTCTCCAGATGCACTGCCGAGTTTTCAGACCAGATCTTGACCCACTCTGACAAAGCAAAATCAGGGGCAGTGGTTTGTGCTATCATTCTGGTGGGGTGAGGACTGATAGTGCCGGCAAGGCTGGCTCTACATCTGGGCGACACGGTGGCACAGTGGTTAGCACTGCTGCCTCACAGCACCAGGGACCTGGGTTCAATTTGCGGCTTGGGTCACTGTCTGTGAGGAATCTGCGCATTCTCCCCATGTCTGCGTGGGTTTCCTCCGGGTGCTCCGGTTTCCTCTCACAGTCCAAAAGACGTGCTGGTTAGGTGCATTGGCCATGCTAAATTCTTTCTCAGTGTACCCGAACAGGTGCTGGAGTGTGGCAACAAGGGAATTTTCACAGTAACTTCATTTCAGTGTTATAATGTAAGCCTATTTGTGACACTAATGAATATCTTTAAAGGACAAAGTGTGCCATGATCAGAACTGAGCTGAACTCCCTCTCCCCACCTTGAAAGCATAGGAGGTTTTTTCCCACCATAGCACAATTATCAGTGGCATGCACTACTCCACCCCCGCACAACCACCGCAGCAGTACTGCTGGCCCTAGCCTCATGCCAGCTCCCCCAGTGCCAAGTCCCTTCTTCCCTGTCTGCTCCATCTGCCACTGCCAAATCCCCCCTTCAAACGCCTTAACACTCTCCCCCCTCACAACACATAATGGGAACCCCCCCCCCCCTCAATTGGGATATCCTGAGGGCTCGGTACTGCCCCCTGGCACAGGTTGGCAAAGGCTGGCACTGCCTGTCCCTGGGCATATCCCTCTCCTACTAGGGGCTACACTTACCTTGGTTCCCCTGGCCGGATCTCCTCGACTGTTTCCTGTCTTCATAAAGCAGTTTTGAACCCTGCCGATGTGATGTCATGTTGGCGAGGTTTGAATATTCAGTGAGGGGGCAATCATGTGATGGGTTGGCCCTTTAATGATATGCAGATTCATTAAAATGCTTTTAAATGAGGTTGTCACCCTGTTTGAGTGGGGAATTCATTACATCATCGGTGAGGATTGGGGAAAATTGGGAAACGAGATCTCGCCAGCAAGAATCTTCTTTCCCAGCTCTGGTGGTAGTGTGCCCGTGTTGCCATTCTCGCTGACAGTGAATGCAGGCACAAAATCGCCCCCAATGTTTGCAGATGATATGCAACGAGGAAATGCAGTAAACAATGAGATAGTAACAGACTTTGGCAGGAGGTAAACTGATAAAATGGGAGATGAAATTTATTGCTGAAAAGTGCCCACGGTACACTTTTGTTGAAAGAATGAGGCACAGTGAGGCACAAATTAAAAAGCACAATTTGAAAAAGGGTGCAGGAACAGTGAGATATTGAGATGTATACAGACAAATCTTTAAAGTTGACAGGGACAAATTGAAAAAGTTGTTAAAATTGCAGATGGAGTCCTTGATTTTATCAATTTAGGATAGGGCTGGAATTTCCTGGGCTCTTTTGCAATGGGTTTAAAGGGAGGAGGGCTGGCAAAATGACAGGGTAATGTGATGGGATTCAATGTCTTCCCACCACAATACCATATTGCCAGCTGTGCATCGGTCGTGAATCTGCTGGCCTCCACATAGCAAATTAGGAAACCTCAAGTAGCCAACCATGGCTATTTCCCACCTCCGTGGGAATTTTGCCCCTGGATTTGTCAGGCCTGTTGCAACATAGGGAGACCCAATGATAGAGATATTCAAAATTACAAATGGTTTCGATAAGGTGAATAAAGTAAAATTGTTTCCAATGGCAGAAGAGTTGCTAACCAGAGGACATAGATTTAAGATGACTGGCAAAATAACCAGAGGTGACATGAGGAAACATTGGGTGGGGCTCCAGAATGCTGAGATTCCATGCCAGATTCTATGCTTGGAATCTCATTAATTATGCACAAAGAAGTTCCCCTCCGACTCTCCTGGTAGTCTGGGTAAGATGCTCTTTCGGAGTTGATGCAGGTTCAAAGGGGTGAATAGTTTCCTTCTGTACTGTAGGGATTCTATGATACTATGGTGAGCACCCCCTACAGCCCTCACTCCCCCATCCCACCACCCTTGCACAGGCC
Source organism: Mustelus asterias (assembly GCF_964213995.1). Classification (NCBI taxonomy): domain Eukaryota; kingdom Metazoa; phylum Chordata; class Chondrichthyes; order Carcharhiniformes; family Triakidae; genus Mustelus; species Mustelus asterias. The sequence continues at coordinate 135,731,815 of NC_135801.1, read as the reverse complement.
TCCTTCTACATTGCCCCCCCCCCCCCCCGCCTTGTCTTTGTCAGGTCACCACCACCTACCGCAGACTCCTCACCTTGCACTCCATCCTCAATTGAACTTCAAGCTTTTGTTGCAGTGGCTGCATGAGTCCCACAGCAGTCTTGTCCTTTTGGACACTGGTGTGCGGCAGGAGGGGGAAGCATACCCCCTTATTCCCAACTCCAGGTGCAGTGCTGAACTGATATGGTGATGGAGGAGAGTCCATGGGTTCAGCAGCACGATGCTGTCCATGAAGACCAGCTCAGCATGGAGATGGAGAGCAGCAACTCGTCTGCCAGCCGTACTGCGCAGTACTATGGCTGAAAGGCTTTGTTGCACTCACCTCAAAGTCTCTGGCAAACTGAGGATTGCCTTGTGCATGCCATTCTTTAGCAATTGGTTTTGACTGTGACCTGATTTCACACTGGCATTACACAAGATTAGAAGGCCTGACAAAACACTGTGCCCATTTGCCTCAGTGAGCAAAATCTCATGAGACCCAAAAAACCAGATTCACGCCAATGATATTTCATGATGCAATTGTCCCCACCCTCCACCAGTGAGAAACTGGGCTTCCTGTCATGCAATGTGGATGCATTCATCATCCTTCAGAAGAGAAAGGATAATCGTGTGTGCGAACCGAATTTACATTGATCATCCTGGTGTCTTCAAAAAAACCTTTGCATGCCATCATGGTTGACGTTTGTTGGATCTCACACTTTCTCTTCCCATTGCATGTCCTTGACCTTCTAGATTGGTCTTTGGGCATCAGTTTTGAGCTGGTGGGATGCCATCTCCTTGACTTACATCTTTGGGTCATTCAGCCTTGCAATGAAAGCTGTTCAGTTTGGTTATAGGAGGTCATATATTTCAGCATTGTTTTTGCTGAGCCAATGCCGGTGATGATGATTTTTCAACCCAACGGTCTGGATGCAGGAGTTATGACTTTATCTGATCCCACTATTCTGGAATTGAGTTGGATGTGTGATGATTTTCCAGGATTGGTCATGAGCTGCACTTAGAATTCTTCTCTTCAGTCCTGCTGCTTTAGTGCTGAGGCATTGATCTTCTTCCTCGTTGAAGCTTTGGCCTTGAAATGTTTTGAAGCTAGGTGGATGTTCATCATTGATTGAGCAAGTTGATGATCTGTTCACCAGTCTTTATTCCCCCCACATGGATCCAGTGATTCAGACATCACTTAGATCTTTGACCTGAACAATGACATAATCCAGAAGGTGCTGATGCTTTAATCTAGGATGCCTCCATGTGGTTTTGTATTTGTCCTTCTGGTGGAAGAGGGTGTTTGTTATAATGAGGCCATGCTGAGCACACTCTGACTGGGATTTTCTGCTCTTGGTCACAGCAAGCGTTATGGCAGGCACATGAGATAAATCTTGTCAGAAGACCCAAAACCAATTTTATGATGATGTAAAATGAAGAAGCGTTTCTGCACTTCAGCCATCAGTGGAAAGCCAGGCTTGCTGTTGCTGAACAGTGTGAATGTCATTAGCATAAATCAACATCTCACTACGATGCCTGCTCACCAAGTCAGCCCTCCACACTGGATTAAGAGCCCACGTCAGCATGTAATTAGAATGACGTGTTTCACAACAGTATTTAAAGGGCGTGCAGCTGGTGACATGAACTTTGCTCGTGACGCCGAAATGAGTTCACAAACCTTGCAATCCTCAATGCTCATGAACATCAATGCCAGGCTTTACTGGCTGCACTGAATTGTTTTCAAGGGGTCTCACAGGCAAATCTATGCAACTATCACACACCAGGGTTAAGGCTCATCTGCAGACGAGTGAGAACAAGTCTTGCAGACACCTCCTCATGTCAATGGTGACACACATTTGCCACATTCTATAGGATTTGCTGCCAAGTGGACTAGGAGGACCTTCATTGCCAGTGGTTATGAAAGTAACCGGCCCATGCAGCCTCTACCAATGGCTCCTTCCAGGACTCCACCGGAGACACCTGTGAGACCTCTCAAGCATCCACACAGAAATATATCCAGGAGTTCACAGACGCCCTCTTTGCAAAGGCCCACAATTTTGTCAACATTGACAGAGATAAAGCAAGCCAGGACACAAGACCGCTGGACTTCACTGAGATTTCTGGTTACCTACAGATGCAGAGTGTTATCAATTGAACAGACATAGTTATAAAACCTCCCGGCAAAAAGTAGTCCAATATGTCAACTAAAAAGGCTAACGCTCGCTCAATGTGCAGCAGGTATGTGACTATAATGAATCTTTCATGTCGATTTGTGCCAGGTACCCAGGAAGTATATGGCATGCTTGCCTTCATTGAATGGGGCACTGAGTATAAAAGTTGGCAAATTATGTTAGTTATATAAAACGTTGGTGAGACCACATTTGGAATACTGTGTCCAATTCTGGTCACCACACTACCAGAAAGATGTGGAGGTTTTGGAGGGAATACAGAAGAGGTTTACCAGCGTGTTGTCTGGTATTAGCTATGAGGAGAAATTAAATAAACTGGGATTGTTGTCCCTGGAAAGACGGAGACTGAGGGGTGACCTGATAGATGTTTATAAAATTATGAGAGGTATAGATAGGGTGAACAGTTGAAAGCTTTTTCCCAGGGCAGAAATGACAATTACAAGGGGGCACAAGTTCAAGTTAAGGAGGAAAAGTTCAGTGGAGATGTGCAGGGGAAGTTTTTTACACAGTGAGAGGTGGGGCCTGGAATGCAGTGCCAAGTGAAGTGGTTGAGGCAGACACGTTAGCAACATTTAAGACTCATCTGGATAGACATATGAACAGACGGGAATAGAGGGATGCAAGCACTTGGTCTAGATAGGACAATGTGATCGGCGAAGGTTTAGAGGGCCGAAGGACCTGTTCTTGTGCTCTACTGTTCTTTGTTCTTTGTTCTTTGAAGCATGTTGTACATAAAAGTAAAATACCACAGATTCTGGAAATAAAAAAACAGAAAATATCAGCAGGTCTGACAGCATCTGTGGAGATAGAGCCAATGTTTTGAGTCTGGATGACCCTTTGTCAGAGCTGAAGATAAAGCAAATGGGACAAATTTATACGGCAAGAGTGATGGGGGGGTGGGGCAGGGAGGGGGGGTGGTGTGTGTGTGTAATTGACCAAGATGTCATAGCCAAAAAGACAAGGAGCAAGTAAATAGTGATGATAAAGCCTGAGAATGCTGCTAACAGCATCCATTTTTAAAATTAATTCATAGGGTTATAGGCATTGTTAGCTGGCCAGTGTTTATTGCCCATCCCTCGTTGCTCTTGAGAAGGTGGTGGTGAGCCACCTTCTTGCATTGCTGCAGTCCATGTGCTGTGGGTTAACCCATAATGCTATTAGGGAGGGAATTCGAGGATTTTGACCCAGCGACTGCGAAGGAATGGCAATATATTTCCAAGTCAGGATGGTGAGTGGCTTGGAGGGGAACTTGCAGCTGGCGGTGTTCCCGTGTATCTGCTGCTCTTGTCCTTTGAGCTGGAAGCGAATGTGGGTTTGGAAGGTGCTGTCTAAAGATCTTTGGTAATTGCTGCAGTGCATCTTGTAGATAGTACACACTGCTGCTACTAAGCATCGGTTTTGGAGGGAGTGGATGTTTGTAGATGTGGTGCCAATCAAACGGGCTGATTTGTCCTGGATGGTGTCAAGCTTCATGAGTGTTGTTGGAGCTGCACCCAGTGGGGATTATTTCATCACATTCCTGACTTGTGCCTTGTAGATGGTGGATAGGCTTTGGGGAGTCAGGAAGTGAGTTACTCGTTGCAGTATTCCTAGCCTCTGACCTGCTCTTGTAGACACTGTGCTTATGTGGAGAGTACAGTTGAGTTCCTGGTCAATGGTAATCACAAGGAGGTTGACAGTAGGGGATTCAATGACAGTAACAGCATTGACTGTCAAGGGGTGGTGGTTACAGTGTCTCTTATTGGTGATGGTCATTGCCTGGCATTTGTGTGGCGTGAATGTTACTTGCCACTTGCCAGCCCAATCCGGGATATTGTCCAGATCTTGTTGCATTTGAACATGGACTGTTTCAGTATCTGAGGAGTCACGAATGGTGCTGAACATTGTGCAATCATCAGCGAACATCCCCACTTCTGACCTTGTGACGGGGGCTGGTCATTTATGAAACAGCTGAAGATGGTTGGGCCTAGGACACTACTCTGAGGGACTCTTGCAGAGTTGTCCTGCAGCTGAGATGACTGACCCTCCACAACCACAACCATCTTCCCATGTACCAGGTATGACTTCAACCAGTGGAGTGTTTGCCCCTTGATACCCATTGATTCCAGTTTTGCTAGGGCTCCTTGATTCCATACTTGGTCGAATGCAGCTCTTTTGTCCATGTTTGAACCAAGGCTGTAATGAAGTCAAGAGCTGAGTGACTCTGGCGAAACCCAAACTGGGCGTCACTGAGCAGGTTATTGCTGAGCGGGTGCTGCTTGATAGCACTGTTGATGACCCCTTCCATCACTTTACTGATGATCGAGAGTAGACTGATTGGGCGGTAATTGGCCGGGTTGGATTTGTCCTGCTTTTCCTGTACAGGACATACCTGGGCAATTTTCCACAATGGCGGGTAGATGCCAGTGTTGTAACTGTAGTGGAAGAGCTTTGCTACGGGAGCAGCATAAAGAGATTGGAATGTGCAAATGGCAGAACAAAGATGCAGAGCGCCAAAGGACAACCTGACACATTTGGTGACAGCCCTAGTGAGGTTGTGGAAGGAGGAAGGAGGTGGGGTGGAAAAAGATGGAAAGCGAGATTTACAAGTGGACAAATGAAATGATGAAAGCCATTAAAATTAAAAAATAATCAGAACAATATAAAGTAATGAAAATCGATTAATAAGAAAAAAAGAAAAGAAAAGAAATGAAATTAAATAAAATAAACGGAGATGGAGTGAAGGTAGAGGGGAGAATTCATGCTCTGAAGTTGTTGAACTCAATGTTCGGTCCGGAAGTGCCCAATCTGAAGACAAGGTGCTGTTCCCCCAGTTTGTGTTTTACTTCACTGGAACATTTCAACAAGCCAAAGACAGACATGTGGACATGACAGCAGGATGGTGCATTGAAATGCCAAGCGACAGGAAGGTCTGAGTCCTGCTTAAGGAACGGAATGAAGGTGTTCAGCAAAGTGATCAACCAGTCAGCGTTTGGTCTCTCCGATGTAGAGTAGACCGCATTGGGAGCAGTGTAAAAGAGGCTTGGAGCCTTGACCTCTGCCATTTCTGCTGTTCTTGTCTCGGTGTCTCCGGAGAAACTCAGTGAGAATGACTTTATGACTTTCAGGACCAATTCCAGGCAAAATGCACTCCCCATTTAAATGGTGCAACAGCACATGCCATCTCCCTGGACTAAACTCAACCCTGGAACACCTCGATAACAAAGACACTTATGTCAGACTCCTATTTATCGACATCATCGTAGTGGGTCGGATCTCAAACAATGATGAGACAGTGTTCAGGAAAGAGACAGACTATCTGGTTGACTGGTGTGATGACAATAACCTCTCCCTCAATGTCAGTAAAACAAAGGAGATAGTCACCGACTTCAGGAAGCGTAGTGGAGGACATACCCCTGTCTACATCAACAGGACCAAAGTGAAAATGGTCAAGAGCTTCAGGTTTCTAGATGTCCAGATCACCAACAACCTGTGCTGGTCCCTCCAGGGACGACACTATAGTTAAGAAAGCCCACCAATGCCTCTAGTTTCTCAGGAGGCTAAGGAAATTTGGCATGTCCATTACGATTCTCACCAACTTTTACAGATGCACCATAGAAAGCATCCTTTCTGGTTGCATCACAGCTTGGTATGGCTCCAGCTCTGTCGAAGACTGCAAGAAACTACAAAGGGTCGTGAACGAAGTGCAGTCCATCATGCAAACCAGCCTCCCATCCATTGACTCTGTCTACACTTCCCACTGCCTCAGAAAATCAGCCAGCATAATCATGAACCCCACGAACCCCAGACATTCTCTCTTCCACCTTCTTCCGTTGAGATAAAGATGCAGAAGTCTGAAGTCACATACAAACCGACTCAAGATCAGCTTCTTCCCTGCTGCCATCAGACTTTTGAATGGACCTACCTTACATTAAGTTGATCTTTCTCTGCACCCTAGCTATGACTGTAACACTACATTCTGCATCCACTCCTTTCCTTCTCTAAGTACGGTATACTTTGTAAATCATACCTTAAAAATATGTTTAAAACTAACATTTCAAAATAGTGTGTAACATGTGAAGTGCTTTTGATGTAAGTTCAATACAATAAATAACAGCATTATTAAAATTGATTAGGTAAGTTACCTGCATAAACACTAAGGAATCAATACTGCTACCTGACACAACAAATATTTCATAAATGTTTTGCCTTCACTTCCAACTTTAGCAAACATGCAGAACCTATATAAATCATAAAATTAGTTTGTATTTATGCAGCATGATTAAATATGTTATGGCCCTTCACAAAGAACCATTACAGCAGAGAAGAAGACCATTCAATCAATCGTATCTATATATGCCTGATCTCTGTAACAGCTACTCAGATAATTAACCAATTTCCTTTTGAAAACCTCTGCTGCATCTGTGCTCACCACATGCTTGGCCAGTCCATTCCAGATCCTAAATACTTGCTGCAAGAGATTTTAAAAATTTCCTTATGTTGCCATTGCTTCATTGTGCCACTCACCTTAAATCAGTGTCCTCTGGTTCTTGACCCTTCCATCAATGGGAAGTTTTGCCTTTTCTAATCTGTACAAATCCTCTTAAACCTCTTCTCTTCTTTAAAGAGAGCGACTCCAACTTTGCCAAACTACCCTCCTAACTGAAGACTCTCATCCTGGAACCATCCTCACAAATCTTTTCTGCACCCTCTCCAATGCTTTCACATTATTCCTAAAGTATGGTGCCCAGAATTTGGACACAATACTCTAGCTGTAATTGAATCAGTGTTTTATAAAGCTTCAATATAACTTACTTTTGTACTCTCTGCCTTTATTTATAAATCCCAGGACCCCTTATACGTTATTAATCACCTTCAATGAGGTGTGCAAATGTGTTCCCACATTCTGCTGCTTCTGCACCCCTTTAGAATTGTATCCTTTATATTTCCTCTCCTTGTTCTTCCCACCAAAATGATGGTTTATAAATTTTAAGTGCACCTGGGGGCATAAGCAAGTGGACCACTCACCTGCTCCCCCAACCTGCCAAAAAATGTAAAATCTAGCTCTCTGTTCTCTATCCACGGATGTTGCTTGACCTGCTGATTATTTCTAGAATTTTCTGTTTTATTTCAGATTTCCAGTATCGGTACGATTCTGCTCTTTGTTTAATTATTTGCACATATGGAGTTTACACATTCTCCTCGTGTCTGCGTGGGTTTCCTCCGGGTGCTCCGGTTTCCTCCCACAGGCCAAAGATGTGCGGGTTAGGTTGATTGGCCAGGTTAAAAAAAAAATTGCCCCTTAGAGTCCTGGGATGCATACGTTAGAGGGATTAGCGGGTAAATATGTGGGGGTAGGGCCTGGGTGGGATTGTGGTCGGTGCAGACTCGATGGGCCGAATGGCCTCCTTCTGCACTGTAGGGTTTCTATGATTCTATGATTCTATGATTACATGTTTGATGCGGATATTTTAGTTTCTCACCGTTAGTGCTGTTTAATGTTGAATGTAAGGGACACCTCATTCGGTGATCAGTGAAATTGGGAGGATGAAAAGAGTTCTGTTTGTATCCGAGGCTGGTGCAAACATTTAAGGAGAGTTGCCTTGCACCAGGCCCAAGAAGGGGATTGAAAATTCATGACAACAAAACAGCTCTTTTGCAGGCAGCATGTAACCCTTAAGGGCTGTTCAATCTCAACTCTGTCCTCTTTCTGACACGACTCTGGGGAACTTGAATCCATTATGACGATGACCTTGAGGCCAGCATGCATTTTGGTGGTGGGCAGACATCCCACCTCAGTGGAGAATTGTCTTGCCAAGGTGTAGGCTGGCAGATTGTCTAGACTTAAGACATTTAACAGAGTGAACAAGCAGAGAAATTGTCCAACCGCAGCGAGGTAAATGTTTAAAGGTAGGAAGACACTTAAGAAATGCACAGAGGCAAATGGCACTGCATTTTCAACAATATAAAATCAAGAAAGTGATGTTGAATCAGAACATTTTGCCATGCTTTGGTCTGTTATGAACTTTTAATCAATATTTTATATTTTTAAAGCTGAACAGAAGACTGAAAAAGATGGTCATCCAAGGACTACCTGCCTTCTGTTGTTGGTTGAAAGCACTTTCTTGTATCATGAGGGAACAAAGGGAACACTCCAGACTGATTTAAATTTCAAACAATTCTTGGCAGTTATCTGTCAGTCACCATCAACTCATACATTCTCCATGGCAATGCTTCTAACAATCAGCATTCTTTTCTCCTATAGTATAAATTGTTGTTTTCCCTCATGTTGGTATTCTTACAAGTGCCCTGATGAGTGCCAGATGTAAATTTTGGCATGTTTCTTTTTTCAGCAATAATTAACATGAAGTAAATATGAAATAATAGGTAAACTGTGGTCAAACAAACAGCACTACACGGTGAATGGCAGAGACAACCAAGAAGGATCACAACATTTCTCAGAATTCAATCTGGGCATTAATGTTCACTGTGTTACACAATCTTGTTAAATTACTGCCTCCCTTATGAGGGATTGCAAGTATTTACTCTTCCCTTTTAAAGATCTGGCCTCGGAATTCCCGCAAAATGTCACTCTAAGTCGGACTACCTCAATGACTGTTCACCTCCTAGGATTTCAATCGTTTTTCCAGCGACTAAATTCCCTAGATTCCTGACTTCAATTTGCACTCCAATTTCAAATTACTGGTGCAATTTCAGCTCTTTAATAGCTGGCTAGCTTCAATGGGCTGGCAACGCCCCTGGCTTTCACCACACTCCAATCCCCCCAGCTACACCAATCTTCCAGCAATCTCTGAGCTCCTCAAGACTTTTCCTGAGCCTTAATTACCTGGATGCTGCCCCTGACCCAGTTACTAATGGCTCTTAAGAGCAGCAAATTATCTTCTTCTCCAGCTCTTGACTCTCTGACTGACTCTTCACTATCCTTTGAACCGAACTGGGTAACAAAACAGAAGGTCCTGGTCTTGTTAATAAGCAGAATCAAATGAAACATGTATATATATATATATATATATATATATATATATATACATATATGTACGCATGGGAGCATCCTGTGTCCTGAATATTATCATCTCCACAGACACTATCTTACAAAGCACAGAAATAACAAAAAAGATTTCATGGCAATCTGATATTTGAGTCAGTGAGGTGAGTGACTGAGACATCATATTTTAAAAATCCAGGGAAGTGTGAGATAATAAATAACCTGTTTTAATTTTAAAACTCACCAAACACTTGCTGCTGGACACATTTAATTGGCATTCTCAAAAAGGTAACAAAAGGGAATACATAAGACCATAAGACATAGGAGCAGAATTAGGTCACTCGGCCCATCGAGTCTGCTCCGCCATTCAATCATGGCTGATATTTTTCTCATCCCCATTCTCCTGCCTTTTCCCCATAACCCTTGATCTCCTTATTAATCAAGAACCTATCTATCTCTGTCTTAAAGACACTCAATGACCTGGCCTCCACAGCCTTCTGTGGCAAAGAGTTCCACAGATTCACCACTCTCTGTCTGAAGAAATTCCTCCTCAACTCTGTTTTAAAAGGTCATCCCTTTAGCCTGAGGTTGTGCCTTCTGCTTCTAGTTTTTCCTACTAGTGGAAACATCCTCTCCACGTCCACTCTATCCAGGCCTCGCAGTATCATGTAAGTTTCAATAAGATCTCCCCTCATCCTTCTAAACTCCAATGAGTACAGACCCAGAGTCCCCAACCATTCCTGATACAAGCTCTTCATTCCAGGGATCATTCTTGTAACCTCCTCTGGACCCTTTCCAAGGCCAGCACATCCTTCCTTAGATACGGGGCCCAAAACTGCTCACAATACTCCAAATGGGGTCTGACCAGAGCCTTATATAGCCTCAGAGGTACATCCCTATTCTTGTATTCTAGCCCTCTCGACATGAATGTTAACATTGCATTTGCCTTCCTAACTGTCAACTGAACCTGCACGTTAACCTTAAGAGAATCTTGAACAATGGCTCCCAAGTCCCTTTGTGTTTCTGATTTCCTAAGCATTTCCCCATTTAGAAAATAATCTATGCCTCCATTCCTCCTTCCAAAGTGCGCAACCTCACACTTTTTCACATTGTATTCCATCTGCCACTTCTTTGCCCACTCTCCTAACCTGTCCAAGTCCTTCTGCAGCCCCCCTGCTTCCTCAATACGACCTGTCCCTCTGCATATCTTTGTATCATCTGCAAACTTAACAACAGTGCCTTCAGTTCCTTCCTCCAAATCATTAATATATATTGTGAAAAGTTGTGGTACCAGCACTAATAGCATTTAAATAATATTAAACATACTATTTGAATCCTATCAGCAGGTCCAGGACTAAATTCTCCGGGCCCTCTAACATCGCCCACCTGCCAGGAGTATTTCAATCCAGCGGGATTCAGACAAGCTCTCCACTTTTGGGGAACTAGCGGAGCCACCCCGCTCGAATGAACAAAGAACAAAGAACAAAGAACAGTACAGCACAGGAAACAGGCCCTTCGGCCCTCCAAGCCTGTGCCGCTCCTTGGTCCAACGAGACCAATCGTTTGTATCCCTCCATTCCCAGGCTGCTCATGTGACTATCCAGGTAAGTCTTAAACGATGTCAGCGTGCCTGCCTCCACCACCCTACTTGGCAGCGCATTCCAGGCCCCCACCACCCTCTGTGTAAAAAACGTCCCTCTGATGTCTGAGTTATACTTCGCCCCTCTCAGCTTGAGCCCGTGACCCCTCGTGATCGTCACCTCAGACCTGGGAAAAAGCTTCCCACTGTTCACCCTATCTATACCCTTCATAATCTTGTACACCTCTATTAGATCTCCCCTCATTCTCCGTCTTTCCAAGGAGAACAACCCCAGTCTACCCAATCTCTCCTCATAGCTAAGACCCTCCATACCAGGCAACATCCTGGTAAACCTTCTCTGCACTCTCTCCAATGCCTCCACATCCTTCTGGTAGTGTGGCGACCAGAACTGGACGCAGTACTCCAAATGTGGCCTAACCAGCGTTCTATACAGCTGCATCATCAGACTCCAGCTTTTATACTCTATACCCCGTCCTATAAAGGCAAGCATACCATATGCCTTCTTCACCACCTTCTCCACCTGTGTTGCCACCTTCAAGGATTTGTGGACTTGCACACCTAGATCCCTCTGTGTTTCTATACTCCTGATGACTCTGCCATTTATTGTATAACTCCTCCCTACATTATTTCTTCCAAAATGCATCACTTCGCATTTATCCGGATTAAACTCCATCTGCCACCTCTCCGCCCAATTTTCCAGCCTATCTATATCCTGCTGTATTGCCCGACAATGCTCTTCGCTATCCGCAATTCCAGCCATCTTCGTGTCATCCGCAAACTTGCTGATTACACCAGTTACACCTTCTTCCAAATCATTTATATATATCACAAATAGCAGAGGTCCCAGTACAGAGCCCTGCGGAACACCACTGGTCACAGACCTCCAGCCGGAAAAAGACCCTTCGACCGCTACCCTCTGTCTCCTATGGTCAAGCCAGTTCTCCACCCATCTAGCCACTTCTCCTTGTATCCCATGAGCCTTAACCTTCTTAACCAACCTGCCATGTGGGACTTTGTCAAATGCCTTACTGAAATCCATATAGACGACATCCACAGCCCTTCCTTCATCAACCGTTTTTGTCACTTCCTCAAAAAACTCCACCAAATTTGTAAGGCACGACCTCCCTCTTACAAAACCATGCTGTCTGTCACTAATGAGATTGTTCCATTCTAAATGCACATACATCCTGTCTCTAAGAATCCTCTCCAACAACTTCCCTACTGGGTATTGGGCTCCCCAGGAGGTCGGGTGGCGGGGGGGGGGGGGGGGGGGGGGGGGGGGAGGGGGGGGTGGCCCCTGGGCATGGGCACCCTGGCAGTGCCAGCCTGTGCCCCCTGGCACGGCCCAAGGGGTGAGGTGCCTATGCCCAGGGGCACTTTGGCACTGCCCATCAGGCATGGGGCAGGGCCAAGGGGGCAGGGTTTATGGGGGGCAGAGCCTAGGGGCAGGACATAGGGGATGATCGCTGGGGTGGAGGGTCCCGCTGCCACTCTGCATTGGGATCCAGTCAGGGCAGTAGAGAGGCCAGTGATTGGAGCTGGGAGGGGCATGTGGTCAGCCAGGGAGGTCTGCCGAGGGCGGATCTGCCAAGGTGTCTGCCGGGGGGAGCGGGGGGGGGGGGGGGTCTACCTCCTGGGAGGGGTCTGCTGGGAGGGAGAGGATGGGGGGATCATCACTGATGGGGGGGGTGAGGCTGGAGATCGGGCGGTCTGGGACAGGGGGGTGTTCAGGGCTGGCTCGGGAATGGTTGGGGGGGGCCATAATCGGGCCATGGTGGGTTGGGGAGGCAGCACTGCGGGGGTCCCGGTCTAGCCAGTGATCGAGCTGACCAGCAAAGAGGGAGGCTACTAGTTCTCTGCATGCGCAGAGGCCCTGATCTGTCAGCCTTCCGGGTGGGAAGGCCCCGCCCCCTGAAATCTAATGATATTCACGATTGTGACCTCGGCAGAGTACAGAGTGTGGTAGATTCTCGTGTGAACTCCCACTGCAAAAACAAACGTAATTTACTCCAGTTTTCTTGCGATATCGAGACTTAGAATCTTTTGGGAGAATCCCAGCCATTATATCCATTTCCTAACAACTTGGTAAAATAAAGCAGAGGCTGTGAAATATCATTAAAAAGAGAAGTAAAAATTTAGAAGACATTTGTTCACAGAATTATTGGAATGTTGAGTGCTGGGCAGTAAAACTGAAGGTGGTGCAGGGAGAGTTTAGAGTTGCCTTTTTTTTTGAAAAAAAGCTCTTGGCTAATACAGTTAATTTCCAAACCTTTCTACAAGTAAGATCAAAAATCCCAAAACGCATCACTCTTTAATTTAGCCTTATCCCACCACATTCACACCTCACTGAGCTAATATCCCCTTTGATCTGTTGGCTCTTACTCATTTTGAGAATACCAGGAGATGGTTTCTTGAGAATTATACTCCAAGAGAAGAGGGGAGATACTTTGTTATATTGACAGGCAGCAGCAAATTACAGAATAGAGAGAATGTCAGAGAGACAATCTGAATGCACAGCCAGAATGAAGAAGAAGGGAACAGTGGGGCAATGGTAGGAATGAAGATAGGCAACTTTGCAAAAGCAGAAATAATTGGTTATAAAAGCAAAATATATTTCCCAGGGTAGAAGTGTCCGTTGCTCGAGGACATGGGTTTCAGGTAAAAAGGGGAAATTTTAAGGAGATGAAAGAGGCAAGTTTTTTACACAGAGTGTGGTAATTGCTTGGAAAAGGCTGCCAGAGGAGGTAGTAGAAGCAGATACAACAGCAATGTTTTTAGCGACATAGAATCATAGAATTCCTATAGTACAGAAGGAGGCCATTCGAGTCTGTACTGATCACAATTCCACCCAGGCCCTATTCCCGTAACCCTGCACATTTACCCTGCTAATCCCCCTGACACTAGGGTCAATTTAGCACGGTCAATCAACCTAACCTGCACATCTTTCGACCGTGGGAGAAAACCGGAGCACCCAGAGGAAACCCACGCAGACACGCAGAAGAAGGCAACAGTGGGGCTGTGGTAAGAATGAAGATAGACAACTTTGCATAAGTAGAAATAATGGGTAATAAAAGCAAAATATATTTTCCAGGGTAGAAATGTCCACGCAGGGGAGAATGTGCAAACTTCACACAATGACCTGAGGCTGGAATTGAACCCAGGTCCCTGGCGCTGTGAAGCAGCACTGCTAACCATTGTGTCACTGTGCCACCCACATCTTGACAGATACATGAATAGGCATGGAATAGAGGGATATGGACCGCATAGAGGCAAAAGGTCTTTAGTTCAGGAAGGCGTCATGTGTTGGCACAGGCTTCATGGGCCAAAGAGTCTGTTTCTCTGCTGTACTCTTCTTTGTTCTTTCTGAGTTCTTTGTATTGCAGATGCTGGAATCTGAAACAAAAACAGAAAGTGCTGGTAAAACTCAATAGGCCTGGGAGCATTTGTGGAAAGAGGAAATAGAGTTAATATTTTGAGTCCGTATGACTCTTCTTCAGTCTGTTAACCCTGTTTCTCTCTCCACAGATGCTGCCAGACCTGCTAAGTTTTTCCAGCATTTTCTGTTTTTGAATTGGAAATAATTGGTCTTTGAAATGGATGTGATGTTAGTTTTGAAGTTCAGCTCAGGATTGAACAGAATGCTAAGTTTTGTTTTAACATAGTTTGAAGGCAAATGGAGTAAAGTATATGATGGAGGCTGACAATAATGGCATTGACCTTCCCAATATTCAGCTAGAGAAGTTTGTGGCCAGTAGACAGATTGATGTTTGTGATTCTCACAATAAAACAATACATTTAATTACCTTGTGGCTGATATGTGACGTGGACTGAAAGCCAATTATTTGCTTTCATGGGAAGCTCGAGATGTGGATCGATTTAATCTACATTCATCAATAATAGGGAGGGAGGAGTATTCATGATTTTAATGTTATTGCACTGATTACAAAGAGGAGGCCATTTGGCCTGTCTTGTTTATGCCTGCTGTCTGCAACTCTCTTGCTTTTTCCCCATAGTCCTGCATTTTTTTCTCTTCATATCAGTGTCTAATTTGCTTTTGAAAGTCTTTTGACTGATTTGATTTATTATTGTCACATGTACAGTGAAAAATATTGTTTCTTGTGCGCTATACAGACAAAGCATACTGTACATAGAGAAGGAAAGAAGAAAGTGCTGAATGTAATGTTACAGTCATAGCTAGGATGTAGAGAAAGATCAACTTAATGCGAGGTAGGTCCACTCAAAAGTCTGATGGCAGCAGGGAAGAAGCTGTTCTTGAGTCGGTTGATACGTAACCTCAGACCTTTGTATCTTTTTCCTAATAGAAGAAGGTGGAAGAGAGTATGTCTGGAGTGCGTGGGGTCCTTAATTTTCTTGCAGTCTTGGGGAGAGCAGGAGCCATACCAAGCTGTGATACAACCAGAGAGAATGCTTTCTATGGTTGAATCTTGATTGAATCTGTCTCCACCACACTCTCAGTTGGCATAGTCCTGATTCTAACCATTTCCAGCATTTCCTGAGTTTGCATTGTCTGTGTGGAATTTGTTCATTCTCCCTGTGTCTGTGTGGTTGCCTTTGGGTGCTCCAGTTTTCTTCCACAGTCCAAAGATGTGTGGGTTAGGGGGATTGACCAAGCTAAATTGCCCCTTCGTGACCCAAGATGCGTAGGTTAGGAGGATTAACGAGGTAAATATGTGGGGTTACAGGGATAGACTGGGAGGTGTGGGCCTGGGTAGGATGCTCTGTCGGAGAATCAGTGCAGACTTGATAGGCTGAATGGCCTCCTTCTGCACTGTAGGGATTCTATGAAAAGCATTTCCTCATGTCACCCAGTGCCTTTTGCCAGTCACTGTAACTCTATGGTTCTCGGCTCTTTCACTAATGGGAACAGTCTCTCCAGGCCCTTCAGGCCCCTCTAACAAATCTGTTCTCAACTTTCTCTTCTCTAAGGAAAACATCCGTAGCCCCACCAATCCATCCACTTAACTGAAGTCTCTCATCCCTGGAACCACTGTCATAAATTTTCCCTTCATCACCTCCAATGCCATCAGATACTTTTTAAAGTACGGAGCTCGGAATTAAGACACAATACTTCATTTGAGGTTGAACCAGTATTTTACAAAGTTTCATCATAACTTCTTTACTTTTGTACTTTATGCCTCCATTAATAAAGCTCAAGACCCCATATGCTTTATCAAATACTTACTCAACCTGTCTGTCAAATTCACTGATTTAAACACATGGATTCCCTCTGTTCCTTCACTCCTTGTAGAATTGCTTCCTTTAGTTTCTATCACCTTTCCTTGAATTCCCTACCAAATGTATCACCCACAATTTTGTATTATGTAATTGCATTATCTCAAAAGATAGAAGACACTCTTTTAATTAGATTTGCCCTCTCCTTTTGAATACTGTATTTTAGGAGCTAGACCTTGATTCTCACTTTGTTATTAAAAATTACTTTTCAAAAGTAATGGTGCACTGGTCCGTGAAATCCCCTCGTTGCCATCTGTCACAATTCATAAATGCAAGAACAAAAATTGCTGTGGGAAATTATCACAAGAACTCACCATATGAAAAAAATATAGCTTCTATTTTGGGAAATTGAAAATTTATATTATTTTATCAAATTTAATTTACTATGGCATTTTGATTAACAGCCAAATCTAAGGCAATGCAGATAGTCTTGTCATAAGGAGAAAGATCCTATTTCCTGAAAATATAGAGAAAAACACAATTCTGCTCACTCCTTAGATAATAGTAAAAAATCAAATTAATAGAGCGTGGGTATTCGTGATACATCATGAACGGCATTGGGTGTCAAAAACTTCCATTATGCAATGAGCTGGAAACACATTTCCTTGAAAATTGAAAGAATATAATGGTCTCTGAACAATGTCAAATGCCCAAAGTGAAAGAAATTCAACTTGCTTCAGCATACAACACTCCGTAGAATATCATATAAATACATTAAGCCAAATAATCTCTGTGCTACTTTTGTCAGTAATATGTATATCCATCTTCCCGGAATTTCATATTCAGGCTCAAGATATTGTGGTGCTGCCAGTTATTTATCTCCATTTTCTTATCTTGTGAAAAAAAAACAATAACATTTATATTTTGGCTCTAACACAAAGATTAAGTTGGAGATTTAATTGTCATTTCATTGGTGTACCTTCCATTGATGATTAGAACTGTAACTAACGCAGTAATGCACATGTGGACATGCCTGGAATTCCCCAGCCATTCATGCTGTGCTACCATTGCCCGTGAGAATGGAGAATCTGGCACTCAGCCAAATCTCCGTTCACTGCAGCGGGACTGGAGAATCCCAGTCGCAGGTGAGGTCGGAGAATTCCGGCCGATGTGTTCCTACTGTATGCATGCCTAACATAGTCCTTTGGTATTTTAAGTCCATAAGTTCATTAATATTTTGACTGGAGATATTTGACATAAATGAATTTTTAAAATCTAGCAATAAAATCAGAGTATAATTTTGAGCTATGTATCACTTTTACAAATGTTAAAAGGCATGTTTGGACATGTAATAGACAAACATCAGAAATAGTTACAAAGAAATATTTCCTCCAGGATTATTCTTTTCCTATCATGTTTCTTATCAAAATATAGATAAATCTTTATAACAGAAGTGAATAAAGTTACGCAGAATCCCCTTTTGGTGATGGATGACAAAATAAATTGTCATTGAATTACCAGGGTGCATTCGCAGTGCCCTTTGGTCCCCCATTTCACATAGTCCAGCTGCTTCTGCACAGAATTGATCTGTGAAGACTGCAGTTTTAAAAAAAGGCGAGGAAAAACACTCCATCCATTTTACCTCACGTAACTCCAAATCAAATGTACATACTTCATGGTTTAGTATATGATAGCTAAGTATAAAAACATCCATCAAAGAATTGTAAAGTAAAAACAAATGCACCAGCTGGGTAAATCTATCAAACACAGGCAAAAAAAAAGCAACAGACGCTTTTAATTAGCTGAGTGAATGCAGTTTGTTGAATATAAAAAGCAGGATCCAATGCACATTAAAATGGCTCCAATTTTCTGTGAAAAAAGTCCCATCTGAACAGCCCTGACCACAGTTAATCACACTAAAAGCTACTGGTGCTTAATTTGATTTACCAATATAAAATGCAAATAGGGTGATTAACTGGAGTGAGAGGCAGAGTTGGAACCTTTTTTAAACCATCAAATAAAATACGAACAGACAGCAAACTGGCAGCGCAAGAAAGTTTAAGCATATTCGTTTGATTAGTGCTACAAAAATTTAATTAGACAGCCTAATTACTTGACAAATTGCTCTGCACTACAGAAGAGGGAAAGCTTTTTATTCTTGTAAAAACCCCCATGCGGATCCTAGCAAGCGCACTCTGCCAATATGTAAAAAGCATAATTAAATAAATGGGAGATGGCACAACAGTCCCTAACAATGGCAAATGAGATAATGTGTGTAATTAGCAAGGACACACAGCTAGCTCCATATGTCCTATTCTGCTGGTACGTTTTTTTGGCTATCATATTTGGTGCATCCAACACAATACCAGACTCGATCTGATACTGTAGCAGTTGCTGTGTCATTTTAGAATTTTGTGCTATATTTTAAATATTTTAAATCCCAGTACGTAAATGTGGTACAATGCGGTGCAGTGGCAATGTTCAGCCACTGTCTGGTAAATATCACAGCTTTTTAATATAAATTCAAGCACATTGGGTCTCATTTTGACACTGAGGGATACTGCAAAACATGTGAATCCTTGATTCAGCCACCTGCTATACATCTCTACCACTGAAAACCTGCAGACGTGGAATCTGTCTCTGAGGCAACAGTGTCTATTTTGCACTATTGCTCAGTTGAAATTACCCTCAATATCTTTTGTCAATTCATATTGCACAATTTTAAACCTGCCAACTCAGAATATATTCACATGTGGGTTGTCACACAAATAGGCAAGGGGTTATATCTGTGATTTACTGCAATGAATCATAGAATCATAGAATGCCTACAGTGCAGAAGAGGCCATTCTGCCCATCGGGTCTGCACTGACTCTCTGACAGAGTATCTTTCCCCCACCCTGTGCCTGTAATCCCATACATCTACCATGGCTAATCCCATCTAACCTACATATCTTGGGGCACTAAGGGGCAACTTAGCATGGCCAATTCACCTGACCTGCACGCCTTTGGGCTGTGGGAGGAAACTACAGCACCCAGAGGAAACCCATGCAAACACGGGGGGAGAATGTACAAACTCCACACAGTCACCCAAGTCTGGAGCTGTGAGGCAGCAGTGCTCACCACTCTGCCACCATGCCACCCCAATGACACAAATATGTTTTCACATTATGTATCAAAAGCAATATTATCTACAATAATTTCACTCATCCTATCTTCCCCTTTTCTCAAAGACAGGGTGGTCATTGTAATTTTTGTTGGGCGAAATGCAAAATGTCATTCACTATCATAGAACATAGAACATAGAACATAGAACAGTACAGCACAGAACAGGCCCTTCGGCCCACAATGTTGTGCCGACCTTCATCTGAAACCAAGATCAAGCTATCCCACTCCCTACCATCCTGGTGTGCTCCATGTGCCTATCCAATAACCGCTTAAATGTTCCTAAAGTGTCTGACTCCACTATCACTGCAGGCAGTCCATTCCACACCCCAACCACTCTCTGCGTGAAGAACCTACCTCTGATATCCTTCCTATATCTCCCACCATGAACCCTATAGTTATGCCCCCTTGTAATAGCTCCATCCACCCGAGGAAATAGTCTTTGAACTTTCACTCGATCTATCCCCTTCATCGTTTTATAAACCTCTATTAAGTCTCCCCTCAATCTCCTCCGCTCCAGAGAGAACAGCCCCAGCTCCCTCAACCTTTCCTCATAAGACCGACACTCCAAACCAGGCAGCATCCTGGTAAATCTCCTCTGCACTCTCTCCAGCACTTCCACATCCTTCTTATAGTGAGGTGACCAGAACTGCACGCAATATTCCAAATGCGGTCTCACCAAGGTCCTGTACAGTTGCAGCATAACCCCACGGCTCTTAAACTCCAACCCCCTGTTAATAAAAGCTAACACACTATATGCCTTCTTCACAGCTCTATCCACTTGAGTGGCAACCTTCAAAGATCTGTGGATATGGACCCCAAGATCTCTCTGTTCCTCCACAGTCTTCAGAACCCTACCTTTGACCCTGTAATCCACATTTAAATTTGTCCTACCAAAATGAATCACCTCACATTTATCAGGGTTAAACTCCATTTGCCATTTTTCAGCCCAGCTTTGCATCCTATCTATGTCTCTTTGCAGCCTACAACAGCCCTCCACCTCATCCACTACTCCACCAATCTTGGTGTCATCAGCAAATTTACTGATCCACCCTTCAGCCCCCTCCTCTAAGTCATTAATAAAAATCACAAAGAGCAGAGGACCAAGCACCGATCCCTGCGGCACTCCGCTAGCAACCTGCCTCCAGTCCGAAAATTTTCCATCGACCACCACCCTCTGTCTTCGATCAGATAGCCAGTTACCTATCCAATCGGCCAACTTTCCCTCTATCCCACACCTCCTTACTTTCATCATAAGCCGACCATGGGGGACCTTATCAAACGCCTTACTAAAATCCATGTATATGACATCAACCGCCCTACCTTCATCAACACACCTAGTTACCTATCGATAGGTGACATTCCTTATGAGTAGGTCCTTTTTCAGTTCCTCACCCAATGATCCTAGACAGTCATCTTCATCAAACAATTAGACCAGAGTCAGTCTACTTTGAATTGACACTCCAACAAGCGTTACCAGGTAATGATCAGCAGCAGAAAGCATTGCTGAATCTACACCCCCCTCAGCTCAGGGGCTGAAGTTGATAGCAATGCCGAATGCCACACCAGTTAACATCAGCTGACAGCACAAAGTAATGAACCAACACAAGACCACCCTGCTCTGCATGATATGTTGACATCATCTTATATCCTATAATATGAATATGAGGGCTTGAATCTATTGCTTCAAAACTGACTGCCGTTCTGCTGGCTTTAATGCTGCCATGCCATACCCCAGCCACTCCAACTCACACCTCTCTGCAAAATAAAGGCAATTACAAAGGCTATAAAAAAAAGTTCTAATGATCCCCAGATGGCTTGCTGAATTTAAAAACCAAATAGCTGAGTGCTATGTCAGAATAGTGCCAGTCTGTGCAGAAAGAGCTGGTCTCAGGCAGGGTTAAAGTAGGTAAAGAAACAGGCTGTGCGTTCATCCCTGGTTGCTACCTATGATGAATTTCATGAGCTGTGTTTGTCTAATTCATCATGAGGAGGCTCCTAAAATGCAGAAAATGGTTCACATTTTCTAGGATCTCGCTGTTGATCTTAATTGACAGGGAGAATGTTTTTTCTGTGGGAGCTGGTTTTCCAGGTGTGCAGTGAAAGGCCCATTTTCTCGTAGGCTTCGCTGAAAGAGTTGACAATGAGTTGGAGCTTAGTTTCTGAGTGAATGTGCATGGAAAGTGCCATCTGCGCACTGAAACTTAGCGGCTGAGGTTGGAGTGAATTTGGTTTTGGATTGAAGGCAGTGTAGGTTGAACTGTTCTGGAAATAATCTCCAGGTCTGCGAGTAATTTGCTGGAAGTGAGGTGCAGTTGGCAACAACAGATGATATTTTACCGCCCTTCCCGCTGGCAGGGCTGGAGTTACGGCTTTCCCAGCAGCGGGGGGTGGATTCAATGAGAAATGTCATTGACAGCGGCGGGACCAGAAGATCCCACCATTGGCCAATGGCAGACCACCTCAAACCGTCGAGAAATTCGATGCCGGAGGTGGGGGGGTGGTGGGGGGGGGGGGGGGGGGGGGGTTTGGTGGTAGGGTGGGGGGGGTGGGGGGGGGGGGGGGAGCAGAGAATCCTGTCCAAGGAAAATGAAGAAAAGCATCACAAACCCGGGCAAAGGTCACGGTTTACCCATGATTCCCATGCTCCTCTACGTTTCAGAGACTTCTCCAAGGCCCCCCCTTCTGGCAAGTTCCATTGTGGTCCATGGGAAGAATATGGCAGGAGGCCCAGATATCAGTTTCACGCCAACGTAAATTTACAGCGGGACCTTCCATCGGCGTTCGCCAGAGGCTGGCATGAACGTCATTTGCATCTCGTTATTGGGATACGTATGAAGGTCAGACTCCCACCCCACCCCACCCCACCCCATCATTCTGCCTTGGACTACCTACAGCAGGCACTCCAAAGCACTAAAGACGTACCTCCAGCAGTGTCTACCCACGATTTTCTGAATCCAGTGGCAAGAAAGGTAATCCGTTGGCAGCATCCTCTCCCAAACCAACTCGGGAGGTTTCTTAAACTTTACCCACTACTGATGTTAAACGAACCAGCCAGTAGTTACTAGTTGAACATGAATGTCACATTTTTCTCTTTCCAATACT
This sequence comes from Mustelus asterias, assembly GCF_964213995.1. Lineage (NCBI taxonomy): Eukaryota > Metazoa > Chordata > Chondrichthyes > Carcharhiniformes > Triakidae > Mustelus > Mustelus asterias. The sequence continues at coordinate 135,709,563 of NC_135801.1, read as the reverse complement.
TTGACACCTCCCTCCTATCTAGGGAAGATTGGAAGATTATAGTAAGCCCTTCCACTATCTCCACCTCCACTTAGTAAGTCACCTGGACTGAGGTGACATTCAGCTCAGCTGTTTCGCTTCCCATAGTATTGCGGCCTGCTGATCTTTATTGTCAAGGCATGTTTGAAGAGGAAATTTTAGAGAGATATTTAAGGTTGACAGGTGGCAATGAAATTGTATCCCAGGAAGGAGTTTGGGGTGGGGCCATTTGTAACTTTGTGCAACAGTGTAAAGCAGGTGGTAGTGGACTGACAGCCACTTTAACGCATCTGATTTTTATTTCCGGTGACTTCAGTGGAAATAAAAATGAAGAGAAATATAAAACATGCCAAACATTTCCTATTGTCCATTTTACACAATCACACAAAATCAAAATTACACCCCCCACTGCCCTTGGTGGGATGGAGGACAGTGAGCTTGGGAAAACAGTGATTCAGTGATATGAATCTGGAAATGACTGTTGGTAGAATTAGCGGATGAATATTAATGTATTTACATGACATTCCTCTGACTGCTATTTTAACATAGGAACTAACCCATTTATTTTAAATAGATTAATACACCAGCTAAATTAGGAAACAAAGGGATGTCATATTGATATGATAAGTCTGCAAATGTTAATATTGGCAAGAGGAATTTCTAGGTTTGGTTCTAAAAATCTGGTGGTAGATTTTGCAGTCCTGCCAGGACTGGGGCACTTGACTGAAGTAGGAACATTCAGCCCTGCTGCAACTTGCAGTGTCAGTCCTAATCAAATATTCAATGTAAGTGTTCAATCTGCACTGGTCATTCTTCTGGCAGCTCGCCAACAATCTCGGCAAGATTTATTCAATGCTGATACAACTCCTAAAGCTGTCATTTTTTTAAAAAGTGATTTTTCTTCTGCAGCAAGATTATTGCAAAATGAAAGACAGAGCCTGAAAATGCAGTGATAAAAGTTCTCTCTTACGAAGTGGGCAAAAGAGGATTGCCTTGTTTTGGACATCCTTCCCACAGGAAAGGGCCTGGGGACAGATGGGGAAAAGTTAGCCAGCTTTTGAGAAGTGAGAAAGACTTTTCACCATGAAAATTCGATGAGAAAAGTACATATGAGAGTTTCCTCTTAACCTGTTACATCTTACTTGTGGCCACAAATCTTCTGTAAAAATTAATCCACAAAACATGTTTGAAACAAATAGCAGCTACACGATACACTCACACATTTCAGGATGTAGCATGGACACTTAAGTGCCATTGCATGTGGGATTCAAATTTCCATAAACTCTAAAGCCACTTAAAGCGCCACTGGGCTCAGTAAGTAGTACCCACGCCTCTTAGTCAGAAGGTTGTAGGTTTTTTAAAAAATCATTTACATCATGTGGGCAGCGCAGGCTAAGCCAGCTTTTATTGCCCAACCCTAATTGCCCATGAGAAGGTGGTGGTAAGCTGCTTTCTTGAACCACTGCTCTCCATGTGTTGTAGTTACACCCACAGTACTGTTAGGATTTTGATCCAGCGACAGTGAAGGAATGGTGTTACATTTCCAAGCCAAGGTTGTGAATGATTTGGAGAGGAACTTGCGTGATTCTGCAACCCTTATCCTTCTAGATGGTAGTGGTCATGGGTTTGGAAGGTGCTGCCTAAGGAGCCTTGGTGAGTTCCTGCAGTGCATCTTGCAGATGGTACACAATGTGGGTACACACTGCTGCCGCTGTGCGTTGGTGGTGGAGGGAGTAAATATTTCTGAGTGGGATGTCACACAAGCAGGTTCTGTTTTCCAGGATGATGTTGGACTTCTTGAGAGTTGTTGAAGCTTCACTCAACCAGGTAAGTGGAGAATATTCCATCGCACTCCTAACTGAACCTTTTGCAATTTTCTGGTCACCCTATTATAGAAACGATATTATTAAACTAGAAAGAGTGCAAAAAAGATTTACTAGCATGCTGGGACTTGATGGTTTGAGTTATAAGGAGAAGCTGGGGAGACTGGGAATTTTTTCCCTGGAGTGTAGGAGGCTTAGGGGTGCTCTTATAAAGGTCTGTAAAATAATGAAGGGTTATAGATAAGGTAGATCATCAACATCTTTTCCCAAGGGTAGAGGAGTCTAAAACTAGAGGGCATGGGTTTAAAGAGAGAGGGGAGAGATACAAAAGTGTGCAGAGGGACAATTTTCTTCACTCAGAGGGAGGTGTGTCTGGAACGCGCTGCCAGAGGTAGTAGTAGAGGCAGGTACAATTTTGTCTTTAAAAAGCATTTAGACAGCTACATGGGTAAGATGGGCATAGAGGGATATGAGCCAAATGCGGGCAATTGGGGCTATCTTACTGGTAATAACTGGGCAGCACAGACAAGTTGGGCCTAGGGGCCTGTTTCCATGCTGTAAACCTCTATGGCTCTATGACGCTAATGTTGGAAGATTTTAAATTGAGCCAGGTTCGATCATTTCCTGACCTGAAGTTCTCAAAGATGCACTTTCTAATGCAACAAAGAAGAGTGAGAATCCTATCTGATTTGTTTCTACATTAGTTAATGGATGCTGAGCTTAGTGTCTCCAACGCTGCAGCTGCCATTCAGCCGAGATAACTCATTCAACATAGATCCGGGAATTGATTTCTTGGCCTTTCCTCAAGATTATGACCCAGTTCCATACTAAGCATATTCTTCCTCTATCAACTGGAAAACCCATTTTTTTTATTTGATAATTTGAAGCTACCGGATGCTACAGGAGGAGACAGTCTCCTTAAATTTATATTCTTTTCTAGTCGGTTCTACGATTTTAATTCATGAAAATAACTTAATGAAATTCAAATTTTATGACTGTGATTAAAAGCAGTAAATGCCCAATGTTACTTGTTGTAATTCACCTTAACACAAATTTAATTATTATAATCTGTAATTTACAACGTTTGATGGCTCTGATCCTTAATTGCAATGAAAACTGAATGGAAATTAAATTGCTGCTGGGTGAAAGATACTGTCCGAAAGATTTTTATTTTGTGTACTTGATTTATTCAGTGTGCTCTTTAATTTTAGAAACAGCATGATATCTGTGATACGTACAGCTTTCGCAGGTTTCGAAGGATTCTCACATAGTTTTACTTTTAAGACATATCATAAGTGGGTGGCTCGGTGGCACAGTGGTTAGCGCTGCTGCCTCACAGCGCCAGGGACCCAGGTTCAATTCCAGCCTCGTTCACTGTCTGTGTGGAGGTTGCATGTTATCTCTGTGTCTGCATTGGTTTCCTCTGGGTGCTCCGGTTTCCTCCCACAGTCCAAAGATGTGTGGGTTAGGTGGATTGGCCATGCTAAATTAACCCTTAGTGTCGGGGGATTAGTGGGATAAATAACATCCACATCCTGGAAACTTGTGTGAAGATCCACATTGGTAGGTGCACCACCCACCCAGTGCTGCACGTGGTATTCTAGGGTCCACAGTCACTGGAGGCCTCCAACTTCCACTTAATGTTTGCTGGTCCAGGTATTTTTCTAACTTAGTCCCGACATGTCCATGCTATGTTGGTCCAGACATATTCTGTCCGGACTGACATTTTATCCAGCTGGCAGTATGGATAATTAGACAGTGGGCAGGGGGGTGGGGGGGGGGGGGGGGGGGGGGGCGGGGGGGGGGGTTGCAATTCCAGTCAGGGCTTCAATTCCTGTCAGAGCTTCATCTGTATCCCATTAACAGGCTGCTAAACAACTTTATGCTTGCCTCTGGCAGCAAGAGTGACACACCGCAACTGGCAGGAGCACACTTTCTCATCTTATTTCACCCCAGTGGGAACTTATTTTTTCAGCTCCTCAGTCACTGTCTTATACCCAATATTGGTCGTTAGATTTTGAGCTAAATTTAGTTGACATCCTGAGGTGAGGGCAATGCCTGTGATCACCATTTCAGCAAACAGCTGCTGTAATTTACTGCTGCTTATTACAGATTCTTCCTGATTTTAATATCCAGTGGTTCCAAATGAAATGGAAATTGGGATTTGATCTACATCGAGTAAAGGTTTCACTCTGCTACTTCGCCTTTTCAAATGGTGAGGACAAATTTACACCAATATTTTCTAGTCTTTAAATAAAAATGCAATGAATTGTTGCATTTTGAAAAAAAGCATTATTTCCCTTCAGTTAGATATAACTCTATAATAATATTTTAGAGTTAAAAATCTGCATTTGTACTTCTGGTTCACTTTTCTTTTGTGATTTGCTTTGCTTCCTCTTTCTAAATTCTGATGCAAAAACCACAACAAAAGTTCCTTTCTTAACTCCTAAAGTAACTGCTTCATTTTTGTCAGACTGTTATCTAATGGGAACCACTGGAACTGTCAACATGTCTCATGTAAGATTGTCATGTGGACATTTTAGTCAAAAATTTCATGTAAGCTGAAGTAAAATTGGGCAAACTACTGAATGGAAACAATTCCAAAGAATTCAACTGAAAATGTGAATAAAAATCATATGTTACTGTTCAGAACGAAGGACTCCCAGAGTATTAGAATGCCATTGTTATCATCTTGAGTGTCCCAACTTCACTGTGAGTTGTCCTTTATTGATACTAGTATAGAAGACTGATTAGCAAGTCAACTAAATTTAATTATATGAATTGTGTAATCTAATGGTATAAATATTTCAGTGTGTGGAAAATTTCAGCTTATGCTAAAAGGATGTCTGAAGATATCGGTCAGAGTTCTCCAGCTGTTCGCTTCCAGCGGGACTCTCTGGGCCTGCCGGTAGCGCACCCCCAGTCACGTGTTTCCAGGTGGAGTGGGGTGGCTACAATGGGCAATTCCATTGACAGTGGCGAGATCAGAGAATCCTGCTGCCAGTGAATGGCACGTTGCCTCCAACTGCTGAGAAGCTTGCGGCTGCAGGGATGGAGAATCCCGCCGATTATGTTAAACACCAGGTTCTATAACTATGTAATTTTAAGCCAAGAAATTTATTAATTTCTCCAACCCCACCTGTAGCTGGTTTTCTCCGGTCCCGCTGCAGTGAACGGAGATTTGGCTGAGCGCCAAATTCTCCTTTTATCCTGGTGGCAGTAGTCGGGTGTGAACGGCCAGAGAATTCCAGCCAGTATGCTGATTTTTTTCATTCAGTTGCCTTGCATTCATGGAAACCTTTTATTATCAATTTCCAAATCAAACAATTAGGAAATCATACAGGCAATTTCTGTTTGTCAGATATCTAATGCATAGTCCCTATCTATTGGAATACATAAACCCAGACAGAACAGGCTCATGTTGGCAATGCCAATGCTGAAGGATGCCAAGGATACTCCTGCATGTGACTAGCACTGTAAGCTTCTTCCTGCATCTCCAACCAGGATCATACTACCTTTTAGCATGTAAAGAACAAAGAACAAAGAAAATTACAGCACAGGAACAGGCCCTTCAGCCTCCAAGCCTGCACCAACCATGCTGCCCGACTTAACTAAAACACCCTACCCTTCCGGGGACCATATCCCTCTATTCCCATCCGATTCATATATTTGTCAAGACGCCCCTTAAAAGTCACTACCATATCCGCTTCCACTGCCTCCCCCGGCAACGAGTTCCAGGCACCCACTACTCTCTGTGTAAAAAATCTGCCTCGTACATCTCCTTTAAACCTTGCCCCTTGCATCTTAAACCTGTACCCCCTAATAATTGACTCTTCCACCCTGGGATAAAGCTTCTGACTATCCACTCTCTCCATGCCTCTCATAATCTTGTAGACTTCTATCAGGTCGCCCCTCAACCTACGTCGTTCCAGTGAGAACAAACCAAGTTTCTCCAACCTCTCCTCATAGCTAATGCCCTCCATACCAGGCAACATCCTGGTAAATCTTTTCTGTACCCTCTCCAATGCCTCCACATCCTTCTGGTAGTGAGGCGACCAGAATTGAACACTATATTCCAAGTGTGGCCTAATTAAGGTTCTCTAAAGCTGCAACATGATTTGCCAATTTTTAAACTCAATGCCTCGGCTGATGAAGGTAAGCATGCCGTATGCCTTCTTGACTACCTTCTCCACCTGCATTGCCACTTTCAGTAACCTGTGTACCTGTACACCCAGATCCCTTTACCCATCAATACTCTTAAGGGTTCTGCCATTTACTGTATATTTCCTGTCTGTATTAGACCTTCCAAAATGCATTACCTCACATTTGTCCGGATTAAACTCCATCTGCCATTTCACTGCCCAAGTCTCCAACTGATCTATATCCTGCTGTATCCTCTGATGGTCCTCATCGCTATCCACAAATCTACCAACCTTTGTGTCGTCCGCAAACTTTCCAATCAAACCAGTTACATTTTCCTCCAAATCATTTATATATATTACAAACAGCAAAGGTCCCAGCACTGATCCCTGAGGAACGCCACTTGTCACAGCCCTCCATTCAGAAATGCACCCTTCCACTGCTACCCTCTGTCTTCTTTGACCAAGCCAGTTCTGTATTCACCTTGCCAGCTCACCTCTGATCCTATGCGACTTCATCTTCTGCACCAGTCTGCCATGAGGGGCCTTGTCAAAGGCCTTACTGAAGTCCATGTAGACAGCATCCACTGCCCTACCCTCATCAATCATCTTCGTCACTTCCTCGAAAAACTCGATCAAGTTCGTGAGACACGACCTCCCCTTCACAAAACCATGTTGCCTCTCACTTATTTCCAAGTGGGAATAAATCCTGTCTCGAAGAATCTTTTCCAATAATTTCCCTACCACTGATGTAATGTTTTATAATGTTATCTATGGCTGCATGGGAAGGTAGCAGACAAATTTGAATGGTCTGAACCTCAGATTCCTACGTTGATCAATGCCGGCTGATTATATCCAGTAGCTTTGAGTACTGTCTTGTTGAGGTTTGCTAGGTCTGCCTCAAACGAGTTCAGTGACTTGTGAGCTTCCATCACCAGACACTTCACTTTGGAATGACCTTTCACTTCAGGGACCCTTCCCTTATCTACAAGTGAGGAGGAGAGCCACAAGCTGCTTGTTGGACAAAGGACAAGTTCAGCCAGAACCAAATATTAGCATGTAGCATCCAAAGCTACACTTCACCTGAAGCAATACTGAGAGAATGAAACACTCCTGAGGCGGTGTTGTGTTGCTGGAAGTATGGTGCCACTTCTATGATGTTATTGTTGCTGGACATACACAAATAGTAGTGGCAGTAATGGGACATAACTATAGCACAGATTGTCCATGCTGTTTACCCGAACCTTTGAGGGGCATGCTGCATCAGCACCAAAATAGAAACACCCCATTCTTTGAATGGGAGGATGCGGTCATTCATGACAGGAAAAAATACGCACATTTTGTGATGGGGATCGAATTGGAATTGAAAATAGATTAGCAGCTCACATGGGGCAAATGACATGATCCAATGGGACAGCTTAACACAGTCACTCATTTTGTACGGTGAGGAATACTGGTGGAAATTGCAATGAGCAACACAGAAATGCTTAAGATTACAAATACAGAACTTGTGGTGGTTGTGACCTGGTATAAGAAAGAGAAAATGTCATGTAATCTAATTGCAATAACAATATTGCTTTTAAACAGCATCTTTAACAGAATGTCCCAAGGTGCTCCATGGAGGGCAAGTCGTAATAGAAGAGTTTGGAGAGATGAATGAAAGTGTTGTTGAAGAGATATTTTTGAGGGGGATTTTAAAGATGGGGTGAAACGTGTCGACAGAGGCCCTATGGGTGGAGCTGAGAAACAGGAAAGGTATGACCACATTAATGGGGTTGTATTATAGACCACCCAATAGTCAGCGAGAATTGGAGGAGCAAATCAGCAGGGAGATAGCTGACAACTGCAAGAAACACAAAGTTGTGCTAGTAGGGGATTTTAATTTTCCACATATAGATTGGGACTTGCATACTGTTAAAGGTTTAGACGGGGGAGAGTTTGTAAAATGTGTTCAGGAGAATTTTCTATAGAGGTGCCAACTAGAGAGGATGCGATATTGGATCTCCTATTGGGAAATGAGCTAGGGCAGGTGATGGATGTGAGTGTGAGGGAACACTTTGGATCCAGTGATCATAATGCCATTAGTTTCAACCTGATCATGGATAAAGATAGATCTGGTCCTCGGGTTGAAGTTCTGAACTGGAAAAAGGCCAAATTTGATGAAATTAGAAGGGAACTGGGAAGTGTGGATTGGCACAGGCTGTTCTCTGGTAAGGATGTAAATGGAAAGTGGGAGGCCTTCAAAGGAGAAATTTTGAGAGTGCAGAGTTTGTATGTTCCTGTCAGGATTAAAGGCAAAGTAAATAGGAATAAGGAACCTTGGTTCTCGAGGGAGATTGTAACACTAATTAAGAGGAAGAGAGAGTTGTATGAAATGTACAGGCAGCAAGGAGCAGATCAGATGCTCGAGGAGTATAAAAAGTGCAAGAAGCCACTTAAGAGGGAAATCAGGAGGGCTAAAAGAAGACATGAGGTTGCTTTGGCAGACAGAGTGAAGGAAAATCCAAAGAGCTTCTATCGGTATGTTAGGAGCAAAAGGATAGTGAGGGATAAAATTGGTCCTCTTGAAGATCAGAGTGGTAGACTGTGTATGGAACCAAAAGAGATGGGGGAGATACTAAATGGTTTTTTTGCATCCATATTTACCAAGGAAACGGGCATGGAGTCTACGGAAATAGGGCAAACAGGTAGGGAGGTCATGGAACCTTTACAGATTAAAGGGGAGGAGGTGCTCGCTGTCTTGAGGCAAATCAGAGTGGATAAATCCCCAGGACCGGACAGGGTATTCCCACGGACCTTGAGGGAAGCTAGTGTTGAACTTGCAGGGGCCCTGGCAGACATATTTAAAATGTCAGTATTCACGGGGGAGGTGTCGGATGATTGGATGGTGGCTCATGTTGTTCCGTTGTTTAAAAAAGGTTCCAAAATAAATCCGGGAAATTATATGCCAGTAAGTTTGATGTCGGTGGTGGGAAGTTATTGGAAGGTGTGATAAGGGACAGGATCTACAAATATTTGGATAGACAGGGACTTATTAGAGAGAGTCAACATGGCTTTGTGCATGGTAGGTCATGTTTGACAAATCTATTAGAGTTTTTCGAGGAGATTACCAGGAAAGTGGGTGAAGGGAAGGCGGTGGATGTTGTCTACCTGGGTTTCAGCAAGGCTTTTGACAAGGTCCCTCATGGGAGGTTAGTCAGGAAGGTTCAGTCGCTAGGTATACATGGGGAGGTAGTAAATTGGATTAGACACTTGCTCAATGGAAGAACACAGTAAGAAGTTTAACAACACCAGGTTAACAACACCGGCTCCAAGTGGAGAGGATCTCCAAGAAGATCGCGCATATCGACACAGACATCAAGTTTCTACAAAAGCTTTAACCTGATGTTGTTAAACTTTTTACTGTATTTACCCCAGTCCAACACCGGCATCTCCACATCAATGGAAGAAGCCAGAGAGTGGTTGTGGAGGATTGCTTCTCTGAGTGGAGGCCTGTGACGAGTGGTGTGCCGCAGGGATCGGTGTTGGGTCCATTGTTGTTTGTCATCTATATCAATGATCTGGATGATAATGTGGTAAATTGGATCAGCAAATTTGCTGATGATACAAAGAATGGAGGTGTAGTGGACAGTGAGGAAGGTTTTCAAAGCTTGCAGAGGGATTTGGACCAGCTAGAAAAATGGGCTGTAAAATGGCAAATGGAATTTAGTGCAGACAAGTGTGAGATATTGCACTTTGGAAGGACAAACCAAAGAAGAACGTACAGGGTAAATGGTAGAACTCTGAAGAGTGCAGTTGAACAGAGGGATCTGGGAATACAGGTACAGAATTCCCTAAAAGTGACGTCACAGGTGGATAGGGTCATAAAGAGTGCCTTTGGTACATTGGCCTTTATAAATCGGAGTATCCAGTATAAAAGTTGGAGTGTTATGGTATAAGGCATTGGTGAGGCCAAATTTAGAGTATTGTGTACAGTTTTGGTCATCTAGTTACAGGAAGGATGTAAATAAGGTTGAAAGAGTGCAGAGAAGGTTCACAAGGCTGTTGCCGGGACTTGAAAAGATGAGTTACAGAGAGAGATTGAATAGGTTGGGACTTTATTCCGTGGAGCGTAGAAGAATGAGGGGAGATTTGATAGAGGTGTACAAGATTTTGATGGGTATAGATAGAGTGAATGCAAGCAGGCTTTTTCCACTGAGGCTAGGGGAGAAAAAATCCAGAGAGCATGAGTTAAGGGTGAAAGGAGAAAAGTTTAAAGGGAATATTAAGGGGGGCTTCTTCAGTGGGAGTGTGGAATGAGCTGCCGGATAAAGTGGTAAATGCAGGGTCACTTTTAACATTTAAGAAAAACTTGGACGGATTCATGGATGAGAGGGGTGTGGAGGGATATGGTCCAAGTGCAGGTCAGTGGGACTAGGCATAAAATGGTTCGGCACAGACAAGAAGGGCCAAAAGGCCTGTTTCTGAGCTGTAATTTTCTATGGTTCTATTACACAGTGGAGAGGTTTAAGGGTGGAGCCCAGGGAGAATTGGTCAAAATGATTGCCACCAATGTCACTAATTGATGGAGGAAGGAAGCTAAAGTCAGAGAAATAATAATAAAATAAAATGAAACTAAAAAATCTGATCTGGACTTTTAGTGAAATCCATATTCTACAGCCAGCACTCCAAAATATAACAAAGCAAAACTAGTATTAAATCACATCTTGGGTTTCAAATTTAATTTTAAGTGAACATTTATAAGTGAATAAAAGTAGGATCACTTTTATCAAGATGTATTATTTTGTTTTGGGTAAGCAGTCGCATTGGTAACGAATTTCTGTTCAATTATATATGCTGCAATCGTTAAATTATTCACACTTACCTTATGCATAATGTGATGCACAACCTCTGATGACAATTTACATTGCTTATTTAACTAATCAAAAATAATCTTTGCGCAAAACGAGTTGTATTCAGGAAAATCTTTCATTGCCTGAAATGTTATATGAGGTCATATACTGTTATACTGTTATTTGACACTGGGGGACTATAATTACCCAAATATCAATTGAATAAAAGGTAAAGAAGGGGAAGAATTTCCAAACTACATGTCCTCAGCCCAACTAGAAAGGAAACATTGTTGGATCAGCTGCTGGGAAATGAGGTGGGCTAAGTGGACCAAATATTCGTGGGGAAAAATTGGGCAAGAGTGATCATTGTATCATAGGTTTAGATCAGTAATGGAGAAGTGCAAAGAGCATTCTAATATTGAACTTCTAAATTGGAAGAGGGCTAATGAAAAGGGACCTAGCTGGAGTACATAAAATCAGAGACTGACAAGAAAAACGTTAGGGGAAAAATGGGTGACCTGTAAAGAAAAAATGCTTCATTGTTCCACAGGAGCAGGCTGAGGGTAAGAGAGATTGTGTCTGCATTTTATTTATTTATTTTTCAGTTAAATTTGGCTTAAAAATCGGAGGTTCTTTTCAAAACAGGAAGTAGGCCCAGGAACAGCCTGGGGAAGGTTTAAAAAGGGCTAATTTAAAAAGGAGGTTTTTTTTCAAAACAGGAAGTAGGCCCAGGAGCAGCCTGGGGAAGGTTTAAAAAGGGCTTACCTTGGAGGTTTCAGCCTCATTGTTCCACAGGAGCAGGCTGAGGGTAAGAGAGATTGTGTCTGCATTTTATTTATTTATTTTTCAGTTAAATTTGGCTTAAAAATCGGAGGTTTTTTTTCAAAACAGGAAGTAGGCCCAGGAGCAGCCTGGGGAGGTTTTTTTGGAGGGTTTAAAAGCAGGCCGCACTTTTGAGCGGGCAGCGTCTGGAGCGGGCAGTGGAGTGAGCAGGGAGCAGAGAGTGAGCTGTAAGGGCTTTGGTTCACAGGGCTTTGGCGAGGAAGGTTGTTTGTGTTTCTTCTGTTACACCCCCTTTTTTGTTTTATCTCCCAAAAACTAAAGGGACATGGCTGGTATGAGTGGGAGGCCAGTATACTGCATTCGGTGTGGGATGTGGGAGTTCCTGGAGACAACGTGCCTCCCGGAAGTCCATATCTGTGCCAGGTGTGTGGAACTGCAACTCCTGAAGGATCGTGTAAGGGAGCTGGAGCTGAGGCTCGATGAACTCAGTTTAGTTAGGGAAAATGAGAGATTAATAGATAAAAGTTATAGTCAGGTAGTGACACCAGGGTCTCGGAAGGAAGAAACGTGGGTCACAGTTAGGAGGGGTAATAGTCAGAAGGGTGATGTGCCAGAAAGTACCCCAGTGGCAGTCTCCCATAAAAGAAAGGGATGGGCAACAGATGGGAGAAGGGAAGGGAGTGAGCAGTCTGTGGAGGAATCCCCTGTGGTTGTCCCCCTCCAAAATAGGTATATTGTTTTGGATTCTGTGGAGGGGGATGACCCTCCGGGGTAAGCCACGAGGACCAGATCGCCTCCACGGAGACAGGCTCAGGGGTCCGGAAGGGAACGAAGGGGTTTAGGAGAGCGATAGTTGTGGGGGACGCAATGGTTAGAGGCACGGACAGGCGGTTCTGTGGGAGTGAACGAGAATCCAGGATGGTAGTCTGCCTCCCTGGTGCCGGGGTACTGGATGTCTCCGAAAGGGTCGGAAGCATATTTGAAAAGGAAGGTAGACAAACGGATGTGATTATACACATTGGTGAAAATGATGTAGGTAGGAAGAGCAGGGGGATCATACGAGAGAAATTCAGGGAATTGGGTGCTAGGCTAAAAAGTAAGGCCTCCAGGGTAGCAATCTCTGGACTGCTCCCGGTGTCTAGTGCAAGTGAGGCTCGGAACAGGGAGATTCTACAGTTGAACGCGTGGCTAAAGGACTGGTGCAAGAGGGAGGGTTTTAAATTCATAGACAGTTGGGAAATCTTCAAGTCAGGATGGCAACTGTACAGAAAGGATGGGTTACACCTTAACTGGAAGGGAGCAAATATCCTGGCTGGGAGTTTTGCTAGAGTATTTCGGCAGGATTTAAACTAGTGTGGCAGGGGGGTGGGGAACAAAACAGTAGGTCAGTAAATACTGAGGCTGGGGTTGAGCTGGGGGCCAGGGCAAGGCTAGCTAAGAAGAGGAGCACTCTGGAGGAGGATGACCTGAGTGGGCCTGGAGGTCTGGAGTGCATCTGCTTCAATGCGAGGAGCGTAACGGGTAAAACAGACGAACTTAGGGCCTTAATGCTTATGCGGAATTTGGATGTGGTTGCGGTGACGGAAACTTGGTTAAAAGAAGGACAGGACTGGCAGCTGAATATTCCGGGGTATAAGTGTTTTAGGCGAGACAGAGGAGGGGCTAAAAAAGGTGGGGGAGTAGCGATATTAGTTAAGGAGCATATTACCGCGGTGCAGAGGGTAGACAACTTAGAGGGGTCATGTACTGAGTCGCTGTGGGTGGAACTCAGAAACAGGAAGGGTGCAGTCACTATGCTGGGGGTGTACTACAGACCACCCAACAGCCCACGGGAAGTGGAGGAAAGGATATGTCAGGAGATTCTGGATAGGTGCAGAAAAAATAGGATTGTTGTAGTGGGGGACTTTAATTTCCCTGGCACAGACTGGAAAGTGCTTAGAGCTGGGGGTCCGGACGGAGAGGAATTTGTAAAATGCGTACTGGAAGGTTCTTTGGAACAGTATGTAGATAGCCCGACAAGAGAGGGGGCTATACTGGACCTAGTTCTGGGAAATGAGCCCGGTCAGGTCGTCAAAGTTTCGGTAGGGGAACATGTGGCAAATAGTGACCACAACTCTGTTAACTTTAGGATAGTAATGGACAAGGATGAGTGCTGTCCTACGGGCAGGGTGCTAAATTGGGGGAAGGCTAACTACAGCCGGATTAGGCAGGAATTGGTGGATGTTGATTGGGAGAGGATGTTCGAGGGTAAGTCCGCGTCTGGCATGTGGGAGTCTTTTAAGGAACTATTGATAAGGCTGCAGGATAGGCATGTGCCTGTAAAAAGGAAAGATAGGAAAGGTAGGATTCGAGAGCCGTGGATAACCAGGGAAATTGAGGATCTGATTAAAATGAAAAGGGAGGCGTACGTTAAGTCCAGGCAACTGAAAACAGATGGAGCTCTGGAGGAATACAGAGAGAGTAGGAAAGAACTCAAACGGGGAGTTAGAAGGGCAAAAAGAGGTCACGAGATGTTCTTGGCAGGCAGGATTAAGGAGAATCCTAAGGCATTCTATTCATACGTTAGGAACAAAAGAGTTGTCAGGGAGAAAATCGGACCTCTCAGGGACAAAGGAGGGGAATTATGCTTAGAACCCAAGGGAATAGGGGAGATCCTAAATGAATACTTTGCATCGGTATTCACGAAGGAGAGGGGCGCGTGAACCGGGAGTGTCTCGGAGGGAGGTGTTGACCCGTTAGAGAAAATCTCCGTTACAAGAGAGGAAGTGTTAGGTTTTTTAAGGAACATTAAAACTGACAAAGCCCCAGGGCCTGATGGCATCTATCCTCGACTGCTCAGGGAGACGAGAGATGAAATTGCTGGGCCTCTGACGGAAATCTTTGTCGCTTCTTTGGACACGGGTGAGGTCCCTGAGGATTGGAGGATAGTGAATGTGGTCCCGTTGTTTAAGAAGGGTAGCAGGGATAACCCAGGAAATTATAGGCCGGTGAGCTTGACGTCCGTGGTAGGGAAGTTGTTGGAGAGGATTCTTAGAGACAGGATGTGTGTGCATTTAGAACGGAACAATCTAATTAGTGACAGACAGCATGGTTTTGTAAGAGGGAGGTCGTGCCTTACAAATTTGGTGGAATATTTTGAGGAAGTGACAAAAACGATTGATGAAGGAAGGGCCGTGGATGTCGTCTATATGGATTTCAGTAAGGCATTTGACAAAGTCCCACATGGCAGGTTGGTTGAGAAGGTTAAGGCTCATGGGATACAAGGAGAAGTGGCTAGATGGGTGGAGAACTGGCTTGGCCATAGGACAGTAAGAAGTCTCACAACACCAGGTTAAAGTCCAACAGGTTTATTTGGGAGCAAATACCATAAGCTTTCAGAGCAATGCTCCTTCGTCAGATGGAGTGGTCTCTGTTCTCAAACAGGGCACAGACACAGAAATCAAATTTGATTTCTGTGTCTGTGCCCTGTTTGAGAACAGAGACCACTCCATCTGACGAAGGAGCATTGCTCCGAAAGCTGATGGTATTTGCTCCCAAATAAACCTGTTGGACTTTTACCTGGCATTGTGAGACTTCTTACTGTGCTTACCCCAGTCCAACGCCAGCATCTCCACATCTTGGCCATAGGAGACAGAGGGTAGTGGTCGAAGGGTCTTTTTCCGGCTGGAGGTCTGTGACCAGTGGTGTTCCGCAGGGCTCTGTACTGGGACCTCTGCTATTTGTGATATATATAAATGATTTGGAAGAAGGTGTAACTGGTGTAATCAGCAAGTTTGCGGATGACACGAAGATGGCTGGACTTGCGGATAGCGAAGAGCATTGTCAGGCAATACAGCAGGATATAGATAGGCTGGAAAATTGGGTGGAGAGGTGGCAGATGGAGTTTAATCCGGATAAATGCGAAGTGATGCATTTTGGAATAAATAATGTAGGGAGGAGTTATACAATAAATGGCAGAGTCATCAGGAGTATAGAAACACAGAGGGACCTAGGTGTGCAAGTCCACAAATCCTTGAAGGTGGCAACACAGGTGGAGAAGGTGGTGAAGAAGGCATATGGTGTGCTTGCCTTTATAGGGCGGGGTATAGAGTATAAAAGCTGGAGTCTGATGATGCAGCTGTATAGAACGCTGGTTAGGCCACATTTGGAGTACTGCGTCCAGTTCTGGTCGCCGCACTACCAGAAGGACGTGGAGGCGTTAGAGAGAGTGCAGAGAAGGTTTACCAGGATGTTGCCTGGTATGGAGGGTCTTAGCTATGAGGAGAGATTGGGTAAACTGGGGTTGTTCTCCCTGGAAAGACGCAGAATGAGAGGAGATCTAATAGAGGTGTACAAGATTATGAAGGGGATAGATAGGGTGAACGGTGGGAAGCTTTTTCCCAGATCAGAAGTGACGTTCACGAGGGGTCACGGGCTCAAGGTGAGAGGGGCGCAGTATAACTCAGATATCAGAGGGATGTTTTTTACACAGAGGGTGGTGGGGGCCTGGAATGCGCTGCCAAGTAGGGTGGTGGAGGCAGGCACGCTGACATCGTTTAAGACTTACCTGGATAGTCACATGAGCAGCCTGGGAATGGAGGGATACAAACGATTGGTCTCGTTGGACCAAGGAGCGGACAGACTTGGAGGGCCGAAGGGCCTGTTTCCTGTGCTGTACTGTTCTTTGTTCTTTATATCCAGGCTAGGTATATTCCCACAACGACGTGTGTAAGGGTGTCAAAAGTAGGGATCTTTGGATGACAAGGGAAATACAGACTGTGATGAGACATAAATGAAGTTGTATGATGCATGTCAGGTGAGTCCTTCAAGTGAAAACCTCGTTAAATACAATAGGTTGAGAGGACAATTGACAAGGAAAATATGACTGGCAAAGAGAGAATATGAGAAGAGGAAGGTGGTCAACATAAAAGGGAACCCAAAAATCTTCTACTGACATGTAAATAGTAAATGGCTAGGAAGAGATGGAGTGGGTCTTATTAAGAACAAAGAGAGTGATACATGCTTAGAGGCAAATGACAAGGTTAGAATACTCATGAGTTCATTTCATTGATATTTATGAAGGAAGAGGGATGAGTGGGATTCTCCCAAAAAAACCCGAAGTGCCAAATTCATGTAAAAACTGGAGTAAATCCTGCGGTTTTATCAATGGGATCTTCAAAATGAATCTCCCACACTCTGCATCACACACTGCCCTAACGTGACCCACCCTAAAAACCAGGGGCAGGGCCTATTTCTGCTGGAGAGGCCGGCAGCTAGCGCTGAGCGGGCCACTGCGCATGTGCTGATCGGTCAGCACCGAGATCGGCGCTTGCGGAGTAGCCCCACACTGCTGGCCTCCTGATCACTGGCCAGCTTGATCGCAGGCCAGCCCCGCGACCCCGCATCGCTGGCCGTGCAACTACCCCACCAGATCACCGGCCTGCTTCGATCTCCCCCCCACCCTGCACACTCGATCTCCTGATTAACTACCTCCCCTGCACCAGCAGCCCAACCACCCCCTCCGCAGCCCCAACCCCACCACCACAGCCCTGACCTCCTCAGCATGCTGACCTCTCCCCCCCCATCCCAATGGCCAGCCCCCGATCGCAGGCCACCCTCCCTCCGTCACCAAGTGCAGAATGGGAGCAGGACCCCTCACTCCCACCGATCTTCTCCTGAGCGGCTCTACCCCCAATAGACCCTGCCCCCTCTGGCCCTACCCTCTTGGCACTGCCCAATGCCTGGTAGGCAGTGCCAGGTCACCCCCCCCACGCATTGCCACTTTGTCCATTGGGCTGTGCCGGGGCCAGGCTGGCACTGCCAAGCTGGAAATGCCCAGCAGGCACCCCCTTTACCCCAAACATCCTGGGAGGCCTCCATGTCTCCCCTTCATTCCAGTGGGGTTGGGCCGCCAACTTCTCGCTTGTGGGGAGCTATTGTAAACCCCACTGGTGGTGGGAGGTAGAGGCTAGTGGGCCCGGATACCTCAGTCCCAGGCCCGTTAATTATATAGAAATTATATTAAAATCAGTACCTCCATAATTTATTCAGCTCCATGCCGTTTTCTGGCGCGGAGCTGACGGCACT
This sequence comes from Mustelus asterias, assembly GCF_964213995.1. Taxonomy (NCBI): domain Eukaryota; kingdom Metazoa; phylum Chordata; class Chondrichthyes; order Carcharhiniformes; family Triakidae; genus Mustelus; species Mustelus asterias. The sequence goes on along the minus strand of NC_135801.1, from coordinate 135,691,902 downwards.
GGAAATCTGGCAACTGGAGACTCACGGAGGTCGTGGTTCTCAGTGGGGAGCCCTCTACATGGCCTCCACATGAGTCTCCCAGCCCACTGCACTGCTAAAGCAGTGCAACTTCTGGGAGAATCACTCGCAATATTGGTAGAAGTAGAGATAGTGAAGACAATGGATCGTGTGAAAACTGAAAGAGAGGAGGTACTGGAAAAGCTGGCTACACTTAGGGTAGTTAAATTACCTGGTCCAGTTGACAATGGCAGCCCATGTTTGTAACGGAATTGGGAATGGAGATAGTGGAAGGGCTTAAAAGCAAATTACTGCAGATGCTGGAATCTGAAACCAAAAGAGAAAATGCTGGAAAATCTCAGCAGGTCTGGCAGCATCTGTAAGGAGAGAAAAGAGCTGCTGTTTCGAGTCCTGATGACCCTTTGTCAGCTTTGACAAGTATTCTCCAGCATTTTCTCTTTTGGCCAGTGGAAGGATTTGCCTTAATCTTCCAATCTTCCCTAGATATGGGGATTGGAGAGTGGCAGATGTGACACCATTATTCAAGTAAGGGTGCAAGCGCTAGTCCTAGTAACTACAGACTAGTTAATTGAACATCAGTGGTGAAGACAAACATTTAAGAATCATTGAAGGAGGCTTTTCGGCCTATCGAGCCTGCACCAATAACAATCCCACCCAAGCCCTTTCCCCGTAATCCCACATATTTACCCTGCTAATCTCCCTGAAACTAAGGGGCAATTTAGCATGGTCAATCAGCCTGACTGCACATTTTTAGCATGTGGGAGGAAACCGGAGCACCCGGAGGAAACACACACAGACACAAGGAGAACGTGCAAACTCCAGACAGACAGAGGCTGGAATTGAATCCTGGCGCTGTGCTAACCACTGTGGTGCTGTGCTAACCATTGTGCCACCGTGCCACCTGTGGGTAAGGTGGAATCTTTAATCAGGCAAAAAGAACAGGCAGTCGGAAAGGTTCAAGGTGATGAAGCAGAGTTAGCATGGATTGTAAAAGGCAGCTCATGCTTGACTAATTGAATTTTTAATGAAGTAGTCGAGGTGGAGGACATTCAGTGGATATTGTCTATATGGATTTTAAGAAAGCATAAAATACCGATTATCCAAATTGAGGCTTATAGAATAGGAGGGTGAGTGTGCAATCGAAAGAAAAAGGTCTTAAGGACATAAAGCAGTAGTCATGTGAGATGGTTGATTTTGGGACTGGAGGCTGATAAACTGTGGTGTTCCCCAAGGATCAGTATGAGGACCACTACTTTTATTTTGCTATGAATAAATGACTTGGATCTTGCAATCAGGGGCAAAATTTCAAATTCGGTAATAAACTTGGAAGATTAACAAACTGTGAGGATAATATGAATTTCTTGCAACAGGACACACGTAGGCTGGCAGAATGGGCAGACAAGTAGAAGATAAAATTTAATACAGAGAAGCGTGAAATGACGCATTTTGGCAGAAGGGAAAGAAAGTGGCAATATAAACTTGTAGAGCTGGATTCTCCAACCTCGCCTGCAGCTGGGATTGTCCAGTCTCTCTGCAGTGAACAGAGATTTGGCTGAGCACCAAATTTTCCATTCTCGCTGGCAGCGGTGGCAGGGTGTGAATGGACCGAGAATTCCGGAAAATAACACAGTTCAAGTGTGTGCAGGAACAGAGACACCTGAGGGTGCGTGTCCATTGATCTTTGGAGGTGGCAGAACGTATTGAGAGATTGCAAAGCATGAGGGATTTTGGACTCCATAAGCAGGAAAGTTATGCTGAGTCTATGTAAATCTTTGGTTACACTCCAACTAGAGTGTTACACTCCGTTCTCTTTCCCACACTTCAGAAAGGATGTGAAGGGGCTAGAGAGGATACAGAGGAGATTTACCAGCATGTTTCCAAGTTGGAAAGAGTGGGTTTGTTCTCATTGGAGCAAAGGAGGTTGAATGAAGCAAAAACAGATACTGCTGGGAAATCTCAGCAGGTCTGACAGCATCTGTGGAAGGAGAATAGAGCCAACATTTCGAGTCTGGATGACCTTTCGTCAGAACTGGTCTTCGGCTCTGACAAAGGGTCATCCAGACTCGAAACGTTGGCTCTATTCTCTCCCCACAAATGCTGTCAGACTTGCTGAGATTTTCCAGCATTTCCTGTTTTTGTTTCAGATTCCATCATCCGCAGTATTTTGCTTTTATATGAGACTGAATGAAGATTTGATAGAGGTGTACATGATTATGGCAGGCTTAGATGGTGTAGATACTGAAAAGCTCTTTCTTTTAGCTGATTATGCAAGGACACGGGGTCACAGATATAAGATTCTATGTTTCTATAGACAGGGTAAATTCAGAAAGAATGTTTCCAATGGTGGGGGAGTCTAGAACTTGGGGTCATGGTTTGAGGATAAGGGGTAAACTTTTAGAACTGAGATGAGGAGAAATTTCTTCGCCTAGAGGGCAGTGAATGTGTGGAATTCACTACCATAGAAAGTAGTTGAGGTCAAAACGTTATGTGATTTCAGGAAGAAATTGGATATAGCTCTTGCGGCTAAAGGGGTCAAGGGATATGGGGGAAAGGGGGATCAGGATATTGAATTTGATGATCAGCCATGATCATAATGAATGGTGGAGTAGGCTCGAAGGGCTGAATGGCCTACTCCTGCTTCTAGTTTCTATTTTTCTATTTAGGGCAAGAGATGCAGGGGCAAATGACGAAGAATTTTTTTATGCAGTGAGTGATAACGATCCTGGAATTTGCTGACCACCAGGGTGGTAGAAGTGGAAGCAATCGATCATTTCATAAGGAAATTGGATAGGCATTTGGAGGAAATTAATTTATGGAGCTACGGGAATCAAGGAGGGTAGTGGCACTGGCTGGATTGCTCCAGGGAAGCCAGCATGGGTTTAAGAACATAAGAACATAAGAAATAGGAGCAGGAGTAGGCCATCTAGCCCCTCAAGCCTGCCCCGCCATTCAATAAGATCATGGCTGATCTGAAGTGGATCACTTCCACTTACCCGCCTGATCCCTATAACCCCGAATTCCCTTACCGATCAGGAATCCACCTATCCGTGATTTAAACATATTCAACAAGGTAGCCTCCACCACTTCAGTGGGCAGAGAATTCCAGAGATTCACCACCCTCTGAGAGAAGAAGTTCCTCCTCAACTCTGTCCTAAACTGACTCCCCTTTAATTTGAGGCTGTGCCCTCTAGTTCTCGTTTCCTTTCTAAGTGGAAAGAATCTCTCCATCTCTACCCTATCCAGCCCCTTCATTATTATAGGTCTCTATAAGATCTCCCCTCAGCCTTCTAAATTCCAACGAATACAAACCCAATCTGCTCAGTCTCTCCTCATAATCAACACCCCTCATCTCTGGTATCAACCTGGTGAGCCATTTGAGGAGCCATTTCTGTGGCATAAAGGATTCTATGACTCTAAAACATTGAGGAACAGAAAAAACCTTTTAAATTCTTCCTTGAAGATCCTTCATAAGTGAATACTCCCATAAGTAAATAAGATTATTAATTTAACAGGATTGACTGTGTCTGGAACTTGAATGCAAAGAACCAGTCATATCCAGCACATTCCTTTCGTCATAGCGTGTCTTGGCTAATTATTGTATTTTATGATGACAGAACTCCACCTCTACTCAATCTTTCGATGTTTGATTAAAGCAGGAGAGCTTTACAGTTAACCATTATTTTATTCAGTTTGTCAAGGTTTTCCCTTGCTTTGCACAAGAGAACGAGTCTTTGTGAAGAAACAGAATGAAATCAAGGCCAGGCGAGGCAGTCTTTGATGCCATGTCCTGAAATGAAGCACAGAGACAAGAATGTATTTCAAATAATGGGTAATTGGCTCTGTTCTTTTGTTGAATATGATTAGCACAATACGTTGGTCAGATGGAAGACAACCCCTCATATGTAAGACAGCAAGTAGAACTTGAATGGTCTTCATTTGTGAATGATGAGCCAAAATGCTCCTTAGCTTGTCTGATAGCTGATTTGCTTCTTTTAGAATATTCTCTGTAAGAACTGCTTCTTTATGGGATAAGCATGAATATATTTGTGAGACATTGCGCTGGTTGATTGTGGGTACTGGTGAGTGCACAAAGATGTTCGCAAGTTTGTCGTGTTTACATTTATTATACCCACATGAAAAGCTTTTATTAACAGAATCAACTGCAACACTCATCCCATCATGACACAGTGCGTTGGCATATTCAGCTCATCTAAAAAAAAATTACTTCTTCAAAAAATACTATTTAAATTGGGAAACTTTATTATATATTGACAGTAGTCCTGTGAGTAATTTGAGATCACAATGATACAAGGCCACGCAGAATCTTTACGATATGACAAGGATTAGGCTATGAATGGATAATAGGGCCATATTAAATAACAATCAAACAGTAAAGAAATGGTGTGCACATTCTAATTTAACAAGTATATTCATATTCTTAAATAATGTTGGATTCAGAATAATTGTTTTGGGTACAATCAAATAATACTATTTATGGAAAGAAATTGATTAGAAATTTGTATTTATATAATTTGGCACCTTCCTTACTATTGTAATAGTCACTTTCAGTGACTCATTCTGGATGGGGTAGGGCAAATGCAGGTCTGACCTGGGAATTGACCATACAAATTACAAAGGTCCCAGGTTTGATCCCAAATTCTGCTGAGTTGGTAGGTTTCAGACAAGGCAGCTTAAAAGGCCACAACACCATGGGCCTCACAGAAGAATTTCTAAAAATCAGTCAGTGTTTATGCTCCTTACAATTTTCTCATCAATTTCTTTCCATAAATAGTATCATTTGATTGTACCCAAAACAGTTATTTTGAATCCAACATTATTTACATATATGAATGTACTTGTTAAATTAAAATGTGCTCACTCATTTCTTTAATGTTTGATTGCTATTTAATATGGCCCCATTTGTCCATTCATAGTCTAATCCTTGTCATATTGTAAAGGTTATGTACTCCTGACTGCTAAAGTTATAAACTTTAAGCTAACTTGTGAATCCAACTCCATACTCTCTTAGTTGGGGGTTGTATTACTGAGGAGTTATTTCTAGACCCCAATATTATCTGGGATATTATAATCTGGCTGAAACTTGTTAAAACATTATCTGGAAGACAGTAAATACTCTTAGCTGGCTCCTTACCTTCGGGTGGGGATAGATTAGTCTTTCAAACCTATTTAGTGCCTATCGAGTAACTTCATTGCAGTGTTAATGTAAGTCTACTTGTAAAACTAATGAATAAACTTTAAACTTTATCTAGTAACATCTGCTGAAAATTATATGTACATATGTGGCCTGTAGGTGAGGTCAGGATCGGGTTTGGCTGTGATATTCCCTAAAGTCACTTAGTTCAATGACACTTATTGCCTCAGCTCATGACAAATAATCAGTTCAGATGATGTATCTGGACATTGCTGTCGTGCATGGTGTGCACGTTAACATGCGTCAGCATTTTCTAGAGCCGAAAGAAAGAAAATGAGTGGAAAATTGGTAAGACACCATTAACCATGGCAGGATTTCTCATTCCATTTGTAGATTATCCTGTATTGCCACTTTGTAACAAATATGGCACAGTAACATTCTGCAGCAAAGCCCTTCAGCCACAGCTCAGTGGGTAGCAACCTACAACTTACCCAGGTTCAGGTCTGACTCCAGAAACTTGAACATAAAAATCTAGGCCGACACGCCGGTGCAGTACTGAGGGAGTGCTACACTGTTGTAGATAGTGGGGCGATTTTTAGCCTGCACTCTCTGGAAGAGAGAATGGCGGAGCATGCTCAAAATCTGGAAAGTGTGATTTCTGCCGGTGAATTTCTGACTTCTGCTGGAATGGCGTGAAACATGTCCCGGGGCCGCAAAAAGCTAATTTGAATACATTAGCACGTCATTAGCGAGCACTCTCTCCTTGACTCCCACCCCCCCACCCACCAGATATTTGCAGGCACCGGCATGACATCACGCCAGCACCATTTACAACAGGTTCACCCACCTGTGGGGGGAGGGGGTTGGTGGAGGAGGGTACCAGCTCAGACTTTGGGGGGGAGAGGGGTGGAGAGCGGAGAGGTGGGAAGGTGCTGATGATCTGGGTAGGGGGGAGAAGGGGCCAATAATTCTGGCGGGGGGAGAAGGGACCGATGATCGGGGAGGCCAGGGTAGAGAAGTGTTGACTCTGATCAATGGGAGGGTGGGGAGTGTGTGTGGCCGAAACCACTGTGATGGGCTGAGGGGGAGGTGTACTCAGGTTCTGATCAGGGAGCCTCTTAAAGATGGCACTGCATTCTCTGAGCAGTGGGGTTTTGCCGGTGTGTTGAGGCCCCCCGTTTGTTTGAAGGTGTGAAACACGTCCCCTTGATTTTTTTTTGGCAGAGTGATGGAAGATCTGGAGAGAAGAAAGGCCAGTTTCTCTGGAAGAAATAATACTCTGCCATTTTTTGGTAAGATTTTGCCATTTGTTTTCAAATGAGGAAATAAACTGAGAGCTTGTTGATTTTGTAGCAGTGTAAAAACTCCTTTGGTACTGCTTTGGGAAGTCCTGAGGCCTTAAAAGATACGAAGATGCACGTCTTTCTTGTTTTTGTCTTTCCAAGTTGCTTCTGCTCCATCACTGTAACTTGGTTGGAATGCAGTGGAAACCATGAAAATGTGCTTCCTGCGCCACATTCTCAGCAAAATCATGATAGTGGAATCAGAGCAGCTCTCAGGGTATTTCAGGTGAATCTCTACAATCGAGTCTCATATATCACATTATCTCAAAACCTATCTCTTCCCTTTCCTGTTACATTGGGGATTATAATCTCCTTTTCATTACAGCCATAGGGTGAAAATAAACTCGTGTGAAAGTGCTGATTGATGGCTTGGTCACATTTAAAACTAATCTGAGTCATCATACCTTCTGAAAACAAAGTGAGACATTTGCAAGGTAAAAGAGGAATTAAACCTCAAATGATTCCTCATTAAGATGGAGTGAAGGTAATTAATAATACTCCAGAGTGGCATTCTGAAGCCGCAGAGTCAAATCAAAATATAAGCACTTTGCTCCAGGCCACATCTGCTGCCAACAAGTTTAACAAAAGGGACTTGTAAAAAAAATGTTATCAAGAGCATTGAGAGAGGTGAATAGTACCAGCTCTCTCAGCCTCGCTCACTGTCTCTAAATTATTAGATTGATGACCTGACATCAAGTACTTGATGAGCAAATGTTTTCTCCACTTAAATATTGGGAAGACTCAGGACATTTGCTGAAATTTTACCACCTCGCCCGCCCGAGGCTCATAAGATCCCATCCGATGCCAGCGGACAGTGCCGTTCTGTGAGCCTCGCGAGCCTCGATTCTGGGACTGGCATGCCGATAAAATTCCGGCAATTGTCTTCGATCTCTGCTAAAATCCCATTCCCTAGTTACCAACTCCATTCTTGGCAACTTTCAGAGCCTGAATCAAACTGTTCACGACCTTGGCATCATATTTGACCCCTGATATGGGCTTCTGATTATATATACACGCCATGACAAAGACCTCCATTTCTATCTCCATGGTATTACCCAACTCCACCTGTCTCAGCTAATCTGCTGTAGAAACCTCTGTCTATGCCTTGTTGTCTCTGGCGTTGTCTATTACAATGCACTCCTGGTTGCCAAAGAGTTGCAGGGGGAGAATTCCAGAGTTTAGTGCTGAGGTAACTGCAAGTGGAACCATGAATGGTGTGGCGATTAAAATCAGTGATGCTCAAGAGTTTAGAATTAGATGAACACAGGTTTATAGGATTAGAGAGGATTACAGGAATAAGGAGGTTTGAGCAACAAGGCAAGCGGTATAGAAAGGCAGCTGTGGAAATTAAACAAATGCATTTACAGACTGAATGATGTATCGAGGACATACTTCTCAGGTGTGTCTTGCTGTAAGTAGGCTGCTGTCAACTAAAAGCTGATCCAGCAATGTTTTACTGTGAGCAGAAAAGGAAACTTTGAGGCATCTAGAAGTTTTACTAATATCCCAATCAATCATGTTAGGTTAGCACAGAAAGATGATCTTACATTTAAAATAGAAACAAAGCAGTTCAAAAGCTTTATTGGATAGTCAAATTGGCTTTGTACTCAGACAAGGACCAAAGCCAGTTCTCATGTATTGGAACTAAGTGCTACAGTGAAACATGCTACAACTGAGGGCAAACTAAACATTAAATGCAGAGAAATGCACTCTCAAGTTTCCAATCCAGGATGGCCAGAGGACATAAAATTTATCCTTTTCAGTGACACTTCCAATGCCAACTTTCCAGGTGGGAGTTCACGTACAGCTGAGTGAAAATGGAAAATGTTGTCCTTTGGCCTGGGAAGCTAAGAATAGTGGCAACCTGAGAACAGTTTGTCCATTAAATGCTATGTAGATAACCGTTCCCTATGGGATGATGTGCATTTGACAGAGCATTTGACTGAGAAACAGTTGAGGACTGACCTTGTGAGTATAAAAGAGATGTTAGAAAGAAAAGAGAGATTTCCAAGATGAAATGGGTTGACATAAGTCACAAATATTGCTTTACAAAAAGGAATGCTTGCAGGAAAAAATTATTGGAGCTCCAGGAAGAAGGATGTATTGTACTGTGATGTGCTATACAGAATATGGAAAATATATTGTTCTTTGTCTTTTTTTAAATTTGATTTGAAATTGTTTCTGTGCTGCAACAATTTAAATTTAAAGAAGAGAGGACTCTGTTATTGACATGTTATTTGTTTTATCAAGATTAAGGATAGAGAGGTGGAAGGGCATTGATTAGCTAAGTACCTTGAGCACATGACAGCTGGGCGTTGCAGGGACTGGAGTGCATCATCACCCCTGGTAATGACACTTTGGTTTGATTTTGTAAGTTTTCTTTGACATTTTGATATCTTTTTGTTACATGCCCACCAAGGGCTGTCACCCCTGTCATTTTTGATGGATTAATTTATTAATGCTTAATTAAAAAGAGTATATAAAGACTGCTGGTTCTCTAGGTCATGCCTGCTCCACCATTCATTATGATCATGGCTGATCATCCAATCAGTTACCTGTTTCCGCTATCCCCCCATATCGTTTGAAAACATACAATGTTTTGGCCTCAACTCCTCTTAAAAACATACAATGTTTTGGCCTCAACTCCTCTTAAAAACATACAATGTTTTGGCCTCAACTCCTCTTAAAAACATACAATGTTTTGGCCTCAACTGCTTTCTGTGGTAGTGAATTCCACAGGCTCACCACTCTCTGTGTGAAGAAATCTCTCCTCATCTCAGTTCTAAAAGGTCTACCTCATATTCTCAGACCATGACCCCTGGTTCTGGACGTATTCATCATCAGGAAAATCATTCCTGCATCTCGCCTGTCTAGCCCTGTTAGAATTTTATTGGTTTCTAGAGATTCCCCCTGGTTCTTCTAAACTCCAGTGAATATAATCCTAATCAACTCAATCTCTCCTCATACGTTAGTCCTGCCATCCTAGGAATCAGTCTAGTAAACCTTCTCTGCATTCCTTCAATAGCAAGAACATCCTTCATCAGATAAGGAGACTAAAACGGCATACAATACTCCAGGTGTGGAATCACCAAGGCCCTGTATAATTGCAGTAAGACATCCCTGCTCCTGTACTTGAATCCTCTCACTATGAAGGCCAACATACTATTTGCCTTCTTTACCATCTGCTGAACCTGCATGTTTACATTCAGCAACTGTTGTACAAGGACACCCAGGACTCACTGTACATTCCCCTCTCTCAATTTATAGCCATTCACATAATAATCTGCCTTCCTGTTTTTGCAGATAATTTCACATTTATCAATATTATACTGCATCTGCCATGCATTTGCCCACTCACTCAGCTTGTCTAAAAACAGACTGAAACGCCTCTGCATCTTCCTCACAGCTCACCCTCCCATCAAACTTTGCATCATCTGCAAATTTGGAGATATGAACTTTTAGGAGACAAAAGAAAGACATATGCACAGAGGGGATGGTGCAGAGATTGGATAAGATGCCTGTTCCTGTGTGTGTGGTATGCCCTATCCCGAATGGACAGGGCATGGAGTGTGAGCAACAAGGCAGACGGAATTGTAATGCTGTGAAAGTCTTGCAAAGAGAGTAAGCATTAATATGTGTCCCCTGTGACTGAATGTGTGAGATCCATGAAGAGGGTAAGCATTTGAGTACATGATGCCATGCTGAGAGTTTGATATTGGAGGGAGCCGAGAGAGGCATTACCCTGGTGGAGTAGATGAGATCATTCAACAGCTTCCTTCATGGGATGGCGCTCCACGTGCAGGTGACAGCCACACTGACCTCTTAGGCAACGGCCTCCCAGGCCAGAGAGGTGAGATTGGTGTGTTTCTTTGAGCCGTTCGTGGGGTGGAGGACATGCCGGTGGGCCTGGACTCCCCAAATGAGGGCCTCGAGGATCCTGGCAGTGAAAGATGGTGCTGCCTTCTTCTTGAAGCTACACAACTTTTGCCTCCGGGTTGCTGCCATCCTGCACAGTCTAGTGAAGACAGGTGTGCTAGAGAGAGTGACATGACTATGCTGGTTGGTGTTTAAATATGGCACCAGGTCCTTCAAACCTGTCAGCTAAGGGTGGGTGGACAAATCAGCTGCTGGTCATCAGGTGATTCAGAGTGAAACGCTGTGCATAATTGATGAGGTTCCAAGCGTAGAATCTTGTGCAGGATCTCACCATTCTGGACAGTGAGAAAGGTACCATCGGAGCAGCCTGCCACCACACTTAGTCTCAAAAACGGAGAATTCTACCCTATATCTGCTAATATTGCACATAATGTTGCATCAGATGCATCGCTGAGCCTCTCTTTTCTTGTCTTATAGCTTGTGACACTTTGTTCATCCAACTCACCTTGAGTTAATTCCAGAACTCTGCTGCACATATCCAAAGTCACACATGTTTTGTCTAATGAACACTGCCTCATGGCCTAGCAACTCCTCAATTTTAAATTTTTCTTCCTTGTCTTCAGATCACTTCATCGCCTTGCATCTCTGTAACGCTCTCCAGCCCAACAACCCTCGAAGATGTCTGTACTCCTCCAAATCTGGCCTCCTGTGCAAACATCACTTCATCACGGCAGCCTTTTCTTTGACTGCCAAGCCCCTAAACTTCAGAATTTCCTCATTAACCCTCTCTACCCCTCTTTCCTTCTTTTAGGCTCTCTTTAAAACCTACAGATTTGGCCAAGATTTTGGTCACCTGACCTCATAGTTTTATATATGGTTCAGTGTTACATGCCCCTCTGGAGCATCTTGAAAATGTTTCTATGTTGAAACCATTATGCATATGCTGCCAATTGTTGTTAACCTTAAATATTGTCAGGCTTTGTAACTTGAAGCAGCCAGAGGAGCCTAAATTATTCTGAAGAAAAGTCACATTGGACTTGAAACACTAGCTCTGGTTCTTTCTCTACAGATGCTGCCAGACATGCTGCGTTTTTCCAGCACTTTCTATTTTTATTTCAGATCTCCAGCATCCACCATAGTTTGTTTTTATATGACTACATTATTACATTTTTAAAGAAAAATCTGCTGTGACTTTTGTAGTACAAAGTAATTGTCAATACTATAAAAACAAAATCCTAATCCTGTAATATTTTGATCTGTAGAGAAAGCTGCTCGACTTATTGAAGGGCAAAGCTGTTCCACAGTAATCTCCACCTCCAATTTATTGTACATATCCATAATGTTTAAACTAAATTCATGGAAATTATAATGTATTTCCACAAAAGGTGCATTATGTTAATAAAATCTTGTAATACCATTCTGACAATGTAAAATTATAGACTGAGCTAGGAAGACAAGGGTTGTTCCCTCTTGATCAGAAACATGCAGTAGAATTGTTAAACCGCTCCCTGTGTGGCTTTGGAATATAAAACAGATGCCATTTCAGATCACCTTCAATGCAATATATCAAAAAAAGATTGCATAACATATTGATTATCAATGTTATAAATAATGCATAAAGCAAACAAACAGATTTCCTTGTCAAACTTTAAGTCTAGTAATAATTCTTTCTTAATTCTCTCATTCAAAGGATTCAATCACATGCCACTTGTTTTAGGATGCAGTGGCAGAGTGGTTAGCGCTGCTACTCACAGCACCAGGGACTTGTGTTCAATTCTGACCTTGGGTGACTGTCTGTGTGGAGTTTGCATGTTCTACTTTCTCAGAAGACTAAGACTAAATTTGGCATGTCAGCTACAACTCTCACCAACTTTTTCAGATGCACCATATAAAGCGTTCTTTCTGGTTGTATCACAGCTTGGTATGGCTCCTGCTCTGCCCAAGACTGCAAGGAACTACAAAAGGTTGTGAATGTAGCCCAATCCATCACACAAACCAGCCTCCCATCCATTGACACTGTCTACACTTCCCGCCGCCTTGGCAAAGCAGCCAGCATAATTAAGGACCCCACGAACCCAGGACATTCTTTCTTCCACCGTCTTCCTTCGGGAAAAAGATACAAAAAGTCTGAGGTCACATACCAACCAACTCAAGAACAGCTTCTTCCCTGCTGCTGTCAGATTTTTGAATGGACTTACCTTGCATTAAGTTGGTCTTTCTCTACACCCTCGCTATGACTGTAACACTACATTTTGCACTCTCTCATTTCCTTCTCTATGAACGGTATGTTTTGTCTGTATAGCGTGCAAGAAACAATACTTTTCACTGTATGCTAATACTTGTGACAATAATAAATCAAATCAGATCAAAATCAAAAGTTCTCCCCGTGTCTGCATGAGTTTCCTCGGGGTGCTCCTGTTTCCTTTCACACTCCAAGGATGTGCAGCTTAGATGGATTAGCGAGGTAAATATGTAGGGTTATATGTATAGAGCCTGGGTAAGATGCTCTGTCGGAGAGTTGGTGCAGATTCAATGGGCCGAACAGCCTCCTTCTGCACTGTAGGGATTTTTGATTCTGAGATTCTTGAGGATACAAAATTTTATTTCGAGGCAATAACTTGAAATACAAATCTGCCTGTTTTATTAAGTAGCTTTTCTTTCACAATTTAATATCAATATGTTTGATAATGTGCAAGAAATGGCTGCATAAAATTCTGAGGCTGGATGCAGTTGATGGATTAAATGGCTAATTCCATGGAACACTGATGTCAGGATCACTAGATAATTACAAATAAGGAAGGATATATGACCTGTCTTACATCCAGAGAGATCTTAACAACCCATCCCCAAACCTCACCCCACATTTACAAAACTGTTTTTTAAATGATTTATAGAATAGAATTCCCACAGTGCAGAAGACGGCTATTAGGCCCATCGATTCTGCAATGACCACAATCCCACCCAGGCTCTATTCCCGAAATCCCACATATTTACCCTACTAATCCCCCTGACACGAAGGGGCAATTTAGCATGACCAATCAACCTAACTCGCACATCTTTGGACTGTGGGAGGAAACCGGAGCACCTGGAGGAAATCCAAGCGGATACGGGGAGGATGTGCAAACTCCACACAGACAGTGACCCAAGGCCGGAATTGAATCCGGGTCCCTGGCGCTGTGAGGGAGCAGTGCTAACCACTGTGCCGCCATTGTAGGCTTAAAGTTCCACTACTCTATCAGAAAGTTTATTCCACGTGTTGATCATTCATTGCGAGTAAAATTTTCATGTGCGACTATGTTAATCGAGCAATTTCCATTCAGACACTTGCTGCAAATCTCTCCCAGTTACTGTTGTTCACCATCAAAATCATCCCCCTGTGAGAAGAATTCCCTGATATCAGATTTAGATGTTTGAATCTATGCTCTGTCATTCTTTTCCCACACAATCATTTAAAGTAATATTCCAGGTTAACTTTTCTTCAAACTTAGCAATTTGAAATAGCTGTATGAAATCATTTTTTGAGACATTCCATCTAGAATCATAGAACCCCTACAGTGCAGGGGGAGACCATTTGGCCCATTGAGCTACAATCCCACCCAGGCCCTATCTCAATAACGCCGTGCATTTACCTTAGCTAGTCCCCTTTACACTAACGGGCAATTTAACATGGCCATTCCACCTAACCCGCACATATTTGGACTTTGGGAGGAAACCAGAGCACCCGGGGGAAACCCATGCAGACACATGAAGAATGGGCAAACCCCACATCGACAGTGACGCAAGTTGGGAATTGAACCCAGGTCCCTGGCACTGTGAGGCAGCAGTGCTAACCACTGTGCCACCGTGCCACCCCGGCAAATATGCCAAAAGGCAAAACTTTCAGCTTGATGGCGGGGATCAATTAAAAAGAAAACCGAGTGGTTGACTAATGGGCAGTTCATCCAGTATTGCCTGTCTTATATCCCTGCTGAAGTTGAAAGCTCTGGTGCACAGCTATCAAGTCTTCCCTCATACCCCAGACCCCTGACGTCTGCTTCCAGTGCATGAATATCTCTCTTATGTTCTGGCGACCAGAACTTGTATTTAGGTATCATTATTCTGCAATAAAAACTGCAGCTGAAGTCTGTATTTGAAACATGTGAAGAAAATTTTTGTTGTATTTGTGTTTTTTCTCTCTAGTTTAGGAGGAGCATAAGCTTGGCAAATTTCTGCTTTCACCCGTTAATCTTCACTGGCTATTCCTCTCAGGTCTTTAAATCTGTTACATGTTTTAGGTCATTTAGCTGATGGTTTACAGAACTGCACACTGTATTCAAGGCATTGTCTGATCACAGCACTGCCGTTTGATGACTCCATTGGCTTTGATGATTGCTATTTTGTGCTGGTTGAACATATTCAATGTTGAGCTTCCTAGGCCTGTTGCAACTTCATTCTTCATTATTTCAGCAGCATTTTCAGGGACAGTGTATTGTCTATTCTCCCTTCCTATGTGTTGTACTTTTGCCCTTATTTCCATTAAGTTTCTTCCGCTGTTGATCTGTCCATGTGGCACCTGATTTATGCAACTCATTCGGTAATTTCTGAATGGTCTCTTAGAATTCCACTGTCTCTCCGAAATTAAGTACCCACCCTCACTCCAGCAACCCCTCCAGGCAGGACTTGTTACTTCCTGTCCTTCAGGCAGCTTCTTCTCCATTCCCATAGTTTAGCCCCAATCCCAACAGCTTTAAGATGACTTAAATAAGTAATTAAATCTGTTACAAAATTACCAGTTGACAATTGCCACTGTAAAGTTTTGAAATAATTGACTTTTGCTCAAATGAAAAATGTTACTAATGTTCGTGATTTTAATATAAAATCCATCACTTTGCATACCTTTGCAGTTTTTAAAATTCCATTTCAGATATAGGAGGTTACAACTTATTAGGCAAATGCCTTGTGTGGTGTGATACTGAGCAATGTGGTCCAAGGTTTCATTCTTGAATTAACTCTATACAGCCAGAGTGATGGAAAGATTGCTTTTGCACGTCAAGTTGGTACAGACGTGTTTTGGATCGGAATGTTTTCCTGCTGGTATAATGATGAATCGGGCATGGGGGAAGATTCCGGTTGGGCCCTCATTTGCATCTGTCAGCAGGATACAAATCAGTTTTACACTGACTTCCAGCGGGATTCCCAATCTGCCATGATGGGTGGCGTTAGAAGATCCCGCTGTAAATTCATGTTGGCGTGAAACTGGTTTTTGGGGCTCTGGCTGAATTGTCCACTCCCCTCTCACCCCCGCCTGTCATCAATCCACCTGGCAAGGGCATGGGATAGTATCACCCATAGAATAATACAGTATAGCAGGAAGCCATTCAGCCATTATGCTCATGTCAGCTATTTGGAACAGCTATCCACTTAATATGGCATAGTGGTAGAGTGGTGAGCACTGCTTCTTCACAGTGCTAGCGATCCAGGTTCAATTCAAGACTTGGGTGACTGTGTGCAGTTTGCACATTCTCCCCATGTCTGCATGGGTTTCCTACGGATGCACTGGTTTCCTCCCACACATCAAAGATGTGCAGGTTAGGTGGATTAGCCATGCTAAATTACCCCTTAATGTCCTAAAATGTGTAGGTTAGCTGGATTAGCCATGGGAAATGTGTGGGGGTACAGGGATAGGGCTGGAGAGAGGGCCTAGGTAAAATACTTTATCAGAGAGTTGGTGCAGACTCGATGGGTCGAATGGCCTCTTTTGTACTGTAGGGATTCTATGGTAGCTTCATCTCCTTGCTTGTTTGACCTGGAATTCAATTCCATTCCCCACATATGAAACATTGGCTTATCTTCTTGCTCTCACAGTCAATAACTGAAAAATAAATGCTCAATCAGTCACATGAGACTGATGCTGCTGTTAAACTCATCGCTGGGTACTGCATCACAATGTACAGAGGCTGAATCGACCAGGGCAAGAAATGTAAGATTGCTTCCCCACCATTAAGAGACTCATTTATTGTCAGAGTTTTAAGTCGGACAAATAAACACAGCTGATTTTTGAAAATAGTCATTTCTAGTCAATGGAGAGGATTGAGCATAATAACAACAGATCTACTTTTCATCAGAAAGTTCATTGCTTGGTTTTATACTTCATTTGCTAATCCAGTATCAATGTATTTTTAATTTTTCTTTTTGCTCTGTCGGTTCATTTTATTAAGATTATTTTTCAAGTTTACCCTTCTCTTTCTCCTTGTTGAATGAGCTTTAATAGTCACTCTTACAAATGTGTGTCTTATCTTAGATAATAACAAAGACACTGACCGCCATGCTGCTCACTCATCATCAGCCTCGGTGTATTGCATTTAGGATTGGCCAGTACCTGACTCTATCATTCCACAACGCAGAGGTGTAACAATAATATATTTTTGCTGTCTGGCTGGATGTTCGTTTCATTCACACATGTGCTTCACCAATCTCACTGAAGGCAGACAAAGAAACCATGTGGTGAGACAAGCATATACGAATTGTCAGCTATTTCATCTCACAGCATATAAAAGAACAGCTATGATTCAAATCAATGCAGCTTATCTTAGCAATATAATACAATATTAGTAACCGTGCTTCCCACTGACATTGATAATAAGGAAACTTTGAACCATCCTCCAACATTTCTAAACTTCTAAAGTTAGTGAAACACTGTTTCAAGTTAAAAGGGAGGGTCTACCAGAACCTTGTCAGACATCCACAACCAGAGACTGCCCAACACAATGTTTTTTTGTATTGAATACAAGGTTGTTTATTATTTAGAGGGAAAGTAATTTCCATTCGTATTAACCACCTTTTAACCTCGGAGCCTTTATTTAAACATCTTGGGGGCGATTCTCCCAGCCCGCTGTGCTGCTTTTGTAGCGCAGCGGGCCGGGAGACTCAAGCGGAGGCCGTTTCATGGGGGTCTCCGCAGGGCACCACGGCCAACGCGACTCTCTGGCAGCAGCATTTCCGGCAGCATCAGCTCCGTGCCAGGAATCGGCGTGGAGCTGCATAATCGATGCAAATCATAATTTAAATATATTTAACAACTGACTAACAGGCCCAGCACTGAAGTTGCTGAGTCTCCTCTGCCGTGAGTGTTTCACTCCAGCGGGGTTTACAATAGCTCCCCGCTTGCGGGGAGCTGGCGGCCCGACCCCACTGGAGTGAAAGTCGTGGGTAAGAGGGGTGCCTCCTGGGACTTGCCAGCTTGGCAGTGCCAGCCTGGCCCCCTGGCACTGCTCAAGGGGGAAAGTGCCAATGCCCAAGGGGGCACTGTCCACCGGGCAACGGGCCGTGCCAAGGAGGCGGGGCCTGATGGAGCAAGGCATAATGGGGGACGGGGCCTATGGGGGATATCGATGGGGGTGAGGGGTCCTGCTGCCACTCTGCATAGGGATCGTGAGCAGAGTGAGGGAGGCCAGCGATCAGGGCTGGGCATCAGGATGGGGAGGAGCGAGTGGGGGTTGGGGCTGCCGGTAATGGAGGGGGGGAAACAGGGCTGCTGAGTGGAGGGGGATGGTCGAGGCAGGCCCAGACATGTTTGGGGGGGGCAGCAATCGGGCCGTGGGGTGGTTGCATGGCCACCGATGAAGGGTCGTGGGGCTGGCCAGCGATCAAGCTGGACAGCAATTGGGAGGCCGGTTCTGTGGGGCTACTGTCCTTGCACCAATCTCGGCGCTGACAGATTGACCCATGCGCAGTGGCCCACTCAGCGCTATGCTGCCAGCCTCTCCAGGCTCTTCCAGCCTCTCCAGCGGGAATAGGCCCCGCCCACTGATTTTTTGCAAGATTCAGTCCAAAGATGTGCGGGTTAGGTTGATTGGCCATGATAAAGTTGCCCCTTAGTTTGCTAAGATGCGTAGGTTAGAGGGATTAGTGGATAAAATATGTAGGGATATGGGGTAGGGCCTGGGTGGGATTGTGGTCAGTGCAGACTCGATGGGCCGAATGGCCTCTTTCTGTACTGTAGGGTTCTATGATTTCTATGATTCACACTAGCGACCTCTGCAATGTACAGCGTGTGGGAGCAACGGGACTTACTCCAGTTTTTACACAAATTAGACACTTAGAATTTTTTTGGGAGAATCCACCCCCCCCCCTCCCCACCCCCCACCAGCCCCCCACTTGTGCGAATAGATTTACGAAGTAATTATTTACATTTACAAAGTACATATACAATTTACAAACTTACATTGGTAAAGTTATTATTGCACATATTTGTTGTGGAAATAAAATCTCAAATTGTGACTCTTTATCTAGTACTTCACACATGTGGCCATAATTAATGTTCGAACTTCAACAATGAGGACTAAACTTTCCTTGGGGCCTAGGGCAGATTTGTTGGAGTAAAAGTTTGGCATGTAGAGTTCATGATTCACAATGACCCCTGTCTGGTCCTGTTGGGGCACGCAGCAGATAAACTTCACAAGTCCTCATTTAAATGATTCCAGCATGCTGTTCCGTGCAATATATGCTGCTCATTGACTGCACAGTAGCAGCAGTGTGAAGCATCTACAAGATGCACTGCACCAACTTACCAAGATTCCTTCAACAGCATCTTCTAAACACCTGACCTCTACCACCTAGATGTACAAGGGCAGCAGATGCATGGAGATACCCCCATCCACAAGCTCCCCTCCAAGCCACTCACCATCTTGACTTGGAAACACATTGCCATTCCTTCACTCTCATGGAATCAAAATCCTGGAACCTTCTTAACAGTTCTGTGGGTGAGGCTACACCATATTGACTGCAATGGTTCAAGAAAGTGGCTCACCATCGCCTTCTCAAGGACAGTTAGGCATGGGTAATAAATGCTGGCCCAGATTGTGATGCCCATATCCCTGTGAAAAAATAAGTTAAAAAAACCCAACAGCGCATGCCTCTCGCACTATGCATGGCAGGCTCTGAGAACGGAACAGGAATATATGGCCATAAAAGTCAGTTCCAGGTGTCTGTGCTGGAAGACGTTCAGCGATCTCACGCAGGTGATCAAGGTCTCTGAATGCATCTTCACATGGCATCTCCTACCAACTGCACAACCAACCTCTCACTGCTCAAGTACCTGGTCTGGGATTCTCCAATTTTGTTCGCCCCGCAAGCGAGATCAGAGAATTTGGCTCTCAGCCAAAACTCCATTCGCTGCAGCAGTTGGGGCGGTCAGAGAATTCCAGCCCTGGCCCCGATCACTGACCAGTCAGCATTCCCTGGCGATCGGGTCTTATGCTTAATATTCAGATACTTCACCTCACCTTCACACATCTGACAATGCTGCCTGTCTCATATCCACCTTTCACTGTTTCCATATACTCCAGCTGTTCAGCTATGGAAGGCACATAATCCAAACACACTGCTACACAATCACTGACATTCTGCCCTTTCTCTTGCAGAACAATGTGGACCATAGCCAAAGGGAGCAGTGTAAAGTTGACAAGAGACAAGCCTATATCACCCGAGTTCTGTAGCATGGGACTGGCTACATTCTGCATCACTGAGAGCAGCAACAACAACTACTTTTATTATTATAGTTCTTTTAATATAATTAAAGATCTTAAGTTCCTTCACAGGAGCATTTTAACGCAACATTAGACACTGAGCCACCTAAGGAGGTATTCGGGAATAATTGATTGGTCAAATGAGCAGCTTAAATGAGGAAAGGGAGCTTGAGGGCAGGAGAGGTTTGTGGAAGTGTGGCAGCATGGCCCCTTTAAGGGGGCATTTCCCGAGGACCATTTGTTGCAAATGCTTATTTATCATTTGCAATAAATCCCTTGTTACTTTGAGCTATATTGAATTGCCATCGATTTATTGCAGGAAGTTATTTATTCCAGAGCTCAGGGCCTAGGCAGCTGAAGGCATGGACATCAGTGATGGCCAGTAAAGAAGAGAGCAGGATAATGTTCTGTTCCTGCCTTATGCCCCTTCTCAATTCTCACCTCACCCTCTTCCTGCCATTTGACACTGCTCAATTTCCACTGCACTCTCTACTTTCCAAATGGTAGAAAGTGCAAGCTGTAGATAGTGTGACTTACACAGCCCAAAATGAAAGACCATGCATCAATTCAACATTACAGGTTGTTTGACACCACAGTCTGTCCACTCCACATGCTTCCAGTCCATGCAGGGCATGCTTGTGTTATGCCCTGTCAGTTTTTTAGATCAGTTGTTCCATGACACTGGCACCAGGAGAACTACAGAGCTCAATTTTCCAATGGATGAGGACATGTAGGAATGAAAAATGGGATGTATCCTTGTACCATTGGGCCCTTGTTCTTTAGATACATCCCCATGGGGATTTCGCCTGTGATGAAGGTGTGCGGCCATTATGTCCACCTCCTTGCATTCTGTTTTGTGAAAATGAATCAAGACTAATTGGTTGGTTTTACTGAGTAAAATCCCTGGTGTTTCCAGCTCGGAGCTATGGCCATAATGGATACTCATGATGTGGAGATGCCGGCGTTGGACTGGGGTAAACACAGTAAGAAGTTTAACAACACCAGGTTAAAGTCCAACAGGTTTATTTGGTAGCAAAAGCCACAAGCTTTCGGAGCCTTCAGCCCCTTCTTCAGGTGAGTGGGAATTCTGTTCACAAACAGGGCATATAAAGACACAAACCCGAGTGACCGTGACCGTTGGAGAGCACTTCAGCGGTCACGGGCATTTGGCCTCTGATATTCAGGTAAGCGTTCTCCAAGGCGGCCTTCACGACACACGACGGCGCAGAGTCGCTGAGCAGAAACTGATAGTCAAGTTCCGCACACATGAGGACGGCCTCAACCGGGATATTTGGTTCATGTCACACTATTGTAACCCCCACAGCTTGCCTGGACCTGCAGAGTCTCACTGGCTGTCCTGTCTGGAGACAATACACATCTCTTTAACCTGTCTTAATGCTCTCTCCACTCACATTGTTTGTACCTTAAAGACTTGATTAGCTGTAAGTATTCGCATTCCAACCATTGTTCTGTAAATCGAGTTTGTGTCTTTATACGCCCTGTTTGTGAACAGAATTCCCACTCACCTGAAGAAGGGGCTTAATGCTCCGAAAGCTTGTGGCTTTTGCTACCAAATAAACCTGTTGGACTTTAACTGGTGTTGTTAAACTTCTTACCATAATGGATACTGGCAGGACGCTGAGTTTAAGTACATTGGAACAGTTGAAGTGGATCTCACAGGAGTATTCAGGGCTGGGGTCACAGTCTTGGAAGCCATGAAAGACGTTTTCTCTATCGATTTATGCCAAAAGTAAAGACAAAGTCACATCTCTCAATGAATGTTATGTGACACAAATTTCCACTATGTTCTACCAAGATGAATAATAAAAGGCACAGGTTGGGAAAGGCTTTTCATGATTACAATTTTAATAATTTTACAATTTATTCTTATTTATAGAAACACCAGACTCAAGTTAAATTTAATTACCCCCAATTTTTGTTTGTGCATAGATGTGGTCATCACAAGACCAGTAATTATTGCCCATTCCTAATTGCCCTGGAGAAGGTGGTGGTGAGCCGCCTTCTTGAACCGTCACAGTCCATGTGGTGTAGGAACATCCACAGTGCTGTTAGGAAAGGAGATCCAGAATTTTGATCTATTTCCAAGTCGGAATGGTGTGTGACTTGAAGGGGAATTTGCAGGTGGTGGTGTTCCCAAACACCTCTCGCCCTTGTCTTTCTAGGTGGTTTGGAAGGCGATGTAAAAGAATTTTTGGTGAATTGCTGCAGTGCATCTTGTAGGCGATCAAAGGTGCAGCCACAGTGAAGAGAGTGAATCTTTAAGATGATGGATGAGATGCCAATCTAGTGGGCCGCTTTGTCCTGAACGATGTTAGGTGTTTTAAGTGTTGCTGAAATGCAATCATCTGAGTAAGTGAGAGTATTCCATCGCACTCCTGACTTATGCCTTGTAGATGGTGGCCAGGCTTTGGGGGCATCATGAATTGAGTCACGCACTGCACAGCTTCTGCCTACTCTTATCACATTGGCAGCTATCTATCTCCTGAGATAATGGTTCGTGCCATGGTACCAACTTTGCATTAGACATCACCTACTGTGGCTCAGGAACCCCACTCTAGCATGGCAGTCCCTGCCACATTTGCTGCAAAGGAAGACAGTGGGTTGAGAAAGAGCACAATTGACTGCCCTCTCTCTTTCCTGGTCCCTCTCCTCGGCCAGCTGAGCTTTCCATTTCAGTTTGCCTCTTCCAATATCCTGCCAAATAATCGGCCTCCAAAGCTCACAGCCGTTAGCGACTATCTCCTAGTTGTCTATGTCAATGTATGCCATCTTCATATCCTATATGCAGGTGTCCTTGGATCACGGGTATGGACAGATGGGAGGTTGTGACCTACTGGCCAATTCACCAATACAGAAGGTCTTTGGGTATATGGGCATCATCCATCCGATGAATATGTCTGAGTCAGCACAGATGTTTAATGTTTAAAGTTGATTTGTTATTGTCATAAGAAGGCTTGCATTGACATTGCAATGAAGTTGCTGTGAAAATCCTCTAGTCGCCACACTTTGGTGCCTGTTCAGGTACACTGAGGGAGAATTTAGCATGGCCAATGCACCTAACCAGCATGTCTTTTGGACTGTGGGAGGAAACTGGAGCACCAGGAGGAAACCTATGCAGACATGGGGAGAACGTGCAGACTCCGCACAATGTCCCAAGCTGGGAATCGAACCTGGGTCCCTGGCACTGTGAGGCAGAAGTGCTAACCATTGTGCCACTGTGCTAGCCTGGCATGTTGGTAGTTTAGCAATGAGCGCATGCTGATGGAATTGTCTTAGCTCCAGAACCTTTGAGTTGACGACCTCATCCTGCCAAGAGATGCCAAGGTTATGCCTGTGACAGCAAAGTTGAAAGCTGTTCAGCCTTTTCTCCTGCCCAGTATTTGTTGTGCAGGTCTCATCACTGTAAAGGAATGCACAGGTTTGGTAGACTAGCAGTTTGGGGACTTGGTGCATCTTTATCTTGGATCTCAGGCAAGCAAGGCTGATCAATCTTCTATTGTCTCTAATGGAGCTGAAATGACTCTTATAGTCACAATATTTATATGGCTTGTCCAGTTAAGCTTATGGTGGATTGCAATCCCAAGGATATTGATGGCAGTGAATTTCATGGTGGTGATACCATTGAATGTCAAGGGAAGGTAGTTAGGCTCCCTCTTGTTGGAGCTGCTCATTACCTGGCACTTCTTTGGTGCAATGCTCCTTGCCACTTATCAACCCAAGCCTGATTGTCCCTGACTTGCAGAGATGTGGCCATGGACTAAATCATTATCTGAGGAGTTGAGAATGGGACTGAACGCTGTGCAATTATCAGCAATCATGGCTACCTCTGAATTTATGATGGAAGAAGAGTCATTGATGAAGCAACTGAAGATGGCTGGAACTGAAATCTGAAAATTGTCGTGATAATAAGACCAACTATTTTTTCTTATTTTCAGGTAGGATATGAGAGTGGAGGCAATTAACTGTAGAGCACGCTGATCGATTTAGCTGTAACAGTGCCTGTGCTATTGTACCCAGTTTCCAAAGATAAGTATTCTGCTTTACATACAAACAACAAAGCAGTGGGATTTTATCCTTCACCGCTGTAGTTCACCCCTCCCCCTTTCTCCCACATTAGTGCAATGAGAAGCCTCAGGCAAGAGACATATAGGAGGGGAGGTAATGTTTTTCTTACTTTACCAGGTAATTACTACCTATGATACTGGTTTAGAAAAGTACCTTAGGGTAGGATGTGAATATAAGAAATGGCAGCTGTAAACAGAGGCTATTAAATTTCAACCTGATGCCTGTTGCCTTTTCCTTGTTACTTCTTGATTGACTCCTGACTTGTCTCTTCAGTAAAGGTCAAATACTGAGGGTTTTCTTACATGAAAAGGCTGCCTAGTTAGTCTTTGCTTTAAGTATACTACTAAGCCATTAGCTTAAGATCTGGGGTCAAGATGCTTTGCTTTGGCCAAGAGGAAAGAGGTTAAGTCTGTCAAAGAAACTGAGGATATAAGGGTGGGTTCCAGGAACTAGTTAAAGCAAACATTTTCAACAAATTTGTTTTGGACATGCCTTTACTTATTTGTTCTTTTTACTGCCCACTGTCATCAGAGACTGGATCCATTGCAAACTGATTCAGCTGTCATAGCTTACCAGGCAAGGAGAACTTTATCCCATCTAAACAATTGTGAATGTGAAGTTTGCTCACCAACAAAATTTTCACTAAATGTTCTTATGTTGTCCTTCCAATGCTTTCATTACTAAAGTCCAAACAGTACAATTGGTGTGGTAGTTCTTTAATAACTCGTCAACTGCTTCATTTGCAAGCATACAGAAGTAACAATTGTAAGCTATTCCACCATAGCTGATTTTGATCTTGTGCCCATTCCATATCCATATAATTTCAAGCACTGGGAAATCAGGAATGGGAATGCAAACTAACTCTTCCCTATCCCTGGGAAACCTAGGCCAATTATGTTTTCCTTTGTACCATGCTAGCTGAGACCAGCAAACTCGGGATCAGGCCAGGCAGTACTGGATTTTTATCCCTCAGTTCCATACTGGACATTGGGTTGTCTACGATGCGGATGATACTAACAGGATACTGCTGTAGGTCCTTCATGCAATGTGTTCCGGGAACAGTGACAGAATTCCGGTCAATTTATGCTCTCGAGTTGTGCTGGCAGACACTTGAGAAAAACTCTGTTCAAAACTATGTGCTTGTTCTTCTCCAAAACTTCTCCTATTTTTCTGAGCCAAAATGTTGTTGAACATTTTATATTGTTCTGCTATAGAGTTTTACAAGGCTCAAGTGAGGGCATCCTTCCCAGAATGTGATAGGCATCGGCACAGCTGTGATAGAATGCATGTTATGGGTTGGATTTCTCCACATCATGGCTATATGAATGTGAGTATTTGGAAAGCTCCTTGTATGGAGAAAATCATTGACATTTGTGCTTTAGTTAATTGTAGAATTCTCTTGGAAGAAACCATACCCTTTTTAACCTGGGAGACTACCAGTATATCACTAACAAAATTGTCCAGATCTTTACAATTATAGCTATAATAATTAGCTGATTGTAATTAGTTTTGAGAGCAGTTCTTCATTTAACCGTTTAAGGTAATAAGAAATGATTCTACATAATACCTCGAAAGTAACATAAGCAGCAACATTCTCAGGTGAAAGGAAGGAGGTACAAAGACCAAAGAAGTTGAAGTTTGAAATAGAAGCCTAAGGCAGGGGTATATAAAATATTAAATAGTATAAATAAGAATATTAATGTAAGGATCCTCAAGCCAGTGGAAAAGAGGACGTAAATTTAAAATAGTGAAAAGTACACTCAAGAGAGATCTTAGTTCTTTTTAATTTAAGGGTGATTAGAATTTGGAATTATCTATTTGGCATCATGGTGGTGAGAGAGCCCAAAGTGCAGTTGGAGGCTGGTTTAGGTGAGTTGATGTATTACAGGAAGAAATATAAGAGTGAGAGATCAGCGTGGGGCTGGCAGACTTGGCAACATGAGGAATGTCAGAACAGAGGGATTGCTAGAGGAAAAAGAATAAAGTCCACCCAGCTTGCTTCCTACTATACTGGTGGTCAGACAATACAACGATAATGTAATTGTGTGCACTGTCGGTGGGACCAGGAGATCCTGCCGGTGTGAACAGCCGGAGAACTCTGGCCCAATGTTCCAAATTAGAAAGAAGAAAGACTGGCATTTACACAGCACCTTTCATGACACAAAACAACCCAATTGTGAAGTGCAGTCACAGTTGCAATGTAGGAAACGCAATAACAAGTTTGCACATAATGTACAGAAAGTTATTCCATTTGAAAAAATCAGGGCTTGGGACCATTTCTGGGTCCTGACTCCACATTAGTAAAAGTTGTACCATCCACAGTCAGAATCTTTCCAGAGGCAGTCAATTAACCAGCTGTCTGGTTAATTGACTGCAATCCAATCCAGCAGGCAGTTTCCTAATGCGGGAGGCTCAATCATAGGGTCTGCAGCACTTGACGGATAGCAGCCTTTTCAGGACACTTGGGCACTGCTGAGGCAGCTGGGAGACTGTGAGGATGCCTCGAAATTAAGGTGCTGTCTGAAGCATGATGTAAGTTTTAAAATAAAGGATATCCACATCTGTCAGGTTCAACAGTGGTGAGGGGCAACCCGTCCACAGGACTGCTTGCAGCAGCAACTGTGGCCTCATCGTTCCAGCAACTGTGTGATGAAGTGATTGAGAGGATTGAGAGCCTGTCTCCAGCCCAACGTTTCCTTGTTAGATCTGGAGGAATACTCCTTCTCCCTCTGGCTCATAAGAAAACAAGGAAAAATGTTATTTCTTCCCATTCTAACCCTTTTCTGGGCCTGCTGCTCCTCGATGTCCATTGTTGCTGAAGACAGTTGGGATGCAGCCCTGCTGAAAAGTAGCTAGAATGACATTGGTGGCTGAATGACACAATCAGAGTGTGAATTTTGTTATCATTTACCTAGGCCCAACATGCTGCCCAAAATGTCTCCACAAACTAATAAGAGGCACAAAGTCAGTGTGGGTGTGGTAAGCACCTTGCTGTTACCAACCATTTTTGATAAGCAAGAGGATTACAATCTATCTCAGGTCAAACGGCCTTTTATTGTCTTTGATTTTATGTTGGGTTTTCCAATCCAATTTAAGATGTGACTTTTCTGAACTTCAGCGTGACATTTTGAGCAGAATTTTCTGGCCTGAGTAGAGGGCTGGGAGACAGGTGGTGAGATGCTGGGGACTCAGTTCCTTCACTTAGAAACCTTACCAGTGGTGGGAATGGCAGCAGTTTGGTTGTCCAGTGATCAGAGGCAAGCAGCCATGTTAGATCATTAAATGCCCATTTGAGGGCCATTTACCCAGGCCACTGGCATTTTTCTCAAAAGCCGCCACTGATTGGTCCAGCTGTGTGGAAAGCCCATCTGCCATCCTTATTTAACCACCTTCCCTGGCTGCCAGTTCCTCACTGCCTCCTCCTCGCAATGTTGTAGAGGAAGCCTGGCCTCCTGCCTAAACATACTGGTCACTCAAAAACTCCCTAATGTCAGGACTTCTGACCATGTGCAAAGATCCTGTCCCTTGTTTAATTGCTTGGGTGTAAGTTTAGATTAATGCTAAGATATAACCGAGGTGGCATCTTTTTCTTGTATCACTTGAGGTAATGTGCCAAATGTGATTAACATAATTGACTCATGTGAACTTTCTATTGCCATCAGGGAAAGATCCATGGCCAAAAACGTAAAGTCACAAAATCACTTGGAAACAAGTGAGCGTATAGAGTTACTTGACTCATACTCTGAACTTTACTTCACATTGCCGACAAAGCAAATTCAGAATATTGGCAGTCTCGACACATTCTAGTGTAGTTCGACGTGGCATTAAGTGTCATAAAAAGGCTGCCACCTGAAAATGAACATGTTATTTCACGTGGGGTGGAACTAATCTACGGTAGGAATAAAATCTGGTCTAGAATTTCTGTATTCCCTTTTTGATGATGGAAAATCTTTCTTCTTATGCTGGCTATAACAAGTGCTTTTGATTTCCAATCTGACTTGCAAAGCGGAAGATAGAATCATCCTGAGAAATACATTCACTTACAAAGGTTCATCCTGGAGAATTCAATCAGCATTAAGTGTCCTTAGCTTGCATCACTTGATTCACACAGAGAGTGATCTGCCAAGAAATATTCAGTGTAGTATTCTTTGGGGAGGATTTATCTGTGGCTTGTCTATTTCCCTGGAACAGTAAATTAGGAAGATTTGCTGTGATATAGATTGGAAATAGTCTGCTGCGTTTCCGACTTTACAACAGTGACTACAGTTCAAAAAGTCCTTTGCTGGTTGTAAAGCAGTGTAGGATGTCCTGAGGTAGTGAAAGCCACTATGTAAATTTATGTTTGCTCTTTACTATATGCTATCCAAATGCTGGAACCTTCTTTCAAATGTTCCACTGCCCCAAAGGCTTTTTCCAATTCTGATCCTTTACTTCATGTGTGCTTCCTAACAACTTTCTTTCATAATACTGGTGGTCATGTAAAGAAGCATCATGATGTAGGAGTAGCTGGCATTCATTGTCACCAAGCTGCAGTCCTACCCCTTGCTCCTGCTGTTGAAATAGAGCTGAGATACTGGACTGAATATAAGAACACAATAACAGCTCCCAGCATGTCATGGATTCGCATTCAAGAAGCTGCCTTTGATTACAAGTGAGCTGCACATAATTAATGTCAATGGGAATCGGGGGGGAATGCTCTCCATGGGCTGGCACACAGCAAGCTGGTTGTGGTTCTTGAAGGCAAATTATAGTCACCTCAGGGCACTGCTACATAGTTCCTCAGGGGAGGTGATAGCCTCGTGGTATTGTGGCTAGACTATTAATCCAGGAACTCAGCTAAAGTTCTGGGGACCCAGGTTCGAGTCGCACCATGGCAGAAATTTGAATTCAATAAAAAATATCCAATATTAAGAATCTACTGATGACCATGAAACCATTTTTAATCGTGGGAAAAAGCCATCTGGTTCACTAATGTCCTTTCAGGAAGGGAATCTGCCATCCTTACCAGGTCTGGCCTACATGTAACTCCAGCCCAAAGCAATGTGATTCACTCGCAACTGCCCTCTGAAATTGTCTAGCAAGCCACTCAGTTCAAGGGAAACTGTGGATGGGCAACAAATGCTGGCCAGTCAGTGACACCCACGTCCCACGAATGAATGAAAAAAAGGAATTCCAGCCTCAGGTCACTGTCGGTACGTTCTCCCCATGTTTGCATGGGTTTCCTTCGGGTGCTCTGGTTTCCTCCCACAGTCCAAAGATGTGCGCGTTAGGTTGATTGGCCATGCTAAATTGCCCCTTAGTATGGGGGAGTAGCAGGGTAAATACGTAGGTTTAAGGGGATAGAGCCCGGGTGGAATTGTTGTCGGCACAGATTTGATGGGCCAAATGGCCTCCTTCTGCACTGTATGGGGTTCTGTGATTCTATGATTCTATGATCTTCACCTACTTTATCAATGGCTTTCCCCTCATCAAAAGGTCAGAAGTGGGAATGTTTGCTTCTGATTGCATAGTATTACATTAGGAAATAAGAACACAAGAAATAGGAGTTGACCATACAGTCCCTTGAGTCTGCTCTGCCATTTAATATGATCATGGCTAAACTTGGGCTTCAACTCCACTTTCTCATTCACTTTCCATAGCTCTTGATTTCCTGAGAGACCAAAAATTTGTCTATCTCAGTCTTAAATATGTTCAGTGATGGTACCTTTTAGAATAGAAAATTTCAAAGATTCACAACTCTTTAAGTGAAGACATTTCTCCTTGTCTCAGTCCTAAATTATCAACCCCTTTTCTTAATACTGTGCACCCTTGTTCTAGATTCCCCAGCCAGGAGAAATAACATATTGGTATCTACCTTATGAAATCCCTTCATAAGCTCAGTTCCATTTGCAACATGATGGCAGTTCATGCCCACTTGCAGCAAAACCTGGCTTGGGGTAGATAAGTGTTAAGCAACTTTCGTGTCACACATATGCCAGGCAATGACCACCTCAAAGAGACAACATAACCATCTCTGCTTGACATTGAACAGCATTGTCATTGCAGAGTTTCCACCATCAACATCCTGGAAGTCATCAGAGACTGAGCTGGATCAGCCACACAAATACTGTGGCCGGAATTCTCCGAAAATGCCCGCAGCTGGGATTGTCCGGTACCGCTTGCAATGCCAATGGAGCATGCAAGGCTGGAGAATTCCAGCCAGTGGCTACAAGAGTAGGTCAGAGTTTGGGAATTCTGTGGTGACTAACTCACCACCTGACTCCCAAAACCTGTTCATCACCGATAAGACACAAGTCAGAAGTGTGATGGAATACTGCATCCTTTGTCCCAACCCACCCATTTGTCCAAATAAGTACAGCTCTAATAACATTCAAGGAGCTTGTCACCATCCAGAATGAAGCAGTCTACTTGATTGGCACCCAATACCTCACCAAAACGTTTACTTCCTCCACCATAGGTGCACCAGGGTTGTCAAGTGAACCATTCATAAGATGAAATGCAGCATCTAGCAATGACTATTCAACAGCACCTTACAAACCCAAGACCTGTACTACTTAGAAGAATAAGGGCAGTAAATACATGGGATTACCACCACCTGCAAGTTCCACATAGTCACATAGCATCCTGATATGGATATATATCACCATTCCACCACTGTCGCCAGATAAAAGTTCTTGAACTTCTGCAGTAAGAGCATTGTGGATGTCTCTGGACATGGACTGTAACAGCTCGTGAAGGCCATTCACCACAACCTTCTCAACAGCACTGAGTTATCCATAAGAAATGTTGGCCTTGCCAGCACCACCAACATCCCAACAATCAAGGAAAAGTGACAACTCGAGTTTTAATACACACTGAAACAGAACACAATTTTGGACAGGAGTCATTCTGAGGCTGAATCCTGGTTCATCAGAAATTCACATCATAAGTATAATTGCCAGTTGCAGCCTTTCACAACCCAGAACTTTTGCAACCATTGCCTTTATCAACTGAGCTAGCAGGGAATGATTGTTGTATGTTAAGAAGAGAAGTTTGTTTTCTGTGGAATTGTCTTAATAAATGCTTGGTTTTAAAAATGTTTCTGCATGTTACAGGACTTGTCAATGTTTTAAAGTTGAGTACCTTTGCCAAGTTAGCCAACTGATTATTTTGATTGTACAGTTTATTTGATGACTAGACACCTCTGCACATTCCATCCTGAACAGCACTCAAGCTGCTAACCAAAGACAAAGGGAAAGCATTATTATAATTAGCCCTGACTTGCTTTAATAAACAGGAGCTCATGTGGTTAGCATAACTAAATGTGTGACTTTGACTTGAACTGTTAATGATTTATTTAACTGAGTGCAAGCCCTTATTTAGCAAAATAATTCATCCAGGATAATGAAATCTCTCAGGACTGTTTTCAGGTTTCTTTGACATATTCCCCATATAATGTATAAGTGGCAGGTTTTGAATCCTAATTATATTTACAATGTTTTAATGATCAGTTCTGAACTCAGAGGTGTTTATAATTGATGGTTAATGCATATCAGGTTTATTAGATGCCAGCCCGCCAACCTCCTTAACAGTCTGAAGGGGAAGAAGAGAAGAAGAGTTGGGATACTCAATGGGAAAACCACCTACAGCCAAATTTATTGAGTGTGGAAAACCTAGTGGCTCATGATGAACAAACCATGATTTAATTATTTAGGGCTTTGGGACAAGTGCAATAAATTCCATATTGCACTGTTCCCTGTTGAGTATTCTGCTTATATCACAAGTGTATACATTTTCTTAAAATGCAGTTAATATAGTTTTTAAAAATTATTTACATTGAGCATAATTAGAAGTGTAGTTGGTACTTAATACCCCTCGGTACTGAAATTGCTTCTCACTGCTTTCCACCAGTGAGTGCTCATCATCTTGAACGTTCTCTCATTGAGGATAAAGAATTAAATTCACGGAGCCATCTCAGTCCAATGAAGGACACATTGCAGCAGTCAGTAGTTAAATAAGAATGAAGTTCTTATTCTGGGGGCTGAATAAAGGCAACAGTTGGATGGGCAATACATAAGGGCCATTCCGACAAAGCTGACGTACCTGAAAGTACTCAAACAATTTATGTCAGGGAAAATCCAACTATAGAAACTATTTCAATGGATTTACAGTGATTCCTCACTTGACATCCTAGTTAAGTCCTCTGAAATTACTACTTCAAGCGAAATTACTTTCAGCAAACCACAAGTTCCCATTGGAATCATTGTTGAAACTGGAGTTAAGTACTTTTGGACATTTCTTGCCCAGAAAACCCAATCCACAAGTTGAAATACTGTCCTGCTTTTGTGCAGCACCATGCTTTTCAAGCTAAAGTAAAGTAAAGTTTATTTATTAGTCACAAGTAAGGCTTACATTAACACTGCAATGAAGTTCCTGTGATAATCCCCTCGTCACCATACTCCGGCACCTGTTCGGGTACACTGAGGGAGGACTGAGCATGGCCAATTCACCTAACCAGCATATCTTTTAGATTGTGGGAGAAAACCAGAGCACCGGGAGAAAACCCATGCAAACACAGGGAGAACATGCAAACTCCACACAGACGGTGACCCAAGCCGGGAATTGAACCCAGGTCCCTGGCGCTGTGAAGCAGCAGTGCTAACCACTGTGCCACTGTGCCACCCCTGAAATAACTTATAAAATACAATAAGTCACCAAATATAAAAGAAACACAACATCGACTTACATTAATATCAGATGGTTTTCTATCTTTTAAAATAACCTTACATAATAACTGTAGTGACTTTCCTATAGAAAATTTGTTCTTTCTGTCTATTTTTAATTTGTCAAGTGAAGCAATGGTAGAAGGTGGCATCTATGCACTGTTGTCAAATATAATGGGGGACAATGTCTTGTCACTCTCCCCCCCCCCCCCCCCCCCCCCCCCACCTCTCCGAGCAAGATAGAGTCATAGACATTTACAGCCTGGAAACAGACCCTTCGGCCCAACTTGTCCATGCCACCCTTTTTTTTTAAACCCCTAAGTTAATCCCAATTGCCCACATTTGGCCCATATCCCTCCATACCCATCTTATGTAACTGTCTAAATGCTTTTTAAGTGACAAAATTGTACCGACCTCTGGCAGCTTGTTCCAGACACTCACCACCCTCTGTGTGAAACAATTGCCCCTCTGGACACTTCTGTATCTCTCCCCTCTCACCTTAAACCTATGCCCTCTAGTTTTAGACTCCCCTACCTTTGGGAAAATATATTGACTATCTAGCTGATCTGTGCCCCTCATTATTTTACACTCCAGAGAAAAAAGTCCCAGTCTATTCAGCCTCTCCTTATAACTCGAACCATCAAGTCCCGGTAGCATTCTAGTAAATCTTTTCTGTGCTCTTTTTAGTTTAATAATATCCTTTCTATAATAGGGTGACCAGAACTGCACATAGTATTCCAAGTATGGCCTTACCAATGTCTTGTACAACTTCAACAAGAGGTCCCAACTCCTGTATTCAATGATCTGACCAATGAAACCAAGTATGCCGATTGCCTTCTTCACCACTCTGTCCACCTGTGACTCCACTTTCAAGGAGCTATGAACATGTACCCCTAGATCTCTTTGTTCTGTAATCTCCCCAATCATTAACTGAGTGAGTCCTGCCATGGTTCAATCCACCAAAATGCATCACCTCGCATTTGTCTAAATTAAACTCAATCTGCCATTCGTCAGCCTACTGACCCAATTTATCAAGATCCCGTTGCAATCGGAGATAACTTTCTTCACTGTCCACTATGTCACCAATCTTGGTGTCATCTGCAAACTTACTAATCATGCCTCCTATATTCTCATCCAAATCATTAATATAAATGACAAGTAACAGTGGACCCAGCACTGATCCCTGAGGCACACTGCTGGTCACAGGCCTCCAGTTTGAAAAGCAACCCTCCACAACCACCATCTGGCTTCTGACAAGAAGTGGATACAAGAAGTGGCTTTTGCTACCAAATGAACCTGTTGGACTTTAATCTGGTGTTGTGAGACTTCTTACTGTATTCTGTCAAGAAGCCAATTTTGTATCCACTTAGATACATCATCCTGGATCCCATGAGATTTAACCTTATGCAACAACCTACCATGCGGTAACTTGTCAAAGGTCTTGCTAAAGTCCATGTAGACAACATCAACTGCACTGCCCTCATCTACACTTTCAAAAAACTCAACCAAATTTGTGAGACATGATTTTCCACTCAAAAAGCCATGCTGACTGTCCCTAATCAGTCCTTGCATCTCTTAATGCCTGTAGATCCTGTCTCTCAAAATAACTTCCAACAACATACCCACCACAGATGTGAGGTTCACTGGCCTGTAGTTCCCACGCTTTTCCCTGCAGCCCTTTTTAAACAAAGGCACAACATTTGCCACTCTTCAATCTTTAGGCACCTCACCCGTGACTATTGATGATTCAAATATCTCTGTTAGCTGACCTGCAATTTCCTCCCTAGCCTCCCACAATGTCCTGGGATACACTTTATCAGGTCCCGGGGATTTATCTACCTTGATGCGCTTAAGACTTCCAGCACCTCCTTCTCTGTAATTTGTACACTCCTCAAGACATCATTATTTATTTCCCCAAGTTCCCTAACATCCATGCTTTTCTCAACAGTAAATACTGATGAGAAATATTCATTTAGGATCTCACCCATCTCTTGTGGATATGCACACAGATGACCTTGTTGACCTTGTTACTCTTTTGCTCTTGATGTATTTGTAGAAGTTCTTTGGATTCTCATTTGCTTTATCTGCCAAAATCATCTCGTGTCCCCTTTTTTCCCTCCTGATTTCTCTCTTAACTCTACTTCTACACTCCTTATACTCTTCAAGGGATTCACTTGATCCCAGCTGCCTATGCATGTCATGTGCCTCTTTCTTCTTCTTGACCAGGGCCTCAATATCCCAAGTCATCCAGGGTTCCCTACTTCTTTCAGCCTTGCCCTTCACTCAAAGAGGAATGTGTTTATCCCAAACCCTGGTTAACACACTTTTGAAAGCCTGCCACTTACTAGACATCCCTTTGCCTTCCCTCAGACTCCCCCAATTAACTTTTGAAAGTTCCTGCCTGATACCATCAAAATTGGCTTTGCCCCAGTTTAGAATTTTAACTTTTGGGCCAGACCTATCATTCTCCATAGCTATCTTAAAACTTATAGAATTTTGGTCACTGGTCCCAAAATGATTGCTCACTAACACTTCTGTCACCCGCCCTTCCTTATTTCCCAAGAGGAGGTCAAGGTTTGCCCCCTCTCTAGTCCGGGCCATCCACATACTGAATAAGAAATTCCTCCTGAATACACTGAACAAATTTCTCTCCATGCAACCCTCTAATACTATGGCTGTCCCAGTCAATGTTGAGAACAAAGAACAAAGAACAAAGAACAATACAGCACAGGAACAGGCCCTTCAGCCCTCCAAGCCTGCACCGATCATGTGTTCCTAACTAGACCATCCGTTTGTATCCCTCTATTCCCAGTCTGTTCATGTGGCTATCTAGGTAAGTCTTAAATGATCCTAGCGTGTCTGCCTCAACCACCTTGCTTGGTAGTGCATTCCAGGCCCCCACCACCCTCTGTGTAAAATACGTCCCCCGCATATCTGTATTGAACCTTGCCCCCCTTACCTTGAACTTGTGACCCCTTGTGTTTGTCATTTCTGAAAGTTAAAATCTTCGACTATTACCACCCTATTTTTATATATATATCTTATCTGTTCACTTCTGTTTCGTGCCAAAACCTGTTTAAACAAGAAAGTAATGATAAGCCAAAACCAAATCTCTCACTATACTGTCAAACAGTGGATGGTACTCCTTGGAATAGAATGGCATTCTTCCAAAATAATCTGTTATAGAAGCAATTTTACCTTCGTTAAAGTGCCAATGCTCATTTCATAAAGTAAATTTTGTGCTGAATGCTGTCTTCTGTGGAATGAGGAGAGTTGGTTTCGCTCTCCTCTATCCCATCCATCTTTTGTTTGTGGAGTACTGGGAAGTCAGATGATTCTCAATGCCTGCACACAAATGATGATTATAATGAACGTTGCAACTTCAAAGAGGTATACTCTCCCCTTGCCTCGGCGATGTTAACGTGAAACAACACTGATTAACAACATAGAGCAGGAAATTACTGCATAAGAAGAATGAAAGAGATAACGTTTTTACTGGCTCTGTAATTCACTTAACTAGATAATATGCTGCAGAGTGAGTTTAGCCATCCCTGGGCATTACATTCTTCTGGCATTGAAATGTCACTTGATGTCTTTCTGGGCTTCGATTAGAGGCTGTCAGTACTGAAGATCATTACTTTTAGATTCACTTTGCCCAAGAGAGAAAATTGTACAAATAGAATAAATTGTTGTCTATAATGTAAATGTGTTGGGCTCCCGACACCGACAACAAGGACTTATGAGACAGAGTAGTTTATTCACTAGCTTAGCAGCTACTTCAGGCTTGTACTCTGCCCATACTCCTGGACAGAAATCCCTTGTTTCCAGCATATGCCTTGTCATCGCATCATCACTTGACCACTCGGTTGACATATAATATACTACTTGTTCAATATCTCAAACTATTCTTCTATTTGCAAGCCAATGGTTGAGTTTCATTGAAACCTTAAATGGTAGATGGATATCAAAGGTAGGGTTCATACTAAAGACCACTTGTTTGCCATATTATAAAAAGCTTTCTTTTTTAATGATGAAATTACATTTCTTTGTTCACAGAAATATAAGATACGATAATAGGCTCTTTTTTAAGCTAGAGACCAAGTCCATGCTGCTTATTATTCTTCAGCTTAATCCACTGCACTTCATTTCGAAATCCCTGTTGAGGTCCCATTGGATTCTAACACAGGCTTCCACATTGGACTCACCAATTTTGCGGTATTTTCCTGTCTCAGGGATATCTGATTTAATTCGCCAGCCTGAGAACTGGGGTAATTCTGAGAGAAGCCTGTATTTGCTTAGGTTAATTTGGATAAGTTTTAGCCATTTTAGTCACCCTCTCTTGAACCATTGTTCTCTGACTCCTGGAGTGTGCTCAAATGAAGACTTCTTCGCAAAGTTGAAACCTGTGAAATAAAAGGGGTTTTGACAGCATAGAAACAAAGTTGGTTGAGTGACAGAAACAGAGAGTGTTGGTGAACAATTGCTTTCCAACTGCAAGACAATTTATAATGGGCTTTCCAGGGGTTGGTTCTGCTGCTTTCCTTGATGCATATTAATGACCGAGACAATGTGTGCAAGGCACAATTTCACAATTTGTAGATGGCACAAGACTTGGAAGTATTGTGAACTGTGAATAGGATAGTGATAGTCTTCAATAGGACATAGGCAGGCTGATGGAGTGCGAGATGAAATGTAGTAGTTTTATGTCCACATTATGGTATAGTTGAATTTTAGATAAGATGCAAGTTGCTTTGTATTGGAGTGGGGTGACGGATGAGTTTGGGTGAGTTATTTTGTCGCTGTTTCAGCTTAGCGCTTTTCCCATTTCCTTTTCTGTTGTTGTCACTTATTTTGGTTCCAGCCAATGTCCTTAAAATATATTACCTCTGCACTTTTATTTCTACCATTCTACTTTCTGAATTTCTCATTATCATTTCTGCGTATGTTCAAATTTATATTTCATGCCCTTTAGCGAGTTGTGCCCTGCTCTCCACGTTTCATCCATTTTATAGCTATTTTTGCACCTCTGGTTGAAAAAAAGACTTGCATTTTTATACCACCTTTCATGACCACCAGACATCGCATGACACTTTACAGCCAATAAAGTACTTGGAAGTATAGTCATTCTTTTTTTTGGTACCTTGTGGTACTTTAATTCTAATCAAAAATGTCAATTCAAATGAAGTCAAA
This sequence comes from Mustelus asterias, assembly GCF_964213995.1. NCBI lineage: Eukaryota > Metazoa > Chordata > Chondrichthyes > Carcharhiniformes > Triakidae > Mustelus > Mustelus asterias. The sequence goes on along the minus strand of NC_135801.1, from coordinate 135,654,029 downwards.
TCATGGTCCCCACATAAGGGACAAACCAGATCCAAGCTGACAAGACAAGACATTGCATCTCATCTTGGGCTCGATCAAACAAGATCCAAGCCGACGGGATGAGGCATTGCACCCTATCCTGACCTCGATCTAACGCTTCATCTTAGCCAAAAGGCTGAAATGGCGGCTTTGAAAAATTGCATCAGGTAGTGCCTCAGTTTAGTCTGATTAGCTACCCTGATCCTTTACTCTATCCTAGTCAGGGCAAACCACAATTGCAGGTGTCAGCATACCCCCGGTGCAATGGGCTAGCCTCGTTCCCTGCATGATCATTGTTTCACCCCTGCCAGGTTCCTTGTAACATAAGACTCCTGTGCTGATCACCTTCTCTCTTTTTATGACAGCTAGATTGAGATACTTGCTTTCAGGATATTTTTTATTCTTTCATGGGAGTGCACTAGCACATTGACTTCAAGACAAGAGGAAACTGGGTGAGGTTGGCTCCCATTTTATGCCACTGTTGAAAACCAGTTTGACACAACCCACCTCCCAATATATGGTGCGGTGTCTCATTTATGATTGTCAACCAGACATTTTGATTCTTTTCTTAATATGATTCCTCAAAAAAAAAATTTAAGAAAATAGAATGTATTGAGATATGAAACAGAACTTCATCCTGGATACCCTGCTGATGTCAGAAAGTGTGTGAATAGAGCCTAACTATAATGTCAAAATCAGAATTTTGGTGTTAATATCCTTGCAAGCCATTTGTTTTTTGTAGAATAAATAGTTAGTACCTCATGCAAAGGTAAGGGACTTGTTTATATTGTTCTAGATGGAATGTGTTGATCGAAATGTATGTGGTGTGAAGGTAGTGAAAGGTTCATAAAAATGTTATAAAAGGAAGGCTAAATGTAACAAACATACTGTAACATGGCTGAGACTGGAAAGCTGGGATTCACAGTATATAAGCCCGGTACTAAGAGAAGCAGAGTGGTTGCATGGAAGATGATTAATGAAGAAAGATATGTATATATTATAAAGTAATGTCAGATAAACCTGCACAATGTTAATATTTATCTTTGAATATTATGATAATTTTAATTCTTATTCATAATGTGATTTTGAAAAAAAAATCTCATTAATAAAACTGAAGGACTTAAAATTAAAATCTGATGATTTGCCACAGAAGAGGTTTATTCAACTCTGGGCTATTCTCCACTAATTCTGTCTTCTGGTATGTATCCACATTAAGTATTTAACATACAATGTTATATATGCCATTGATTTTGCATGACATCAGGAACATTAAACATAGGCCACAATTTTTCGGTCGTTCCCGGCGACAGGATCTTCTGGTCTTGCCGACGGCGAACCCCCGCCGCAGATTTTCTGGTGCCAGGGTGCCAGAGGCAATGCGCTGGGATGCAAGTAGGCAGTGCCAGGGCACAGCCATGGTATTTCCCAGGTTATCCCTCTTCCCCAGGGTTGTATTTACCTGTCTAACTCCAGCGGGTTCCCCATGCCTGGTTCATGTTTTTAAAAACCTGTGGTAAAACTTGGCGACATGATGTCAGTTTGGCGAGCGGGGTAATCCCAATGCATGGGGACAATACAGCAGGGAGGCCTGCTAATGTTATCGAAATGTATTTAAATGAGGTTCCTGACCTTCCTGGGCAGTAACCTCATTACATCAATGGCGAGGAGCAGGGACAATCGCATCCTGGGATTTCGCCGGCAAGGCGTGTTTTGGCCTCCCTTGCCATAATTGTTGTCTTCATGGTCATGCCTGCAATACCAGCAGTGCCCACTACTCAGTTCTGGCAGCATTGGGACAGCTCAAGCTGCTGGGCAATTATTGGCTGATGTGGAGATGCTGGCGTTGGACTGGGGTAAACACAGTAAGAGGTTTAACAACACCAGGTTAAAGTCCAACAGGTCAGGAGAACAGTGACCATGACACCACACAGCCCTGCCACAGCAACCTCTGCAAGACGTGCTGGATCATCGACACAGATGCCATCATCTCATGTGAGAACACCATCCACCAGGTACACGGTACATACTCTTGCAAGTTGGCCAAAGTTGTCTACCTGACACGCTGCAGGAAAGGATGTCCCGAGGCATGGTACATTGGGGAAACCATGCAGACGCTGCGACAACGGATGAATGAACACCGCTCGACAATCACCAGGCAAGACTGTTCTCTTCCTGTGGGGGAGCACTTCAGCGGTCACGGGCATTTAGCCTCTGATATTCGGGTAAGCGTTTTCCAAGGCGGCCTTCACGACACACAACGGCGCAGAGTCGCTGAGCAGAAACTGATAGCCAAGTTCCGCACACATGAGGACGGCCTCAACCGGGATATTGGGTTCATGTCACACTACCTGTAATCCCCACAGCTTGCCTGGACCTGCAGAGCCTCACTGGCTGTCCTGTCTGGAGACAATACACATCTCTTTAACCTGTCTTAATGCTCTCTCCACTCACATTGTTTGTACCTTTAAGACTTGATTAGCTGTAAGGATTCGCATTCCAACCATTATTCTGTAGGTTGAGTTTGTGTCTTTATATGCCCTGTTTGTGAACAGAATTCCCACTCACCTGAAGAAGGAACTTAGGCTCTGAAAGCTTGTGGAATTTGCTACCAAATAAACCTGTTGGACTTTAACCTGGAATTATTGGCTAACAGTTCTTGAGGACAGGACTTCCTCCCACTGAGAGGCACACGTCCCACTCTTGGTGTGTTAGCCCACCAGCAGAATGGTCTTCTTTTGGGCATGTTGGTTATTAGCTGATATTTGCAATGGTGGGGTGGTGGGGTGGGGGGTGGGGGGGGGGGGGGGGGGGGGAGGCGGTGTTTGTGCAATACGGCCCCCACCACAATATTAAATCCAACCTTCTATGTCACAATATGAACTCTCAATCATTACTTATAGAAATTGGACACAGTTAAGATGGCTGTTGCAAATTATGTGACATTTGGATGACAGACAGTATCAAGTCTCTGGTTTAAAGTTTTGAAGTTAAAGTTTTTATTTATTAGTCACAAGTAGGGCTGATTTCAGGGACTGCACGCTTATTAGTGTAGGATCCAGCAGATCCATCAGAAGCATCAATCATGAGCCAGTCTGAGAACCAGACTCTGAAATTCGTTGCAAATCATCAAGCTGCCAAAGTACTGAACCTGTTCCAGTTTCAAAATTTACCTGAGAGTCAACCTCCCAGATATTCAACTATAGGAAACCTCATAACCTGCTGTGAACCCTTCACTTTACAAGATCTTAGCTTCAACTTTAATTAATCAAATCCATTCAAGAAACACGAGATTGAATTAAACGGAAGCTGTAAAAGTGCACTATATTTATCTGTATCCTATCTTTGTGGGTGTGTGCATGTGCGTGAGACTGAGTGTGTGACATTGTGTTAAATACAGGATAAGCGTGTGAGGATAAATAAGCTGCTTTATTTTTAAACTCAAGCTTGCTCCTGAATTATTTAATTGGAACACACACTCCAAGGGTAAGAAGACATACTGCTTTCCATATAAAACATACTGATTACGGGTAGTAAGAGAACACATGCATACTGCCATGACACTCAACCAGTTTAAGTGTCATGGTAGTTAAGTAGGAACAGGAGTAGACTGTTCGGCCCCTCAAACCTGCTCCGCCATTTAATTGGATCATGACTGATCCAATATTCTTCACACCCACCTTCCTGCCCTTTTCCCGTAATTCTCGATTCCCTTACTGATCAAATATTCATCTCAGCCTTAAATATACACAAGGGCTCTGCCACCACAGCTGTGGAAAGAAATTCCAAAGACTCACAACCCTCTGAGAGAATAAATTCCTCCTTATGTCAGTTTAAATTGGCACTCCTACATTCTGAGCCTATGGACCTAGACTCTCCCATGAAGGGAAACATCCTCTCAGCATTTACCCTGTCAAGTACTTTTAGAACCTTATTTATTTCAATGAGATCACCTTACATTCTTCTAAATTCCAATGAGTCCCAACCTGTTCATTCCCAATAGTTCATCCAGAGAGTTGGTGCAGGCATGATACACCAAATGGTCTACCTCTGCTATGATTCTTTGAAATTTTCAACCAATCAGGATTTGCAGGATTTGGAGAATTTGCAGGGCGGTACGGTGGCACAGTGGTTAGCACTGCTGCCTCACAGTGCCAGGGTCCCAGGTTCAATTCCGGCCTTGGGTCGTGGTCTGTGTGGAGTTTGCAACTTCTCCCCGTATCTGCATGGGTTTCCTCCCACAATCCAAAGATGTGCAGGTGAGGTGGATTGACCCTAGTGTCAGGGGGATTAGCAGGGTAACTGCATGGGGTTAAGGAAATTGGGCCTGGGTGAGATTGTGGTTGGCACAGACTTGATGGACCGAATGGCTTCTTTCTGTACTGTAGGGATTCTATGATTAAATAAAGGAAAACTTTTATTCCTTACAGTAAACAAGCTTGGAGGGTGTGTGCTTGTGGGTATATGTTGCAATCTCGTTATAGTTGAAATTCTCCCATATGCTATTTATCCCATACCTCAAATTCCTCTGGGCATTATTTTAACAAAGTTGTTAAATCATTTGTTTTCAACAAGTTCATGACTTTCTTAAAGCAACACACACCGGATTTTATGGTTAGGCCTGTGAAATGTCTCGTGATTTACCATCATATGTTCAGTGCAACCCAGTTTAAGAAATGGCATTATTGCTAAAGACGCCCATTTTCTCAAGGCTTTCTGCTGATCTTTCCTTTGAAGCTGTTGCTGGAGTTTAAAGTTTATTCATTAGTGTCACAAGTAGGCTTACATTAACACTGCAATTAAGTTACTGTGAAAATCCCCGCGTCGCCACACTCCGGCGCCTGTTCGGGTACACTGAGGGAGAATTTAGCATGGCCAATGCACCTAACCAGCATGTTTTTTGGACTGTGGAAGGAAACTGGAGCACCAGAAGGAAACCCACGCAGACTCTGCATAGACAGTGACCCAAGCGGAATTGAACCCAGGTCTTTGGCGCTGTGAGGCAGCAGTGCTAACCACTGTGCCACCGTGCCACCCTTACTGGTGTTAGGCATTCTGTGTCCATGAGAAGGGGGAGGTGGTGGGGTCTGTCTCGGTGTGGGGGGAGGAGAGTTGGTGTTCCATTAGGGTGGGGGCAGGATTGGTCCATGTCCATGGGGCGGTAGCATGGGGGTTCTGTGGTGATAGGGGGAAAGGGGATTCTGTGATGCGGGGGTGGGGGGGGGGGTGTCCTTTACACTATTATTATTTGTTTTACATGGGCACCCAATTTTTCAGGAGCCGAAGTTGTCACACTAGAATGATGCCATGGGACCAGTTTCCTGGATTTTTTTTGATGAAGTGGCATAAGCCAGCAGTGGACCTCACAGTCTATACAGCACTATTCCTGCCTGAGGTGACACTTAGCCAAAAAATGGACAAATTCTCCCTCTATGTAATGTCAATAGTGTTGAAATTTCTTTCTGTGAATTGGTTAAATTTAACGTCATTAACAAAAAGAAGGAAAGGAGAGATTGCAAGAAATTATTTAATGCAAGGGCTTTGGATAACAAAAGCTTGAAACAGAGGTGGAAACAGAATTCTTAACAGTTTTTTAAAAGGGAAGTTCAGAAACATTTAAACTAGAATAATTCAAATGGGTCTGTGGAAAAGGGTTCTAAAAGTACTTGACAGGGTAAATGCTGAGAGGATGTTTCCCTTCATGGGAGAGTCTAGGTCCATAGGCTCAGAATGTGGGAGTGCCAATTTAAACTGAGATCATAGAATCATAGAATCCCTACAGTACAGAAAGAGGCCATTCGGCCCATCGAGTCTGCACCGACCACAATCCCACCCAGGCCCTACCCCCATATCCCTACATATTTTACCCACTAATCCCTCTAACCTACGCATCTCAGGACACTAAGGGGCAATTTTAGCATGGTCGATCAACCTAACCTGCACATCTTTGGACTGTGGGAGGAAACCGGAGCACCCGGAAGAAACCCACGCAGACACGAGGAGGATGTGCAAACTCCACACAGACAGTGACCCAAGCCGGGAATCGAACCCAGGTCCCTGGAGCTGTGAAGCAGCAGTGCTAACCACTGTGCTACCGTGCCGCCCCTATAAGGAGGAATTTATTCTCTCGGAGGTTGTGAGTCTTTGGAACATCTTTCCACAGCTGTGGTGGCAGAGCCCTTGTGTATATTTAAGGCTGAGATGAATATTTGATCAGTAAGGGAATCAAGAATTACATGGAAAGGGCAGGAAGGTGGGGGTGAAGAATATTGGATCAACCATGCTCCAATTAAATGGCAGAGCAGGCTTGAGGGGCCGAACGGGCCGAACGGCCTACTCCTGTTCCTACTTCTTATGGTCTTTTGGGTGACATGTTTTCCATTCACAAACATAACTTGTATATGTAAACTCTTCAGAAGTAATAGCTGAGACAATCATGGAAACAATACAGGAATGGGGCACACTGGAGGGGGTGGGTGGGGGGCGGGGGGGAAGGTGTGGATGTAAATAGTTGCTCATTAGTTATCTGCATTCTGCATTTCAAAAACTATTGACTGCATAAAAATAATCTCCAAATATAGATGCATTTTTTGGGACCTATTTGGAGTGCAATAGTAGATTGAGAACACATGTAGAGAATGCTTCTTATTAGAGCTTTAATTTGGTTGAGTCCTCGGGAAGCAATAGGCTGCGTCCAAGTGAATATAAGAGGCTGTAGTATTGCTGCTGCCTATGTCTATTTGCTGTTCATCCACAAATAGGGCTCTCTTTATCCATACACAGGACAAAAGACAAAGAAATTGCATGAATGCATCACACCAGTGCTCGATGCTTCATGAAATGACCCTTTATAAGAAACGGTGTGCTGTTTTGCATTTATCCTTAACAATAATGAATAGCAACAGAATGGTGGTGGAAGGAAGAATAAACACCATCAAAGATCACCCATATTAGTCAGACTACCCTCATAATTTAGCGTCGTCTGACCTTCACGCACTGTGATTGTTCATAATTAGTTAATAACACTTTCTCTTTCAAGATTGCTGAATATCAACAGAAAGGCTTGCTTTATAGATAATGTAACATAACAGAATTATTTCCACAAATGATAACAGAAGTATTTGGAGCAGAAATCTAAAGGGCATATTAATTCGAGATATAAAATGCAGGTAACATTATTTTGCTGTGTGTCCAATATTCTCTCATGGTTTAATACCTCACAAATAGTCTTTTATGTTTTTAACAATTACCACTGATGCACTGTACATTAATCACCAATAACCACTTTTGTAATTCAATCTGTTTAGGAGGGGTATTTAAACATATTTCTGGCAGAACAAGATCTTCTGCGGTGTGCTTTGTTTACAAGTGGTGCTGACCTTTGCCCCTGCTATTAGTTCCTGGCTTTGTAATTGGCAGGAACCAGCAATAAAGAATGGAGGTGAACACCATTGTTGAAAAAGAAGGGGAAATAAGTACATGCATCAGGATCTTATTCTCTACTGGCACAATGAAAAAGTCTGTTAAATTGATCCCCTTTGAGACATGATTTTGGAAACCTCTGTGAATAAACTTTTGAAAGCAACAGCCTAAATAATATGCAGCAGGTCATAAGAATGTCAACATTAATGTGTTCATACAAAATTATTTTATCAACTACTTTAGCAGGAGCAGTTACTTATTAAAAATAATTGAGTTTATGCTTTTGTTAAGATAATATGGCAAATATTTTCCCACACAGGTGTTAATTATTCTGAGTTCTGAGGCAAACATTCATTTAGTGTTACTCCCTTTGATGGTGTGACAGTAATGAACCCTTTTTCTTAATGATGTATCATGCTATTGGCTTCCAATTTTCTGTCACAAGTGCACATGCAGTTAAAAAACAGAGGCCAGGAATCTCCCAGCAGTGCAGCAGACTGGGAAACAACAGCGGCAGGCCAGTCGCAAGTTTCCCAAGCGCTTTTTTCTAGCGCGATCAGCTCCGCGCCGGACATTGGTGAGGAGGGGGCAGGAGATTGGGGCCTGACCTTGGGGTGTCTGGTAGGCCAGCGATCAGGGAGGGGGTCGGGAAAGCCAGCGATCAGGTGGGTTGTGGGGAAGTTCAGCGATCGGGAGGCTGGTAACAGGGGAACTACTGCACATGCGCCGATCTCCGGACTGACAGATTGGCGCATGCGCAGTGGCCCGCTCAGCGCTATACTGCTGGCCTCTCAGACCTCCAGAAAGATCCATTGTCATTGCCACATGAACCAGTCATCCAAAAAGAAAATTCATGTATTTGCCTCTTCGACTATAAGTGGCTACTGACTGACCCTCAGAGAGTGGTGGGGTGCTGCTCTGAGATTCAAACCTATCCATGGAGTGCTGCTTCTGCAGAGCCAGTAAAGGTGGGGGTGCCTGTCCCCATTATTCTCTTGACCCTCTCCCTGAAATCTGGGAAATAATCATTGACAGGGAAGGGTGGAAGTTCACAAGCTGACATGCCCTTGGCAATGCAATAATGTCATGGGATCTTTTTGGCTGGCATCTGGTCAGAAATCTGAGGGAGTCAACATGGGTTACTATGATTTAAAGCATTACATTGTATCCATCAACCCAAATTTAAATGGTCAAAGACCTAGCCTCTCTAATTCATTTGCATCGGTCTTGTCCTAAATTGACTTTGTTTTGGACAAAAATCTTTACATCCTTCTCACATACTTTCACTCGTGACATAGAAACATAGAAAATAGGAGCAGGAGGAGGTCATTTGGCTTTTCTAGCCTGCTCCACCATTTATTATGATCATAGCTGATCATCCAACTCAACCAGAGATTGGTGAATGTGTGGAATTCACTACCACAGAATGTAATTGAGGCCAAAACGTTGGCTGATTTCAAGAAGAAATTAGATATAGCTCTTGGGGCTAAAGGGATCAAGGGATATGGGAGGAAGGGGGGAATCAGGATTTTGAATTAGATGATCAGCCATGATCAAAACGAATGGCGGAGCAGACTCGAAGGGCCGAATGGCCTACTCCTGCTTCTAGTTTCTCTGTTTCTATGTTAATAGCCTGATTCCACCTTCCTCCATATCCTTTGATCCCTTTCACTCCAACAGTGAACTTCTCCCATTACAGCACTCTTTGGAAGAGGAAGAAATGGCATCCCTCTGACAAAAATTCAGACTGATGCACTCGCCTTTCAACATTATTAGCTAGACGAATTATTCCATTTAATTGGAATCAATCTGCCACACCCTCTTTTATTAATTGGATACATGATATGATACAGAATCTTAAACTTGAGAAAATAAAGTACACTATATGAGGTTCCATTGGTAGATTTTACGTAGCATGGCAACCTTTCCTACATTATTTTGAGGGACTAAAGCTCTCTATTTTTTACATAATTGACCCTTCTAGGCTGTTTTTTATATCTTGCGCAATATCTGACCTATGATTATTGTTGATTTTCTTATATACTCTTTGGGGGCTAGTGTTTTTTCATCATTTTTTTCTCACCCCCACCCCCCTTTCTTCTTCTTCCTCCTACTTCTCTTTTCCTTTCCCTTTTCTTTCTCTCTCTTCCGAATGTAAGTTTATTAATTATTGCTGTACTGTAACCTATTTTCTGTACTGCTATTCATTATGATTATTGTTAAAAATTAATAAATAGAAATTTTAAAAATGAAGTCTGAGGGAGCAATCAAACCATTCAATTCAAATGCAAGCATCCCAAGAGTTGTTTTTGAATAAGTATTTTCTTGGTTTTATTCTCAATTTTGTTTTTCTTTTTTATTGCAATTCTCAGCTAGTCTTGATCCAAATGATTAGCCTGTGTGAAGCCATCAGACAGAGTTAAATCAGTCAAAAAGGCAATCAGTAGAAAAAAACCATGTAAAGGTTAGCATTCAGACATTTGGTGACAGGTCTAATTTTGTGCATATGACCTTTGACAACACCTTCCAAACGCACAACTTCTACCACCTAGAAGAGCAAGGACAGCGTACACATGGAAACATAACCATCTGCAAGTTCCCCTCAAAATTACGTGCCATCCTGACTTGGAAATATATCACTGTTCCTTCACTGTCGCTGGCTCAAAATCCTGGTTCTCCCTCCCTAACAACACTGTGGGTGTAACTACACCACACGGGCTGCAGAAATGCAACAGGGTGGCTAACCACCATCTATTCAAGGGTGATCAGGGAACAGTAATAAATGCCAACCTTGCCTGTAACATTATCATTCAGCAAATTAATAAAATTAAAGGTAATTACTGTTTATTTCATATTTTCCAAGTGCAACATAGGTAAGCCTGCAACTCTACAAATTACCTCGTTACTTGGTCATGAAAAGGCATATTCTTGGTGATAGAGGATGAGGATTCTCCATAACATTAAGCCTGAGAAAAATATCTGCAGTAAAAATTGGAAAAGGTAATGGATGTTCTCTGAGCCGTCCTCATTTGAAAATCTGACTAAACACGTTGGTTTTCTTATGTCAGTTAAGTGATAATCAATACTCCCAGGTAACTTTATGTGCCAATTATCCCTCTTTACCCACTTATTGTCAGGGATTTGGATATAATACCAAATAGAGGTCAGACTGCACCACCAGTCTCAACAATTCAGTTTTAAAATGCTCAAGCACAAACAGCCTTCTAAGCTCCTCTGTTAAAGCAAATCTAGGACATATAGAAAGAAATAACAACTTTGATGGAAAATGATCAGGGTAATTCTCAAAATTGACGGGATGTCTCAAAGGCTTTTTATAACAGATTTCTGTTGGTTTGAACATTGCAGTTGCAGTACTGCATTTAAATCAGTGCAGCAAAATTCATTTAGAACAATTTAATTTCATTTCCAATAATATTGTTCCAAGGTGCTGTGTTTGCTTCCTAAGAATATTTTAATTTTCAATATTTTATTTAGTATGAATTAGAAAAACTGTATTATCATACACATTGCATTTTTAAAATTCTTTCATGGGATGTGGGCTTTGCTAGCTGGGCCAGCATTTATTACCTATCTCTAATTGCCCTTGAGAAGGTGGTGATGAACTGCCTTCTTGAACCGTTGCAGTCCATGTGGTGTCGGTACACCCACAGTGATGTTAGGGAGAGAGTTCCAGAATTTTGGCCCAGCAATGGTAAAGGAACAGCGATATATTTCAAAGTCAGGAAGATGAGTGGCTTGGAGGGAAACTTGCAAGTTGTGGTGTTCCCACGTGCCTGCTGCCCTTAGTAGTAGAGGTTGTGGGTTTGACAGGTCCTGTTGAAGGGGGTTTGGTGGGTTGCTATGGTGCAACTTACAGATACACACTATTGCCACTGTGCGTCAGTGATGGAGGGAGAAAATGTTTAAGCTGGTGGATGGGGTGCTAATCAAATGGGTTACTTTGTCCTGGATGTTGTTGAGCTCCTTGAATGATGCTGGTACTGCACTCATCCAAGCAAGTGGAAAGTATTCCATCACACTCCTGACCTGTGCCTTGCAGATGGTGGACATTTTGGAGATTGATGAGGTGAATTCCCAGTCTCTGAATTCCTTTTGTAGCCGCTGGATTTATGTGGCTCGTCCAGTTCAGTTTCTGCTCAATGGTTACCCCCAGGATATCTATATTGGTGGATTCAGCAATGCCACTGAATGTCGAGGAGAGATGGTTAGATTCTCTTTCATTAAGTGAATTGTGTCATGTTTCTGGGATCTATCTCCAGGCAGCAGTAATCAGAGCGACCGCAATGGCTGCAACAGCGGATGCCACTAAAGACCTAAACTTTTATGCCTTTAGCCCCTGGCAAGCTATCTCAGGAACATCTACAACATCAATGCACAGACTAACAAGCCATTGAGAATTGTCCATCAGAAAACCACCCTAATTATTTTCCCCATGTAAAATCATCAGCTAACTAAGTATAAATGGGATTCCTTTTAAACACTGCAGAATTCTCAAAATCACAGAGAAGTATTGATGTTCACTATCATGGTCACTATATGTGTGGCTAATTTTGATTCGATGTGATAGTGTAAAACGGTGATAGTGAATCAGCTGCCAGCTGATTCTCTATATCCCTCCTGAACTTTATTTTGAATGCACTCAAGGTGGGAGCGAAAAATTGGTAGAAGCTGCTTGTTGGCATCACGGTAGCAGGACTAGTCCTTATGGGGGTCTCACTTCTGGCAACAGAGAGATGCCTAAGGCATCCAAAACTCTCATTTTGCTTAGAGTGGCCCAGAGGTGCACCTCCGGTTTTCCACTGCCCCTTACAGAAAGTTACCTTAGCTGACATAATGCCCATGTGGGCCCTCTGCTATGTTCAGTGCCAGGAGAGTACAGAATGGTGTTTCTCTCATGGATAAAAAGCAAAAATGTGCAAAGAAAGTTTGGAGACATTCATTATTAAATGACCATCTTTCTTAGTTAAATGGATCACAGGGCAGGATTTTCTGGCTGTGCTCACCCCAAAACTGGAAAATCCCACCCGAGGGCAATGGACCTTTGCATGGTCCACCGTCCCCACCCACTATGATTCACTGGCAGGCGGGATGAGAAAACTCTCCCCACAGAGTCACAAAATTGTTACGGTGCAGAAGGAAATAATTCAATCCATTATGCCTGCATCAATTCTCCAAATGAGCTTATGTCTTAGTGCCATTCTCCTGTCCTTTCCCTGTACACCAGCACATTGTTTCTATTTAAATATTAATCTAACGTCCTCCTGAATGCCTCTATTGCATCTGCCTCCACCACACTTCCAGGCAGTGCATTCCAGATCTGAATCGCATGTGTGAAAAAGACTTTTCTCTCATCACGTGGTTCTTTTGCAAATCACTTTAACTCTATGCCCTCTCGCTTTCTACTCTTTTACGAGTGGGAATAGTTTCTCACCATTTCTTCTGGCCCACCCCCTCATGATTTTGAACAACTCTGTCAAATCTGCTCTTAGCCTTCTCTCCAAGGAGAACAGTCCCAACCTCTCCAATCTATCTTCATAACTGAAGTAAATGATTGGTAAACCATGCACAATTCATCCCTAGATTTCTAATTCATATCAGTGGTGGATGAGATTCTCTGCCAGACAGCGTGAAATTTGAAAATTTCCTGTTCTATTACTACCAGGATATTACTTTGCACCAGAGTTGTGCTACTGTTGAAACGCGGGATGTTTTCCTCTTATGTGCTCAGTCTTTTGGTTTAAATGCCCTAACATATAAAATGAGCACTTGTACTTCTTTGTATCTTAATTTTGTGAGCGTTGGGACATGGACCTTGGGTTTTTTATATTCAGTCTTGGAAAGTGAGAGTTGCTGACAAGTCCAGCAGTTATTGTTCATCCCTAACTGCCCTAGAAAACATGGTGGTAACTGTCCTCTTAAAACACCGCAGTCCATATAGCATAGGTACATCAGCAGTATTTTTAGGGAGGAAGTTCCAGGCCTTTGACCCAGTACCAGTGAAAGAACAGTGATATATTTCCAAGTCAACACGGTGTCTGACTTGAAGGGAAACATCCAGGTGGTTCCCATGCATTGTTGTCCTTATTCTTCCAGATGATACAGAACACAGGTTTGGAAGGTGCTTTTGAAAGGACCTCTGAATTGCCGCAGTGCATCTTGTAAAGGTACACTGAGTATGGGTGGTGAAGGGGGTGAATATTTAAAGTGATGAATGAAGTGCCAATCAAGTGGGTTGCTTTGTGTTGGATGGTTTTCAAATTTCTGGAGTGTTGTTGGAGCTGCACTCATCTGGGCAAGTACAGAGCATTCCATCACATTCCTGACTTGTGCCTCGAAGACAGGCTTTGGGGAGTCAGGAGGTGAGTTATTTGCTGCAGAATTCCTGGCCTCTGTCCTGATCTTATAACCACAGTATTTACAATTTATATTAATGATACAGATGAACAGACTGCGTGTAATTTCTGTGAGTTTGCCAACGATACAAAGCTCGGTGGGATTATAAGCTGTTACAAAAAAAAAGGGGTTGCAAAGATATAAACAGGTTAAGTAAGTGGGCAACAAGGTGGCAGGTGGAATATAAACTCACACTTTATATTTAGTTTATCCACTTTGATAAAAATAATAGAAAACCAGAGTTTTTTCAAAAAGACGTGTCACTTTTAAATTTTGATTTTCAGAGCAACTTGCGTGTACCCAACATTCAAATGGCCTACTCCTGCAACTATTAGTCTTATTCTTATATTCATGGTTTCCCAAATGATGTGTTCCTAGTTTCAACAAGACTATCTGTTGCAAAGTTGGGTAAGTAATTGTAAATTGGGAGGTAGGAAGTTAGACTTTGGTGTTTGTAAGAATGGTCAAATTGTAAAATGCTAGGGCGGGGGGGGGGGGGCATTCCGGGGTGGGGGGGGGCGGGGGGTGGAAGCATTGCATGGTCCCTTTAAAAGGTGGCGCTTTTTCTGTGCTCAGTGAATTTTTTAAAAATGCAAGTGCATAGGAAGCCCCAACTGAAATATTTGTATCAAAAGACCAAGCAGCAGTTTTTACCAAGACAACAGGCTTTTGAATTTAGCCAATTAATTTGAATCAGGTACTTAGATACCAAGAACCTATTAAATTTAAATCTGATGGTTTTGACAACCTAGGACCAATCCTATTGTGGGAAACATTGATATGTCATCACGGGTATAAAAGAAGGTGCCAGTGGGACAGAAAGAGAGGGCAACTGCCACCTGCCAGAGCTAACAGCTATCAGCTCTCAGCTCTCTCTCTCTCTCTAGACAGAGAAAGTGAGAGAGAAAGAGTCGTTGGCACTCATAACTTCATCTATGTCTGAGAGAAAACGCCAACTAGATAGCAAAGGTACCAGAGAAGAAAGAAGAAAGAAGTTCCAGATACAACAGAGAAAGCCCCGAATATTCCAGAAGACACAAAACCTGGTTGTAATTTAGAAAGTGATGAAATTTTATTTTGTTAATGAGTGGCAATTGTATTAATTTGAACAGCATTCCATTATAATCTTGCTTTATTCGAGAATAGTTAACCACTAGAAGGAATTTATTTGGTTTGTTAATAGTTTAGTTAATTTGTCCACTGTTAGATAAATAAATTGTTACGTATTGATTTTAAAGTGTCAGGAATTTATTTTTGTATTTAACAACTAGAAGTTGCTAAAGAGCAGGTCACACCACTTTGCACACACTTTTTACAGATTATAGGGCGAGGTACTCCTGTTTGGGTGTTTTGGTGTTAGTTCTCAGAGGGGGTATCAATCTCCACTTTATAACATATCAGAGGAATTGCAAAATGCTGCAGTGTGGATTAACATGGGCGTTTCTCTATTCTTCATTGTGGTTGATTAAAGTGGTGTGGCCTGGCTGGTACTTACCGTTCTGATATCTGGGGAAAGAGATCCTAAAGTAAGAGGAATAATGACAATAGAAGTGGGAAAGAACAAGACAGCGCTGTAAATTTCATACGTTTGCAAGAATGCACATGGTAAAACTAAAAGAATTAGAAAATAATTTGATGGAACCAAAGCAGGGTTTCAAATTTGTTTGGTTCCACATCATTTTCAAGTACAATTTCAAGTTGAATCCATTCAATGTGTTGTCCCTGAACAACCTGTCCTTTCCTGCAAATTATGTAATCAGCATTGGGAGCACAATGATTGACAACACTAATAACCAATTGGGTATAAAATGTAATATTAAGCAACAGCTCCCATCAATGCAACTAAAATGAAAGGTCGGACCTGGGGGTGGCTGAGAAAATCTGTGAGATTTATCTAGATAGCTTTTACTTCCCACTACCACCACACATCGAAAAACAGAATGATAATTTTGCTCTCTTTTTCTTGCTGTCTGATGGCTGCATTAGTATCTCCATTTCAGCCGGGTAGGTTACTATATATTGTAATAGCAGAGTGTATGGTTACTATTATCAATGATCAGTTGAAAGAACTGTTAAACAATATCAAAAACAAGAAACAGTCAATTATTGATAAAATAATATTGACTGAATGATTTAGGATTTTGGCTGACTACCTGTATTAAGATGATAAATCCCACTACTAATGCCAACATTGTATAGTTTAACATTGTCAGTTTTGAAGAAATGCAACCTTTGGCACTGATCGCAAGCCTGCCATAACAAGGTGGCCTGTACAACTAGCAGTCTGTCAACCACTTTTTAAACTCCCACATTTAAAATAGGCAGAACCTCAGGTGGTCTACTGTACTGCCATTCAATTATTAACAATTGAAAGGAGCTGACTATCCCAACAGTTAGTGGGAAGACTGTAATCAGCATTCGAGTTACCTCCCCACCCCCACCTTCCCATACAGCACACAATAACCTTGTCTCTTTCGCACAGCCCTGCTAAAATCCAGTAGGCGCTATTCTGGTGGTGCAGCGACAACAAAATAAGATAATGTTCCTTGGAATGCATTTGAATATGAATTCTATTTCTGTGAGCATAACAAAAGCTCACCCCACCCCCCCACCCCACCTCACCACCGCCCCCCTCCCCCCCCAAACCCCCTCCTGCCTCCCTCTCCCCTTTTATCGTCTTCATGTTTCATCCTCACATTTTGTTTTTCTCCTCCAGACAACCACGGCAGGACAATACAAGGCGTGCTGCATTTATAAGAGTTTCATAAAGCCTCCCTCCCTCGTCTGAAATACTACCTGTCAAACCCACCAAAGAATCATTTTTCCCCCTGTGAGGAAAATTGAGCCACGGAAAAGAAAGTAGTTTTAGATTGCGGTTCTGACAGCAGACAGTTTGACTGAATGGAGACATTCTGTACTCTGTTGTTTTCACAAGCTCTGCCTGTGGTTTTTGCAATGAATTTCTCCTAAAGGGAGCAGATTAAGTCGTTTTCCAGTTAATTCACTGTGCATCTTTTGTGCAAAGATCACCTTACACTGTAATATCACAGCCCTCTGTGTTCGCAGTCAGGGATTTTTGTTCCCTTTTTGTTGGGTAGAGGAGTCCATCTATTATAGGAAAGGCTGGTGTTTTAAGTAAAGTTCTGTTGCCATAATTCAATAATTAGTGTTACATTCACTTAAATCCATACATTTAAAATACAAATGAAGTTGAAATGCAAGGGGCTTTAACAATGCTCTTCCAATTTGGTGACATTTGCATAAGCAGAATATTTACTCAGTTGCATATTTACATCTCAAAACAAAATGCTGACAATACACAGCAGGTGTAGCAGCATCAATAAAGAGAAAAGGCAGGTTAACATCTTTTGCCAGTTCTGATGAATGTCTGCACTCAAAATGTGAACATGTCTTTTATTTTTGCTCAGAAGCTAACAGACATTTTCCTGTGTTTCTCGCATTTTCTGTTTTTTTTATTTTAGATAGCCAGATGCATTCTATTTCTTTTTATCTTTACTTCCCAAATGTTCAAATAGATTTTTTTTTGTTTCTACATAGACTGGTTGTTGCTTCACAGACAAAACTCTGGCCCAATACTGCAACTGATCCATTAATGGTTCAACAGATCCACGTACATAAAGCTTTCACCACAGTTCCATTGGTTAAATATCCCAACATTCTTTGTACTGAATGCCAATTAGCTGGTGTTTTACCTGCTAAAATGCCTGATAAGTCCCCATGTTGGGCAGACGGTACAACCAACCACAACAGCAAGGTCAACAATCAATCTGATTAGGTTTCTTTACCTTCTGCCCAGTTGCACGATAGCTACTTTTTACATGTTAAAACATCTAAAATGCCACGGACAAATGCGTGCATCGCTCAAACAATATCAAGAGTGCACTGGGTTTCTGATCCATGCCGATTTTTTCCATGGTCATATTCTCATAGCATTCAGAAAAGGATCACATCGCAATGTTTTCCTCCATAGATGTAGTGAGCTTACTATTCTCATCAGCATTTCAACAGGATGCAATATTGTACCCTGACAGTATGACGGTGATAATTGCCATTAATTTCCAGAATTGCTTCTGAAATGATACTAAGAGCAAAATAAAGTTGCTGTTCAACCCACTCACAAAATCACTGCAGAGAATGATACAGAGTGGTATAGGGTCTGCAGCTTAGAAACAGGACATTCAGTCTAACTGATCTGTGTGGATGTTTATATTCCCTCTAATTTGTTTTCTCATGCATGCGTCAAGTCAAATGTGCTGATGATATTTCTTACAACTGGTCCATGTCGCAGTGAGTTCCACATTCTCACCAATGTCTGCCGAAATAAATTCTGCCTAAATTCTACATTTGATCTGTGAGTGGTTATCTTATACTTACATATCTTTGTTCTGAACTCATCACAAGTAGAAACAGTAGACTGAATATTAACTTTCCAACTCACTCATAGAAAAGGAGGCCAGCAGTGAATTGGGAAGCCAGAAGTTTCAGCACTGTGTTTATCAGTAGCTTTTTAACATAGCCTCTGCAGTTGCATTTGACATGCAGGTTTCTCAATCAGTTGGAGTGAGAGGGCATGATGGCAAATTGTATCAGTCTGCTCAACCTTACATGAGACCATACAAGGATCAGGGCTGAAGCACGGTCAAGGTCTTGAGACGGAGACAGAAGCTGCAAAAATGGAGAAACAAGGTAGCAAGTCAATGATGCATTTCTGGATATGATGCTGATGGTTATTAGAACGTGCAGGGAGATTCTGTTTCCTGCAGACGCGAAGAAGAAGCCTACCTCTGAAAAGAAGAAGGTGTGGAGTTGTGGGTGGAAGTGGCAGAGATGGTCAGCAGTCAGAGTACACCACACGGTGAGCAAAATTACACGCATGCTCCAGGAGTGGGCCGGAAGGTGGTGGAGGGAGGAGTGGAGCATATAATTGGTCAGAGAGTCAGAGGCTTATAGCATGGAAACAAGCCCTTTGGGCCAATTTGTCCATGCCGCCCAGTGTTTACCATTAAGCTAGTCCCAATTGCCTGCATTTGGCCCATATCCTTCAAGACCAATCTTACCCATGTAACTGTCTAAATGCTTTTTAAAAGTCAAAATTGTACCCGCCTCTACTACTACCTCTGGCAGTTCATTCCAGACACTCACCACACTCTGTGAAAAAATTGCCCGTCTGTATCTCTCCTCTCTCACCATGGTTGGGAAGATGCCTAGTGAAGAACCCAATGATTCCCTATAAGTCAGTACCACCCTCTTGTCAATTGAGGCCCCTAAGTGAGCAACTATTCTACCAATGTGCAAGGGGAAATGTCATGTGAGTAGACCACCAGGTAAACACTCACAGATTTGCCTGGGGATTTGGGAGCTTCGGATCTCCATGGCTGCTCCTCCTCCCAAGTTTGCGGCAGTCCCAGCAGTGGCCACTGTTTATGGTGGTGTTGCTGGCACTTAGGAGCTGCTGGCTTCTGCTTGGCAGGCACCTCTTGAAAGCAGGACACTCACCCTGCGGTGCCCAGAATCTCCATGCTGACCAGGTAAGTGCCCAAGTAGCTTTTAATCATGCCTGGGTTACAGGGAAAGGCCTTGGTAGGCCACCTAATCTCCAACCAATGGTTGGTCCACTGCCATAGCCATTAATTCCAGTTCAGTATTCCAATTGTTTTCAATGCAAGTTTCCAGCAAAATTTAACACAACCACCTTGCTTTTGCATTCTGTTCTTCAAAAAATGAACTCCAGTACATTGTTTGCATTCTTTATGGCCTTATCAACATGTGTTACTATGGCAATTTATGTATTTGCCTTCTCTTTGCTTCTCTACCCAATTTAGTGCATTACCTTTCAAAGAATAAATGGCCTTTTTGTAATGGCTTCAGTCAGGCCATTGAGGTTGGCTCATTGGAATATGAACTCCCTGATTAAGGAGTACGGGTCCAGGCAGCAGGTGATCGAGGGGGTCGTCCACCCTGACTGTCTGCCCCTCTACCACAGCTATATTCACAGCCGGGTGCCCCTGGAAAGGGAGCACCGTTAATGCCTTCCGTGCCCGCTGGGCACTGCAGGGATGGGGGTATATTACTGACCCCTTTAATCACATTTTAATTTGATGTTTCAAGTTTCCTTTCCGTTTTGGTTTTTGTTTTGGGTGGTTCCCCTCCTTTTAGGGAGTTGCCCCTTTTGAGTGTCCCTAAGTTAATTTGATTTTGTTTATTTGGTTGGAACACTAAAAGAGTTCCCTGATTAAGGAGTCAATTGATGGATCACTCAGGGAGTCTTTTCCTTGTACTTAACAAGAAATGTCAAAAGATAGACTGGTGACTGATAGCACTCTGTGTACTGCTGTTGGAATTGTAAATAAAGGGATTTTGGTGAAGGGACTTCTGCCTCCAAAGACTTATGACACTTTCTATTCCTCTTACCAACATGATACACTTAACACTTTGTTGTATCAAATTTTATTTGCTACATATCTACCTATCTTGTGGTCTATTTATGTCTTCCTACACTTTAAACCATAGAATCCCGACAGTGCAGAAAGAGGCCATCTGGCCCATCAGGTCTGCACCACTCAGGCCCTTCCCTCCACCCAATCCCCGTAACTCTGCACATTTACCAAGGCTAATCCACTTAACCTATACATCTTTGGATGCTAAGGGGCAATTTAGCATGGCCAATCCACCTAACTTGCACAGTGGGCAGCACGGTGGCACAATGGCTAGCACTTCTGCCACACAGTGGTTAGCACTGCTGCCTCAAAGTGCCAGGGACCTGTCTTCGATTCCTGGCTTGGGTCACTGTGTGTGTGGAGTCTGCGCTTTCTACTCGTGTCTGCATGGGTTTCCTCCGGGTGCTCCGGTTTCCCCCCACAGTCCGAAAGACGAGCTGGTTAGGTGCATTGGCCATGCTAAATTCTCCCTCAGGGTACCCGAACAGGCGCCAGAGTGTGGTGACTGGGAGATTTTCACAGTAACTTCAATGTAATCTTAATATAAGCCTACTTGTGACACTAATAAATAAACGAAAGAAAACTAATCTTTGGACTGTGGGAGGAAACCGGGGCACCCGGAGGAAACCCACGCAGACATGGGGAGAACATGCAAACTCTGCACAGTCACCGAAGGCCAGAATCAAATACGGGTCCCTGGCACTGTGAGGCAGCAGTGCTAACCATTGTGCCACAGTGCCACCCCACTAGTACAGTACTTCACAATTTGGTACCATCTGCAAATGTTGGCACCAAACCTGCAACATGAATCATTTATGGTTATTTTGAATGATTATTTGAAATGCTGTCTTCACCAGTGCGACAGTTGGCTTTCCTTCAAATTATGAAAAATCTCTTCTTTTTAAAACTGATTCAAGCTGATCACCTTATCCTCGACAAGAGTTATGACTTCATTGCATGAACGCTGAATTTTGGAGGCTGCTATTTCACATATTTAAACAATTGTCTTACATTGCTTGCGGGAAAACACTTGGAGCATATACGCAATAGAAGTGAAGCAAAAAATGTTCAAAGATACAGGGTAACAGATGACACTGGGCACAGGAAATGCCTAGTCATGATCGCATGGACGTAAGAATGTTTTGGGAAAGAACTTCATCCTGTTTTGATAGACCCACCCCACCTGCTCCTTGCTCACCGTGCCCCTAGATGCCTTTTCTTTCCAGCAGCAAATTCTTTACTTCCTGAACCCATTTGTCTCATCTGTTCCAATGCTTTGCTGAGTAAATTATTTCACAACTCCATTTCTCTTTGGGTGAAGAATTCCGGATGACTCCCTTCTTTGTTCGTACTATTATAATTTGCTTATAGTAGTTAACTATCTGCCAGAATAAGTTTGTCAATTCTAAATAACCTTGGGAGCGTTAATGAGATTAATACGGGTGAGTTTTCCCAGCTTTGTGGTGGCCAGCTTGGAGGCCGATAAAACGGGGCAGTCACATCATGGCGACGCAGGTTGTGAATAGGTTGTTTCCCATTGCACAGTGATGGGCAGCCAATTAATATTGCTAAGGGCCCAATTCGAGATAATTTTGCAACCATTTTACTACTGTCAGAGTGAACCCTCACTCCACCCCTCACAAACAGAGGATGCCAATTAAATGAAGATAGCCTCACTACGATAGGCTATGGGGTCATCAGAACTGGAGGCGGCATGGCCCAATGACTGGGCCAGATCAGGGAAGGTCATACCCACAGTCTAAAAGATGCACCCAAAAGGGCTTGTTCAATGATATGAGAGGCCTAACAACTTTGACCCTCATAACGTTTATTTGAATCTACATCTCTGAAGATGCCTCCATGTTGATGTGTCCTCACAGTTCCCAACTTGCATCAACAGTATCCATCTCTAAGAGGTCTGCAAAAGAGGAAGTGAAACCACTCCTTCCCTTTGAAGAAACCACAGCTGACAACCAGGCTTAGAGTCTATGTAAATATTGCAGTTAGGAACAATGGAGATGCTTGAGATGCATTCAAGCATGAAGGGAAATATAAATAAACACAACTGACTGGAGGCTGAGTAGAGTCATAGAGTCATAGAGGTTTACAGCATGGAAACAGGTCCTTCGACCCAACTTGTCCATGCTGTCCTTTTTTTTTTAACCCCTAGGCTAGTCCTAATTGTCCGCCTTTGGCCCATATCCTTCTATACCTATCTTATCCATGTAACTGTCTAAATGCTTTTTAAAAGACAAAATTGTACCTGCCTCTACTACTACCTCTGGCAGCTTGTTCTAGACACTCACCACCCTCTGTGTCAAAAGATTGCCCCTCTGGACACTTTTGTATCTCCCCCCTCTCACCTTAAACCTATGCCCTCTAATTTTAGACTCTCCTATCTTTGGGAAAAGATATTGACTATCTAGCTGATTTATGCCCCTCATTATTTTATAGACCTCTATAAGATCACCCCTCAGCCTCCTACGCTCCAGAGAAAAAAGCCCCAGTCGATCCAGCCTCTCCTTATAACTCAAACCATCAAGTCCAGATCGCATCCCAATAAATCTTTTCTGCATTCTTTCTAGTTTGATAATATCCTTTCTATAATAGGGTGACCAGAACTGTACACAGTATTCCAAGTGTGGCCTTACCAATGTCTTGTACAACTTCAACAAGATGTCCCAACCCCTGTATTCAATGTTCTGACCAATGAAACCAAGCATGTTGAATGCCTTCTTCACCACTCTGTCCACCTGTGACTTCACTCTCAAGGAGTTATGAACCTGTACCACTAGATCTCTTTGTTCTATAACTCTCCCCAACATCCTACCATTAACTGAGTAAGTCCTGCCCTGGTTCAGTCTACCAAAATGCATCACATTGCATTTATCTAAATTAAACTCCATCTGCCATTTGTCAGCCTACTGGCCCAATTGATCAAGATCCCATTGCAATCTGAGATAACCTTCTTCACTGTCCACTATGCCAATGAGTAAAAATCCATTCAGCTATCAAGGGAAGCCTATTTCAAAGTAATTCACCATGAAATTGTTAGCTATCAAAGGCTTCCAATGGAATAGAGAGGGTTTCAATGGTTTCAGCTTGCTAAGAAGGCTCAGAGTTCAAATAAAAGCTATGTGAATGCATTAGGCCTGAGTAAACAGCTGTGGAGAAGGGACCCTCAGTTCCCCAACCCCCTCACCCCCACGACCCTCGACAGTGATATTGACATCTCTGTCAGAGGACTTCAAAAGGGTCTGCTCACATCTGCAGCTTCTGAGAGGGAGAAATTTAGCACAGAATGGAATGCTGCTGTGACTTAAAAGCCTTCCAGCTGTCCAGGGGGCAAGGAGATTAAAGTGATTTGGCCACTCCAGAAGTTTCACAGCTGACAGGAAAGAATGAAAATCTTGATCACAGGCAGCCTGAAATCACTCTGCCAGGCGTGTACTTCAGGTCTGCCAGGGCTAGAAGGGACAGATCAGCCATGAGACCCCTATCCCAGGGGAAAGTGGCAAAAGCAACCTGTTGCCCCCCGGCCTGAGCCCACCCAAACCCCCAGGACCCCTGGGGGACCTTCCTGCTGCAGTCTGGCAGCAGCAGAGGGGAAAATGGCCACTGGACCCACCTCCTTTACCCCCCTCAGGGCCCATGGCACCAAGGACAGGGTGTCATTGCCAGCATGCCAGGGGGCAGTGCATCATTGGCACTGTCAGGGCCTGAAGGGGGGTCTGAATGGGAATCTGAGGGGGAGAGGGGCTGAGTGGGGTTCTGAGGGGGAGGTGGGGCTGAGTGGGGGTCTGAGGGGGAGGGGGGCTGAGTGGGAGGTCTGAGGGGGAGAGGATGCTGAGTGGGGGTGAAGGGAGAGGGGTGCTGCGTGAGGGGTCTGAGGGGGTTGTCAGATTGGGTCACCTGCGTGGTGAAGGTGAGGATGATCCATTATTTGAGTGGTGGGAGGGGAGGATGCCCCTCATAGCTGAGGGTTGGTGGTGCTCCCCTGGATGCTCAGGAGTCCAGCACACCAGGTCCATGCTGATCATTACCAGCACCAAAGCCTGCCCAGTGTCGTTCTCGCTGGAGAGGCGGGTGAAGGGCGTGAAGCCTATGAATGGGCTGTTAAACCCACTAATTATATTGCAGTTAGCAAGTTTGTATAGTAATCGTGTTGCTGTCTGCTATGGACAGCATCTGGATTTCTGTTGGCCGTCTGACGATGACAGTGAATCCTGCCTCAGATTTTAAAAGACTGGGGTGTCCTTTCTAAAAAGGGCACCACAATATAAAATATTAAAAATAGAACCTCTCCCAGAACCTCCCCTCCCCATGGAACCTCCCCTGATGGAACCCCACCCTCCCCCCCACAGAACCACCCCCTCACCAACACCACCCACCCCTCAACAAGGCTGTGTTCTCAGTCCCCTAAAATACTCCTTATACATCTATGACTGTGTGGCCAAATTCCCCTCCAATTCGATTTTCAAGTTTGCTGACGACACCACCGTAGTGGGTCAGATCTCAAACAATGAGGAGTCAGAGTACAGGAATGAGATAGAGAATCTGGTGAACTGGTGAAACGACAATAATCTCTCCCTCAGTGTTAACAAAACAAAGGAGATTGTCAGTGACTTCAGGAATTGTAAAGGAGAACATGTCCCTGTCTACATCAACGGGGTTGAAGTAGAAAGGGTCGAGAGCTTCAAATTTTTATGTGTCCAGATCACCAACAACCTGTCCTGGTCCCCCCATGCTGACACTATAGTTAAGAAAGCCCACCAACGCATCTACTTTCTCAGAAGACGAAGGAAATTTTGCATGTCAGCTATGACTCTCACCAACCTTTACAGGTGCACCATAGAATGCATTCTTTCTGGTTGTATCACAGCTTGGTTTGGCTCCTGCTCTGCCCAAGTCCGCAAGGAACTACAAAAGGTCATGAATGTAGCCCAATCCATCATGCAAACCAGCCTCCCATCCATTGACTCTGTCTACACTTCCCGCTGCCTCGGCAAAGCAGCCAGTATAATTGAGGACTCCATAAACCCTGGACATTCTCTCTTCTGCCTTCTTCCGTCGGGAAAAAGATACAAAAGTCTGAGGTCACGTACTAACTGACTCAAGAACAGTTTCTTCCCTGCTGCTGTCAGACTTTTGAATGGACTTACTTGCATACAAGATGATCAGAGGATCAGAGGATTAGATAGGGTGGATAGTGAGAGCCTTTTTCCTCGGATGGTGATAGCTAGCATGAGGGGACATAGCTTTAAATTGAGGGGTGATAGATATCGGACAGATGTCAGAGGTAGGTTCCTCACTCAGAGGGTGTGGAATGCCCTGCCTGCAGCAGTAGTGGACTCGCCAACATTAAGGGCATTTAAATGGTCATTGGATAAACATATGGATGATATTGGAATAGTGTAGGTTAGATGGGCTTTAGATTGGTTTCACTGGTCGGCGCAACATAGAGGGCTGAAGGGCCTGTACTGCGCTATAATATTCTATGTTCTATGTTCTATGTTCTACCTTGCATTAAGTTGATCTTTCTCTACACACTAGCTATGACTGTAACACTACATTCTGCACTCTCTCGTTTCCTTCTCTATGAATGGTATGTTTTGTCTGTATAGCACGCAAGAAACAATACTTTTCACTGTATGTTCATAAAATAAGAAATAGGAGTAGCACTAGCCATTCGTCCCCTTGATCCTGCTTCTAATCTGATTGTGGCCTCAACTCCATTTTCCTCCCTCCATCACCTGGCCCCTCCCACCCTCCTTACCCCTCGACTCATCAATCAAACATTTGTCCAACTCAGCTTTGAAAATGTTCAATGACCCATCCTCCACTGCTCACTGTGGAAGACAATTCCAACACTAAATACGCTCTGAAGAAATTCTTCATCTAAAATCTCTCTTAAATTGGAGAACCCTTATATTTAAACTGTGTCCCCTGGTTCTAGATTCCCTCGGGAGAGGAAACATTCGTTTGGCATCCATGCCACAAAATCTTATATGTTTCAATAAGATCATCTCTCCTTCTCCTTAACTGCACTGAGTATAGGCCCAACCTGTTCAACCTTTCTCTGAAGACAAATCCTTTCTTTTTAACCTTAATTTCTCTAATTCACATTGGAAGGAGCTAAGATTTATGCATTGGTTAAAAAATATGGGGAGCCCATTTTGGCACACATTAGCTGACAGAATCAAGCCCTTTCTGGTCAAGTATACCGTGGCCGGGATCTTCCTGTCCTGCCAGCTGCAAGACTGGAAATTCCTGCCCGAAGTCAACATGCCTTTGGCTGGTCCACCAAATGTTGGTTTCGGCCAGCAACGATTCCCACCACAGGCTGGTAAGGAAAATCACGTCCTTCCATGTCTCTCTTTAACTCCATGAGCACAGAAGCACCTCCTTCTGTGGTAATGTGAATGATTCCACTTCCTGCACCAATAATCTCTTTATTTGAATTACCAATGTTGCACTTTAGATTCATCCACACATAAAACTGAATCAATATTGTTGAATTTCTTTACACATAGGAACCTCATTCAGCAGAGAAAAGAATGCACTGCCTGACAGTTTGGTGGTGGCAAGTTCAATCATAGCTTTCAAAGGGGAATTTGATTATCACATGAAGAGAAACATTTGGCAGGGCTATCGGGAAAAGGCAGGGGAGTGGGACTCGCTGAGCAGCTCTTGTCGGCAGCCTGCACTGACATGAGGGGCTGAATGGCCTTCTTCTGTGCTGTAACCATTCTATGAATCTATGACTTTCATCCAATCAATGTAAACTAAATTAATGCATAGAAACCAGAGCGAAAAGTACAGTGAGACCCCAACATATAGTAGTTCAAATGTTTTCCTTTTTAGTTTATATTGAAGAGATTATTACAGAGGAATAGGGTATAATTATTAAAACTAATACTTATTCAGAAATATCACTACCTATTCCTGGCAGTACAATGAACATCACATCAACATGCTGACATGTACAATTATCATGAAGTTTAAAACCCTCTTCAATGCATTATATGTCCGTTGTATTTGAATATTTTAATTCAAGCTGTGATAAAATTATTACCTTAGTAGTAGCCAATGCCAGGGTGCTGCAGTGGCACAGTCATATCAGTGATTGTGCCACTGCACACCTCCCCCATCCATAACAAAGTATTTTGGAAAACAATGTATTTTGTACCATTAAGAGAAGAAACCCTTCACACAGGGGGCTAAACATGCCCCCTCATGCAATAACATCACTCCTGCATACACTAAGACCCCTAGCATGGCAGCACATAGAAAGTTTTATCTCTTTCTCCTTTGCTCATGCTGCTATTCTTCAGAGGTAAGCCAGAAAACACAAAAAAGCAGACATTAACCAACTTGCTACTGAATGTTTGTTTTCCTTTCTGGAAAGATCAAAACACAACAAATCAAGATATTTTGCAATGAATTGGAATGCCAGTTAATTATTGTAATGTAGAAAACATTTCTATGCCACCTTCCACGAGCTGGTACAAATGGGTGGAGCATGTGCCAATTAGTACCCAAAATGGCATTCAGGGTTCTACAGACAGTGCAACACCCTGATTTGAATATTTAAGCAGCCTTGCATCTGAAACAGACAAACATGTTGCTGCCCATTTTCAGATTGCTTGAAAATTGCATCAGGTTCTTGGGCAACAAAAGGGTGGGCAAGGTATATGTAACCCCTCACCTCCCCCAAATCAACCCCCCCCCCCCCCCCCCCCCGCCCCCGCACTCTCACCTCCAAAGTTTTCACCTCTGAGTGCTGAGTCCCCATTTCTCAGGGAAGTGATGGGCGGCATTGGGAAATCACCCCTCCATCAACTACCGCCCCCCCCCAATATCATTAATTATCACAGCTACCACAGGATGGAAAATATCCCATTTTCTTATTCAAAACAATGCAAGTTCAAAGCTTAAAATAATGTTTTTTCTCCCAAAAAAGCTGTTCAATGTGTATTGTGCAGGAAGTTACTGAATTTTAAATGAAAATGAATTCGATCCCAGCGGTGTTCAATACTAGCCTCACCATAAGCTTTTTCAATTCTCTATTGCATATTGCGTTTTCAAATACAACCTTTGCTCACTGAATTAGCTTCTAATCAATCACCTTGCCAATTATTTAGATAGCTGCTGAGTTATAGAATGTCACCATTTCCCTTCCCCCCCACCCCGCCCCAGTCCTGCCACCATTGTCACCGCCACCTATTTGCTCCAATAGTAATTGTAATCGAGTCAGACTTCATGGTGCAAAGACAAATATGACAAAATGATTGGCGTCAGAAAAGGTCTCAGAGAACAAGGAGATCAGTAGTGATGTTAAAATTTACAATGGCAGACATTTAGATCCTGGGGTTTCTTTACATTAAAACAATATGGGGTATAATCGTCAAAATAATTCAAATTTCACATAGCATTTTGTTGAATGTTTTCTTTCCTCAATTATATCCATTAGCATCTGATGTATAATTGATTGCTTACAGGTTTTTTCAGAACTAAATTTTATCCTTTTATGCATTAAACTCTCAAAAAATGTAATACTCACAGTGCACAACTAAATTATTCAATAATGTATACATAGATAAACACACAAATAAAATTTCAATAATTAGATAAATTTTTAAGATACCAAATTTACTGCTTTTACCATCTGTACGGTATTGACCTTTAATTCCAGCTGTAATATTTGTGAGCATGACACATTAGAGCTGAAATAATTTCTGGAATATTTTCAATGTGAGTTTTAAGGTATTACAGGTGAATTAATTAAAGGGGCGTCGTTGCCCTAGCAAATTCAATGTCTAATGGATTGATAATGGGTGGGATTTTCCAGCTCTCCCTGCATGTGGGATCTACTGGTCCCGTTGCAAGCAAACTCCTGCGGTGGGTTCCCTGACCGCATGGACGGGCAAGCCATGCAAAACTCTGTAGACATCAGTGGGACTGGAAGATATTGCCAGTGGCCAATGACGAGCCGCCTCCGCCACCAGAAAACATGCCGCAGGGGGGCTGGAAAATCCCGCCCAAAGATTCTCTTAATGTTCGATGTTCGATTATTACTACATAAACCCACACGCTTTGCTTAAATATATAACCTGACAATATAGGCTCAAACCATAACATTGTTGAATAATGGAATGATATGCCACAAAACGAGCCTGGGGAGGCCGTGTACCTAACTCTTTGACAGACCTATTCACTTAGTTACACTCTCTTGCCCTTTCCCCATTGTCTTGCAAATATTTCCTCTCTCATTTCCCTTTTGAAAGTTATTTTTGTACCTGCTTCCATCACCCATTCAGTCAAGGCCTTCCAGGTTGTCATCAACCAAATGTAGAGATGGTGCAAAAAAGCATGAATTAAAAACTAAATCTTTATTAAATTTGAGAAACTTCAAGGGTGGGATGAGACTGGTGAAACTGGGGCTCTTTTCATGAAAAATAGGAAAGGTTGGGAGGAGGTCTGATTGATGCATTCAACCTGGTACATGGTTTCAGTAAAGGGAAAGAGAACTATTTCCACTGGTTGGCAAGCCAGAGACTTGGTGACATAAATTAATCTTTCTAACAATTATGGGAGAGGTTAAGCGATTTATTCTTATACAGAAGGCTGTTATGACATGGAATGCTCCAACAGAAGCTGTGGTGGAAGCAGAAAATCCATAACAGCTTTTAAAATAAAAGCAGATAAATATGTAAAACAGAAAAAAAAATCATGGAAAGTGTAGAAAAAATCATGGAAATCATGGAAAGCGACTAATTGTTCATGCTTGCAGAGAGCAGCACTGCATGATTGGTTAATTACTTGCTTCCTGTTCTCTAACATTCTAGGATTCAATCATTTCTATAACATGCAGCCTCTGTATAATTTGTTCATTAATAGCTGTCTGAAAGATGTATACATTGCAGCAAATTAACTTGCATATAAATTTAGAGGTTTGCAAACAGGAATATTCAGTTGTGATGACACAATTTTATTGAGGATCACATTTAACCCTTAAAAACATGCTGACAGTGGATATAGTCACAATCATACAGCATTTCACAATGCTTTGTCTGCTGCACCAAAGGCTTTGCAATGGATATAATGGTAACACGGTTCAGATTTTGGAACATGCTACTTTGGGAACTCCCAAAAACAAGGGCAGTTGCATTTTTGACATAAATGAGGAACATATTTGTGCAGCTTTAATTAAAAAATAAGTATAAATAAGTGGGGCCGGTTTAACCCATTGACATCAAAGCTTGGACCAATGATAATTGCTCTGGGATGGGGCACAATTGAGTGGTCTAGCTGAAGCTTATTCAGCAAGCAGAAAGTAGATCAGGGGATGGTGTGAACTTGAAGTGTGGAGCCTAGAATGACGGCAAGTCTATTTTTGTAGCACCTGGAGGATAACTCCTAATTTTATTAACCCACAAAATAATTTCACCATTTAAAGTAAAGTAAAGTTTATTAATCAGTCACAAGTAGGCTTACATTAACACTGCAATGAAGTGTTAATGTAATCCTCTATTCCTCTTCCTCTATTCACATCCTCTAACTGCTTTCTCTTTACTGCAAGGCTTTTTCTTATATTTATTTGTTGACATGATTTGTGGGTGTCACTGACTAGGCCATCCCTAACTGTCCTTGGGATGCTGGTGGTGAGCTGCCTTCTTGAATTGCTGCAGTGTGGTGTGCGTACACCCGCAGTGCTGTTAGGGAGGGAGTTCCAGGATTTTGACTCAGCAACAGTGAAGATGTTGGTAAACTGTGAACTGCACTGTGGCTCCAAGTCAGGAGGGTGTGTGGCTTGAAGGGGAACTTGCAGGTAGTGACTTCCCATGCATCTGCTGTCCTTGTTGATCTGGGTGGCAGAGGTCACATGTTTGGAAAGTGCTGTCAAAGGAACCTTGGTGAGCAGTGCATCTTATAGATGGGATATATTGTTACTACTGTGCATCAGTGGTGGAGCAAGTGAATATTGAAGGTTGTTGATTGGAATTGCAATTAAGCAGGCTGCTCTGCCCTTGACAGTATTGAGCTTCTTCAGTGCATTATCAAGGCAAGTTGATCATTTTCTATTGCACTCCTAACTTATGCTTTGTAAATGGTGGACAGGCTTTGATAAGTTAGGAGTTGAGTTGCTTACCACAGAATTCTCAGCATCTGACTTGTTCTTGTAGCCACAGTATCTGACTGTGTCCAGTTCGGTTTCTGGTTAATGGTTACCTCCAGGATATTGAAAAGGGGGCACTCAGCAATGTTAATTCCATTGAATTTCAAGGCACGATGGTTAGATTCTTTGTTGGAGAGGGCCATTGCCTGACACTTGTAAAGTGCAATTTCTACTTTCTCCTTGTTGTCCCAGTGTTACTGCATATGCAGATGGACTGTATCAGTATCTAAGGAGTCACAAATGGTGCTGATCATTGTGCATTCATCAGTGAACATCCCTACTTCTGACCATATGATGGAATGGAGCTCATCGACAAAATAGCTGAAGATGGTTGGGCCTAGGACAATACGCTGAGGAACTCCTGCAGCAATGCCCTGGGCCTGAGATGTTTGACCTCCAACCACCACAACCATCTTCCTTTATGCTTGGACTCCAACCAGTGGAGAGCTTTCCCCCTGATTCCCATTGATTGCAGTTTTGTTAGGTCTCCTTGATGCCATACTCGGTCAAGAACTGCCTTGATGTCAAGGGCATGGATTTCACATCATTCTTGAGTTTAGCTCTTTTGGCCATATTTAGACCAAGGCTGTAATGAAGTCAGGGGCTGAGTGGTCATGGTGCAACGCAAACTGAGCATCAGTGAAGGTTATTGCTCATTAAGTGCCACTTGATAACACAGTCAATGACCCAACCATCAATTTGCTGATGATCAAAAGTCGACTGATGGGACAGTAATTGGCAGGGTTGGATTTGTCCTGCTTTTTGTGGACAGGACATTCTTTGGCAATTTTTCACATTTCTGGGTAAATGCCAGCATTGCAGCTGTATTGGAACAGTTAGACCAACAACGTGAATATTTCTGGAGTACCAGTCTTCAGGACTAATTTTGCAGTTACTGCCCAACTCTGCTCAATAGTCTGTAAAAGCGACAGCGCAACCAATACACATCACGGGATCTTGCTTTTCAGGGTTTATGAGGCTGCTGTCTGAGGTAGGCTGTCCAGTGGAAGCTCCTGGGAGAAATGATGTAAACCCACCCACCTTCAATTTAACTCCCTGTTCTGCTGAATCTTTGCAGCATCCCCAATATTTTACTTTTCTTTCAGGGGTTAAGGGAGTTAAAATTTTGCCCATATGGTCTCAGTATAACATTGTGTGAAAATATCAATCACTCATATATAAAGAATAAAAATGTAAGATGTTTTAGCAACAGATAAAGGCCCTCAGTCCAATAAACCTATCAATCTTTCACAAATTAGCCCAACCATCTATTTCCATTTTTGTCTTCAATCTCTTCTCTCTGGCTTCTATTTTTATAATACCTTCAGTGTTCTCCATGGTAATTTATTCTGCAGGTGCAGTGCAGTTTGTATGTAAAAAAATCAACATGAATTGAGCCACAATATAATTTTAGGCTGTGTTTGAATGCTGAATGTCTTGATGAGATACCGGTACAGTGCACTTTGTAGAGGAACAGGACCTATTGAATAGCAAATTCCTGATTTCCCTGTTTTATTATTATTTGGATTTACTTCATAATAAATGTGGGCTCTGATAACCTCACCTTTATATCCACAACTGAATCTGGGCCAATATCTACTGAAATAAAGTTGATACTGATTTAAAACCACCTTAGAAAAATAAATAACAGTGTCATGCATTGTTTAATGTTTCTCTTTTGCTTATCCATGTCATGTTGACTGTAGAGAAGCATGATAGTGCAGAGAAATGGAACATATATTTTGCACTGAGTGAGCATGAGGCATAACATAGCTGATCAATTGTGATACATATCAGATGTAAAGCATCTTTCTTCCATATTTTCCCAATAATTTGTCAAATTCTAGCTTTAAAAGATAACCCCATCTCAACTTTCGAGGGGACACAAGTTAAAAATGAGGGGTGAGAGGTTTAGGGGGAATGTGAGGAAAAACCTTTTTACTCAGAGGTGGTGACGATCTGGAATGCACTGCCTGGGAGGGTGGTAGAGGCGGGATGCCTCACATCCTTTAAAAAGTACCTGGATGAGTACTTGGCACGCCATAACATTCAAGGCTATGGGCCAAGTGCTGGCAAGTGGGATTAGGTGAGCAGGTCAGGACATTTCATGCATCAGTGCAGACTCAATAGGCCAAAGGGCCTCTTCTGCACTGTAGCATTCTGGGATTCTATGAACTGGATCAATTGAATATTTCCATTTTCCACACCTTGTGGCCTCTGTAAGTGAACTGATCAGATTGGTTCTGAATTGTGGACAATCTTGTGTAGGCAGTGGCCACTCTGCCTTTTGGAAGGAGCTGGATGAATTTTGGATTTGAAATGCAATAGAAGGTTAAAGCGACAAACATAGACAGAAATCATCAAATGGGTTCGATTTCTGGCTCAGGTCTCTGTCTGTGTTGAGTCTGCACATTCTCCCTGTGTCTGCATGTGTTTCCTCCAGGTGCTCCAGTTCCCTCCCATAGGCTGAAAGATGTGCTGGTTAGGTACATTGGCCACGCTGAATTCTCTCTCCCTCAGTGTAACCAAACAGGCGCTGGAGTTTGGTGACTGGGGGATTTTCACAGGAACTTCATTGCAGTGTTAATGTAAACCTACTTGTGACAATAATAAATAATAAATAAACTTTAAACAGCGTGACAATCCCTGTGCTGCTTGGACAATGAGAAGCTAGTAGTTGTTGTTAAAACTGTAAGTATAGGAAACATTAATCTTGGTTACTGTTGGTGGCTAAGGTGAAAAAAAGACAATAACAAGAATAAATTTTGTTTTGGGCACAGAAATAGAGGCTGCACCGAAACTACCACATGGTATGTTGTTGCATAAGGTTAAATCTCACGGGATCCAGGGTGAGGTAGCTAAATGGATATAAAACTGGCTTGATGACAGAAGACAAAGAGTGGTAGTCGAGGGTTGATTTTCAAACTGGAGGCCTGTGACTAGCGGTGTGCCTCAGGGATCAGTGCTGGGTCCACTGTTATTTGTCATTTATATTAATGATTTGGATGAGATTATAGGAGGCATGGTTAGTAAGTTTGTAGATGACACCAAGATTGGTGGCATAGTGGACAGTGAAGGAGGTTATCTTGGATTGCAATGGGATCTTGATCAATTGGGCCAGTGGGCTGACAAATGGCAGATGGAGTTTAATTTAGATAAATGTGAGGTGATGCATTTTGGTAGATCGAACCAGGGCAGGATTTACTCAGTTAATGGTAGGGCGTTGGGGACAGTTATAGAACAAAGAGATCGAGGGGTACAGATTCATAGCTCCTTGAAAGTGGAGTCACAGGTGGACAGAGTGGTGAAGAAGGCATTCAGCATGCTTGGTTTCATCAGTCAGAACATTGAATATAGGAGTTGGGACGTCTTGTTGAAGTTGTACAAGACATTGGTAAGGCCACAGTTGGAATACTGTTAATAGTTCTGGTCACCCTGTTATAGAAAGGATATTATTCAACTAGAAAGAGTGCAGAAAAGCTTTACTAGGATGATACCAGTTTTTGATGGTTTGTGGATCGACTGGGACGTTTTTCTTTAGAGCTTATAAGGCTGAGAGGTGATCTTATAGAGGTCTATAAAATAATGAGGGGCGTAGATCAGCTAGATCGTCAATATCTTTTCCCAAAGGTAGAGGAGTCTAAAACTAGAGGGCATAGGTTTAAGGTGAGAGGGGAGAGATACAAAAGTGTCCAGAGGGGCAATTTGTTTCACATAGAGGGTGGTGAGTGTCTGGAGCAAGCTGCCAGAGATAGTAGTAGAGGCAGGTACAATGTTGTCTTTTAGACAGTTACATGGGTAAGATGAGTATAGAGGGATATGGGCCAAATGCAGGCAATTGGGACTAGCTTTGGAGTTTTAAAAAAAAGGCAGCATGGTCAAGTTGGGCCAAAGGGCCTGTTTCCATGCTGTGAACCTCTATGACTTTATGACTCTATAAGATCTGATCATGCACACAGGTGAGGGGGGAGGTGAAGGCCTAGTGGCATTATCGCGAGACAATTAACCCAGAAACTCAACTAATGTTCTGGAGACCCGGGTTTGAATCTTGCCATGGTAAATGGTGCAATTTGACTCCAATATAAAATATCTGGAATTAAGAATCTACTGATGGCTATGAAACCATTGTCGATCATTGTAAAAACCCATCTGGTTCACTCCAAAGGGAAGGAAAACTGCTGTTCTTACCTGGTCTGGCCTACATGTGACTCCAGAGCCGCAGCAATCTGGTTGACTCTCAACCGCCCTCGGGCAATTAAGGATGGGCAATAAATTTTGGCCAGCCAGCGAGGCGCATGTCCCACAAATGAATTTAAAAAATTAAGATGCTAAAATAATAATGCATATGTACAAATTTACCCTCTGCCTGCAATTCTGTTTCCATTTACTGTGAAATCAATGGTGCTCTTCATGCAGATCCAGGTTAAGCAATGTGTTTTTTGATACAGCCAAATAATTGAAATATCATCCAATTCATACAGATCTCATTACAGGCAACATGAGCATGGACATATTTCAACTGGCTTGATGCTATTAAAATCCAATAATATTTTGTTGCAGATGGTCTGTGCCCTCAAATGTGTGCCAGTGAGAAAATAGGTCACTTAATCTAAAGAATTAGCAAAAGAACAGTTCATGCATATATGATACGGCTTTGAGTGCTAATTTAATAATATGTTTATTTTGTAATACCTTTCCTAAATTCATGGCCAAACAATCATAAAAACAAGTTTGGTAGGGAAGATGTTAGGGTAGTGGAAATATCACTGGACCAATAATCCAGAAACCCAGCCTAAAGCTCCGGGGACACAAGTTCAAGTCCCACCAGAGCAACTGGTGGATTTTAAATTCAATTAATAAATCTGAAATATAAAGTTATGAAACTGTCATTAATTGTTGCAAAGAAAAACATCTGGTTCAGTAATGTGCTTTAGGGAAGGAAATCTATTGTCCTTACTTGGTCTGATCTACATGCAACTCCAGGTCCACAGTAAAGGGGTGGCACAGTGGTTAGCACTACTTCCTTACTGCTCCAGGGACACCGGTTTGATTCCAACCTTGGGTGACTGTGGAGTTTGCATGTTCTCCCTGTGTCTGTGTGGGTTTCCTCTGGGTGCTCCAGTTTCCTCTCACAGTCCAAAGATGTACAGATTAGGTAGATTGGCCATGCTAAATTGCACCTTAGTGTTCAAAGATGTGCAGGTTAGATGAAATAGCCATGGTGAATATATGGAGTTACAGGGATAGGGTAGAGGAAAGTGCCTGGATGCGATGCTCTTTTGGAGAGTTGGTGCAGACTCACTGGGCTGGATGGCCTCTTTATGTACTGTGGTAATCTGTGACTCTTAACTACCCTTAGTCAAGGGCATTCAGAGATGAGTAACAAATGCTAGCCTTGCCAGTGATACCCACATCCCATGAAAGAACAAAAAAAATTAACTGCTAATATTACCAACATTAATTGCATTCTATTAAGCAAATTGTTGCAGGAATATTGGAGTGGGTCAATGTTATAATCATGCAAAATAGACAGAAAACATTATTTTGTATGGTTTGAGAGCTATATTCCGAGTGCTAGGAACAGGAAATATTTCCAACTGCCAGCATTAAGTTAAAAAATTGAGGCAATTTAAACATATTTAAGTAAACAACCAGTAACACATTTAGGTCTAACTAAGATCTAAAAATGAGGTATTTGCATCAAATCCAAACATATTTTAGAATTTCTAATCTCTACTCCCATCATTGGGTGATGTGTGTCGCGTTTGCTTGCGAAATTCACGAAATTGCCTGTTCTGCAAACATGATTGTGCACACATACATGTGCACATATACATATATGCACACACATGGGCCTGAATTTTCAGGACAGTGAGAGGCTGGTGCCCATCATCCTGAGAGTTGGTAGGGAATGCAACTGTTTTACGCCTGCTGCCATTTTACACTCAGTTGAGCATTGATTGGCAGCAAGTGGGATTTCCGTCTGCACTTGGATGGAAGTCCCATTTTGGAGAGATTTTGGCCAATCAGGTTGGCTGACAGCTCTCCAGCCCCTCTGAGCACAGCACTGCATTGGCTAGAAGAGGTACCGTAATGCCATGCTTGAGCCTAATTCATAGCACCACACTTCAGGTAAGCACCAGTGGTCCAAGGAAGATAGAAAATGCAAAAAAGGGGGTACATGAGGGGGCAATGGAAATCTCGGGATGTAGGCCGGAGGAGGAGGTGGGTGGGGAGGGAGAAGGGGGGGTGGTGCAGAGGATGGTCTTAACTCGAGGTCCCTGGGGGGAGGGCACCCCCATTCTGAAGGGGTCATCCAATAGAGGCCTCTCATCTCCCCGCCTGAGATTGAAAGCACAAACCTTTTTTTGTTTTCCAACCTCAGTCAACGGGTGCCTGCCAGCTTAAAATTTGAGAGAGCCACTTAAGGGCTTTAATAGGGGCCTAAGCAGACATCCATGCGATTTGATGTTCTCCCGCTGCCTCTGAACCTGCTGGCAGAGTGTAAAATTCTGGCCATACATACACACGCATATGGGTAAATATATGTATATGCACACACATGCACATAAATGCTCATACACATGCACACCCACACATAGCTTATCATAGATTCCAAACAGAGTTTTTCCCACTTTCCAGTTCTTCCCCTTTTAGAACCATAGAACCATAGAAAATTACAGCTCAGAAACAGGTCTTTTGGCCCTTCTTGTCTGTGCCGAACCATTTTATGCCTAGTCCCACTGACCACTTTTCTCCTGAAGCAGCTGATGTTTCACAGGATATGATTCAGCAGGTGCCAAATGTCCCACCTTGTGCAAAACATAATTCTTCACGTGACAGACAGGATAGTCAGTGTTTGATCGTACGTATCATCATGACTGAGTGTAATTCAGTTCTCATGCCACGACCATATTCACTAGACAGAAATCAGGAAAGGAAACCGGTTGACTTTCAATTTCCTTAGCCCACTGGGATAGGTATTCATCTTACTGCCTGAATGTAAAATTCACTTTGTACATCAGCCACCTTTTATGAAGGTCGTGATTCACAAAGCCAGCTTTATACTCAGGTGGTAAGCTGAGAATCTACCCTAATGAGTCTAATTGTAGCACCCTTACTGCCTGCCCTGCCTCAGTTAGTTCAGAAAATTGAAACTCGAATCTTCTTATCCGTGTGATACTCTTTTAGAGGGGAATTGCACATTTACAGGTTAATCCAAGTCTATTTTCATGTAAATTATTTAACTATTTCATTCAAGTAAATATAGCATTGTTAATTGCAACTTGCCAGTCAAAATTGAAAAAATGGAAACATCTATTAATTGTTAATTGTTGAGTTTAGATATTTAAGCCTGGTGTCTAGCTGCCCATGCAGGCCCTAGCACAAGTTGCCATGTATGCAAACTCTCACAATATTTTTTTAAGGATCCACACACTTAAAAGAACAGTTCATGCACAAAATTTGAGGAGCATTGGTTGTAAGCTCTCGAATTCACTCCCTAAATGTCTGTGCCTCAATACCACGCTTTACATCTTTAAGATTTTCCTTAAAGCCTACCTCTTTGGCCAAAAATCTCCATATATGCTTCAGTGCCATATTTTGTTTTTATAATGTCTTGGAACACTCAATTACATTTAATGTGCTATATAAATGCAAATTGTTGTAAGTATTAAGATGAACCAAATGTGAAGAAGTCATATCTAATCCTGTTAACGCAATGCCAAGTATTGCTGTGCATTGTATCAATCCATAACAATGCCAAGCAACAAGTGGAGCTGACCATGAACGTGCAAAACGCTTTTGAATTCATAATTAAAACTGGAAGAAAATGATTGATCTGCTTAGCAGCACTCACAACATCCTCTGGTGAACATCCTGCTTCCCATTCCCCACACTGTCATTGCTGATGGCTCAGACAAATAAAATCACCACAAAAACAATCATCATTAAGTTGTTAAGAGTTTCTCGGTCTTCTCCATCGGTCATTGTGACGAATGACATTTCTCTCTTTCGCTACGCGTACATGTTAAAGCTGAAATTCCATTGCAGAAAATCCATCCTCTTGCCCTCATGTAAGCTTTCTCAATGGCAAATGCAGCAGTTATGCACTCTTTATTAGAACCGAACAAATGCCACAAGACAGAAATTTCAGTGGCAGATCACTCTGCTGTGCAATAATCAGTAATTTAAAGATGGATCACACGGATACTTTCTTAAAATACAATACAAGTTTGTAACACAATTAATTAACGACCTCACCCCCTCCCACACAGCCCACAAAAGATGATTAATTAACTTTTGCTTGCCTACCCTACTGGTGAACTTAAACTTGGTCCACAAGAATGTTTTAGAAATTTGAAAGGATCATAACTACAAATGTATCACTTTGGCTCCCTTTAACCATTAACTTACAATAAATTTCAGCTTATGTTTCCTTAACCCCGCAAGTGTATATTTGCTTGCCTAAGAGTTATAAAAACCAAAGTTTGCTTTTGAGCTTAAGTAACGTTTACTTTTACTGTCAGAGGGAAAGAAGGAGACAACACAGAATTAAGCTGACACATCAACAAAAGTAAACATTAAGTTATAAAGCAAGTATGAAAAAAATTGCAGGTGGAAATCTAGCCCATCTTAATTTTAGGCTTTGTTCTGCTCTGTCATGCGATAGCCCACAATTAGTGCCGACGCCTGCCCTATGCTAATATGAACCTAATTACAGTCACCTTCGGTTAATGAGCTGCTCACTTCAAATCAGTTGGATTACCTGACAAGCCCATCCACTTCAGCCTTGGACCATCTAGAGAGGCTTCAACAGTTCCTCCTGCCCATCCAAAGAACACCTCTTATCCTTTATAATCCCTGGAATAAACTTGTTTCTGGTTTGGAACAGCTTTTTTTTTCCTCCTTTGCTTTCTTTCATCAGGCTAATGGAGTCGGCAGGTACTCTATTGATCTTTTGTTTCCATGTGGTTTCTTTAGGGATTGACAGCCTTCCACGTAGCAGGTCAGACATGCAGATTTTTATGAACTGTTCATCAAGCCCTGCCTGTGATTTTTATTTTCTCCTCAACCTTTTCCAGATGCATAACCTCAAAATGCTCAGATGATGCCTTGCAGAGTGCAGGCTTATTTCTTTCCTCGGCTAATCTATTCGCTGTCTCATGTTAAGATGAGTACAGTTGGCTGATTCAAATCTTCTGTTACAAAGCAGATGACATCCAGCTAGATGTCATGAGAAAAGACACACAATGACAATTCACTTATCCCCTCGCAAGAATCAATTCTCCCACAATGCATCTGTCAAAGAACTCTCACTCAGTAGAAGCAATTTCTCTAACTGTCTGACACCGTAATTGCTCTTAAATTTTCAATGAATGTTTTACAAGTACTCCCCTGAACCGTGATGAAAAATTCAACTTTTTTTTCTATGAAGCACACTATTAAGAAGAAGGTGACATGATGAAAGGGGTCTTTCTTTTCTAAACTGTGCCTGCTGAAGTAGGAATTCTTTCATATTATCAGTAAGCTGTTGAACAGAGGATAGATTACTTTCCATTTATTTCATCAGTCAGATTAAAGGCTCTCCTTCACAATGCCCTTTAAACAAAGCTGTTTATGGTATGTTCCAAGTACTACTTCTATGTAGTATTAAATCACTGTAGGCATCTGGGTGGATACAATAGATAAATCTTTTGAATATCGAACAAAAATGCAAGTGTCAATACAAATCTACTTTCTCCTCCACCTGCCCATATCTTGTCACGCTGTGTAAAAATGTAAACCTGGCTAATCAGAACGGAATACACAAGAGCAGCCTTCGCGATCAGGATTTCTTTCTCAAATGAAGATTAACAGCATCACTTACCCAGTCTAAGAAACAGACCTGAAAATGTTTACTATGTTAGGATGTGAACACTTTCCCAACACTCTGTGAATGAAGTTTGTGTGCAATTCAGTTAATTAACTTGTGTGGAAAATGATCAATTACCCTGTTTGTGTGCTGTGTTCTATTTTCGGATCGCATCAATATCACAGCACTATAGGGAGACGGCGGGTTATGTGGTTGTGACTCTGTCAGTTCTAACTATTCTATCAAAACCCTACCATTGGAGGTTGGGACTGATCATTTCGCTCTCACATCCTCAGTGCAATGACAGAGATTCCTACTGGTCAATTATTCTTTTATTTTAATTCTCAACCTGCAAAGAAATCTGCACCAGTAGACATGAATAGTTAATCGCTGCTGGCATCCAGAAAATATAAAGTCCCTCGAATGATGTCGTAATGTGACAAAATTAACAGCTCTCCCTCCTCTCTTTTGTACTTTCAATTTCCTCACCAAGTATATACTGTACATCTATATATTCATTTTTGTTTCTGGGGGACAACCTGTGTCTGAAAAATAAGAAGCAAGGCTCATCACAGAGGAATGGCTGCAGATCATCCCACTCAGCCTTATGCAAGTGAAAGGATTGCAGAACTATAATTACAGAACAGAGAGAATAGGCGGTACCAAATCTACGTGCGAGGGAGTGGAATGCCCTCACAATTCTCCATGTTTGCTGCAATAAAGCTAGTTTTACTATTGCAATCATGCTGCTATATTTGAAATAGTACAAGGTACCATAGGGATATGGGCAGTGAGGAGAGCAAATACTAGAGGGGGAATCTTACCAAAAAATGGCAGTGTTATTTCCAGAGAGACAATGGTGCGTTTCTCTCCAGAGAAACATGCTGGTTTTCTCTCCAGATCTTTGGCGCTCTGCCAAAAAAAAATCAGGGGGCGCGTGTCTCACGCCGTCATAGGTGCTGCGCCTCAAAATGCTGGAAAAACCCAACTGCACAGAGATTGGGCAGCCACCTTTAAAGGGCACCCCAATCATAACATGAGTAAACATGAGTAAACCTCCTACCCAGTCCACAACGGAGGTCTCAGGGACTCCCCTCCCCACCCTCAATTGGAGTCAGCACCTCTCTATCCCTCCCACAACCAATCATCGGCCCCTTCTCCCACCCCCTCCCTTCTCCTCCCCCCTCCCATCACAGGTCCCCTCCTCTGCCCCCACCCCCTAAAATCCAAGCTGACACCCACCTCCACCACACCCATCTCCGCAACAGCGATTGCCGGAATCCCCATCTCCTCTGTCCGTTCCTGGCCACCGCCACATCTAAATGAATCTAAGTTAGCACAATTGGATGAGTTCAGTGGCCTCTTCATTGTACTTGCATGCAATATGACTCTGTTTGGTGTACAGCACAGTATACTGAAAATTTTATTCACCATTTCTCTGCACATAATTCCTCCTATGTTCATAATTTCTAAATCACTGTTCTGCATTCCCGTGTACTGTGTCAAGAGACTATTTTAGTTATTTGCCTTCTTCAGTTACATTTGCTCCACATCAAACAAATAAACAGCTGGCCAATTTACTGGTAGACTCCAGTTGATGCCAGTCTGTCACTGACTAAAAGGCATGGCTATTAGAATTCACATTGACATGGATTCTCTTTGGAAAATGTGAATGGTTTTAAGTTCGTGAGCACTTTACTGTTGGATTTATTTACCAATGAACATTTTTGTGATCAGAAAACCATCAAGAGAAAGTAAAAGTAAAAATATTGAATTGGAAGTGGTGAGAAATCTCAGAGTTAGCCTATCTTGGGTCCTCCTGTTCAGTGTATGGAGTTCATTTGCTCCCAACAAGTGGAATGACAGTTTCCTGTGCATATAATAAACAGCCAATGGGTCAGGAGGAGTTCAGTAACTCAATGGCTGGAGAGTAAAACGAAAGCGTGTGTATGAATGAATTTAACTTGCACACTAAACTCCGTAAATTCTAATATTTCCAAAACTTTGCTGCACACAACCTATTCTACATAAGAGGTCGGATTTTTAATCCGGGACCAGGAACCCAATGCCAAGATCACCCCAGGTCACGGCCCTGTGGTGCATCTGCATTGCTGCATTGTGGCGCTATTTTAAGATGAAAAACCTCTAACTGAACCGGAGATGAACATGCCGTGTGCTGCCTTGGGGCAGGAATTGGTTCTGGAGTGCAATGTCAAAAGGCAAATGTCAACCATAACTGGCTTGTTAGTGCTTTGTAGAATGGACCATGTAGGAAAACAGAGGGCCAGAAACCAAAACAGCCCAAACAAGTGCCCAAATGGTTACTGACAAGATACTTGGCCTGTGCTGCCCAAGCAATTGTAACTTTGTACCACTGCTTGAGAACCTCAATTTCAATATCCCTTTATATTCAAAATTTTCAATTCAGCAGCAATGTCACATTGTGGCTCCCTGCACCACTCCAGACAGCTGGACACCAAAGTGTCTTGGACCATTTTTACTTTTCATGCTCGCTACTTTGAAATTTCACTCTGTCCCTCACAAGGTCTTTGACGAGCTTAACAATTAGCTAATTGGAGACGCGTGGGTTGCTGGCTCCCTCCCAATCCCACTCCACATTTTCTTTCAAAATTGTA
The DNA here is from genome assembly GCF_964213995.1 of Mustelus asterias. Taxonomy (NCBI): domain Eukaryota; kingdom Metazoa; phylum Chordata; class Chondrichthyes; order Carcharhiniformes; family Triakidae; genus Mustelus; species Mustelus asterias. The sequence continues at coordinate 135,610,052 of NC_135801.1, read as the reverse complement.
ATGCATTCCAGAAATGTCGGAATTCTGATACACCGTTCAGGAGCATTATTTTCAAAGTGCCTTGATCCCGCACGCATTTGGAAACTTGCCCTCGGCCCTGCTGCCCATCAGCGAGTATTAGAACTGGTCTTTAACGGTTCCCAAACAACCTATGCTGTTGCATATTGTATATATCTCAGAGCAATGCTGAGATGACACCAGTGCAGATATGTGTGACAGATTTTATTCACAGTGCTTTCAACTGTGTATTCCATGCTTCAGCTCTGATGTCCAGTTCTTTCGACAGCTCAGATGGGAGGTTCTACCGGATATTAGGTTATTAATTACATTGTGCGGCACAGTGGGTGAAATCTTACCAAAAATGGCAGAGTGTTGTTTCTGGTAAGGAGAGTGGCAGGTTTCTCTCCAGAGAAACCGATCATAAGAACAAAAAAACATAAAATCTGTTTTGGAATCATAGAATCATAGAATCTCTACAGTGCAGTGCAGAAGGAGGCCATTCAGCCCATCAAGTCCACACTGACAAAAATCCCACCCAGGTCCTATCCCCTTAACCCCAGATATTTACCCCACTAATCCCCCTGACACTATGGGTCAACTTAGCATGGCCAATCAGCCTAACCTGCACACCTTTGGACTGTGGGCGGAAACCCATGCAAACACAGAGAGAACACGCAAATTTCACACAGTCACCCGAGGCCGGAATTGAACCCAGGCCTCTGACGTTGTGAGGCAGCAGTGCAAACCACTGTGCCACCATGTTCATAGAAACCCTACAGTGCAGAAGAAGGCCATTCGGCCCATCGGGTCTGCACCGGCAACAATTCCACCCAGGCCCTATCCCTGCCGTCCCACATATTTACCCTGCTAATCCCTCTAACCTACACATCCCAGGACACTAAGGGGCAATTTAGGATGGTCAATCAATCTAACTCACACACCTTTAGAGTGTGGAAGGAAACTGGAGCACCCGGAGGAATCCCACGCAGACACGGGGAGAATGTGCAAACTCCACACAAACAGTGACACAAGCCGGGAATCAAACCCAGGTCCCTGGAGCTGTGAGGCAGCAGTGCTAACCACTGTGCCACCGTGCCGCCCCCCTGTTGCTTTTCTCTCCAGATCTTACCACACTCTGCCAAAAAAATCAATGGGGAATACTTCATGCCATCATATGGTGGGGGGTGCGGGGGTGGGGGGGGAGGGGGGGGGGTTGGTGGTGGTGGGGGGCAGTTAAAAACGCCAGTAAGACCCTGTTGCTCCAAGATTAGGCCACCATCTTTAAAGGGTGTCTGGATCAAAGCCTGAATAAACCTGTGGTGATATAAACAGGGCCTAGTTTTAAGGCTGATAAAATTGGATATCCTAAATTAAAGAATTGGGCATATTAAAATCAAACACAGTCAAACTTCAGGTGGGCCAATTGTACAATACACAAACGTGTCTGCGCCTGACCCATCAACCACCAATCAAAGGTCGTTACTGATACTTAGCAGGAGATCATTGCACCTCATTGAAATGCACCGGCCTATTGTTAGAAGCCCAGATCAGGCCAGACCTTCTGTCACCAAGAGTTCCTGTAGATACCTTATCTGATAACAAGTTCAACAGCATGGAGATGAGACACCTGGGGGCGGACCCTGGTGTCCTGTCAGGCAGACATCAAGAAATCCCCTGGGTATTGGAACCCCTTCCTGGAACTTCATTGGCCGGAAGCCAGAGAAGTTTCTGGAAAAGCAAGCAGGCTGGGGGATAAAGGGACACACTTTGAGAGACCAGCAGCGAAGACTCGACAAGGGAGGCGGCCGTGACCATTCGGAAGACTGGCCAGAGAAGGAAGGAAGGAAGAAGCTGCCATCGACGGATGGTCGATGGACCAGAGGGACTCAGAGAATCGAGCCTGCAGTTCAACCAAACCATCTTTACAAGTATTATACTTGAACCTGGGGTATCCTCTTGTTTTATGTGGGTAATTTAAGGGTTAATAGTGTAATTATTAATAAACTTGTTGAACCTTTATTTGTGTTTGTACTTTGTCCATCTTGCAAATAAGGACACTGGGGTAAACCCTTAGAGTAAGCAAACTGGTCGAAAGTATCTGAGAATTAACAGGTACAACAAACCTCCCCCACAGCCCACCATGGAGGTGTCAGGGACTCCCCTCTCCACCCCTGATTGGAGTTGGCACTTCTTTACCTCCTCAGCTCCGGCATCCCCTGTTCCGAAAAACATCGTGATGGGGCGAAAAATAAACAAAGAAATAGCTGATGCAAGTAAAAATGGTACAGCCATTGTCATGGGGGATTTTAATCTACACGTCGATTGGTCAAACCAGGGCGGTCAATGCAGCCTTGAGGAGGAGTTCATAGAATGTATCTGCGATAGCTTCCTTGAATAGTATGTAATGGAACCTATGAGGGAGCAAGCTATCCTCAATCTGGTCCTGTGTAATGAGACAGGAATAATTAATGATCTTACAGTTAGGGATCCTCTCGGAAGAAGTGATCACAGTATGGTTGAATTTAAAATACAGATGGAGCGTGAGAAGGTAAAATCCAATACCAGTGTCTGTGCTTAAACAAACGAGACTACAATGGGAGTTGGCTTAGGTAGACAGGGAGCAAAAACTTTATGGTGGGACAATTGAGAAGCAGTGGAAAACTTTCAAAGTGATTTTTCACAGTGCTCAGCAAAAGTATATACCAATGATAAGGAAGGACTGTAGAAAAAGAGATAATCAGCCATGGATATTCAAGGAAATAAAGGAGGGTATCAAATTGAAAGAAAACGCATACAAAATGGCAAAGATTAGTGGGAAACTGGAGGATTGGGAAATCTTTAAAGGTCAACAGAAAGCCACGAAAAAAGCTACAAAGAAAAGCTATAAAGATGGATTATGAGAGTAAACTAGCTCAGAATATAAAAGCAGATAGCAAAAGTTTCTACAAATATATAAAATGAAAAAGAGTGACTAAAGTAAACATTGGTCCTTTAGAGGATGAGAAGGGGGACATAATAACTGGAAATGAGGAAATGGCTGAGGCATTGAACAGGTATTTATTGTCAGTCTTCACAGTGGAAGACACAGATAACATGCCAAAAATTGTTGACAAGAAGTGCATGGCAGGTGAGGACCTAGAAACTATCATTATCACGAAAGAGGTTGGGCAAGCTAATGGGGCTAAAGTAGACAAGTCTCCTGGCCCTGAAGGAATGCATCCCATGGTACTAAAAGAGATGGCAGGGGAAATAGCAAATGCACTAGTGGTAATTTACCAAAATTTGCTGGACTCTGGGGTAGTTCCCGCAGATTGGAAAACAGCAAATGCGACGCCACTGTTTAAAAAAGGAAGTAAACAAAAGACAGGTAACTATAGGCCGGTTTAGCTTAACTTCTGTAGTAGGGAAAATGCTTGAATCTATCATCAAGGAAGAAATAGCGAGACATCTGGATATAAATTGTCCCATTGGGAAGACGCAGCACGGGTTCATGAAGGGCAGGTCATGTTTGACTAATTCGTGGAATTCCTTGAGAACATTGCGTGCATGATGGGCATTGGAGAACCTGTGGATGTGGTGAATCTGGATTTCCAGAAGACATTTGAACAAGGTGCCGCACCAAAAGCTGCTGCATAAGATAAAGGTGCACGGTGTTACGGGTAATGTACTAGCATAGATAGAGGAATAGTAAACTAACAGAAAGCAAAGAGCGGGGATAAATGGGTGTTTTTCTGGTTGGTGATCAGTGACTAGTGGTGTGCCTCAGGGATCAAAGAACAAAGAACAAAGAACAGTACAGCACAGGAAACAGGCCCTTCGGCCCTCCAAGCCTGTGCCGCTCCTTGGTCCAACTAGACCAATCGTTTGTATCCCTCCATTCCCAGGCTGCTCATGTGACTATCAAGGTAAGTCTTAAACGATGTCAGCATGCCTGCCTCCACCACCCTACTTGGCAGCGCATTCCAGGCCCCCACCACCCTCTGTGTAAAAAACGTCCCTCTGATGTCTGAGTTATACTTCGCCCCTCTCACCTTGAGCCCGTGACCTCTCGTGATCGTCACCTCCGACCTGGGAAAAAGCTTCCCACCGTTCACCCTATCTATCCCCTTCATAATCTTGTACACCTCTATTAGATCTCCCCTCATTCTCCGTCTTTCCAGGGAGAACAACCCCAGTCTACCCAATCTCTCCTCATAGCTAAGACTCTCCATACCAGGCAACATCCTGGTAAACCTTCTCTGCACTCTCTCTAATGCCTCCACGTCCTTCTGGTAGTGCGGCGACCAGAACTGGACGCAGTACTCCAAATGTGGCCTAACCAGCGTTCTATACAGCTGCATCATCCAGCTTTCATACACTATACCCCGTCCTATAAAGGCAAGCATACCATATGCCTTCTTCACCACCTTCTCCACCTGTGTTGCCACCTTCAAGGATTTGTGGACTTGCACACCTAGGTCCCTCTGTGTTTCTATACTCCTGATGACTCTGCCATTTATTGTATAACTCCTCCCTACATTATTTATTCCAAAATGCATCACTTCGCATTTATCCGGATTAAACTCCATCTGCCACCTCTCCGCCCAATTTTCCAGCCTATCTATATCCTGCTGTATTGCCCAACAATGCTCTTCGTTATCCTCAAGTCCAGCCATCTTCGTGTCATCCGCAAACTTGCTGATTACACCAGTTACACCTTCTTCCAAATCATTTATATATATCACAAATAGCAGAGGTCCCAGTACAGAGCCCTGCGGAACACCACTGGTCACAGACCTCCAGCCGGAAAAAGACCCTTCGACCACTACCCTCTGTCTCCTATGGCCAAGCCAATTCTCCACCCATCTAGCCACTTCTCCTTGTATCCCATGAGCCTTAACCTTCTTAACCAACCTGCCATGTGGGACTTTGTCAAATGCCTTACTGAAATCCATATAGACGACATCCACGGCCCTTCCTTCATCAACCGTTTTTGTCACTTCCTCAAAAAACTCCACCAAATTTGTAAGGCACGACCTCCCTCTTACAAAACCATGCTGTCTGTCACTAATGAGATTGTTCCGTTCTAAATGCACATACATCCTGTCTCTAAGAATCCTCTCCAACAACTTCCCTACCACGGACGTCAAGCTCACCGGCCTATAATTTCCTGGGTTATCCCTGCTACCCTTCTTAAACAACGGGACCACATTCACTATCCTCCAATCCTCAGGGACCTCACCCGTGATCAGTGTTGGGACCACAATTGTTTACGATTTACATAGATGATTTGGAGTTGGGGACCGAGTGTAATGTGTCAAAATTCACAAATGACACTAAAATGAGTGGCAGAGCAAAGTATGAAAAGAACACTGAAAGTCTGCAAAGGAATATAGATAATCTAAATGAGTGGGCAAGGGTCTGGCAGATGGAGTACAATGTTGGTATATATGAGGTCATCCATTTTGGTAGGATTATCAGCGAAATGGACTATTATTTAAATGGTAAAAAATTGCAACATGTTGCTGCTGTGCAGAGGGACCTGGGTGTCCTTGTGCATGAATCACAAAATCCACCCCCTCCCACCCCATGCCGACACTATAGTTAAGAAAGCCCACCAACGCCTCTACTTTCTCACAAGACTAAGGAAATTTGGCATGTCAGCTACAACGTTAACCAACTTTTACAGATGCCCCATAGAAAGCATTCTTTCTGGTTGTATCACAGCTTGGTATGGCTCCTGCTCTGCCCAAGACCGCAAGAAACTACAAAAGGTCGTGAATGTAGCCCAATCCATCACTCAAACCAGCCTCCCATCCATTGACTCTGTCAACACTTCTCATTGTCTTGGCAAAGCAGCCAGCATAATTAAGGACCCAACGCACCCCGGACATTCTTTCTTCCACCTTCTTCCGTCAGGAAAAAGATACAGAAGTCTGAGGTCACGTACCAATCGACTCAAGAACAGCTTCTTCCCTGCTGCTGTCAGACTTGATACCTCGCACCAAGTTGATCTTATCCCCAGCTATGACTGTGACACTACATTCTGCACTCTCTCCTTTCCTTCTCTATGAACAAAGAACAAAGAACAATACAGCACAGGAACAGGCCCTTCGGCCCTCCAAGCCCGCGCCGCTCCCTGGTCCAAACTAGACCATTCTTTTGTATCCCTCCATTCCCACTCCGTTCATATGGCTGTCTAGCTAAGTCTTAAATGTTCCCAGTGTGTCCGCCTCCACCACCTTGCCTGGCAGCGCATTCCAGGCCCCACCACCCTCTGTGTAAAATATGTCCGTCTGATATCTGTGTTAAACCTCCCCATATGCTTTGTCTGTGTAGCACTCAAGAAAGAATGCTTTTCACTGTATGCTAATACATGTGACAATAATAAATCAAATCAAATCAAAAAGTTGGTTTGCAGGTGCAGCAGGTAATTAAGAAGGCAAATGGAACTTTGTCCTTCCTTGCTAGAGGGATGAAGTTTAAAAACAGCGAGGTTATGTTGCAGCTGTATAAGGTGCTGGTGAGGCCACACTTGGAGTACTGTGTACAGTTTTGGTCTCCTTGAGAAAGGATATACTGGCAATGGAGGGGTTGCAAAGGAGATTCACGTGGTTGATTCTGGAGTTGAGAGGGTTGGCTTATGAGGAGAAACTGAGTAGACTGGGACTATACTCATTGGAATTTAGAAGAATGAGGGGAGATCTTATAGAAACATATAAGATTGTGAAGGGAACAGATAAAATAGAAGCAGGGAAGTTGTTTCCACTGGCAGGTGAAACTAGAACTAGGGGGCATGGCCTTAAAATAAGGGGGAGCAGATTTAGGACTGAGTTGAGAAGGAACTTCTTCACCCAAAGCGTTGTGAATCTGTGGAGTTCCCTGCCCAGTGAAGCAGTTGAGGCTACCTCATTGAATGTTTTTAAGGCAAGGATAGATACATTTTTGAACAGCGGGCAGGTAAGTGGAGCTGAGTCCACAAAAAGATCAACCATGATCTTATTGAATGGTGGGGCAGGCTCGAGGGGCCAGATGGCCTACTCCTGCCTCTAGTTCTTATGTTCTTATGTTTCACCATCCACTCCCGGCCGCCACCACATCTAAATGAATGCCCGCCCCCAATGAGGCTCACGCTGGGGCCCGCTCCTTGATACAGGTTGGCACTGCCAGGTTGGCATGGTGCCAATCTAGCAGTGCCAATCTGTACCACGGGGCATTTCGAGGCCATTGCCTGGCCTCTGCCCCGGGGGCTATATTTACCTTTACAATCCCAGGGAGACGGCATGCCGGCACCTGCTGAATATCTGGTGAAGGAGGGAAGTCCCCGAGAGAGAGCTCACTAAATGTATTAGAATGAATTTCCTGCAGTCCTGTGGCATGTTTCACACCACTCCATCGATAAGAGGCCGGTAAGATCGGAACTCGGAAACTCACCTGTGTGATTCATGCTCTGCGGATTTTGAGCATGCACTGCCATTCCCGCAGACTGAGAGTGAGAGCTCAAAATCACACCCAGTGACACAAACAATCGGCACCCAATTATGTCACCAGGCTGCCTTCACCTGAAATTGCCATGTGGTAGTTTCTGACATTTTCAAAAAAACTTTCAACCTTCATGTTGAAATAATAAAATAATGTTAAAAATTAGAAATAGTGAAATGCAAAAAATATATTTCTACATTATTTCATTGTAAGAAATATTACCTGAAACTAGACTCTGCCACTGGCACCTCTTAAAAAAATGTATCACTTACACATCTCAGAGCACATCTTCATTACCTCGTCCTCTCAAATATGTTGGCGGTCTCTTTTTGAGACAGATATTGAATAATATATGTTTTCCATTTCTACATAGAGTAATAAATAGTCAAGGATGTATTATGAAGGCGTATGTCATCTCAAGTTGTTGATGCATCCACAAGTGGCCACGTTACTGCCCCTTATAAAAGGCCCAAACCAAGAAGATTCTCCTTAATAATCTGTCACTACATGCAATTCAGTCTGAGAACTCATCATCTCTCTGTTTGAAGCTTTTTTTTGCACTGTCCTTACCATCTACCTAAATTACTTATCATTGTGTTATGGCAACGCATTCTTCCATCTGTTTTTTTTTACAGTTCAGTGCAATGATTCAGTAGCTGCTAAATTAGAATAAAATTTATCTTTTCAACCACTTAAGAAAATTCCCAGAAATAGAGGGAAAAGAAATGAAGAAAATGCAGAGCTGGCACAGTGGCACGGTGGTTAGCACTGTTACCTTACAGCGCCAAGGACCCGGGTTTGATCCCTGGCTTGGGTCACTGTCTGTGTGGAGTCTGCACGTTCTCCCCGTGTCTGCGTGAGTTTCCTCCAGGTGCTCCGGTTTCCTCCCACAGTCTGAAAGACATACAGGTTAGGTGCATTGGCCATGCTAAATTCTCCCTCAGTGTACCCAAACAGGCAGCGGAGTGTGTGGCGACTAGGGGATTTTCACATTAACTTCTTTGATTTGATTTATTATTGTCACATGTATTAACATAGAGTGAAAAATATTGTTTCTTGCGCGCTACACAGACAAAACATATGGTTCATAGAGAAGGAAAGGAGAGAGTGCAGAATGTAGTGTTACAGTCATAGCTAGGCTTTAGTAAAAGATCAACTTAATGCAAGGTATGTCAATTCAAAAGTCTGACAGCAGCAGGAAAGAAGCTGTCCTTGAGTCGGTTGGTATGTAACCTCATTGCAGTGTTAAGGTAAGCCTACTTGTGACTCCAATAAATAAACTTAAACACAGTAAATTCTATCGACAAAAATACTGAAGAGCTCCTGAAGGCTTGGTTGGGAATGATTTGTTCAGCTTTAAAGCAACAAATTGCAGGTTTGGCCCCAGCTTTCTATTGATTGGGTAACTGATCCTGGCTGAGTTGAGAGTTGGCATGCTACAGTTGTGTTAGGTTAAGGAGGAAGAAATTAAAATAAAATCAACTAAGATCCTCACTGATGATGACTTTTTGCTGAGTCTTGTTAGAAAGTCTAAAGGCGTGGATGCCAGCTGAGGAATTGGCTGGGATTTGATTCTGATGCCATTATACACAACTCAGGCTCGCATAAGAATGTGCATTTCTGCATTGTGACGTGGTGACTGGCATTTGTGGGATCCTATTCCAGCCTCAATTAACAGCTTTACCGCAGGATGGGAGGGAAGGGAAAGCAGAAAGGAAGGTCCTAATAGAAACACAGCAATGAAAAAAAAATCAGGAATAACAAATGGAAAGAAGGAAGTTGCAGGCATATCCTACTAAAATGGTCATCCTTGTTTCAAATCCCTCCAAGACCTTGCCTCTCCCTGTCTCTGTAATCTTCAGTAAGAAGTCTCACAACACCAGGTTAAAGTCCAACAGGTTTATTTGGTAGCAAATACCATAAGCTTTCGGAGCACTGCTCCTTCGTCAGATGGAGTGGATATCTGCTCTCATGTAGAAACTTGATGTCTGTGTCGATATGCGCGATCTTCTTGGAGATCCTCTCCACTTGGAGCCGGCAGTTTGCAGTGTCGATGGTAGTCATGATGTGGAGATGTGTGGTAGTCATGATGGAGAAAATCATGATGGAGAAAACTCCATCTGACGAAGGAGCAGTGCTCCGAAAGCTTATGGTATTTGCTACCAAATAAACCTGTTGGACTTTAACCTGGTGTTGTGAGACTTCTTACTGCGCTTACCCCAGTCCAACGCCGGCATCTCCACATCATCTGTAATCTTCTCCAACCCTTCGAGAAATCTGTGCTCCTCCGATCTGGCTTCTCAGCATTCCTAATTTTCTTTGTTCTCCCATTGCCAGATTGGTTGTGTCTTCAGCTGCCCAGGTTTTAAATTCTGAAATTATGTCCTTAAATCTCTCTGAATTCCCATTTCTCTCTTTTTTAGGAAGGTCATCAAAACATAAGACCATAAGACATAGGAGCGGAAGTAAGGCCATTCGGCCCATCGAAAACATACGGTTCCCTGTCCAGAAAACCTCTAACGTGGCTGGCTGCCAAACGTTATTTGATAACATTCCTATGAAACACCTTTGAATATTTTAGTGTGTAAAAGGTGCTATGTAAACACACTTTTCTGCATTTACAAGTTGGTTAAGATGTGTGCATTCGGTGTGCCTTTTGAATAGTAACCAGTGAAGTTTTGCTTCATCATAATCATTTCAAATCAATGAGGAACAACACCTGTGAGCAAGAGCACATAGCAGGTAAAATGTTTTGAAAGTGCGAAATAATGAAAGGCTCACCCTCCCCAATGCACTTTGTGCACTGCACTTTACACAAATAATACAAAATGAGAGGCAGTGTGCTCCTGTTTGAACATTAATATCCATGTTATTATACCTAATTATTTGAGCCATTTATTACTGCTGGCACCATCTGGCATTGCAGCACAATGACAGCTGCAACTAGAGATGTCATTTAGAAATATCAAAACAAAATTTTGACAGCTTGCTTATTCTTTTACATGCGTGTAATCTTTAATAACATTTATTGCAGTCACTTGCAGCCATCTTGGATCAGGAACAGAATGTGTATTCGAAAAGCGATAGGTGAGTTCACATTTTAAGCACTTCTGAAAGGGATATATATCGATCTGCTCTTAGATACAATAGAAATTAGGTTTGCTTGCAGTTATTGAAAAACTGCAAAGGAAGAACCATGATGGAGAAAATCACTACGACACAATGGGTGGGATTTTACGGTCTCGCTCAATCCGAAACCCTAAAATCCCCCTCGAGGTCAACGGATATTCCCATTGTCCGCCACTCGCCCGCTCCAATTCTGAGACAGGTGGGGTGGTAAAATTGCAGCCATAGTATATACTCTAATGTATAGAGTCTAATGACATCAAGAAGTATGGGAAGAGCGCGGGAATATGATGTTGAGATAGAGGGATCAGCCACGACTATATTGAACAGAGGAGCAGGCTGAAGGGCTAGTCCTGCTTTCAATATTTCCATGTTTCTATAACATTTACCTCTGTTTGGCTTTAGCTTCTGGTCCTTTCATCCAGCTGCTAAAATGTTTAAATTCAAAACAGAAAATAACACACTGAATGCGCACTCGCATAAGTTTAAATTAAACGTTTAAGACTTTTGCTATTAATTTTTGGAGAGAAGGATTTATATGAAAGCTCTGATGTCTCTATATATATTATATATATATATAAATACATACAATATATATATACAGAGAGAGAGAAAGAGAGATATTTTAATATTTTATTTCATCCCATTTATTCCAGTAGGTGTATTGTTGGGTAAAATAGTCATTAGAACAGACCAGAGCATATTTCTGTGCAGAAATCCAAAAGTTTGCTTCTAAGTATACGTAAATCATTCACTTGAATAATAATACATTATTAACCTCATTTACAATCAGGCTGCATTATGGATTAAAAGGTGAGTTCAAAGTACTATATACAATACAGTATCTCTGTCAAATAAATATTACCATCTTAAGAGGTACTGACCAGAGAAGTGCCTGACCTTATTTCAAAATTATGAATACACCCGGAACATGAGCTCCATATAATTCACTTTGCAGAAGAATATTTCAAAATGCATTATAAATTTCTTGCCTTGTGACAGGTAATTGGAAAGGCAGGCCACATTAACAAAATGTAAATACCTATTTCATACAGCATACTCAACTTTTCTACATTAGCATTATTGACTAAGGCATGCCTGATTGAAATGATAATGGTTAATGGAAGGTTAATGCAAGGGTCAAGAGATGGAATGGCTTTTATTTAGCATGAGTTTATTGATTAAAACAACTTACACTGGTGATAAAGCTGGTGAAATAAATGCTGTCCACATCACTAGTAATTTATGTGAAATCCTGAATGTGACTATGGAACATTTTCTTCAAATTTCATCTGAATTGACTTTTGTTGCTAATATCCTTTGTGGCAGACTTGTTACAGCAAAACACAATTATTTAGACATTAAAACACTTATTCTCCTCCTTTCCTGAAAGTAGTGACTCCTTGATAAAACACTTTGCTCAGGCATTCATTGTTTATGCCTGAGAACTGAGAGTCAGGAGGGAATTTATAGTTAGCAATAATTCTTCACTAATTCACACATTCAGACTTCCAGTAGAGGTCACTGGACAGTAATGAGAAGTAAAAAACCTGCCTGATTTTCCTCATCCTAACTCATGCGCCGAAATCTTACTCCCGTTCACGCTGGCAGGATTTTATAGTCCTGCTACTGATGCACCCCTGCCGTGGGTTTCCAGTGGCAAGGAGTGGTTCAATGGCAAATCCCGTTGACAACGGCGGGACCATAAGATCCCACCACCAGTGAGCATGCGTCACCCCCCGCCACCGCGAAACACGTAGAGGGAGAAAAATCCCACCCATCGATGTTGAGGCCATGTGGAGCATTCCAAACATAAGCAGAAAATGTTGGAAAATCTCAGCAGGTCTGACAGCATCTGTGGAGAGAGAACAGAGCAAACATTTCGAGTCTGAATGACTCTCATCAGAGCTGACAGAGAATCAAATCTTATCATTTCTCTTATTCATGTTTGTGGGGCATTGCTGTTCTTGAAAAGTTGTGTGTGCCACGTAACAACCATCCCAAAGTAATTCACTGGCTGAGATGTTGTTTTTGGACAACCTGAGTATATGAAAGGTGCTAAATAAATACAAGTTTGTTCATTCAAAGCATCGGAAAATTAGTACTAATAACATTATATGAACATAAAGATTGCTAGATAAGGACAGGTCGAGGTCCATCTAGTTCACTGTCTACCATTGTGGTGCTTCTGATATTAAACTGGCTTATATTGCTTTAATGTTAACATTGTTATTGTACCACAATGTGTGATTTGAAAATATATTGAACAAGTTGGTATAGGGAGCAAAGGCTTTTCTGGGTGGGTTGCTCTGATAAATGGTCGGTAACCTGTATAACTTACCCAGTTCGTTCCAATGAAGGGTCCATGACTCAAAACGTTAACCGTGTTTCTCTCCTGATATATACTGGCAGACGTGCTGAGTTTTTCCAGCTTCCTCTGTTCTGGTGTAAAAGGTTTTTCTGAACTTGTTGCTAATGTAAAAGTTAAAATAAAGAAATAGCATAAGTTTGTGTTTCTTTTATGTCTGTGTGAATTCTGCTCTCTTACACTATCAGATTCTCCTTCAGATCAGGCTCAAATACATATTGGATCCTGATTCCCTGAAATGGCTTGATTTATTAAGGAATGTTTAGGACTAATATTTAGATTCTGTAAGTAAAATCAGGTTTGGTAAATATCTATGCATACAACATTTCTGTGAGTTTTCTGATAACTCTCTTGTTTCCTTCTCTATGAACAGTATGTTTTGTCTGTATAGTGCGCAAGAAACAATACTTTTCACTGTATGGTAATACATATGACAATAATAAATCAGATCAAATCAGATCAAATCAGATCAGAATTCAATCCTTGTGGGCCTTACATTCATTAGATTGTTCTTTTTGCTTACTCCTGTCTGTCCCCTTCGGAGCATTCAAAATGAAACTACCAGGAGGGAATATCTGTACATCTTTTTCACTGAAGAAGGGAATTCAAATCAGAATTTCACCCTTTCTGTCTCACAATTAAGTCCAAAATTTCATAAGGGTCCTCAGCCCAGATGCTCCTGTGGATCATCGTACATGATGTGGAGATGCCGGCGTTGGACTGGGGTAAACACAGTAAGAAGTTTAACAACACCAGGTTAAAGTCCAACAGGTTTATTTGGTAGCAAAAGCCACACAAGCTTTCGGAGCTGCAAGCCCCTTCTTCAGGTGAGTGGGAATTCTGTTCACAAACAGAATTTATAAAGACACAGACTCAATTTACATGAATAATGGTTGGAATGCGAATACTTACAACTAATCCAGTCTTTAAGAAACAAAACAATGGGAGTGGAGAGAGCATCAAGACAGGCTAAAAAGATGTGTATTGTCTCCAGAGAAGACAGCCAGTGAAACTCTGCAGGTCCACGCAACTGTGGGAGTTACAAATATTGTGACATGAACCCAATATCCCGGTTGAGGCCGTCCTTGTGTGTGCGGAACTTGGCTATCAGTTTCTGCTCAGCGACTCTGCGCTGTCGTGTGTCGCGAAGGCCGCCTTGGAGAACGCTTACCCGAATATCAGAGGCCGAATGCCCGTGACCGCTGAAGTGCTCCCCAACAGGAAGAGAACAGTCTTGCCTGGTGATTGTCGAGCGGTGTTCATTCATCCGTTGTCGCAGCGTCTGCATAGTTTCCCCAATGTATCATGCCTCGGGACATCCTTTCTTGCAGCATAACAGGTAGACAACGTTGGCCGAGTTGCAAGAGTATGTACTCTTACATACTCTTGCAACTCGGCCAACGTTGTCTACCTGTTATGCTGCAGGAAAGGATGTCCCGAGGCATGGTACATTGGGGAAACTATGCAGACGCTGCGACAACGGATGAATGAACACCGCTCGACAATCACCAGGCAAGACTGTTCTCTTCCTGTTGGGGAGCACTTCAGTGGTCACGGGCATTCGGCCTCTGATATTCGGGTAAGCGTTCTCCAAGGCGGCCTTCGCGACACACGACAGCGCAGAGTCGCTGAGCAGAAACTGATAGCCAGGTTCCGCACACACAAGGACGGCCTCAACCGGGATATTGGGTTCATGTCACAATATTTGTAACTCCCACAGTTGCGTGGACCTGCAGAGTTTCACTGGCTGTCTTGTCTGGAGACAATACACATCTTTTTAGCCTGTCTTGATGCTCTCTCCACTCCCATTGTTTTGTTTCTTAAAGACTGGATTAGTTGTAAGTATTCGCATTCCAACCATTATTCATGTAAATTGAGTCTGTGTCTTTATAAATTCTGTTTGTGAACAGAATTCCCACTCACCTGAAGAAGGGGCTTGCAGCTCCGAAAGCTTGTGTGGCTTTTGCTACCAAATAAACCTGTTGGACTTTAACCTGGTGTTATCATCGTACAGAACAGGCTGTTGGAGACTGCCCCTGGAATTGGTAAAATATCAAAATTCAAAGCTGAGGAGAGTAAAGCATTTAAAGCAGCATTCACCTCCATTCTCAATGCTCATCCTTACTTGGCCCATTTAGTTGCAGCAGCAGCTGAATAAATGGCCATAAGAGCAGCTGCTTTTGCTAACTGGGCTAAGCCAGGATCTTTGCTTTTAAACCTAGTTCAACTGGTCGAGGTAATTACACCAAAGCTGTTGCATTTCCCCATAACTAGCACACATGTAAAATCTCGTGTTAGGCAAATAATAGACCGAAAACAATTCCCTAATATCTTCGAAAATAAACATTTAGTGATCATCCTTTATTGAGATTTATGTGTTGGATTTTCCAGTACACCAACAACAGCTGCCTCTTTGGTGGTGGGGAAGTTATCAAATGGACATAAAATTAATTTAGTGGGTGAAACTTAAACATTAGTGAAAGCATTTGTTAAACCCATAAGCTCTTGAATGAAAAACATTACTTGGAATGCAATGACTACATTTTAGTTGAAAGTTACTGTTATTTTCTCTTTATGTACAGTAGAAGTGTTGCCCAGAAATGAAGTTAACAAGATTGAGAAGACTCAGAGCTGCACCAAGTAAAGGAAAGGAAGAGGTGAAAATTGGAAGTAAAATTGATCAAATGTTCCAGTTCGGGCTGAGGGATGGTTGATAATAATACAAGTCAGCAATGTACCTGAGATCTGGTTGGAGGTGTAGGAGGAAACCTGTGTAGGACTGGATCAAAGAATGTTCCACATATAGCATAGGATGGGCAGCTGTGGCAGGTTTTCTCATATTTGAGGAGTTACCTGGGCTCTCAGCCAAGCATACATAATGAGGCATATATCAGAATAGGAGAACACCTTTTCCCCAGTGGAAACATTGTTTGATTAACAGCTCAGGCTCTGTGATCTCTGCATTCAAGTTCACAATGTTTGTTTGCACAAGTTAAGTGGCTTTTGAAATTTTTTTGCAGTTTCTGAAACTTCAAATGGCCTGGATGATTAACACTTAGATTAACTAATACTTTTTTTTTAAACAGGAGAAACTTCTCCATGACTGACTTTTCTTATGGGTTATTTTTCCACATACCACTTAACACAATAGAGTTAATTGATTCTAGAAAGTGTACAGAGGTTAATGGAGATGGAGATCCTGGAGTTTTGCTTAGCAGGGATGAGGGTCTAAAAGGGGTGGGTGGAAGAACAGAGCTTTGAATAAGGGGCTTGAGGGGATGGGTGGAAGGGCAGAGCTTTGAATAGGGAGCATGAGAGGACATGGGGTGACTAGAGGGGCAGACGTGGCATGAGGGGGGGGGGGGTGGGTGATGGTGCTGTGGCATGGATGGGGCTTGGGGAGTGATTGGAGGGTGAAGAGGGTATGAGGAATAAGAGGTGGGGGGGTCTTTATGTTTTCATTTTGGCTGGGATGAAGTCCCATAGCACCGAAGCAAGCCTTTTAAACAACCTGCTTCTCCATCCAGCAGCACCTATTGCTGCATCTGCATCGACTGGCCCAATCCCAACCCAGTACCCCTCCTCCTCCCTGCAATGAAGATCCCACCTTTGCTGACACTTTCTCCTGAGACAAGTGGGCCGATCTGGGAAATTTTTCAAATTCCTCTCAAGGATGAACATCCAGGCCTGAATGTCCATGGTGAAAATGAAATGATTTGGGCTGGGAAACTGTAAATGGTTATACTGTTTGAGGGCATTCCATTAACAGGGGAGACTAGGACGCGGGGGCACAGCCTTAGAATAAAAGGGAGTCACTTTAGAACAGAGATGAGGAGAAATTTCTTCAGCCAGAGAGTGGTGGGTCTGTGGAATTCATTGCCACAGAGGGCTGTGGAGGCCGAGACGTTGAGCGTCTTCAAGACAGAAATTGATAAATTCTTGATTTCTCGAGGAATTAAGGGCTATGGGGAGAGAGCGGGTAAATGGAGTTGAAATCAACCATGATTGAATGGTGGAGTGGACTCGATGGGCCGAATGGCCTTACTTCCGCTCCTATGTCTTATGGTCTTATGGTCTTATGGTCTTATGGCATTGGAAGATTTGGGGATGTAGCTGGGAAGAGACTAGACCAGGGAAGAAAGGAATTGAGGGTGAAATAAATCAATTGTGAAAATTACAAGCTGAAATGTTGGGCTGAATTCTCCCAGCCCCATGGAGCTGGTTTTGGAGATGGAAATGTTTTAAAAAGTGCTTGGCTGGCTCCCGACGTGTTTCGACTGACCCGTTTGCACTTTACCTGGAGGTCAGTTTGCAGGGGTGACAGCAACCCATCCAATAGCTGTGCAATACCCAGTAAGGTATTTAAGAAGCAAATGAATAACTATTTGGTCACAGCAATGCAATCCTCTGAGCATCACTCTGTTACACTCTGTTTTTCTATGTTCTATAGTTAGTAAGATAGAGGGTTATAGGTAAGCCTAGTAGGTAGGGACATGTTCGGCGCAACTTGTGGGCCGAAGGGCCTGTTTGTGCTGTAGCGTTTCTATGTTCTATGCTCTACATCGCAGCAGAGGTGGAGGCTGCTTACCAGGACATCAGAGATGAGATAGATTTAAACATTTTTAAATTTGGACCTGCATCATATGGTAGTGGTGCAGTATTCCCAGGTCAGAGGCTTGTCATTATACAACGATCTCTAGGAGACTGATGTCTCCAATAGTACTGGGACTGACACAATGGCCAGCACTCCCATCATAAAGAAGGTACCTACATGGCATTCCTGCCGCTTCTACTGCTAGGCCTCAGCAGTGAACTCATTGATGAAAGATTGAAGGCTGTCAATCACCCTAGGCCTATGATGCATCAAACTCTTGACTTCTGCACTTGCCCCTTGTGGTGAATCGAGCGGCAAATGTAGAGGCTGCCTGCCAATTGGCTGTGTCCGTAAAAGTTTGCCAGTAAGAGCATTTTTTTTATTCGTGGGACATGGGCGTCACTGGCTGGCCAGCATTTATTGCCCATCCCTAGTTGCAAGGGCAGTTGAGAATCAAACACATTGCTATGGCTCTGGAGTCACATGTAGGCCAGACCAGGTAAGGATGGCAGGTTTCCTTCTCTAATGGACATTAGTGAACCAGATGGGTTTTTCCGACAATTGACAATGGTTTCATAGTCATCAGTAGATTCTTAATTCCGGATAAGAACATAAGAAATAGGAGCAGGAGTGGGCCACTCAGCCATTTGAGACCGCTCCGCCATTCACTGAGATCATGGCGGATCTTCTACCTCAACACCATTTTCCTTCGCTCTCTCTGAATCCCTTGACATGGAAATCTATCAATCTCAGTCTTGAACATATTCAGTGTCTGAGCCTCCAAGTCCTCTGAGGCAGAAGATTCCAAAGATTCATCAGCTACTGAGTGAGGAAATTCCTCCTGATCTCATTCCTAAATGGGCTGTCTCTTATTCTGCAACTGTGTCCCCTGGTTCAAGATCCCCCCAACCAGGGGAAAAATCCTTCCAGCATCTACCCTGTCAAGCCCTCTAAGAATTGTATATGCCTTGTATCTTTGAATGAGATCATCTCTCATTCTTCTAAACACCAGGGAATAAAGGCATTTTTCCTAATTTCTAGACAATCCCTCCATCCCAGGAATTAATTTAGTGAATCTTTGTTGTGCTCTCTCTATGTCAAGTATATATTTCCTTCAGTAAGGAAACCAAACCTGCACAGAACATTCGAAGTTAGTTTTCATCAAGGCCCTATATAATTGTAGTGAAACATCTTCACACCTATACTCAAATTCTCTTGCAATAAATACCAAAGCACCATTTGTCACCTTAATTGCTTGCTGTACCTTCATGTTAGCATTCAATGACTCATGAACAACAATACCCAAGTCCTTTTGAAGTTGAACACTTCCCTGTCTCTAATCATTTAAGAAATAATCTGTATTTCTGTTTTCCACTACCTAGTGGATAATCTCACATTTTTCCACATTGTATTCCATGTGCCAATTTTTTTATCTACTCGTGTAGCCTCTCCAAATCCCCTTGAAGGGTCTTTACATCCTCCTCACAACTCACACTTCCACCTAACATTGTGTTATCTACAAACTTGGAAATATTACCTTTAAGCAAGACATCCAAATTATTGATTTTGATGGTGAATAGCTGGGGCACAAGCACTGATCCTTGCGGTACCCCACTAGTCACAGCCTGTCAACCTGAAAATGACCCATTTATTCCTGATTTAGGGGGAATTCTTCCCTCCAACCCTCCATGGGAACCATAACGGGGGGTGGGGGGGGGGGGGGGGGGGGGGGTGGGGGGGGGGGGGGGGGTGGGGGGGTGGGGGGGTGGGGGGGGGGAGAGGAGGGGTGGGGGACCATACAAAGGTCCGTTGACCTCGGGCAGAATTTTCTGGTTTTGGGGCGAGGGCGCCTGGAGAATCCCACCCCTGTTTTCTGTCTGTTAACCAGTTCTCAAGCTACGCCATATTTCCCCCAATTCTACATGCTCTAGTTTTGTTTACTAACTCTTGTGTGATACCTTACTAAAGGCTCTCAAATTACTCTTCACTTGCCTGAATGATGGCAGTTCCAACAATATTCAAGAAGCTGGACACCATCTAGGACAAAGCAATCCATTTGACTGGCACTCCATCCACCACTTACAACATTCACTGTCTCCACCACCACCAACACAATGGCAGCAGTGTGTACCATTTACAGGATGCACTGTGGCACTTCATCAAGGCTCCTTTGACAGCACCTTCCAAACCCTACCACCTCTACCACCTAGAAGGACAAGGACAACAAATGCATGGGAACACCACCATCATCAAGATTCCATCCAAGCCACACACCATCCTGACTTGGAACTATATCGCTGTTCCTTCACTGTCACTGAGTCAAAATCCTGGAACTCCCTTCCCAAGAGGACTGTTCGTGTTCCAACATCACATGGACTGCAGCAGTTCAAGAAGGCAGCTCATCATCATCTTCTCAAGGGCAATGAGGGCTAGGCAATTCATAGTGACAGCTTTTCGAAAATTCAGATGTACTATGTACACTGGTCCTTCTTTATTCATCCTACTAGAACAACCTCAAAAATGTCTAAAAACAAATAATAGAAAGGGAGAAGGTCTAGCAGGTTAAGTAGGCATCGAGGCATTGAAGAATTTTGAGAAGTAATGGGTACATAGGGATGATGCCTTGTTGGCTATAACAATCTATTTTTGTTACTCAAGATTTCCCAAGCTTTACACACCATATGAGTGTTCGAGTTGTTCAATAAGTAACTGCTACAACAAGTCAGTTTCGGACCTATAAATGGTTCTGATGTCTGAAACATTTTCAAGTGCAGAAGATTTTGATTGGTGGGTTTACCAGAGTATGTTTCTGCACCTTAGAAGGGGGTTAAAAACAGGATGTACAGGGTTCAGAGGCAATGAGGTTGAAAACAATGAAGGAGTTTTTAAAAATGTATTCTTTCACAGGAGTGGGCATCATTGGCTTGGCCAGCATTTGTTACCCATTCCAAAAATACCCTTGAGAAGGTGGTGGTGAACCACTATCTTGACCTGCTGCAGTTCATCTGCACCCACAGTGCTATTAGAGATGGAGTTCCAGGATTTTGGTAATGCAATATTATGCTGGCTGGTTAGCCAAATTAATGACCATTCAACATGAAACATGCTGTATGCAAGACTGAGCACTACTGGGGAGGATGGAGGTTGGTGGGCACCGGGAAAAGGGAGCACGTGGCATGATGCTTCCAATGTGTTCCCTCAGTGGGGCAGTCACCATGGAGCTGCCTAAGGGAGCTGCTAAACTGTAAAAAATAAATATCAGCAGAACAACTATGCTACATATGTCTAAGCAGCACAATCATACACAAAACCAGAGTTCCCAGGCATATTTGTTAATTTTATTTGAGCCCTGACTTTCATCCAGCCCTGGATTGAATTTGCAGTTTAAATGTAAAGGCAGCCTTGCCAACTGTAAAGGCACATGGGCAATGTAAAACTCCTGTCAATTGCTGTTTAATCCATTTAAATTGACTTCTTGATTGTCAGCACAGCAAGTGCGCTTCCAATTCACATTGTGCCCCCTGATCAGATGAGAAGGGGGATTTAATAATAGGAAACGAGGAAATGGCCGAGGCCTTAAACAAGTTTTTTGTGTCGGTCTTCACAATGGAGGACACAAATAGCTTACCAATAATTGATGGTCATGGGACTGTAGGGAGTGAGGATCTTAAAACGATCACTATTACTAAAGAGGTAGTGCTGGGTAGGGTAATGGGACTAAAGGTAGACAAGTCCCCTGGTCGGGATGGAATGCATCCCAGGGTACTAAAAGAAACGGCAGAAGAAATAGCAAATGCATTAGTTGTAATTTATCAAAATTCACTGGACTCTGGGGAGGTGCCAGCTGATTGGAAAACAGCTAATGTAACGCCACTGTGTAAAAAAGGAGGTAGACAAAAGGCAGGTAACTACAGGCCGGTTAGCTTAACATCCGTAGTTGGGAAAATGCTGGAATCTATCATGATGGAAGAAATAGCAGGACACCTGGAAAAGAATGGTTCAATCAAGCAGACGCAGCATGGATTCATGAAGGGAAAGTCATGTTTGACTAATTTACTGGAATTTTTTGAGGATATAATGAGTGCAGTTGACAGAGGGGAACCGGTGGATGTGGTGTATTTAGATTTCCAGAAGGCATTCGATAAGGGGCCTCACAAAAGGTTGCTGCATAAGATAAAGGTACACGGAGTTGGGGGTAAAGTGTTAGCATGGATTGAGGATTGGCTATCTAACAGGAAGCAGAGAGTCAGAATAAATGGGTGCTTTTCTGGTTGGCAATCAGTGATTAGTGGCGTGCCGCAGGGATCGGTGCTGGGACCTCAACGATTTACATAGACGATCTGGAGGAGGGGACCGAGTGTAGGGTAACAAAGTTTGCGGATGACACAAAGATGAGTGGGAAAGCAAATTGCATGGAGGACACAGAGAGTCTGCAGAGAGATTTGGATAGGCTAAGTGAGTGGGCAAGGATCTGGCAGGTGGAGTATAACGTTGGTAAGTGTGAGGTTATCCACTTTGGGAGGAATAATAGTAAAATGGACTGTTATTTAAATGGTGAAAAATTACAACATACTACTGTGCAGAGGGACCTGGGGGTCCTTGTGCATGAACCACAAAAACTCAGTTTGCAGGTGCAGCAGGTAATCAAGAAGGCAAATGGAATGTTGGCCTTTATCGCGAGAGGGATGGAGTATAAAAGCAGGGAGGTCATGCTGCAACTGTACAGGGTACTGGTGAGGCCGCACCTAGAGTACTGTGTACAATTTTGGTCCCCTTATTTAAGAAAGGGTACATTAGCTTTGGAGGGGGTACAGAGAAGGTTCACCAGGTTGATTCCAGAGATGAGGGGGTTAGCTTATGAGGAGAGATTGAGTAGACTGGGCTTGTACTCATTGGAGTTTAGAAGGTTGAGGGGAGATCTTATAGAGACATATAAGATAATGAAGGGGCTGGACAGGGTAGAAGCAGCGAGGTTATTTCCACTTACAATGGAAACAAGAACTAGGGGGCATAGCCTCAAAATACAGGGGAGTCAATTTAGAACAGAGTTGAGGAGGAACTTCTTCTCCCAGAGGGTAGTGAATCTTTGGAATTCTCTGCCCAATGAAGCAGTAGAAGCTACCTCGTTTAATGTGTTTAGTACATAGAACATAGAAAAAATACAGTACAAACAGGCCCTTCGGCCCACAAGTTGCACCGGTCATGTCCCTACCTACCTAGGCTTATATATAGGCTATAGAACATAGAACAAAATACAAAAAAAAACTGTTTAAGTCACAGATAGATAGATTTTTAACCATTAAGGGAATTAAGGGTTATGGGGAGCGGGCGGATAAGTGGAACTGAACCCACTGTCAGATCAGCCATGATCTTATTGAATGGCGGAGCAGGCTTGAGGGGCTAGATGGCCAACTCCTGCTCCTATTTCTTATGTTTTTATGTTCTTATGATCAAAGTATCTTGTGAGGGCACGATGACATTAGGATGCACACCTGATTTCTTCTTGCAAGATTTCACATGCTTTCATGTCAGGTACCCACCTACCCAAGTAACGTAAAATTCTTGCTATGTTCATGTTTCGTTGCCATTATAAAAGTATGGAGGGTGATTTAACCTATGAGTCTCTAAAGTGAGGAGGTAATCTGCTGATAAGCCCAGCCCTTGTCTGCCATCCTTCTCTGATAGTTTTCCACAGTCTCTGTAATGCAGACTCTCACCATTTCTTCTTTTAGCTGCTGGAATTTGCATTGTGCCAAATGTACAATATCAGTTGACAGACTTGCATTCTCCTGAAGCATAACTTTGCAATTCCCCTAAAACTGCCAATTTTGTTGAAACATTGGGAAATCTTCATTAGGTCATGGACTGAGGTGATAGGAGCAGTTGCTGAAATTGATCTGCCTTGTGAAGTCTGACTGATTCCATGGATTGTAAATAGTGTGAGATCATGGCATGCCGGTAGACCTGCAATAACTCCACAAAGCAGAACATGTGTGACATCCAAGAGGATTGATTGTACTTGCATTCCAGGACTATGGATCCTGCACATGGAATAAGTGAAATGTTGGATGCTGAAAGTTGCGCTGCAGTAGGTTTCACCATAGTCTTCCATGTATGTCGATGCATGTCTTTAAGAGTTTGCAGGTTATCATGTTGGCAATTGCCCCTGTGTCAATCCTGGCCAATAATGAGTAATTACCAACTTTCTTAGGGCAGGTAATTTTAATCTTGGCAAATACTTTGGACGGTGTGATGGCATCTATGTTGTCCACGAGATTGATAGTGTTCACCATGCTTTGTCTTGTTATGCACATCATCGTCATTTTCTGGTAGTCAATCATCTTATGTACACATTTCTGACAGAAATGTGGTCATTCTTGATGCTTGAAGATATTGTTATGGGGGATTTTAACTTGACTAATATTGACTGGAATTGTTATAGCTCTAGCTCGTTAGAGGGGTCAGTTTTTGTTCAAAGCGTGCAGGAAGGTTTTTTGACTCAGTATGTAGACAGGCCAACTAGAGGTGAGGCTATATTGGATCTGGTGCTGGGAAATGAGCCAGACCAGGTGCTAGACTTGGAAGTTGGTGTGCATTTTGGTGATAGTGACCACAATTCGGTTACGTTCACCTTAGTGATGGAAAGGGATAGGCATGAACCTCGGGCCAGTGGTTTTAGCTGGGGGAAGGGTAATTATGAGGCTATTAGGAGAGAATTAGGAAACATAGGTTGGACTAGGAGATTACAGGGACTGGGAACGTCCGACATGTGGAGTTTTTTCAAGGAGCAGCTACTGCGAGTCTGTGATAGGTATGTCCCTGTCAGGCAAGGAGGAATTGGTAGGGCTAGGGAACCGTGGTGCACCAAAAAAGTTTCTTTGTTGGTTAAAAAGAAAAAGGAGGCTTATGTTCGGATGAGACGTGAGCACTCGGGTAGTGCACTAGAAAGCTTTAGATTGGCTAAGAGGGAGTTGAAGAGCGAGCTTAGAAGGGCTAAAAGGGGACATGAGAAGACTTTGGCGGATAGGGTTAAAGAGAATCCTAAGGCGTTCTATAGGTATGTCAAGAACAGAAGGTTGGTTAGGGCAAGTTTAGGGCCAGTTATAGATGGCAGAGGGAAGTTATGTGTGGAACCGGAGGAGATTGGTGAAGCATTGAACCAATATTTCTCTTCGGTGTTCACGCAAGGGGACATGAATATAGCTGAGGAGGACACTGGGTTGCAAGGGAGTAGAATAGACAGTATTACAGTTGATAAGGAGGATGTGCAGGATATTCTGGAGGGTCTGAAAATAGATAAATCCCCTGGTCCGGATGGGATTTATCCAAGGATTCTCTGGGAGGCAAGAGAAGTGATTGCAGAGCCTCTGGCTCTGATCTTCAGGTCGTCGTTGGCCTCTGGTATAGTACCAGAAGATTGGAGGTTAGCGAATGTTGTCCCATTGTTTAAGAAGGGGAACAGAGACTTCCCCGGGAATTATAGACCGGTGAGTCTCACTTCTGTTGTCGGCAAGATGTTGGAAAAAATTATAAGGGATAGGATTTATAGTTATTTGGAGAGTAATGAATTGATAGGTGATAGTCAGCATGGTTTTGTGGCAGGTAGGTCGTGCCTTACTAACCTTATTGAGTTTTTTGAGAAAGTGACCAAGGAGGTGGATGGGGGCAAGGCAGTGGACGTGGTATATATGGATTTTAGTAAGGCGTTTGATAAGGTTCACCATGGTAGGCTTCTGCAGAAAATGCAGATGTATGGGATTGGGGGTGATCTAGGAAATTGGATCAGGAATTGGCTAGCGGATAGGAAACAGAGGGTGGTGGTTGATAGTAAATATTCATCATGGAGTGCGGTTACAAGTGGTGTACCTCAGGGATCTGTTTTGGGGCCACTGCTGTTTGTAATATTTATTAATGATCTGGATGAGGGTATAGTTGGGTGGATTAGCAAATTTGCTGATGACACCAAAGTCGGTGGTGTGGTAGACAGTGAGGAAGGGTGTCGTAGTTTGCAGGAAGACTTAGACAAGTTGCAAAGTTGGGCCGAGAGGTGGCGGATGGAGTTTAATGCGGAGAAGTGTGAGGTAATTCACTTTGGTAGGAATAACAGATGTGTTGAGTATAGGGCTAACGGGAGGACTTTGAATAGTGTGGAGGAGCAGAGGGATCTAGGTGTATGTGTGCATAGATCCCTGAAAGTTGGGAATCAAGTAGATAAGGTTGTTAAGAAGGCATATGGTGTCTTGGCGTTTATTGGTAGGGGGATTGAATTTAGGAGTCGTAGCGTTATGTTGCAACTGTACACAACTCTGGTGCGGCCGCACTTGGAGTACTGTGTGCAGTTCTGGTCCCCACATTACAGGAAGGATGTGGAGGCTTTGGAGAGGGTGCAGAGGAGGTTTACCAGGATGTTGCCTGGTATGGAGGGGAGATCCTATGAGGAGAGGCTGAGGGATTTGGGATTGTTTTCGCTGGAAAGGCGGCGGCTAAGAGGGGATCTTATTGAAACATATAAGATGATTAGAGGTTTAGATAGGGTGGATAGTGATAGCCTTTTTCCTCTGATGGAGAAATCCAGCACGAGGGGGCATGGCTTTAAATTGAGGGGGGGTAGTTATAGAACCGATGTCAGGGGTAGGTTCTTTACCCAGAGGGTGGTGAGGGATTGGAATGCCCTGCCAGCATCAGTAGTAAATGCGCCTAGTTTGGGGGCGTTTAAGAGATCCGTAGATAGGTTCATGGACGAAAAGAAATTGGTTTAGGTTGGAGGGTCACAGTTTTTTTTTTTAACTGGTCGGTGCAACATCGTGGGCCGAAGGGCCTGTTCTGCGCTGTAATGTTCTATGTTCTATGTTCTATGTTCTATATCTCATTACGTACAGTCTGTTTGGACCCATACATGGCTCTTTGTTGTTGCATCAGCCTTTGCTCTAGCGTATGGCTGCTCCCAATGGCCTTTTCTGCCACAGGCTTTGTAGAATTGATGAAAAACTTGTCATTTCCTTGGTTCATGCAGAAGACCATACCTTCCACATGTCTTGCTATGTTTAGGTGTTCTAATAAGTGTGTCACAATTGGGGTGGTGTTTCGGACCTGTGAACCTTTTTGTCCGGTGAGGATCACTTCATCCTTACGTCCATCCAAACAGTCTTCCAATGCAGTCCATATCTTTTGGGGATCATTTAGTTTTTCTTCTGTTATTCCTCATGTGTTCAACCTGCGTAAACCTTCATTTCCAATTGCTAGGTGAGTTTTTATGCTGTGTTTGTCTGATTCAGACACACTGGAATCAAGAAATCAAATCACTGTATGATGTTTAAACATTTTGAATTTGGATATTAGATCAACTGAACCCCAGGTTAAACTAATCGCCATGTCATGCCTGTACTTAATCTTGTTGCCATGCTGCTGGACCACTGCTGAACACCATTTTGTGTTATTATAATGATATGATGACACCAATTCATAAGGAATTGGGTAAACATGCTGTGGGTTTATTTATAAGACAATCACATTAGACAGCTCTAAGTGCACAGTTTAATTGACAAGTTGAAGAGTTTATGAAAGGATGTGAGGTTATAAATACACATGTTCTTTTTTATAAGGAATTAAATACTTGAGGATATTTAAATGCACTAAATGGACTTCCATCAATGAGAGTTGTTTCATATATAATGAAGTCTGCAATTAATATTTAGGACTTTATTTTATTTCATTTCAGCATAGCCCAAAGGGTGGCACGGTGGCACAGAGGTTAGCACCAGTGCCTCACAGCGCCAGAGACTCAGGTTCAATTCCAGCCTTGGGTGACTATGTGGAGTTTGCACATTCACCCTATGTCTGCATGAGTTTTTTCTGGGTGCTCCAGTTTCCTCCCACAGTCCAAAGATGATGCAGGTTAGGTGTATTGGCCATGCTAAATTTCCCCTTAGTGTTCCAAAATGTGTAGGTTAGATGGATTAGCCATGTTAGGTGTGTGGTGTTACAGGGATAGGACAGAGGAGAGGGCCTGGGTAAGGTGCACTGTCAGAGAGTCAGTGCAGACTTGATAGGCAAAATGGCCTCTTCTGCACTGTAGAAATTCAATGATTATATGACTCTAAGGTCTGCCCATGGTTGATATTAGGTGAGTTGGCAAGGTGCATGTAAGGAAAAAGGGTGATGGGTGAATGTCATGAGGTGTCAGTTGTTGGAATTAAGTTGGTATAGGGCCTATAAGGGCCAAAAGGGTGGGGTTGGGTGTTACGATTTAGCACTAAGTTGCCATAGGGGCTATAATGTGCTATTTGGATGGGTGAGGGCATGATTTAGCAAGCATTAGTATGTATAGGTATGAGGACTGGGTGGTGGGGTGTATTGGTGTGAGGGATGAGGGTGTGAGGACCTAATTTTAGAAATTTAAGAAAACAACTTAGATGACGTCTCAAGAACTGAGGAGGGCCTTTTAAACAACCTGCCTCGACAACCCCTGTAGCTGCTTCCGATCCATGTCCAGGAGTGGTTGGCCCACTTCATCCCCCCACCCCATCCCAGAACAAAATTCAGCCATTTGAGGTACTTTGTCCAGAGGTTCTAGCAAAAATCTAGGCTGCTGAGTGACTAAGTGGGAATAAAACTGTTGAAGGTATGAGTAACGAAGCTACTTAGTGGCTCAGTATGTTCATAGATATCTCTACTTATAACAATTCAGATCACGTGGAAATAAATTAATTTGTTGGCACCTTTTCTTTGAAAGCACAAGTTTTGAAGAGTGAAATGGTTAACATGCACATTAGGGCTTTTTATTCTCAGTTTCTCAGAGTCATGAGATTCAATTGCCTTGTCATTGTTTTGCTGACACCCTGTTCTGGCAAAGATGCACGTTTCACCAACGAATGAGATTATGCTTGAAATATGTTACTTAAAGAGCTCTTCAAACTTCTTCAGTCAGATCAGACAATCAAACATAATTGTAGCTTGCGTTGTTCAACAGGCAGCACTCATTTCCCCCAGCGACAGGACCAATGATTAACATTGAGTGAACTGCGGAGGAGGCAGGATGCACATATATGAATCTGGGGTTATTTAATGGTGAAAATGTTGACTGTCCTGTTGTTCAGCAACAATGTTATTAATAAATGATTGAATTGTAGTTTGTATGCATCATTCATCACTAAGAAAATAAGCATCAATAAAACATTTTTGTATAAATGTTGACCTTATAGATGATGGGCATTACAAAGTAGTTTGGATGATGGTAGTTGAATTTCACAGGGGCTGTATCTAGTTCATTGAGAATTAATTATGCTTTTGCCATTCATATCACAAATGTTCATGGAACAGAACAAAACAGTACATTTAGTAGCATGTTATTCAATCATTTAAAGAGTCTGGCTTTGTTCTTCGATATTCAATATTTAGGATGAGCAGACAGTTTTTATGTGGAGAGAATTTGCTGCTGGCTATGTGGTTAACTTCATTACTCACTGATACTAATGCAGCTACACAGGTAAAGTATCTAGTTTAATATTTACATTTTTACTGATCCCATTTAACTATGTCATCCATGCTCAATGGTAATACTCTTGCTTTTGAATTGTGAAGGTTTTGGGTTTACAGCCCACCCAAGACACTTGAGAACAAAAGATGCCCCATCTGTATTGTCAAGTGGGCATATGAAGTCCCATATTACTTTGAAGAGAAGGGGGTTTATCCCTGAACCCTGGGCCAACATGCATCCTTCACAGCAAAAACAGAAAATTCTGGAAAATCTCAGCAGGTCTGACAGCATCTATGGAGAGAGAATAGAGCCAATGTTTGAGCCTTGGTGACTCTTTGCCAGAGCAAAGAAAACCAGACAAGATTTATACTATGAGGTTGGTGGGGTGGGGGGTTGCGATAATTGGACAAAGGAAATGTAAATGATGACGAAGAAAGTTGAGAAAGGTATTAAAAGTGTCCATTAAATGATCAGAATGTGGGAATGGCAGAATAGAGGTACAGATTGTTAAGGACTACCTGAGGAATGTGGCAGTTATCCTGAAAAGGGGCAGGGGTGAGGGGGCCGCTTTGCCCTGGATGGTTTTGAGTTTCTCTGTTGTGGAACTGCATTAATTACCATCTTGTCATTGTGTCAGGAAATTACCATCGCCAACAGGAGAGATCCTAACCATTTCTCCTTGACATTCAATGGCATTACCATCACTGATTCCCCCACGACCAATCCCCTGAGAGCTAACATCAATTGGAAGCTGAGCTGGACCAGCCATATGAATACGATGGCTATAAGATCATTTTGATTTGATTTGATTTATTATTGTCACATGTATTAACATACAGTGAAAAGTATTGTTTCTTGCGCGCTATACAGACAAACCATACCATTCATAGAGAAGGAAACAAGAGAGTGCAGAATGTAGTGTTACAGACATAGCTAGGGTGTAGAGAAAGATCAACTCAATGCAAGGGAAGTCCATTCAAAAGTCTGACAGCAGCAGGGAAGAAGCTGTTCTTGAGTCGGTTGGTACGTGACCTCAGGCTTCTGTATTTTTTTCCTGACGGAAGAAGGTGGAAGAGAGAATGTCTAGGTGCGTGAGGTCCTTAATTATGCTGGCTGCTTTGCTGAGGCAGCGGGAAATATTTCTCATCAGTATTTACTGTTGAGAAAAGCATGGACGTTAGGGAACTTGGGGAAATAAATCGTGATGTCTTAAGGAGTGTACATATTACAGACAAGGAGTTGCTGGAAGTCTTAAAGCGCATCAAGGTAGATAAATCCCTGGGACCTGATGAAGTATATCCCAGGACATTGTGGGAGGCTAGGGAGGAAATTGCGGGTCCCCTCGCCGAGATATTTGAATCATCGATAGTCACGGGTGAGGTGCCTGAAGCTTGGAGAGTGGCAAATGTTGTGCCTTTGTTTAAAAAGGGCTGCAGGGAAAAGCCTGGGAACTACAGGCCAGTGAGCCTCACATCTGTGGTGGGTAAATTGTTGGAAGGTATTTTGAGAGACAGGATCGACAGGCATTTAGAGGTGCAAGGACTGATTAGGGACAGTCAGCATGGCTTTGTGAGTGGAAAATCATGTCTCACAAATTTAATTGAGTTTTTTCAAGGGGTAACCAAGAAGGTAGATGAGGGCAGTGCAGTTGATGTTTGTCTACATGGACTTTAGCAAGGCCATTGGCAAGGTACCGCATGGTAGGTTGTTGCATAAAGTTAAATCTCACGGGATCCAGGGTGAGGTATCTAACTGGATACAAAATTGGCTTCTTGACAGAAGTCAGAGGGTGGTTGTAGAGAGTTGTTTTTCAAACTGGAGGCCTGTGACCAGCAGTGTGCCTCAGGGATCAGTGCTGGGCCCACTGTTATTTGTCATTTATATTAATGATTTGGATGAGAATATAGGGGGCATGGTTAGTAAGTTTGCAGATGACACCAAGATTGGTGGCATATTGGACAGTGAAGAAAGTTATCTCCAATTGCAACGGGATCTTGATCAATTGGGCCAGTGGGCTGACGAATGGCAGATGGAGTTTAATTTAGACAAATGCGAGGTGATGCATTTTGGTAGATTGAGCCAGGGCAGGACTTACTCAGTTAATGGTAGGGCATTGGGGAGAGTTACAGAACAAAGAGATCTAGGGGAACGTGTTCATAGCTCCTTGAAAGTGGAGTCACAGGTGGACAGAGTGGTGAAGAAGGCATTCAACATGCTTGATTTCATCGGTCAGAACATTGAATACAGGAGTTGGGACGTCTTGTTGAAGTTGTACAAGACATTGGTATGGCCACACTTGGAATACTGTGTGCAATTCTGGTCACCCTATTATAGAAAGGATATTATTAAACTAGAAAGAGTGCAGAAAAGATTAACTAGGATGCTACCGGGACTTGATGGATTGAGTTATAAGGAGAGGCTGAATAGACTGGGACTTTTTTCTCTGGAGCGTAGGAGGCTGAGGGGTGGCCTTATAGAAGTCTATAAAATAATGAGGGGCATAGACAAGGTAGATAGTCAATATCTTTTCCCAAAGGTAGGGGAGTTTAAAACTAGAGGGCATAGGTTTAAGGTGAGAGGAGAGAGATACAAAAGGGTCCAGAGGGGCAATTTTGTCACACAGAGGGTGGTGAGTGTCTGGAACAAGCTGCCAGAGGTAGTAGTAGAGGCTGGTACAATTTTATCTTTCCAAAAGCATTTAGATAGTTACATGGATGCGATGGGTATAGAGGGATATGGGCCAAATGCGGGCAATTGGATTAGCTTTGGGGTTTTAAAAAAAAAGGGCGGCATGGACAAGTTGGGCTGAGGGGCCTGTTTCCATGCTGTAAACCTCTGTGACTCTATGACTCTATGGCACTTCAGTGGTGGTGTGCATGTTACCTGCCTGTTGGGAAAAAATGAACAGCTCAGGGCCTTTTCCTTTAGAAAATATGTGACTGAGAGGTAATTTGATAGAATGCTTTACAATTATGAATGGAATGGACAAAAT
This sequence comes from Mustelus asterias, assembly GCF_964213995.1. NCBI lineage: Eukaryota > Metazoa > Chordata > Chondrichthyes > Carcharhiniformes > Triakidae > Mustelus > Mustelus asterias. The sequence continues at coordinate 135,578,035 of NC_135801.1, read as the reverse complement.
TGGAGAGAATGACCCCAGTATTGAATTTTAAACTTTGGTGTTCAGAGAGACATGGGTGCACTATACACGGAACACAGAAAGTAAGCATACAGGTACAGCAAATAGTGAAGCAAAAAACATTCTGACTTTGATTACAAGGAGGGATGCACTTCAAGAACAAGGAAGCCTTGTTACAATTGTACAGGCTGTGATGAGACCACATCTGGAGCACTGTGGTCTTCACATGATTGCCTCTCAGAGAGGCAGAGAATGTTTCAGAGGTGGCCATGGTCATGGAGTAGGAACATGGAACATGGAACATGCTGCTGCCTTTGTGGGAACATGGGGCTGAGGGTTTATATCTTGGGACAGATGGTTGTCAATTCGATGGATAGTCTAATCTTTGATCTTGGAGAATATTCTTTGCATGATCATACTGAGAATGGGAGGTAGTACACAACTGGGGAAGTGGTTAAGTTTGGTTCCTGAGATGTCACTGTAATGTAAAGGCACTTACCTTCTCGTCAAAGCTATCCTATTTTTAAATTTATTTCGGGGTTTGAGCATCGCTGGCTAGCCCAGCATTTATTGCCCATCCATAATTGCCCTTCAGAAGGTAGTGGTGAGCTGCCTTCTTGAACCACTGCAGTTCATGTGGTGTAGGAACACCTATAGTGCTGTTACAGAGAATTTTGAACAATTGGTAATGAAAGAATGGAGATATAATTCCAAGTCAGAATAGCCAGTGATTTGGTGGAGATATACAAAACTTTGGTTAGGCCACAGCTGGAGTACGGTGTTCAGTTCTGGTTGCCTCACTACTAGAAACATAGAAGGTAGGAGCAGGAGGAGGCCATTTGGCCCTTTGAGCCTGCTCCGTCATTCATCACGATCATGGCTGATCATCCAACTCAATAGCCAAATCCTGCTTTCTCCCCATAACCTTTGATTTCATTCTCCCCAAGTGTTATATCTAGCTGCCTTTTGAATACATTCAAAGTTTTGGCATCAACTAATTTCTGTGGTAATGAATTCCACAGGCTCACCACTCTTTGGGTGAAGAAATGTCTCCTCACCTCCGTCCTAAATGGTCTTGTGCAGGACTTTGTCAAACGCTTTCTGAAAGTCCAAATATATCACACCGACTGCCTCCCTCTTGTCAACTCTACTAGTTACTTCTTTAAAGAATTCCAACCGATTTGTCAAGCATAATTTCCCCTTCATAAATCCATGCGAACTCTGTCTGATCCTGCCACTGCTTTCTAAATGCTCTGCTATAAAGTCGTTGAGAATTTCCCCCACTACCAATGTTAAGCTTACAGGTCTATAATTCCCTGTCTTCTCTCTACCTCCCTTTTTGAATGTTAGAGTGACATAGAAATGATGTGATTGCACTGTAGAGGGTGTAGAGGAGATTCACCAGGATGGAATATTTGAGCTATGAAGAGAGGCAAGATTGGCTCAGTTGTTTCCTTTTGAGCGTATAAGATTATGAGGGGTATGGACAGGAAGGATAGGAAGCAGTTGTTCTCCTTAGTTGAAGGGTCAATAACGAGGGGGCATAATTTTAAAGTGAAGGGCAGAAGATTTTGAGCGGACCTGAGGAAATATTTTCCACCCAGAGGGTGGTGGAACTCTGAAACGCAATCTCTGGGAGGTTAGTGGAGGCAGGGAACCTCACAACCTTTAAAAAGTATATGACTATGGGCCAAGTGTTGGAAAGTAGGATTAGTGTAGCTTTAGTGCTGTATTGTTGGTGCAAACTCGATGGGCTGTAGGGCCTCTTTTGTACTGTATGACTCTGTGGCTGGCATTTTACCTTCTGCCCACCACAGGAATCGGAGCGGGCGAGGGGCTGACCATGGAAAGGTCAGTTGACTTTGGGAGGGATCTTACTGTTTCAAGACGAGCGAGGCTGGAAAATCCCGCCCTATGATTCTAAACATAAAACTTAAGAGAAACGAACAAAGCCTCTAGTACAGCCTAACACTTGGGAATATAAAGAGAAAGTGGTAAGGTCAATGAAAAGTGATAATTAAACACTGCCACTGTTTGGAATTCATACTTCATTTTTTTCTTTTATAACTAACTTCCTTGTAAAATGTTTAATAAGTGAAAAAGTCATGGAGTCGGGGCTGGGGAATCGGGGGAGTGGTGGGTTGTCCAAGATCTTGGAGACAATGTCCAGGAACAACAGTGGCCCAAATAATTTTCATCGGATCCTGAACTCATGATTAATGATAAGTCTACTGATCCCATTTTATGGCTGTTCCCATTCTGTTAAGACCAAACAAACCGAGTTAAGGTTAGCCGCTTGAGTTCAACAATGCAATAATAAGTTAAAAGAAGCAAAGCATGGCAGAATCGTGAATTTAGTGCTTAACAGGAATAAAAATGACAGGGTCAGGGGAACAGATACTCGAAAGACAACAAGGAATATGGTAGGGGGAATTTATTAATTTAATGGCACAAATTTGTGTATTTGTACTTCTTTCATGTTGTGCACTCTAATAACAGGTATCTCCTTTTTTCTAATGTAGCTTGCTGCTCCTATTTTAAGCTCTTTAATGCAATGATGCATTACCCAATCAAGAGGTGCGTAGGGGAGCTATTCAAAGTTGTCTGGCATTGTCCTCTTCAAACAGCTGTCGAGGGCTGTGTGGGAGTCGTGTAGGCCGACTTCTCATCTCAACCAGCTGATGTTGAGAATTCCTTGTGGGGGGAATTGTAAACCTTTAGAAAAATAAAAATACAAGCATAGTCATTGGATAACTGATGCCATTAGACTAAAAGACGTAGGATCAGAATTAGGCCATTTGGCCCATCGAGTCTGCTCTGCCATTCAATCAAGGCTGATAATTTTCTCTGATCTGGCCTCCATAGCGTTCTGCAGCAAAGAGTTCCACAGATTCACCACTCTCTGGCTGAAGAAATTCCTCCTCATCTCTGTTTTCAAGGATTGTCCCTTTAGTCTGAGGTTGTGCCCTCTGGTTCTAGTTTTTCCTACTAGTGGAAACATCCTCTCCACACCCACTCTATTCAGGCCTCGCAGTATCCTGTACTTTCAATAAGATCCCCCCTCATCCTTCTAAACTCCAACAAGTACAGATCCAGAGTCCTCAATCTTTCCTCATATGACAAGTTCTTCATTCCAGGGATCATTCTTGTGAACCTCCTCTGGACCCTTTCTAAGGCCAGCACATCCTTCCTTAGATACGGGGCCCAAAACTGCTCACAATACTCCAAATGGAATCTGACCAGAGCCTTATACAGCCTCAGAAGTACATCTCTGCTTTTGTATTCTAGCCCTCTTGACATGAATGCATTGACACAGGTATCTTCATACTGAGAAATCAAGGGTTAAAGCAGTAGATCCGCACTCTGAGCAGGGAACGGAGCTCGAATGGACATTATTCCCCTTCCTTTTATTTTTGGGGGCATAACAATGGTTTCCTTATAAGCCTCACTACTAGTAGTAATATACAGTGGATCCCAACGTTTTCAGTAACATCTGCAGACAATAAAAAATGGGAATAGGAGTGGACCATTCAGGCCCTTGAGCCTGTGCCATCATTCAATAGGATTATTGCTGATCCAACATTCCTCATTTCCACTTTCCTTCCCTTTCTCCGTAAGCCTTGATTCTCTTACTGATCAAAAATCTATCTATCTTAGGTAAAAGGACCCTGAGAGAAGAAATTCCTCCTCATCTCAGTCTTAAATTGGCACCCCTTTATTCTGAGACTATGCCCCCCGACCCTAGACTTTCCCATGAGGGAAACATTCTCTCAGCATTTACCCTGTCAAGCCCTTTAAGCATCTGACATGTTTCAATAAGATCACCTCTCATTCTTCTAAATTCCAATGAGTTGAGTCCCAGCCAGTTTAACCTTTCTTCATAAGACAATCTCTCCATACTGGGAATCATCATTGTGAACTTTCTCTAAACTGCCTCCAATGAAATTGCGGGCAGGATTTTCTGGCTGCGCTTGGCCCGAAACTGGAAAATCCCGCTCCATGTCAACAGACCTTTCCATGGTCTGTGGAATGGGAAAATTCACCCCAATATCTTTCTTTAAATAAGGGGTCTAAAACTGCTCATGGTACTCCAGATGTGGTCTCACCAGTACCTTGTACATTTGCAGCAAGACTTCCCTACTCTTATATTCCAACCCTCTTGAAATAAGGGCCAATATTCCATTAGCTTTCCTGATTATCTGCTGCACCTGTGTGCCACCTTTCTGTATTGCGTGCACAGGTACCCCCAAGTCCCTTTGTGTTGCAACTTTCACAGTTTTTCTCCATTTAAATAATACTCTGTTCTTTTGTTCTCCCTTCCAAAATGAACAATCTCACATTTTCCTACTTTATGCTCCATTTGCCAACTTTTTGCCCACTTATTTAAACACCAATGCCTCTTTGTAAACTGTTTGTATCCCTCTTGCAACTTACCTTTTTACCTATTTTTGTGTCATCTGTAAAATTTGGCTACAGTACATTCATTTTCTTACTCCAAGTCAATAATATCTCTTGTAAACAGTTGCGGTCTCAGCACTGATCCCTGTGGAACCCCATTGGTTACAGGTCACCAACCTGAAAAAAGAACACCTCATCCCCCTCGCTGTGCCCTGCATATTAGCTAATTCTCTATCCATGCTAGTATGGATACTACTGCTATGGTAGTATCCATTCTACCTCCAACACTGTGGGCTCTTATCTTATGACTTAAGTTTTTGTGAGGCGCCTTATCGAATGCTTTCTGGAAGTCCAAATACAACACATCTACTGGTCCCCCTCTATCCACTCTGGTTGAGAATTCCTCAAAAATCTTTAATAAATTAGTCAGACATGATTTCCCTTCCATGGAGCCATGATGACTCTGCTCGATTAGATTATGATTTTCCAAATGTGCCGCTATTACTTCCTTAATAAGTGATTCCAACAATAGATGTTAGCCTGAGTGGCCTATAGCTACTTGCCTTTTGCCTCCTGCCTTTTTGAATAAGGGTGTCACTTTATCTGTTTTCTGATCCTCTGGTATGTCTCCAGAATCCAAGGATTTTTGGAAAATTACAACCAATGCATCCACTTCTCTGTAGCTGCTTCTTTTAGGATCCTAGAATGCAAGCCATCAGGGCCAAGAGACTTATCTGCCTTTAGTCCCAAAAGTTTGTCTAATACTACTTCTCTAGTGATGATGATGTTAGTTAATTGCTCCCCCATATTCTTTAGTACTGATGAATGGCACACTTCAATGAGACTAACTGAATCGATTGTTATAAATGTCACATTTACTTACATTTACAATGGTTATACTCTTATTAGACAGGAATACAGGCCCAGTTTTACCAAACTCTCTTTGTAGAACAGTCCCACCATCCCCAGAACAAGTCTGGTGAACCTTTCTTGCACTCATTCTGTGGCAATAATATCCTTTCTGAAGTAAGGGGGCTAAAACTGCATACAGTACTCCAGATGCAGTCTAATCAAGCTCCTATACATCTGAAGCAAGACCTTACCACTCCTGTACTCAAATCCTCTTGTGTTAAAGACTAACGTTCCATTAGCCTATCTAATACCTTACTGCATGATATCTGCCAGCATCATGGTTCTGCCCACGCCATGCCCATGAATGATATCACCATGGATTTTCTCCTGACTCCAGCCATAAGCTCAAGTATAAGGTCAGGGCGGGTAATATTGATGGCAGTCTTTAATATTTCTGTTAAAGAAATGTTTCACCCGCAAGAGACCAACTCCATGCTGGAATGGGCCTTGCAACTTGCAAGCCCAATCCATCATGGAGTCGGTGGCCTGAATGACCCTCCTCTCATTTCCATGCCCTGATGGCTACATACAAACAAGGAACAGAAGTAGGCCATTCCAGCCTGCTCTGCCATTTTTAAATCCTGATGTCAACATCTATAGTGGAAATTGCTGATTGGCAGGCCTTCTGCTGTTGACTGCCATTGGGAAAGGGGTTTGGGAGGGGTGGGGGGGAAGCCAGGCTCTTCCAAAAGGTTCCCAGGCATTCATGCCCTGTGGGAATGGAGGCTTGAGGAGGTGGAGGGAAGGTTTTTAGTGTCTTATCACCTTGTGGATCCGCCCCTCCCTGGCAGTGGTATCTCCTCTGTTTCCCCCTCTACCATCTGTTCAATGGAATCTCCCTCCATTTTCACCACCCCCCTCTTTGCTCATGGTGGTATCTCCGAGTACCACCCTCCCCCCTCCTTCCCTGGTTCAGTCACTGCTTCCAGAGCCTTCAGTCGAAGATTTTATAGCTCGAATAACTAGAACTAGTTCTAAATGTGGTCCACTGCAGCACTTAAAAGGTTTTGAGCACAGCTACCCATAGTTATTATTAACTCAGTTGAAAAACAATATTATACCTGAGCAAGAAGTGGGGAATACAGTTGATGTAGAGTGCAACTAAAAAAAACTTTCATGTCCATGTTATTAAAAAAAATTGTATTTCATCTTTAGCATGTTACTCACAAAATCACAACAAAGTCCATAGCGAGTCCAGCCGTTGCGAATGGCAACAGTTCTATCCTTTCATCAACCCCTGCTAACCTTTCTTCCCACCAATCTCAACCCGCTATGGTGTCCAAGCGCATCCTGGAGGCAGGGTGAGTTTGACACCCTCAAGAAGCTGCTGTCGGCCGGCGGCTACAAGGTGGCTGCCAACAGGTGGCGGCTGTGGCAGGAGGTCCTGAGCTTGGTAAATAAAGGCTCCCTGGCACAGCAGCAATGCCACAAGCTCCTTCAAACTGGGCGCCAAGAGGCAGACGGAGGAGGCCAGCTGAGCTGAGAGGAAAACCGAGGAGGGAGTCACCCATCCCTTCTTCCTCCTCCGGCACATCCAACTGGAAAAAGGGGCTGCTAACAGTTCCACCAAGGAACAATTTTACTTATGGTGTGGCCCTCTCAGGGGCCAGTTCCACACCTGAGGGTTTTCCAATAGAATTACAACTCAGACGTGACATTAGAATTCCACATCACTCAGACATCAGGGCAGTCGGTATACAGGAGCGGACTCTCGTAAACCTTCTTTCACTGTTACTTATGTGCGGTTGAATTTCCTCAGCTAGGGCTCAGAGTCTGCCCCACAGCCATGGCCATGGAACATTTGCAGACTTCTCATGGCGGCACACCAGTTGGGAAGCACTGGTATAGGATGATGAATACTTACTGAGGAAATCTGAAATGTAAACAGAATGAAATAGAAATTCATAAGTCAATAGGCGTCTGTGACAGACTGATCGGCGAATGGTTTGGATGCTTGTATGAATTCTTTGATCTGAAACATTAATTAAATTTTTTCTTTCAGATGGTGACTAAGTCTGTTTCACCATTTCTGTATCTTAATCTTTTAAAAAGCTAAATGTTCCTGCAAAACATTTAATATTCATAGATGACATGGATAACAAGGCTGAACTTGGCACGGAAGAAATTCTGCCAAATAGACATTGGTTTTATTTGAAAATTGTCATAAATCTGATTTCCAGAAAAAAGATGATCTAGAATCATAGAATCCTACAGTGCAAAAGGAGGCCATTTGGCCCATCGAGTCTGCACTGACCACAATCCCACCCAGGCTCCTTCCCCGTAACCCCACATGTTTAGCCTATTGGGCCACCTGACACTAAGGAGCAATTTAGCATGGCCAATCAACCTAACCCACACATCTTTGCACTATGGGAGGGAACTCACGCAGACATGGGAAGAACATGCAAATTCTACAGACAGTGACCTGGGTCCCTTGTGCTGTGAGCCAGCAGTGCTAACCACTGTGCCACCGTGCGGAAATTAAAATGCCCCTGCCCCTTTTATTCCATGGATTTCAACTTCGCTGACAAAACTATTACCTGGCATTTTATCATACAGCATTTGGAAGTCCACGTACACCACATCAACCACATTACCCTCGTGAACCCTTTCTGTTATCTCAACAAAAAAACTCAATCAAATTAGTTAATCATGATTTGCCCTCACAATTAATCCCTGTTTGTCCAAATGAGTTAATTTTCCCCCAGATTATCATTTCTAAATCACAGCATCAAGTATATACTATATATCAATAATAAGTATAAATCACAGTGCTTGCATTACTATATAATAATTAGTGTAAGGAACTTGAAGCACTTGCAGGAGAGGCTGGCCTTACTATGCTTAAGAACATATACAACAAGACCCAAAACATGTAACAATGTTTATCCAGTCTCCAGCTTCCTCAATATAATCCATTGTGTCTGTTATATATTTGCCTAGGCAGCAGATGTTTGCACCTGTACAACATATGCTCAACCCAACATATGGCTTTTATACTGTAATTGTCCATAATGAAGGATTATTGAGCATCCCTGAATTGCCCTTTGATGACCATGCCACTGGATCACACTTCAGACTGCCTCGAGCAAAGACTCTTTCTTCTGTGATTTCAGACTCTGTAGGGAAAATGTATTAGATGTCTAATTCATCTGTGGATGCTTTGTGGCTTCTGATTAGGCTGCAGCTTTTCTCTTGTATTTCTGATTTTACCATATCCATAGCACAAAATAATGGGTGCTATCACTGTACCAGGAATGACAAAACTCAGTTAAATACAATTGAGTGCTTTGATCTTCGATGTTCCATTCTTATCTGAACAATCTCCAGAGCTTTTGCGAAAGTAGAATCACAATAAATGGATACCATTCTCAAGAGAAGACGAGCAGAGTATTTTAATATAAATGAAATTCACATAATAAAACACAAAACTATAAAATGTATTTATATACATAGATTATGTTTTATATATTTTTATGTTGTTTCTTAAATATATGTTTTCATATAATGTTCAACTTCAAAATAAAACCAAATTAAAAGTTTTGATTTTATTTTCAAACATATCGTTCTTTTATTTGACAAAGCGAACGTGTTGTCTATGTTTTGGATCTTCTTTTGAAAAATTAATTGAAGCATTTCTGTTTGAAGAATGTCAGTTTTATCTTCTGGAACTACGAACATGAGGAATGTTCTCTGCTTTGGAGTTGTCAGAAAATAAACTGTTGCATATTAACGATAGTCATCGGATTTTATCCAGCTGTTACAATGTACCAGAATGTGCTCCAGAGGCGGCTGGATATAGCACTTGGGGGTGAATGGGATCAAAGGTGATGGGGAGAAATCCCCATAGGCTATTGAGTTGGATGATCGGCCATGATCGTAATGAATGGTGGAGCAGGCTCGAAGGGCCAAATGGCCTCCTCCTGCTCCTATCTTCTATGTTTCTATTAGGGGTCGCTAATGTGAATTGCTGTGTGTTTTCACTGTATGTCATTAGAATCCATCCGATGAATGAATCCATGAATGCTACCAAACCGACAAATAATAGTAGCTGCCTGTAAGACAATCTAGTAACATCTCTGAATGCATGCTTCAGTTTTAACTCTGCTCAAATAACATGGACATGTATTTGGGGGGGGGGGGGGAGGGGATGGGGGGGCAGGGGGGGCTGGGAGTGGTGGTTAAGTAAGCAATTGGGTGCTATCTGTTGCATTCCTAATGCATTTGCACCATTGCCATTTTAACCCCTCAATGATTCCAGTCCCGGAGAATGTGCTGGCCACAAACCAACAGGTGACACAAAATTTAAAAAGTCGAAGCCCTCTGACCTGATGTGAAAGAATTGCCACTTGCACAGGATCCTGGAGCTGTCAGCAAATTCCGGCATCAAGCAAGATAAGGTCAGAAGAGGCCAGAAAAATCATGGGCATGTTTTGGTCCGATAAAGGATTGAGGGATGTCATGATAATAGCTGATTGTGTGTGAACTTGAGTATAACATGTTATATGGTACTCGGATAATATACCGTATGGTATACTCTATACTTCATATGATAGTCACTTGGGGTTCAGGGGCGGAATCTCTGTTATACATATTGGTCAGTATGATAGATTAAATAATGTTGTTCTTGCAGTTAAATCTGTGACATTGACTGTTGTTCTTTCAGCCTGAGACGTGACAGTTTCTGGAGCCCTGTATTTGATGGTCTCCCCTCTGCTGGTTCGCTCTCCTCTGGCCATCTCTCTGCCAGTGTCTGTCCTGTGCAGCTGCCGGCCAGTGAGAACCTGGCTGCTGAAAGAACTGCTGCTGCGATGATGTTGCTGATTATCTTTGTCCTCATCTGAGGTCAAATCTAAGGCCACATGTGGATAACACCCATGCTAATGGGACAGAACAAACTTCGGAAGTGCTGAAAATAATCTCTAAATTGTACAGGTTGACCTCTCAACAAAAGTGCCATGAAAATCCCCTTTCCCCAGGGTAAGGCTAGAAAGCAATTGCAAGTATTAAACATTTATTGCCATCTCCCACCCCCCACCTCCCCCCCATCTCCCCACCTCCCCCCTCCCCCCCTCAACTGTTGCTGTGTACTCAGTCACCTTTCTTTCACTGGCAAGTGTCTGGAAGCCCAGAAAACCCATAGATCCAATGTTAAAGTGAAAATAGCATGATAATAATGCTCTAATTGAGAGATTAGGAAAAGGAGATTGCCCGACTGCCTCCCTGAAGGGGTAATGCACAGCTATCCTAATTCATTGGTGTCAAATGTAGATGTGAGTAGATTGATGTTGACTCCCTGATGTGCTGCCAATTTTGCCAGTATTAACCCCCAACCCACACCCAAACCCACACACTCATGAACATTAAAAACCAGTCCTGTGACTTTACTGCTCAAAATAAGTGTTGAATGTAATTGTTCTTTCATTTGGTGAAGAACATTTTTACCTATAAAATGGTGCAAAGTAAATTTATTTTTAAAGGCATTGCTTAATAATCGAACGCTTCAGCAATGCAAGCAGTGGAATGCCAAGAGAACAAAAAATGCCATTTGATAATAAATGGAGCTATAAAAAGTACATTACATTCTGCAGCTAAAAAGGCTACACAGAGCGACATCCAGAAGGATAAAAGAAACTCCTGTCATGCCGTATTGTTGCGCTGTCGACTATTTTAATCACAACATGATGATAATGTTATAACATTTTTCAAGAGAAACACTGGGTCAAGGATGCATCAGGCAAAAGAAAAGGGTGAGAAAAGCGAGATTAAGTATGCTAATTACATTTTCTTCAGCTCAGATGGTAGCACACAGAGCTTGTAAGCCAGCCTAATAAAGTTGGTCATGGTCAATGGATACTATTCAAAAACATTTCTGGCAACATTAGTGCATGTCATTCATTTCGTCTGACAGCCCTTGTAACAACATAGGTGAGGCAGCATTGAAGACTTGGCGTATTTTCCGTAATACTTGGCATAGTTAAGTCTATTGGTACTTACAGCAAAGCAAACACTTACTACAGTATCAGAAGCACTTACCTTTTGGACCCCTGCAAAGTCTTTGGGATAGTTTTTTGAGCTTTGTTTGTAAACAGTGCAATCCAATTATGGAGATTCATATCTCTTGTTACACACAACTCCACCTGTACATGGTAACAAATGCATTTGCTGCAACTGGACAACATGCAGCAATTGCATTCTCTTCTCCAGTAAAATAAAGGTCCTCCCATTAAAATATTTAACTTAATGACAATCAGATGGTTTCTGTAACAGACATCTGCAGTGCCAGTTTGACACACAGGCAGACGTTGGCCACACTCTCTTGATTCACAGTACAGTACAAAACACATTCAGGCTGAGAACGTGCTTTTGTTAAGTGAGTGTGGAGATTGGGATATTTCTCAGGGTTTGGGTTGGCAGAAATACTCGGCCTTTTTTATTTGATGATTGCTCCGAGGCTTCCTTCAGCCGAAGGAGAGAGGATTGTAATGCGGAGTTGAATGCTGGAACAATGCAAGGAAGCGCAGTCACTTATTCTGGTCCTTGAATCCAGGTATAGATATCCGTCGCTGCTTCAGGTTGATCATTATTTGATGTTGGCTTATTCAGTGGGAGGTGTTTGGCCCACTGCACCTGGATAAATACATCAGGATAGTAATTCGCGCTGGCCCATTTCCGGGCTCAGCATTAGTGCCAGACTGGCAGTGCATGCCAATTGCATGGGCGAGACAAGACTAGTAAATTGTTCGAGGTTACACTGCTCCAGCAGCCACACACTGCACCACTTATTCTCTTCGTAGGTAATACCTTCACCTTCTCACACTTCTGCTGCACCCATACCTTACACACCTATTCTCAAAATATCTCATTTACTTAATAACCACTCCCTTCTTTCTTGCAACCTGGGAAGAGTAGAGAGAAGGCGACAACTGGAGACTGCCAAGCATTGAATTATATCCTATTCCTAATTGAGAAGCAAGTCATGGAAGTTGTGAGGATGCATCATATTAATGGCATCATGTGTGGCCAGGTTAGAGGTGCAGGGGTTCTTGACTTCACTCTGCCCCTTCTCACCACAGGTGACTCTGGTCAGAACATTGGGAGAAGTCTCACAACACCAGGTTAAAGTCCAACAGGTTTATTTGGTAGCAAATACCATAAGCTTTCGGAGCACTGCTCCTTCATCAGATGGAGTGGATTTCTGCTCTCAAACAGTGCACAGACACAGAAATCAAGTTACAGAATACGAATTAGAATGCAAATCTCTCCAGCCAGCCAGGTCTTAAAGGTTCAGACAATGTGGTGGAGGGAGCATTAAACACAGGTTAAAGAGATGTGTATTGTCTCCAGACAGAACAGCTAGTGAGATTCTGCAAGATCAGGGGGAAAGCTGTGGGGGTTACTGATAATGTGACATAAATCCAACATCCCGGTTTAGGCCGTCCTCATGTGTGCGGAACTTGGCTATCAGTTTCTGCTCAGCGACTCTGCGCTGTCGTGTGTCGTGAAGGCCGCCTTGGAGAACGCTTACCTGAAGATCCAAGGCTGAATGCCCGTGACCGCTGAAGTGCTCCCCCACAGGAAGAGAACAGTCTTGCCTGGTGATTGTTGAGCGGTGTTCATTCATCCGTTGTCGTAGCGTTTGCATGGTTTCCCCAATGTACCATGCCTCGGGACATTCTTTCCTGCAGCGTATCAGGTAGACAACGTTGGCCGAGTTGCAAGAGTAGGTACCGTGTACCGTGTACCTGGTAGATGGTGTTCTCACGTGAGATGATCCGGCACGTCTTGCAGAGGTTGCTGTGGCAGGGTTGTGTGGTGTCGTGGTCACTGTTCTCCTGAAGGCTGGGTAATTTGCTGCGGACAATGGTCTGTTTGAGGTTGCGTGGTTGTTTGAAGGCAAGAAGTGGGGGTGTGGGGATGGCCTTGGCGAGATGTTCATCTTCATCAATGACATATTGAAGGCTCCGGAGGAGATGCCGTAGCTTCTCCGCTCCGGGGAAGTACTGGACGACGAAGGGTACTCTGTCCACCGTGTCCCGTGTTTGTCTTCTGAGGAGGTCGGTGCGGTTTTTCGCTGTGGCGTGTCGGAACTGTTGATCGATGAGTCGAGCGCCATATCCTGTTCTTATGAGGGCATCTTTCAGCATCTGGAGGTGTATGTTGCGATCCTCCTCATCCGAGCAGATCCTGTGTATTCGGAGGGCTTGTCCGTAGGGGATGGCTTCTTTTACGTGTTTAGATATTTGCTACCAAATAAACCTGTTGGACTTTAATCTGGTGTTGTGAGACTTCTTACTGTGCTTACCCCAGTCCAACGCCGGCATCTCCACATCAGAACATTGGGTACAGACCTGCATTAAACACTGCCAGTTGAATGTTCAATGAATGCAATGGGGGTAACAGAGGGTAATGAGTGCGCAGTCAATGAACTCATGCACCGGGGAAAATCTATTAATGCAGCTAATCCAAGCATACTGTCCTCTTGATCAGTAGGTTCTAAGTGTTGTGTTGCTCTCCACTTGAAAAGAGTGTTCATTATCTGGTAGACAGCATATGGAGAGCAAAACACATTCAGGCTGAGAACATGCTTTTGTTAAGTGAGTGTGCAGATTGGGATTGGCCACACAGTCATAGGTGTACAAGGAGTATAGTAGGGGCTGAGAACACAGCCTTTTGGGGCACCGGTGTTGAGGATGATCGTGGAGGAGGTCTTGTTGCCTCCCCTTACTGATTGTGGTCTGTGGGTTAGGAAGTTCAGGATCCAGTCGCAGAGGGAGGAGCCAAAGCCCAGGCCACAGAGTTCAGAGATGAGTTTCGTGGGAATAATGGTGTTGAAGGCTGAGCTGTAGTCAATAAACAGGAGTCTGACATAGGTGTCTTTGTTATCTATGTGTTCCAGGGTTGAGTGCAGAGCCTGAGAGATGGCATTGATATTTGATTTGATTTATTATTGTCACATGTATTAACATACAGTGAGAAGTATTGTTTCTTGTGTGCAATACAGACAAAACATACCGTTCATAGAGAAGGAAATGAGAGTGCAGAATGCAGTGTTATAGTCATAGCTGGGGTGTAGAGAAAGATCAATTTAATGCAGGGTAGGTCCATTCAAAAGTTTAATGGCAGCAGGGAAGAAGCTGTTCTTGAGTCGGTTGGTACGTGACCTCAGACTTTTTATCTTTTCCCGATGGAAGAAGGAGGAAGAGAGAATGTCTGGGGTGCGTGGGATCCATAATTATGCTGTCTGCTTTGCCGAGGCAGTGGGAAGTGTAGACAGAGTCAATGGATGGGAGGCTGGTTTGCGTGATGGATTGGGCTACATTCATGACCTTTTGTAGCCCCTTCCAGTCTTGGGCAGAGCAGGAGCCATACCAAGCTGTGATACAACCAGAAAGACTGCTTTCTATGGTGCATCTGTAAAAGTTGGTGGGAGTTATAACTGACATGCCAAGTTTCCTTAGTCTTCTGAGAACGTAGAGGCGTTGGTGGGCTTTCTTAACTAACGTGTTGGCATGGGGGCACCAGGACAGTTTGTTGGTGATCTGGACACCTAAAAACCTGAAGGTCTCGACCCTTTCTACTTCGTAACCCTTGATGTAGACAGGGGCATGTTCTCCTTTACACTTCCTGAAGCCGATGACAATCTCCTTTGTTTCGTTGACATTGAGGGAGAGATTATTGTTGCCGCACCAGTTCCTCAGATTCTCGATTTCATTCCTGTACTCTGTCTCGTCATTGTTTGAGATCCGACCCACTACGGTGGTGTCATCTGCAAACTTGAAAATTGAGTTGGAGGGGAATTTGGCGTCATAGTCATAGGTGTATAAGGAGTATAGTAAGGGGCTGAGAACACAGCCTTGTGGGGCACCGGTGTTGAGGATGATCGTGGAGGAGGTGTTGTTGCCTCTCCTTACTGATTGTGGTCTATGGGTTAGGAAGTTCAGGATCCAGTCGCAGAGGGAGGAGCCAAAGCCCAGGCCACGGAGTTTAGAGATGAGTTTCATGGGAATAATGGTGTTGAAGGCTGAGCTGTAGTCAATAACTAGGAGTCTGACATAGGTGTCTTTGTTATCTATGTGTTCCAGGGTTGAGTGCAGAGCCTGGGAGATGGCGTCTGCTGTGGACCTGTTATGGCAGTCGTCAAACTGTAGGAGATCCAGGTAGTCTGGGAGGCTGGAATTGATTCATACCATGACTAGTCTTCTGAAGCACTTAATGATGATGGATGTCAGAGCCACCGGCCGATAGTCATTAAGGCACACTGCTTGGCTTTTCTTTGATACTGGGATGATGGTCGCCTTCTTGAAGCAGAGAGGGATCTCAGATTGTTGTAAAGAGAGGTTGAAGATGTTTGCGAATACCCCCGCCAGCTGATCCGCGCAGGATCTGAGTTCTCGTCCAGGTACCCCATCCGGGCCAGTCGCTTTCCGTGGGTTGACCTTCGAGAAAGCAGCTCTGACATCTGCAATAGTGACCCCAGATACAGGTTCATCCAAAGCTTCCAGGGTGGAGGGCATGCTCTCGCTGACCTCTTGCTCAAACGGGAGTAGAATGCATTGAGCTCATCAGGGAGGGGAGTGTTGGAGCTGGCGATTTTACATGCCTTCACGTTGTTATGTCTTGCAGACCTTGCCATAGTCAGCACGGGTCTGTGTGGCTAACCTGGGACTCTAGCTTGGTTTGGTACTGTCTTTTGGCATACTTGATGGATCTCCTTAGATCGCATCTGGCTTTTTTGTATCGGTCAGTGTCACCTGACTTGAACGCCTCAAGAACTAGACTTCAGCAAGCAGTGGATATCATTGTTCATCCATGGTTTCCGTTTGGAAAACATGCGGATTTGCTTCTTTGGCACAGTCTTCTACACACTTACTAATGAAGTCAGTTACCATAGTGGTGTACTCGTTCAAGCTGGTCTCAGAGTTTTTAAATACTGACCAGTCCACTGACACAAGCGCACACACACACACACGCGCGTGCATGCGTACGCGCACGCACACACCATCCAACTTGTACGGTGAGGCTTTGCCCCTTGACCGCTCTTCTTGCATCATGGCCTTCTGTCCCCATCAGCCTTCCCTTCATAGCACCTATGCAATACTTTTGGGTGTGTTCATGCACATTTACTGGGGCATCAGAATTCCCACCGGCCATTTGAAGGAATCAGAGAATTGGGCCCTCATCTGCTATAGGAGAAAACCTGCATTCTGTAATGACTCCTTGCCTGTTGCTTCCTTTGCCATCTGTTCGATCATTCCCCATCCTGTTTCCCATTTTGATCTCAATCATAATGCTTATCTAATAGGGTAGGGTGGAGTTTTCAGAGTCTGCACATCTTGTTCTGTTGCATCTGTAGACATGAGAATCAGCTTCAAAGATCTTTCAATACGGAATATGAAAGATCGCTTGCCATTGCAAACTATATTGATGTAAAATAAGCAATCCATGTTTGAATCGCTGTTTCAGAAGACAGCCAGAGAGTTGTCAACTCGCCAGGATTGCACTGGAGTCTCTCTGAATTAAAGACTAATACACTGCCGTGAAAAGAAGAAAAATCAAAAAGGCAATTAAAAAATAGCTTTTTCACTATTTTCACATGTTTGTTTGCTAGTTAAAATAATATTGGACTTGTGAAAAATAGGCTGTTTGACTGACAGTAGTTTGATTGCTTTCCAGTTGGTCCACAGTGAAAATGGGTATGTTGAATGACCATTGGCAGAAGTGCAGAATGGAACAGTTGGAGACAAGAGGTCATGTGATGACACCTCCAGGGACATACCCAAACAGAATTGGCAACCCTAGCCTATCACCTTATTGCCAGGGCAAATAGAGATGGGCAATAAATACTGCCCTTAATATGATGTTCCTGCTTTGATAATAAAGTAAGGAAATTGCGGTCAAATAATCAATATTGTTGTCCACCATCCAAAAGTTTTTTTCTAAAAAATGAACTACAATTTGAAATACTTCTGAGTTGTGCTGTCAATTTCTCTTGTGAACTAGCTCACTGTAGAATTTATTTAATCATCTCATTAATTTGATGCCATTGGAACGGTAGATTTTGATTTCTGTTAGTCCTCAGTACTGGAAGAAAATTACTACTAATGACTGGTTTTAGCAACCATGTTGCTTTTATTTACGTACATGGACTCAAAATGTGACCTGGAAACAAAAGAATGCTTAACAGTTACCATTAAGCTGTGCATTAGAAGATCAATTAAACAGAATTCTACTCTGGTAAACAGGCAAAAATGGTGCTGCCATGGAAACATGAATAAAGAAAGCACTAGAATGTAAATGATGAAAGAGACACATAGCAAAACATTTGTAAACATGCACCTTGAAATTTGCATAATCAGTTGAATGTGCCTTCCCAACGCAGTGCAGCAAATAATGATTATCAGATACAGGCAAAAATATAAATTGGGAATTTTGGGGTTCATGAAACATGCCCTGTGTTACTCTAACTATAAAAAGCTTTTTTTCTGGCATGTGATGACTGTTTGTTAACAGCACAATCAAAGAGTAGTTCATGCGTTTCTACTTAGTTACACATAAATATTAATCTAAGATTCATCAGGCCAATTCAGGAAGAAAATGAGTGGTTGTATGAAGGGAACCAGTTGACATTAAAATATAGCAGCTAGTATCTCCCTACAGTCTCTGTTCTTGTCCTTTTAAGATGTCTTTATATCGTCCTGCTGTAATATGAAGCATTCAAGTGATTTTGCTTTCATGGAGGATGCTAGTTAAATTTAAGATTTGTCTTAACTATGCATTGACTGAAGATTTACAAGTTCAGAAAAGTTTTGTTTCACGGATTCATTCAGGAGGATATATTTCCTTGGAGTATCTCTTGCTTCATCAACATACTGGGCTTTCCACTGAACTTCCACAAACATTACAGTACAAGAGCTCGAGGATATTCATCCTGCTCGGAGATTTCAACTTTTTCATGGGTTTGTACTCTTCTTTCAAATATTTCTTGTCATCATCAAAGCAGAGCATGTCCACAGTAAGGGATGAAACAATTCTCCATTCAGACTCCCAAAGTTTGCATCAAATCACTCTAAAGTCAAATGAGATGCAAGACAGCTGCAGGGTAAAGAACTCATCATTGTTCCGCAACATGTTTTAGTCCAGGGGTCCCAAATAAGATACTGGAGGTGGGATATATGTGTATATATTGTATGTTGGGGTTTGAGATGTGGCCTGCCCCTTTAAGAGTGCAGGTCAGGTGACCGCTGGACAATTTGCTCCTCCCAGTGTGGAAACCTGTTGGGCAGTCTTAGACCTGACTGTGAATGAGTGCACATCTTCAATAAAGAGCTCTCAGTGTTCAAGTTATCAAGCCTACCTTGTGATTCTTGATGTATTCATAGTCCATAGTAATTAGAGGGAATGAGGCAAACAGGCTAGCCAAGAAAGTGAGCCACCAATGCAGCTATGCAAAGCCAGAGAGCATGCATCAAAGGTTTGAATTCTAATTTTTGTTTTAAAAGTTTGTGAAGTAGATACCAATCCACTGCAGCCTCGCACTGGTGGATCTCAGCATAGGAAAGTTTGAATTCTTGCTGATTTTCAGAAGCAGACATTGGATCATTCAGAGACATTCCTGCTTCATAGTTGACTTTAATGGAAAATAAATTGAGTCTAGTGTAAAGTAGGATTCATTATTGTCCACTTCACATTCCTGGGAGACATGACTTTCACCTTCACTGTTTCTTAAAAATGTGGAGAGACCCGTGAATCTATAAAAGAAACATTTGTGAAAAGGTTTAGGACTATGCCCCGGCTGAGCCAATCAAAATCACCCTGCACTGCATTAGTGTGACATTTCAATTCCCTTCTTTGTTTAATGTTGCCGAATCACATTAGAGTTAGAGATTTTGTACTATGGACCAATATCCAGTAGTGACTGCTCTGTTCCATTAAACTTGCCCTTCACTCTGCACTAATTCCTCAGTTTTTACTGCTCATTGTCTTTGGGTGTGATCTTCCCTGCCGTTCACATCACACTCTTGCTGCAGTGAAGTCAGAGAATTTGGCGGCAGGCCAAATCTCCGTTCACTGCGGCGGGATGGGAAAACCCCACCAATATAAACGGTGGTAAGATTCTGGCCTTTGAGTTTCACTTTCACTGATTCCCTCTCCTCCTCTTGCTGATATAGCAAATCTGCTGCTGTCCACTGCCAACAGCTGTTATAATGACCACGGGGATCATCAATAGATCTCCCCGTGAACCTTGTTGAGTGTGCACTCCTCTATTAGGTGAGTGGAGGCTTGCCCAATAGCGAAGGAGCCGTGAGGGATTTAAAACCAACTGGCTCCATTCAGACCAGCAATCAATAGACTTGGGGCTTTTTTGCACTCTGCAACTGTCGAAGGGCACTCGAATACCACTAAATAAATGGGTGATTGGTGACGGAAAACTCACCTAGGTAAGATTATTACAGGTACGTACCTCTGCTGAACCTCCTAGAACAACCTTTGCTGTCATGTTGAGTCTCCAATATTTAGCAGCCCTCTGTCTCCTCTGGGCAACTTCCAGCTGCTATTATCCTCCGTTTATGAATAGGATGGGTTTCTTTACATGTTTCTCAATGTATTCACATGCACATTTTTATGCTGCCTTTATTGGACCACAGCCAATTATTTTGATCTCCATTTCTCTCCTTGTGTCCCTTGCTTTCCCACTCACTCATTCTGTCTTTCATTTCTCTCCTCTTGATTACATTGGCTCTCCAAATCCCTATCCCAAGCCTTCACTACTTTCCTACTCCAGGTTTGACTTCCCCTTGCTTTCCGTCTCTGTCTATCTAGGTGTACTCCAAAGGACCTGTTGAAGCACCCATCACTGCCTTCAAACAAGCAGCTTCTCCAGCTTTCTGACACTCATGTTGAACGAACAGTTGTGGGAATGTGAGTAGAACATGAGGCCAGGAGCAGCAATGGAAGCTCCAGGAACTAGTCCAGGCCAGTCCCGTAATGGGTGAGATTTTAAGAATGATGGTAGTCAATAATGATGAGGCACAAAAAAGCAAATATCAGTTAGTAGCAAGTGAGCAGAATCCGGACCAGGGAGGGAACCAGTAGGAACAGATCAGAGTTAGCTCAATACAGCAAAAGATTCCCAGGGAAAGTGCAGATAAGTGTCCACAGAAACAGACCTGTTACTGGAATAAGATGGCCTAGCAGAGTATGGACCAAATCTTCCAGTTTCATAGGAGACTGGACATAGCCCTGCAAGATGTGTTTTGGGAGTCCTTGGAAGTTCCGACGCAATCACTCTGTGGGAACTGGCTGGGAAGTTTGAACTTCTGCTGGGCATGATCCCTGGAATCTTCAAAAAAGTCTCTGACTTTGAGCTGGAGACATATAAATCTTAGTCTGATTGCTGAGTAACTATACAACTAAGACCCACTGAGTGCCCCCAACATCCAACGTTCCTCACACTGGATTATCATCCTGAGCTCTCCAATCATCTCCCATCCAACCCCCTGGATCCTCTGCCAACCTAACCTGACTAATCCCAATCACCTGGATAACAAAGACACCTTTGTCAGACTTCTATTTATTGACTATTGGCTTCAACGCCATTATTCTTAGAAAACTTATCTCCAAACTCTGTGCCCAGGGGCTCGGCTCCTCCCTCTGTGATTGGACCCTGAACTTCCTAATGCACAGACCGCAATCAGTAAGGATAGGCAACAACACCTCCTCCACAATCATTCTCAACACCGGTGCCCCACAAGGCTGTGTCCTCAGCCCCCTACTATACTCCTCATACACCTATGACTGAGTGGCCAAATTCCCCCCCCAACTTGATTTTCAAGTTTGCTGATGATACCACCGTAGTGGGTCAGACTACAGCTCAAACAATGATAAGACAGAATACAGGAAAGAGATAGAGAAACTGGCGCGATGATAATAATCTCTCCCTCAATGTCAACAAATGAAGGAGATAGTCATCGATTTCAGGAAACGTAGTGGAGGACATGCCCCTGTCCACATCAGTAGGGATAAAGTGAAAATGGTCAAGAGCTTCAAGTTTCTAGGTGTCCGGATCACCAACAACCTGTCCTGGTCCCCCCCTGCCGATGCTATATTTAAGAAAGCCCACCATCGCCTCTACTTTCTCTGGAGGCTAAGGAAATTTGGCATGTCCATTACAACTCTCACCAACTTTTACAGATGTACCATAGTAAACATTCTTTCTGGTTGTATCACTGCTTTCTATGGCTCCTGCTCTGTCAAAAACTGCAAGAAACTACAAAGAGTTGTGAACAAAACCCAGTCCATCACTCAAACCAGTCTCCCATCCATTTACTCTGTCTACGCTTCCCGCTGCTTCGGAAAAGCAGCCAGCACAATCAGGGAGCACACACACCCCGAACATTTTCTCTTCCACCTTCTTCTGTCAGGAAAAAGATGCAAAAGTTTGAGGTCATGTACCAGCTGACTGAAGAACAATTTCTTCCCTGCTACCATCAGACTTTTAAATGGACCTACCTTGTATTAAGTTGATCTTTCTCTATACCCTAGCTATGACAATAACACTACATTCTGCACTCTCTCCTTTCCTTCTCTATGTACGATATGCTTGGTCTGTATAATGCGCAAGATTTTCACTATACCAATACATGTGACAATAATAAATCAAATCACCCAACTTCCACCCTGGCCTCCCCTGACTAACCCCCACTGAATGTTCTCGATCCCCTAACCCCCTGGCTCCCCCACCAACCGAACATTACTAGCCTCCACTACCTGACTCCCTTGCCATGACCGCCCCTATCTGATTAGCCCTCACCTGACAAACCCCCTCACCTCCTGACTTCCCTGACCCACCTACCCACCTCACCCATTTCATCCAGCTGCCATCCTACTCAGATGTCACCCTACCCACCTTCCACTCTATCCAGCTGTCACCCAGCTCTCACCCACCTATCCATTTACGCACCTGCACACGCACACTATTACTCGTACTCATTCACTTACACACTGGAAAGCTTTGGGACCTTTAAACACTTGCCAGATTCTAACAGCTAGTGCTGAAAAAGGGAAGGTGTGCCTTCTGAGCAGTTTCTCTTTGCTGCGTTTTGCACTGAGGGTGTTCTGTAGGATCCTCCCTTGAAAGCAGGAATGTTTTTAATGTTTACAGAGATATTCCTTGTCTGAACAGAGTTGGACACAGTGGTTCTGACTCTGATCAGAAGTTTGGGCTCATAAAACCTCAATAGAAAGGAACAGTGAAGGCAGAGATCACAGTGAAGCCCAGAACTGAGGAGACAGGCCCAGAAAGGTGGGCTTCTGTCCAAAGCCCAGCACTGTAAAGCAGGAAGTCAGAAGTACATTCTGAAACTCAGCAGGAGGTGAGGGAATGGGCAAACTGCACTCTGCAGGTTGAAGTGATTAAATTGTGAAAAAAAATCACAATAATTTAGGTATCTGGTCCTGATGGTACAAAAGTCCAACAAATTAAATGTAGGATTGAAAGAACAGAGATTAAAAACACAGATCAAACAGAATCTGGGATGGGAAGGGTGCACTATACAGTTAGTATTAAACTTGTAGCCTGACCTTGTACCTTTTGTAGATTGAACTATAAACTATTAGGGGCCTGAGTTTTTAAGTGCATAGGGAATAACAGTCGTGTACTTGGTGTGGCGGGGGAGGGGGGGGGTGTTGCGGGAACGGGTGTGGGAATAGAAGAACAATGACAACTGGATAGAGTTGCAAAGTTCAGTAAGAACTGACATGTACATATGTAGATACAAGTACAAACTCAGCTTGCTGCATCTGCCTGAGAGGGATTTTGTTACAGTTCAGAGTTATGGAGGAAGGCATCAGACACCTTCAGCACTATTGGGTGGAATTCTCCCAAAAAAGTTCGAAGTGTGGAATTTGCAGGAAAACTGGAGTAATTCACGCTGGTTTTTTCAGTGGAGTTCACACTAGAATCTCCCATACTCTGTTCCAATTGCCCCCCCTTCACTCCAGCGAGGTCAGGCTGGTAGTTCCCCGAAAATGGGGAACTAGACTGAACCCCGCTGGAGTGAAATACTCCTGGCGGGGTTGGAGATGCTAGCGGGCCTGGAGAATTCAGTCCCGGACCCGCTAATCACTTTAAAATAACATTAAAATGAAATGTAAAATACTCACCTGGTGTTCCTGCCAGTTTCCAGCATGAGTCAGATGCTATTTACTTGGCTGAGACCAACATGGATAACACACACAATGACATTAAAAATCTCTCACAGTGCGGAAATCCGGCGCTGGGAGATGTGTGTGCGACGGGAACCCATGCGCGAATCCTGCGCGTGCTCGGACGCAAGATTTTCCCACCACGCCACGCTAGAAAATTAGCGTGGTTGGGTGGGAGAATCGCCTCCATTATCTTTCAAATGGCAGCCATGGAAACTGGCATTGCACATTGGACTCTCACTTGGCAGAGATTCAGACTGTGGTGCAGGTTATTTCAAACCACAGTGGGAATTTGATTACTACTGCTGTAGATGTAAGTTTAGTTGACGTTGTAGTCTGCGCTTTGTGTGAGATTTTTAATGTCATTGTGTGTGTTATCCAGGTTGGTCTCAGCCAAGTAAATAGCGGCCTGTAACTAAGGAAACAAATCTAGGGTTAACCTGGAATATCCCTATTTCAGATAAGGATTTGGTCAGAACTTGTCTTTTCTGGTAGTGTCAAACTAGCTTCTTGTTAAATTTAACTCAACTCCTACCGTCTATTTCTTCATTTGGAATTGAGCGTGTGTGCTTCACTAACAATGTTGTCACTTGTGTTATATAAGGGACAACAAACACTGGTAAGCACATACACACTGAAGAGGAGTGCATCAACAAATGCCACAAATAAAACCCTGCAGGGTATTAAAACGAGCATAAATTCAGGGAGATAAATCGAAAAAAAAATCATATTTTAGGAATAGGGTGAAAATTTGGTGACTTCTGCAATAGGCAACCAGTCCGATTCACCAGATTACGGTCTAGGTGATATGGTTGGACATTAACCTTAAGGTTTGTGAGACTCCAGTGGAAACATCTGCAAAAGGCAAGAATGAATCCATCACAGCCACTCCTGACGGAGGGGGTAGGACAAAATTCACATGGGTTCAACACTGCCCAATGCGTGGACCTTCAATCACCCGAAACATTCAGGGTAATTTTAACCAAACTCACCAGGTGAGTTTGTATTGGCTATCAGTTTGACATCCTGACTGAATTTGCTTTTTATTGAAGATGAGCGGAGATCAGCAAACCCAGAACCAATCGCTCAGGCAAAGCTCCTCAGTCCTTCCATATCCAGTGGAGGGTAAGTAAGCAAACAACAAGTGGAGAAGATCACATGAACATCCCCATCTTCAACGCTGACAGAACCCAGTACCTGAATACAAAGGACAAGCCGAAGGCATTGACTGTCCTCTTGGCCTTTGCCTGACATCTTGGCTGTCACAGCTCCCTATCTTCAACCAGTTCAGTTTCACATGACATTAAGAAATATCTGAGTGGACCAGACAAGGCTCCAGGCCCAAATAATATGCTAGCTGAAAAACTGCCCCAGAACCAGCCATGCCTTCAGTAAATTGTTCTGGTATGGCTACAGCATTGGCATCTACCCAATAATGTGGAAAATTGCTTCGGTATGCCCTGTCCACAAAAAGAAATACAAAACCAACATCAGCCTGTTCCTATCATCAACAGAGTTGTCAGCAGAACTATCAAGTGTCATCTGCTCGGCAGTAACTTACTCAGTTAATTTTGATGCTCAGCTTGGGTATCTCTTGAATTCAGAACTCATTACATCTTTGATTCAAACATGGACACGAGCAAAATTTTAGAGGTGAATAACTTCTACTGAATTCAAGGCAACAGCTGACCAAGTGGTCAAACAGAAGTCATTGTAGGTCACTGGAGATCACTTCATCAGCTGGAGTTATACCTAGACCAAGGAATATCTCTCTTCTAATCTGAGATCACTGACTAGATAGGCTTGGATTATTTTCTTTAGAGCAGAGAACACCAGCGGGGGACATGATTGAGTTGTAAAGACTTAATTACCTGGAAAGACTCACATTCCAACCATTATCTTGCAATTGAGTCTGTGTCTATATATAGACATGCCCTGTTTGTGAACCCAACTCTCCACTCACCCGATGAAGGAGCAGCGCCCTGAAAGCTTGTGATACCAAATAAACCTGTTGGACTTTAACCTGGTGTTGTGAGACTTCTTACTCTGCCTACCCCAGTCCAACGCCGGCATCTCGACATCTGATTGAGGTGTATAAGATTGAGGGATATGGACAGGGTAAATAGGAAGCAGCAGTTCCCGTTGGTTGAAGGGTCAATCATGAGGGGGGCATAGTTTTAGGGTGAGGGGCAGGAGACTCAGAAGGATTTGAGAAAAGGGTTTTTTCTGTGCTGTATGACTCTATAACTGCAATTTGGGGTAAACTGCCTCAGATGCAGTGAGGCCCATGCCAGGCATTCCTATGAACTGCTCACTCTCCGGATCACTGGGGACAGCAGAAATTCTCAGAGCAACATTCATTCTACGAGTTTAGAATGCTTAAATAGAGATTTAAACCTTCTCCCATGCAAAAGCCAATATACAAGGGAAAAATGTAAAATAACTTGAAAATGTAGCAAAACAATGGCTTTGCTGCAATCGTGCTGGTTACACTGGCATTGTACCTGCTGAACCAACCAAAACCGCCAAAGTTTACGGCATCAG
This sequence comes from Mustelus asterias, assembly GCF_964213995.1. Classification (NCBI taxonomy): domain Eukaryota; kingdom Metazoa; phylum Chordata; class Chondrichthyes; order Carcharhiniformes; family Triakidae; genus Mustelus; species Mustelus asterias. Next base: position 135,551,977 of record NC_135801.1, on the reverse strand, counting down.
CAGGATGACAACTAGGGCGGCACAGTGGTCAGCACTGCTGCCTCATAGTGCCAGGGACCTGGGTTCAATTCCCGGCTTGGGTTACTCTCTGTGTGGAGTTTGCATATTCTCCCCGTGTTTGTGTTGGTTTCCTCTGGTGCTCTGGTTTCCTCCCACAGTTCAAAGATGTGCAGGTTAAGTGGCTTCACCGTGCTAAATTGCCCCTTAGTGTCAAGGGACTAGCTAGGGTAAATGCATGGAGTTATGGGGGATAGGGCCTGGGTGGGATTGTGGTCTGTCCAGACTCGATGGGCCGAATGGCCTCCTTCTGCACTGTAGGATTCTATGATTCTAATTTTACATCATGTTGTAGGTCATATCTCCATCATCCCCCTGGTTTATTCCCCCAAACCCCCCTAGTTCCCCTCACACCCACTGTGTAGGACAACCCAATTTTTAAGGCTAAAAATGATCAAACAGTTCCTCAGAGATCTGAGTGATTTCTGTTTTGAAAGCCACAATTGAATCAGCTTCCAGCCCACTCTCAGAGAGTGCATTCCAGACCTAAATGCTCGCTATGTAAGTACATTCTTCTTCATGTCAACTTTTTGGTTCTTTTGCTGTTCATTTTAAATTGGTACCTTTGTGTTCTTGATCCATCTGCCAATGGGAACAGTTTCTCCCTATCTACTCAGTTGAAACCCCTCATGATTTTGAATGCCTCTGTCAAATTTAAATTGATGGTGGAGTTTAAGACCGTCATAAGGATGAGCAAAAACTCCTCAGTCCCTGGTATTTTTCCCTGTGGACTTCTAAGAGTTGAGCAAAACCCTTGAGAAAATGCTAGATCAATATAGTTAAGTCAATGTTACAAAACAGCACAAATACCAAAAGACAAATAATCCCTCAGTTACTTCCAGAACAAGTCAAAACATCTTCCAAGAAAACACATTGTGAAAGACCAGGATGTGAGGTTCAAAATGCACCTGGTTTTTCCTCGCCTAGAGCAACAATGTTGCTTGACTAGAGGAAACCACTATCATCAGCATAATTTTTGAGCCTTTAATAAACTTGAACTCTGTCACCGTCGAGAACATCCAGTAACAGTGACGCAGCCAGGTAAGAAAACCAAGCAAATGTGATCCTGTGACTGCGCACCTACAAAGAATACTCCCAGGACTTTCTGATTCCCCTGCTCGGGCCACACACATACATAACTGACTCACTGGTCAGCCATTAACCATTGAAGTGAATGGTTTTGAACTTTTGATTAAAACACTCTATTTCTGCTTTGATTTAAGATGGAAACAAAGCAGTTTAAAATTCACCACTGGATAAAAGCATTTGACAGCGTTGACAAAGGGTTATCTGGACTCGAAACGTCAGCTCTTTTCTCTCCTTACAGATGCTGCCAGACCTGCTGAGATTTTCCAGCATTTTCTCTTTTGGTTTAAAATTCACCACTGCTGTTTCTGTTTATGTTTATGTTGTTGTACTTTTCATTTCTACAATAGGAATTGTACTTTGCATTCCTCATGACGTCCAAATGCTTTACAGACAGCGAAGTACACCTGAAAGTAATTACTCTGGTCATGCAATGTTATTAATATTTTTGCTTAGCAATATACTGATATGGTATGGTCCATTGGCATCAAATTTAAATGGCACTTTAATTTTAGTTGTAAACAGGTAATTAATTTAAGGTTCACAAGGTGAAAATGTGAAGGTTAATAAATTGGAATTCTGTTGCATGATGTTTTATCGACAAGCCCAGCTGTGATTGTCAGTGGAAAAGAAGGCAAATTGCTTCTAAAATACAACAAGAGAAACATATTGCAACAAATTGGTGTTTAGCTTTTTCAAGCTAGTTCCAAAATTTTAATGATTAGACACTGCACTAACTGCAACTGACAGAACCAATTGTGATGCGTCCAAATCAGGGAAGGGACAATTGCTAGAAATCCTCACTGGTATTTAAAATGCTTCAAATAACAAAATTTCCTATAGTAAGTAATGTCATGATCGTTGACCAGACCCCAGGTGGTTGGTGAGATCTGGTTCGGAGCTAGTAACTTTTTGTGTAAAGTAGAGAGAGTTTGAGATTCAAAGCACTTTTCTAATGAACAGAACTGCAAGATTCTGTGGGTTTTGGACAAACAAAAGTAAGCTTTATTATATAGGGTCAGTAATCCTAGTAATCCATTGGAACACTGATTGCAAGACTGCTGTGAAAGCCTGCAAGACTGAATCCACTGTCATGATGGCCAGCAGTCTGACCCTGCAGTAAGCAAGGACCTCGTTACTTCAGTCTGATCTTCCACTGCAGCACTGAGGTGTTGTGTAGGCTGCAGTTGTGCTGCTGTGGAAGCTGAAACATCCACCACCAGATGCTGCAACATGGCTGGCTCTGCAAGTGCTGGTGTGGCGTTGACCACTACGTCTGAGCTCTGTAATATGCTCTTTTCATGTTGGACTCCTCTATGACAGAGGAGGCTGCGTGGTAGATGAGCTGGTACACCAAGCATCTTGGTATGCATCCTGATCAGGATCTTCAGGAATTATCCTCCTGCGTCCTGTGTACCATGTGTCTCTGACAATACTCTTCTGTGAGCTGGCAGCTGGCACATGAACTTGTTGACCCCCGGCCAGGCTGTTGTCCACTCATACCTGGTGACACACCACATGCAGATCCCAATTCTTTGCTATCCTTTGAAGTTCTCTCAGTGTGAGCACCTATGCTCACACTAAGAGAACTTCAAACTAGGTTTTTAAGAGAATATAAAGACTGACAAATTCCCAGGGCCTGATGGAATCTATCCAAGGCTGCTCAGGGAGACGAGAGATGGAATCGCTGGGCCTCTGACGCAAATCTTTGTCTCGTCACTGGACACAGGTGAGGTCCCAGAGGATTGGAGGATGGCTAATGTGGTCCTGTTATTTAAGAAGGGTAGGAAGGATAACCCGGGAAATTATAGGCCAGTGAGCTTGACGTCCGTGGTAGGGAAGTTGTTGGAGAGGAATCTTAGAGATAGGATGTATGCGCATTTAGAAAGGAATAAACTCATTAACGATAGTCAGCATGGTTTTGTGAGAGGGAGGTCATGCCTCACTAACCTGGTGGAGTTTTTTGAAGAAGTGACCAGAATGGTTGACGAGGGAAGGGCCGTGGATGTCGTCTATATGGACTTTAGTAAAGCGTTTGACAAAGTCCCTCATGGTAGGTTGGTGCAAAATGTTGGATCTCATGGGATAAAGGGGGAGGTGGCTAGATGGGTGGAGAACTGGCTTGGTCACAGGAGACAGAGGGTGGTAGTGGAAGGGTCTTTTTCCGGCTGGATGCCTGTGACTAGTGGTGTTCCGCAGGGCTCTGTATTGGGACCTCTGCTGTTTGTGATTTATATAAACTATCTGGAAGAAGGTGTAACTGGGGTGATCAGTAAGTTTGTGGACGACACGAAAATGGCTGGACTTGCAGATAGTGAGGAACATTGTCAGAGGCTACAGAAAGATATAGATAGGCTGGAAATTTGGGCAAAGAAATGGCAGATGGAGTTCAATCCAGATAAATGCGAAGTGATGCATTTTGGTAGAACTAACGGGGGGGGGGGGGGGGCTATACGATAAATGGCAGAACCATAAAGGGTGTAGATACGCAGAGGGACCTGCGTGTGCAAGTCCACAGATCCTTGAAGGTGACATCACAGGTGGAGAAGGTAGTGAATAAGACATATGGCATGCTTGCCTTTATAGAACAGGGCATAGAGTATAAAAGTTGGGATCTGATGTTGCAATTGTATAGAACGTTGGTTCGGCCGCATTTGGAATACTGCGCCCAGTTCTGGTCGCCACACTACCAGAAGGATGTGGAGGCTTTAGAGAGAGTGCAGAGGAGGTTTACCAGGATGTTGCCTGGTATGGAAGGGCTCAGTTATGAGGAGAGTTTGGGTAAACTGGGGTTGTTCTCCCTGGAAAGACGGAGGATGAGGGGAGACCTAATAGAGGTGTATAAAATTATGAAAGGCATAGATAGGGTGAACGGTGGGAAGCTTTTCCCCAGGTCGGTGGTGACGTTCATGAGGGGTCATAGGTACAAGGTGAGGGAGGCGAGGTTCAACACTGATATCAGAAGGACGTATTTTACACAGAGGGTGGTGGGGGCCTGGAATGCGCTGCCGGGCAAGGTGGTGGAGGCGGACACACCGGGAACGTTTAAGACTTATCTAGATAGCCACATGAACGGAGTGGGAATGGAGGGATACAAAAGAATGGTCTAGTTTGGACCTGGGAGCGGCATGGGCTTGGAGGGCCGAAGGGTCTGTTCCTGTGCTCTATTGTTCTTTGTTCTTTGTATGCTGGTGGCTCAGAGTATCAGATCATGTGATTATTCATCCACAGTGCACTGTCTCTCTTCCTCTTGAGGCTGCTGCAGCTGGGCAGGGGGAAGTTCTTGACTACCTGAAAGTCAGAAGGGGAATTGGATCATTTGAGGTGAAGGGCTGTGGATGGGATGCAAAGCAAGAGGATCATGGTCAAACCATCTGTATCTTGCACTTCAATCTAGAGCATAGGTTTAGAGTCTGGGGGGGAGGTGGTTGAGATGGGGTTCAATGCAGGAATATACAGTCAGCCTCAATGCTTTCCCTGGATGTCAGATGGAATAGGCTCTATTCCAACCACACCAATGATTCAGGAAGGCCATCTCCCCTGTCAGGCTCAGGGAATTCAGGTATGCCCTGCTCACTTCTGTGCCGTGCAGGAAAATGGGATTAGCGTGCATTTAGTGGTAGATATTGTCAGTGCAGTCTCGATGGGCTGAAGGGCCTTTTCTGCGCTGTATGATTTGAAGACTCTATGACTATGACTCGATGACCTTGTCCTGCAAGGGATAGGGAATAATGTCAGTGATTGTGTTGCACTGTTTGTGTGGTGTGCCTTCTGCGGTTTAATAGCTGAGCTATGTAGAGGCAGTGAGAGGTGGATGTAAAGCTGGTATCAGTGGAAAATTTGTAAGGGTGCGTTCAAGCATCTGGATGTTAAGCACGAGTTTTCAGTGTTCGGGATTGCTGATGGGTGAATGAAGGGAATGTGGTGCATTGAGCCACGGGGTAGGTGGCGGGTTTGGTAACATGATAGGGAAGGAAAATCCTTTGAAACTGCATCACTGACCTTGACTACCACTGCTTCCAGGTCCTTGGCACCAGAGTCCATTGTTTGACTTCCATTGTGACTTGCTCCATCCCCTTTAGAGGATGTTCCTTGATGGCTTTCTCGTCCCACGTGGAAACATGGCCTTTCTCCTCATATTGACTTCCCATGATTATGAGCTTCCAGTGGCACGTCCATGAACCTAGGCACCCCATCTCTCTCCCCAGGGCTCCATTTTCTTTGTTTCTACTTGTAACCAATCGCCATGCTGGCATTCAGCCGCAGCTTCCTTTTGTCAATACAGCGTCCATTTAAGAGGGACAAACTACCTTTAAGTGCTGGAATCAAGCTGGAACAGCTGCTATTCTCACGCAATATTAGACCCTGAATATGTATGCAACCGACCAAGAGCGCAGCTGCTTGGAAGTGCCACTTCGCTCAATGGGATTAGGCACGGCGAGTCACCAATCACAACTTCCATACCTGTAATTAGGTACAGGCCAATTCTTACCTGCATGTTTAGTTCCCAAGAGGAACTAGTGAACAAGTTGGGTTTTTAATACAGCTTCATTGTCACTATTACTGGTACCAGCTATTTATTTCCACATTTTCCGGAGTTACTTTACTAACCTCTTCTTCCTAACACAGTTTCAAATTTCTTCTTTTATTCAATTCATCCAAATTGGCCTTGAGTTGTGGCTCTATAATAGCGTCCTCAGCACTGTTCACTTCTTAGAACAAAAGTCTAGGTTATTGAAATGCAGTTGGAATTTATGGCTATCACGGTCTAACAATATTGTTCCCTGACTGTATCACTGAGTGGTCATGATAATTTTCAGATCAGAGCTAAGAATACCTCCATTATTCTTTAGTGTGAACAAAATATTTATTGAAGGGCAGCATGGATTAGCCAAACATCCACTGTGTGAAATACTTATCAGCAGAGCCTGTTGTTTAGCTGCCTTTCATGGGCCAAAATAGTGTCCAATATTTTCATCTCTAATTGCATCAGGAGCCATCTTGGGAAGGGCTTATGTGCTCGCTGAGATAATGTCCACCAGAGGTATGCAGGGCAGTCAGATCTTGGTGTCAATCGATGTACTGAGTTGTCACCAGCGATGCCATTTTGGAGCTCAACTTTCCAACCTATCCTCGCTACTCAGCTGAACACATGTTAAGCTGCAGAAAGGACCTCCTTCCACACCCGCTCCCCCAGCCAGATAGATATTGCGTGAGAATAGCAGCTGTTCCAGCTTGCTTCCAGCCCTTAAAGGCAGTTTGTCCCTCTTGAAGGGGTGTTGCATTCACAAAAGGAAGCTGCTGCTTAAAAGAGTCATCAGAAGCTTACAAGTTTCTTCTGGCTGTTGCTAGAATTCTGAAAATTTAGTGCTTTCCACAGTTCTTTCAAGTTGCAAACAGTGACTGGCATGACAGTGGTAAGACATTTCATTGACTTCAAAGCTTTTGCACAAACCAGTTGCTTCCAGGTATGGGGTACATTATTATGCATTCCATTTGGGATGCAGCATGACTGGGAGAATGAGAAAAGGCCACATAGAGCAGGACAAGCTACTGGAAGATGTTGGCGAAAGTCGATTAGTTCAAAACCATATAAACTCAGGATGTTCAAGGAACAATTCTCCGATCTGAACCTCAGCATGAAAATTGAATGACATGCTTATGTTTCAGTAAGGACTTGCCGACTGAAATCTCGCACTTGCTGCACACACAATTGCAAGTTCAAAACCGAGCAGGGAACACAATGGCCAAGATTATCCAGTGGGCAGGACGCAAAATTTGCTGGATCAGCCAAAGTTGACTTTGGATGGGAATTTCTGGAGCCGTGCTGGGCAGGAGCAGAAAGTCGTGGGCAATGATGGTGAATGTGGGTGTGCCTACACCACATGGACTGCAGAGGTTCAAGAAGGCAACCTTTTCACGGGCAATTTGGGATTGGAAACAAATGCTGGCTGTGGTGAACCATAGATGGTTACCACTATGGGTATTGAACCATAGATGGTTACCACTATGGGTACTTGTACATATGTTACTCTTGTTACTGTTGGGGTTAGGGTTGGGGTGTTCCACCTGTTGGCATTGTTCTGTGGTACACTCCGGTTGGCTCCGCCTTCCTATAGGAGTATAAAGGTCACTGCACTTCCTCGTGACCCTTTAGTCTGGGATTGTATTGTTAAGCAGTATGTTCTATTCTTGTTACTAATAAAAGCCTTTATTTCCCGGGTACGATCCAGCCTCCCGAGTGAATTAATCGCGCATCACTGGCCTAGCCAGCAATGCCCACATCCTGCAAAAGAATAAATAAAGAAATCTCTTATTAGTCACTTTCAAAACAAGTCAAGACACCTTCTAAGAAAACGCATTGTGAAAGGCCAGCATGTGAGGTTCAAAATGCACCTGGTTTTTTTTCTTGCCTAGAGCAATGATATTGCTTGACTGAGGGAAACCAGTATCGTCAGCATAATGTTGAGCCTCTAATATCATTGAGCCATATTACTATTGAGAACATCTAACAACAGTGACACAGCCTGTTTACAAAAGCCAGCAAATGTGATCCTGTCACTGAGCACTGAGAAAGAATACTGCCAGGACTTTCTGACTCCCCTGCTCTGGTCACACACAGACATAACCATCACAATGGTCACTCTGTGTATAATTGAAGTGAATGACTTTGAGCATCATATGAAAACACTCTATTTGCTTCTTGAATTAAAATGGAAACAAAGCAGTTATGAGTTCTTGACTGGTGTTTATATTTAAAGTTTATTTATTAGTGTCACAAGCAGGCTTACATTGACACTGCAAGTTACTGTGAAAATCCCCTTGTCACCACAGTCCGCCGCTGGTTCGGGTACACAGAGAATTTAGCATAGCCAATGCAAATAACAGGCAGGTCTTTCGGACTGTAGGAGGTAACCGGATCACCTGGAGGAAATCCATTCACAGACAGTGACTCAAGCTGTGAATTGAACCTGGATCCCCTGGCCATTGAGGAAGAGTGTTCCAGAGACTCGTGACCCTCTGAGAGGCAAAATAAAATCTCCTCATCTCTGGTATAAATGAATAGCCCTTTATCCCCCTTACCCATCAAGATCTTAAAGGTCTCAATCGAGTTGCCTCTTATTCTTCTAAACTCTACTGGATACAAACCTAGCCTCTCCGACACAGCATGGTGGCACAGTGGTTAACACTGCTGCTTCACAGTGCCAGGTTCAATTCCGGCCTCAGGTGACTGTCCGTGTGGAGTTTGCACATTCTCCCCATGTCTGCGTGGGTTTCCTCTGGGTGCTCCAGTTTCCTCCCACAGTCCAAAGATATGCAGGTGAAGTTGATTGGACATGCTAAATTGACCCTAGTGGCAGGGGGATTAACAGAGTAAATGTGTGGGGTTACGAGAATAGGGCCAGAGTGGGTTTATGGTCAGTACAAACTTGATGGGCTGAATGGCCTCCTTCTGTACTGTAGGGATTCTATGATTCTATGACCTTTCCTCAACAGACAACCCATCCATTCCTGATATTAGTCAAATAAACCTTGTCCGAACTGCTTCCTATGCATGTTTGTCTTTCCTTAAGGAGAAAAATACAATACAACACTCTTCATAATTTATTTTCCTATCTACCTTTGTGTCATCAACAAATTTAACAAACATCCCTTCAGTCCCTTCATCCAAGTCATTTATATAGATTGTAAAAATTTGAAGCCCCAACACTGATGTGGCACACCACTCGTCACATCCAGGCAATGAGGAAAAAAAACATTTACCCAACCCTTTGTTGCCATATTTGATCAAATTATGCTTTGTTGCCAAGAAGGGCATGCCAGGAGCAACACCAGGCATACATAAAAATGAGGTGTCATGAAGCTACTTATGTGCCAAGCAGCAGCAACAGCATGCAATAAAGATAGCTAAGCTATGCAGCAGAGTAGTGCAAAAGATAAGGCTAAAAAATACAATCTTCAGCCGAAAGTACAGAGTAGATGATCCATCTAGGCCTCCTCCAGAGATCCCCAGCATACCTCTCATCTCTCACCTCTTGTGTTCAGCTGTTTTTCCATGTTTGGCAGGAGGATATGCTATTCTATCCCAGTCCAACACCAGCAACTCCACATCATGGCTACCACCGACATCGCAAAACTGCCGGTTCAAAGTGGAGAGGATCTCCAAGCAGATCGCGCATATTGACACAGACATCAAGTTTCTACAAAGATGCAAGAAAGCAGACAAGATGCCGAAAGGACTAAAGATCACAAACCCACTCAGCTCAACCTATAACACAGACTACGCCGAGAGACTTTGCCGAGGCACCTCTCTCGCACTCCTCAACCACCTCATACATCAGCTCTACAGCACACGCCGCAACCTGGAAACCAAGATAGAGTCCATATTCTCAATTTGCGTTCAGGATGCAGACCAGCTGCAAAACTCTGTCAAGCAGACGAGACCACAGAACTATGCCATCTACATGCACGCCAAGAACTGGAAACTTGAGAAACTCGGCATCACCACCAGCAGCAACCAAGCCTCCCCCGGTACCACAGTAGAAAACAGTTATCACTGCAGGGAAGTCCATTGTCAACTTGTCGGATGACACACTTCAACCAGACAAAATCGAAGTTTTCAGCAGAGGGCTCAATTTCTGCCCCATCACCAAAATGGACCCCATCAGTCTCGCAGTGGACACAGAGGAATTCATCAGGCGAGATGCATCAATGCCAGATTCATCAGCCACACTCACAAGACAGCCCCGAACATCACCCAAGCGCAACGCAACGCCATCCGCGCTCTCAAGACCAACCGCAACATTGTCATCAAACCAGCAGACAAAGGAGAGGCCACTGTCATACTGAACAGAAAGGATTACTGCAAAGAAGTGTACAGACAACCGAACATCGAGGAACGCTACAGACAGTTACCCGCAGATCCGACCAAAGAACACACCCGTCAACTCAACAGACTGATCAATACTTTGATCCGGACCTTCAGAGCGCCCTCTGTCCTCTCATCCCAAGTAATCCTCGCGTTGGAGATCTCTACTGCCTCCCGAAGATACACAAGGCAACACACCCAGCCATCCCATCATATCAGGCAATGGGACCCTGCGTGCGAATCTGTCCGGCTACGTCGAGGGCATTCTGAAACCCATCGTACAAAGAATCCCCAGCTTCTGTTGAGAGACTATGGACTTCTTACAGAAACTCAGCACACATGGAGCAGTTGAACCAGGAGCACTCCTCGTCACAATGGCTGTTTTGACACTCTACACTAGAATCCCCCATGACGACGGCATTGCTGCAACTGCCTCAGTACTCAAAGCCGACAACTGCCAATCTCCAGACGCAATTCTACAACTCATTCGCTTCATCCTGGACCACAATGTCTTCACCTTCAACAATCAGTTCTTCATCCAGACACATGGAATAGCCATGGGGACCAAATTCTCACCTCAATATGCCAACATCTTCATGCACAGGTTCGAACAAGACTTCTCCACCACACAGGACCTTCAACCGATGCTATACACTAGATACATCGATGACATTTTCTTCCTTTGGACTCATGATGAACAATCACTGAAACAACTATATGATATCAACAAGTTCCATCCCACCATCAGACTCACCATGGACTACTCTCCAGAATTGGTTGCATTCTTGGACACACGCATTTCCATCAAGGATGGCCACCTCATCACTTCACTGTACAGCAAGCCCACGGATAACCTCAAGATGCTCCACTTCTCCAGCTTCCACTCTAAACATGTTAAAGAAGCCATCCACTATGGACAAGCCGTTCGTATACACAGGATCTGCTCAGATGAGGGGGATCGTAATAGACACCTACAGACGCTGAAAGACGCCCTCGTAAGAACAGGATATGGCACTCAACTCATCGATCGACAGTTCCAACAAACCACAGTGAAAAACTGTACCGACCACCTCAGAAGACAAACCTGGGACACGGCGGACAGAGTACCTTTCGTTGTCCAGTACTTCCCCAGAGCAGAGAAACTACGACATCTTCTCCGGAGCCTTCATGTCATCGATGAAGATGAACATCTTGCCAAGGCCATTCCCATACCCCCACTACTTGCCTTCAAACCACCACGCAACCTTAAACAGACCATTGTACGCAGCAAACTACTCAGCCTTCAGGAGAGCAGTGACCAGAACACCACACAACCCTGCCAGAGCAGCCTCTGCAACATGTGCTGGATCATTGACAAGGATGCCATGATGTCACGTGAGAACACCATCCACCAGGTACATGGTACATGCTCTTGCAACTCAGCCAACGTTGTCTACCTGATACACTGCAGGAAAGGATGTCCTGAGGCATGGTACATTGGGGAGACCCTGCAGATGCTACGACAATGGATGAATGGACACCGCTCCACAGTCACTAGGCAGGAGTGTTCCCTTCCAGTCGGAGAACACTACCTCTGATCTTCGGGTAAGCGTTCTCCAAGGCAACCTTCAAGACACATGACAATGCAGAATCGCCGAGCAGAAACTGATAACCAAGTTCCGTACACATAAGGACGGCCTCATCCGGGATCTTGGGTTCATGTCACACTATCTGTAACCCCCACAACTTGCCCGACCTTGCAAAATCTCACTAAACGTCCTGACTTGAGACAATTCACATCTCTTTAACCTGTGCTTAACCCTCTCTCCACTCGCATTGTCTGCACCAGTAAAGACTTGATCACCTGTTAAGACTCGCATTCCAACCATTATTTTGTAATTGAGTTTGTGTCTATATATGTCCTGTTTGTGAAACAAATCCTTCATTCACCTGATGAAAGAGCAATGCTCTGAAAGCTTGTGCTACCAAATAAACTTGTTGGACTTTAACTTGGTTTTGTGAGACTACTTACTGTGCCTACCCCAGTCCAACGCCGGCAACCCCACATCATTGTTTCCATGTTTGAACTAAGGCTGCAATGAGGTCAGGAGCTGTGTGACCTTGGTGGAAGCCAAATTGAGCCTCAGCTAGCATTTCATTGCTGACCAAGATCCATTAGATTGCATTGTCAATGACATCAAACATCTTTTTGTTGAAGATCAAGAGTAGACTGATGGGATGGATTTTGGCCAGATTGGATTTGTCCTGTTTCTTGTGGATAGAGCATACCTCGGCAACTCCCACTCTATTTGTAGATGCCAGTTTTTTGGTTATGCTGGAATTGTTTGGGCATAGCAGGTCTGGGGCACAATTCTCCAGTACTATTGCTGGAATATTGTTAGGGTTTATAGCCTTTGCAGAATCCAGTGCCTTAGTCGTTTCTCAATATCACGTGGTGTGAATCAAATTGATTGAAGACTGACATTTGTGATGCTGGGGATCTCTGGAGGAGGCCTAGATGGATCATCCACTCTATATTTTGGGCTGAAGATTGTACATTTTAACTTTATCTTTTGCACTACTCTGCTGCATAGCTTAGCTATCTTTATCACATGCTGTTTCTGCTGCTTAGCACACAAGTAGCTTCATGACACATTTTTATGTATACCTGGTATTGCTCTTGGCATGCCCTCTTGCATTCATTCAACCAGGATTAAACCCCCGGCTCAATGATATTGGTAGAGTGAAGGATATGCTGGGCCATGTTGTTTCAGATTGAGATCGAATGTAATTCCGTTGCTATTGACAGCCCACAGTGCCTCATGGGTACTGAGTTTTGAGTGGCCAGATCTGTTTGAAATTTATCCCATTTAGCCTGGTGGTAGTGCCACACAACACGATAGAGGGCATCCTCAATATAAAGACAGAATTTCATCTTCACAAGGGCTGTGTGGTGATCACTCTTACCAATGCTGACATGGACATGGACAGAGGCATATGCAACCTTCCACACAGTCTAGATGCTATGCCCATTATGACCCGGCCAACTTGGTCTGTTGTGGCGCTAACAAACCGCTTTTGGTGAGGGACATTGAAATCTCCACCTAAAGTACAATCTGTGCCATTGTTATCCTCGGTGCTTCTTCCAAGTGGTATTCAGCATGGAGGAGTACTGATTCATCAACTGAGGAAGGAAGAGAATGGGTGGGCAGTCGATGGTAACCTGCAACAGGTTTCCTTATTTAACCTGATGCCATGAAGCTTCATAGGACCCAAAGTCAATATTGAAGGCTCCCACAGCAGCTTCCTCTTGACTGTGTGCCACTTTACATAACCTTCTGTCCATGGGACAGGGATGGTGACGTTGGGGGCATGCCTGTAAGTATGATTCAGTGAGTCTGGTCAACTGTTGTATGGTCACCCTGTGAGATAGCTGTTCAAACTTTAGTAAAAGTTAGTAAGGAGGATTTTACAGGGTTGACAGGGCTGTCTTTGCTGTTGCCATTTTGGGCGCCTAGTTCAATGCCAGGCGATCTGTTTGATTTCATTTCTTTCTAACCTTGTAGCAGTTTGATACAACAGAGTGGCATGCTCGGCCATTTCTGAGGGTATCTCAGAGTCAACCACATTGCTATGGTCTGGAGTCACATGTAGGTCAGACCAGGTAAGGACAGCAGATTCTGCCCCGTAATGGACAATGGTAAATTTTTTAGTAAATGTAAAGGTTTTTACAACAATCAACAATGTTTTCATGATCATCATTACCGTGATTAGCTTTTAATTCCAGACTTATTTGCGGGCGATTTCTCATTAGCCGTGAGTATTAATCGCGATGTGGATGCAAAATCTTGCGAGGTTCGGAAAACAAGATTTGCGGCAACAGGATCTCATTTTCTAATTTTCCCACCCCTCCCTGGTTACATAACAAAGTTCCCACACAGGAACCTAATTTCCGTAAATTATAATATCATCAAAGGGCATTCCCTCTGTATGCTTCCCCCACAGTAGAAATTACCCCCTTGTCAATGTGATATTACATCACCGAGGTTTCGAACTGATTTTGAAAAGCATGAACCAGGCAAAGGGAACCAAAGGGGGGCGGGAAGTATCACCTCTGGGTGAAGAGGGACATTCTGGGCCAATACCCTGGCATTGCCCCCCCGGCAGTTCCAAGGTGCCAGGGGACAATGCTGAACGTTGCCAAAGGGGCCCCTTTGGGGAATTCCATTGGGGGTGGGGAGGTTCCCCTTATCCATGGAAGGGGGTTACCCTTGTGTATGTGGAGGCAGGGGAAGGAAAAGGAAAGTTTATTTATTAGTCACAAGTAGGCTTACATTAACACTGCAATTAAGTTACTGTCTTCATCCCCTAGTCACCACACTGTTCGGGTATACTGAGGGCGAATTTAGCATGGCCAATTCACCTAAACTGCACATCTTTGAACTGTGGGAGGAAACCGGAGCACCCGGAGGAAACCCATGCAGACACGGGGAGAACATGCAAACTCCACACAGACAGTGACCTAAGCTGGGAATTGAACCCGGGCCCTGGCGCTATGAGGCAGTGGTGCTAATCACCATGCCACCATGCCGCCCGCCCCCTCATGCATGGGGGGCTTGCTCTTCTGCATGTTGTTGGGGAGATCCTTTAGCCATTGGGGGGTAGGGGGGAAGATTGCCCTTAGGCATGCAGAGGGTGGGGGTGTCTTCTTATCTATGGGGGAGGGGGATTTTTTTTACCGCAGATGGGGCTGCTCTATCAGGCCCCAGCCCACTGCCATGATGGCATAGGCCTGTACAGAGTGCCGAATTATCTGGAGTGAAAACCCAGCTGGAGAGCTGCACGCCGGTTTTCTTGTCTCAGCCAGCACAAGCTACTGTGGTGGGATTTGAATCCATGCCCCCAGAGATTAGACTGTGCCTCTGGATTACTCATCCAGTGACATCGCCACTGTGCCACTGCCTCCCTCTTTCACTTAATATTCGCAAAATAAGTCAAGTATCCTGAAAGCAACAACTATATTTAAAACAATTAGTATTTTATTAGCTGTCATGAATTCTCATTTGGTTCGATTAAGCCGCTTGCTTAACTGCCACTGAAATTATGTTTCCTCCCTTGGTGCTGAAAATAACGACCCCTATCATTCTTGGCTGGCACGGTTGTCAGCAGTGCTGTCTAACAGCGCCAGGAATCCAGATTCAATTCCAGCCTTGGGTGACTGTGTGGAGTTTGCACCTCCTCCCCATGTCTGCATGGGTTTCCTCTGGATGCTCCAGTTGCTTGCCACAGACCAAAGATGTGCAGGTTGGGTGGATTGGCCATGCTAAATTGTCTCAAGATGTATAAGTTAGATGGATTAGCCATGGTAAATATGTGGGGTTTTGGGGATTGGGTGTGGGTAAGAGCCTGGGTGAGATGCTCTGTCGGAGAGTCGGTGCAGGCTCAATGGGCCGAATGGCCTCCTCCTGCACTGTAGGGTTTCTATGAGTCTATGATTCAATTTCTCAATGTGAGGTTGGAAAGGAGCATTATTGTATATGACCTGTCACAAATGACATGTAAGAATGGCAGGACATATTTAAATGCCTGAATGCTGCATACACAAGCAGATGGCTTGCACCAGTCTTTCTTAATCAGTAATTTTACACTTCTGAAAAACCTTAAGGGAAAGTTGTACTTTATATCAAAAGCTGATTAATTGAAGGATGGCTTAAGTAAGTTTGCATTCAGTGTTATTTGCATGCAGACAAGGTGCCAAGTTGATTCCCATACTCTTGCGTCTTTATTGCATTTAAATGCTACAAAAGAAGTCTATGTGGCAGACTTTCGTCTGTAAGCTCTGATGTAAAGCATTGCCTGTATCGCAATCTGATGATGTGGAGATGCCGGCGTTGGACTGGGGTAAACACAGTAAGAAGTTTAACAACACCAGGTTAAAGTCCAACAGGTTTATTTGGTAGCAAAAGCCACACAAGCTTTCGAGGCTCTGAGCCCCTTCTTCAGGTGAGTGGGAATTCTGTTCACAAACAGAACTTATAAGACACAGACTCAATTTACATGAATAATGGTTGGAATGCGAATACTTACAACTAATCCAGTCTTTAAGAAACAAAACAATGGGAGTGGAGAGAGCATCAAGACAGGCTAAAAAGATGTGTATTGTCTCCAGACAAGACAGCCAGTGAAACTCTGCAGGTCCACGCAACTGTGGGAGTTACAAATAGTGTGACATAAATTCTGATTCTAGGATCGCATGATAAAGACTCAGGAGGAAAAAAGCAGAAATATTTATGTGAAATAGTGTGACATGAACCCAATATCCCGGTTGAGGCCGTCCTTGTGTGTGCGGAACCTGGCTATCAGTTTCTGCTCCGCGACTCTGCGCTGTCGTGTGTCGCGAAGGCCGCCTTGGAGAACGCTTACCCGAATATCAGAGGCCGAATGCCCGTGACCGCTGAAGTGCTCCCCAACAGGAAGAGAACAGTCTTGCCTGGTGATTGTCGAGCGGTGTTCATTCATCCGTTGTCGCAGCGTCTGCATAGTTTCCCCAATGTACCATGCCTCGGGACATCCTTTCTTGCAGCGTATCAGGTAGACAACGTTGGCCGAGTTGCAAGAGTATGTACCGTGTACCTGGTGGATGGTGTTCTCACGTGAGATGATGGCATCTGTGTCGATGATCCGGCACGTCTTGCAGAGGTTGCTGTGGCAGGGTTGTGTGGTGTCTTGGTCACTGTTCTCCTGAAGGCTGGGTAGTTTGCTGCGGACAATGGTCTGTTTGAGGTTGTGCGGTTGTTAACAGATCCTGTTTAATTTTCTCACTCTTGAATTCAATGGAAGGAAAATCACTCAGTTTCTGTTACCAGTGTGCCTCCCCCAGCAATCCCGATTTCATCTCTGTGCTCGGCCAAGACAACATTTCCCATTCGGGCAGTAAAGATAAAATTTACCATTACATTGATCTGTCCAGGTGAGATTCTGTCGAGTCTGGTTGCCAAGAGATGACACTTTGCTGTAATTTCCCTGTTGCAAGTAAATACTTTGAGTTGACATCACAGCAAACTCTCTGCTCACACTAATCCTTCTTTACTTTTGATTGACTGCTTTAGTATCATGACTTAAACTGTGCAGAATTAAATACTTTGTCGTGTCCTGTGGATGCGTTAGTCTAAATTCCATTGCTAGTGCATGTTATAAGTTTACTGTTGGCAGCAGACACTCATGATGACAATTGTTATTTTATTATTCTTTTTTTTGCTCAATAGTATTAACCCCTCAAAAGGCAGATTAAAAGCTTAAGGAAGAAAATGAATCACCCCAGCATGAAATGCCTCCAGTTAATACTTTCAGTGAAATATTTGTTCAGAATGTTTCACAACCATATTGAAATAAATAGTATCGTCGCATTGAAAGAGAATCTGGATTAGTACATGGGGAGGAGGGAAGAGAGGGATATGTCAATAGGATGAGATGAATGAAGATGGGAGGAGGCTTGTGTGGTACAGAGCCCTGATAGAAAGAATGGCCTGTTTCTGTGCTGTTATGTAATTCTATGAAGCCAGAACAGGAAAGCCCATCTTTTACTCATACTACCTTCTTGTTAAATAGTTTAGGAATGGTTTAACCTCCAAGTCTGCATCAAAGTTCACATGAGATATACAAACATAAAAATATATTTCCTGAGTGCTCTGAAAATCTACAGCCGGAATCTTATTGTATTGAGGACGTTATTTCAATCACATTTTTCCTCCACTATAAATGAATCAGGGAAGATAGATTGAATGTTCTTTTGTGAGTGGAGAGGAAGATTGCTCTTACAAGTCTTCCCACACACCCTGGACATTACCAACAAGTGCTGCACAAAGGACACAGTCATTTTACCTCCTGATGGACATTGGAAAATATGCACATTATCATTCATTAGATTATCCAGGTCTGGCCATGGGCTTTATTTTATTACTCTAAAGCTAAATTGTCTGATGTATGTTGACATTTATGCAAGGGGTGTGGCATTATTTATGGAATAAACTCACCATAGAGAGAACTGGCAAGTATCAGGTGAGAAAGAGATTGAAATGAAATCATAACGAGAATCTTTTTGCTGAAATAGCAATATTAGAATTTGTGAATAAGATTGCTAAATTGGGAGTAAATTTGCATATTGATTGACTTGACCTATGTTCTCCTTCTTTAGGCAGTCAACCTGGCCTCAATTTATCAAGATAGCCCACAAATACCCAAATTGCTTGCATCAATTTAATATTTAAAGTCATTTAGGTTTTCCAACATGTGTCATATTCCTAAACAATTAAAGACATATTTACAGTAAACTTGTATTCACCCTGGATCCAGCAAACAATAGTTTGAAAATAGTATAATGGGAATTGTACAGAAGCATTTGAAATATAAAATGGAAATATGCCTTGCTGCATATCGACTGCTTCAGCGTCAGAGGAGTTAAGAATGGGACTGGGCATCATACATTCACCGTCGAACATCCAGTGGAGTTTTTCCCCTGCTTCCTATTGACATTTTTTCCAGGGCTCCTTGATGCCACACTCAGTTAAATGCTGCCTTGATATCAAGGGCAGTCACTCTCACTTTATCTCTTGAGTTCAGCCCTTTTGTCCATGTTTGGACCAAGGTTGTATTGCGGTCAGCAGCTGATGATGCAGTAATTGGCTGGATTGGATTTTTCCTGATTCTTATGGACAGGAAAAACCTCGGCAATTTTCCACATTGTCGCATCGATGCCAGTGTTTTAACTATACTTGAACAACTTGGCTAGAAGTGTGCAACATTTACATATATATGCAACATTTGTCATTAATATTATGAGCAGCAAAAATATAATGCAGTGTTAGTTTGTGTGTTCAATAGGTGATCCCATGGTGATCATCAGACAAACCAGAGAGCACAAATTTTATATAGCAGCATCATGCAATGTTGTTAATTTGACAGGAAACTATCCCATTAGTTTTTTATAACAGTGAGCAGGTGATAACCCCAATTTATTTGACTGCCTCAGCCCTCATTAACATGTTCTGCACATTGTACCAGAGGACACAATGGTAGTAAGTTCATATTTGAGGGAAGATTCAATGCTTGCGACCCAGAAAAACTGCACAAGATCTTTTCCATTCTGTAGGAGAATTGGAAGACTCTCTTCTGCGGGGTGCATGATATTCAATATAATTATTTCATGCGATTGGATAATACTAATCTCACAGGGTGGAAAGATAAGTGACTCCTAGGCAGAAAATTAGAATGATTGAACATAGGTCAATGAGAGGCACTGGAGCGCTGAGGTGTCTCTACGTGACACAACTCTTAAGGGACCAGAGGACAAATCTGAATGGTTCACAATTTTATTTGTGTTTTCCTGATCAACAAGTTGGGAGTCTCGGATATTTGCTATTATGTAACACAATATTTCAATACCTGAAAATCTGTTTAAAACACCAAGATAGAGTGGGATAGTAGGTTAAGTAGGCAAAAGGACAAGAACAATGTCATGAGAAAAGGCCCTTGAGAATCATGTGCAGTGTAAAACGAGTTACTGATTCACTATAAGCCTATTATACAATCCTGTCCATAAGACTATAAGACATAGGAGCAGAATTAGGCCATTCGGCCCATCGAGTCTGCTCCGCCATTCAATCATGACTGATATGATTCTCATCCCAATTCTCCTGCCTCCTCCCTGTAACCCTTGCTTCCCTTAATTATCAAGAACCTATCTATCTCTGTCTTAAGGACATTCAATGACCTGGCCTCCACAGCCTCTGTGGCAATGAGTTCCACAGATTCACCACCCATTGGCTGAAGAAATTCCTCCTCATCTCAGTTTTAAAGGAGTGTCCCTTCACTCTGAGGTTGTGCCCTCGAGTTTTAGTCTCTCCCACTAGTGGAAACATCCTCTCCACGTTCACTCTAACTAGGCCTTTCAGTATTCTGTCCTGGAACTTTCACCCCACAAAATCTACTCAGTAAACTTCCAGTAACAACAAAATAAACAGAACTCTAGCCTTGATTTCTATGATTCATGATTCATGATTCCATCCTTTGTTTGTAAGGTAATTATAGATAACAGAGGCCATCTAGCTCAGCTCATTTCATCCATCCAAATGACATACAAACATATGGACATACATAATAGGAGCAGAAGTAATGTATTTGCACCCCCGCCCCTCCCCCCCACCACCCCTCCGAGCCTACTCCACCATTTGAAAACATTGCCTATATTATACCAGTGACTACAACTCAAAAGTACTTAACTGGCTGTAAAGTGATTTGCAACATTGTGAAAAGTGCTGCATAAATGTAGGTTTTGTCTTTCCTTCATTGCACATACATGCAGTAGGCAAAGTGACTGTCGTAATGGTGAAATTAGAGGCCCAATGCTGATTCTCTAAAGATAATTATTCACAGAGCAATCAACTGATGTTCATAAAGTGGCTACAAAGAAATTACTACATTTACAAAAAAATTCAACCTTACCAAATACAACCTTATCTAATACAACCTTACCAATCTGAAATTTGTGGCACCGATCAATAATATACCATAAATGGTAGCTGCTCATTTAATGCTAATCATGCTATCACCATGATTTGCCAATCAGACGTCTACAACCAGTTCAGGAAAAATGTAGATTGAATTGTTGTTCTGAACATTTCGTAAAAGAATGATACACGATACAAAAATTCAGGATGGTCTTAACTCAGGAAATGGATTGTTTCCTCTTTCCTCAGAAACTTTCATACAAATTGTGTTGGACACTGTAAACTTGCAGTCTATCTGGAGTGAACCTGAGGTGGAGGAGGAATTTGTAAAACCTTTCTTTGTGCAATCTCCTCGTGGTAAACAGGGATTCCAACACCCTCCCCCGACCCTCCAAAACCCACCCTAATCCCCTACCCCAACTACCATCCACATCAACCCACCCATACACCTCACCACCCCCTCATCTCAACCCAGCCCCCTCCTCACCACCCCTCATTCCCCCATCACCCTTGCCAAAACCCACACTACTGCCTTTATGGGATGTGAACACCGCAAGCTGGGCCAACACTTGTTGCCCATCCATAATTGCCCTTGAGAAGGTGATGTTAAGCTGTCGACTTGAACTGTTACAACCCCATATAGTGTAGGTACACCCACAGTGCTGTTAGGGGGCAAGTTCCAGGATTTTAACCGAGCAACAGTGAAGGAAAGGAGATATATTTCCAAGTCAGGTTGGTTCTTGTCAATGTCTAACCTCCTATATGGAAGAAAATCTGCTCTCCTTCCTCACTATGGCGGCACAGTGGTTAGCACTGCTGCCTCACAGCAACAGCGACCCAGTTTCAATTCCCAGGTTCGGTCACTGTGAGGAGTCTATGCGTTCTTCCTGTGTCTGCATGTGTTTCCTCCGGGTGCTCCGGTTTCAAAGAACAAAGAAAATTACAGCACAGAACAGGCCCTTCGGCCCTCCAAGCCTGCACCAACCATGTTGCCCGACTTAACTAAAACCCCCTACCCTTCTGGGGACCATATCCCTCTATTCCCATCCTATTCATGTATTTGTCAAGATGCCCCTTAAAAGTCACTACCATATCCATTTCTACTACCTCCCCCGGCAGCGAGTTCCAGGCATCCACCGCCCTCTGTGTAAAAAACCTGCCATGTACATCTCCTTTAAACCTTGCCCCTCGCACCTTAAACCTATGCCCCCTAGTAATTGACTCTTCCACCCTGGGAAAATGCGTCTGACTATCCACTTTGTCCATGCCTCTCATAATCTTGTAGACTTCTATCAGGTCACCCCTCAACCTTCGTCATTCCAGTGAGAACAAACCAAGTTTCTCCAACCTCTCCTCACAGCTAATGCCCTCCATACCAGGCAACATCCTGGTAAATCTTTTCTGTACCCTCTCCAAAGCCTCCACATCCTTCTGGTAGTGTGGCGACCAAAACTGAACACGATATTCCAAGTGCGGCCTAACTAAGGTTCTATAAAGCTGCAACATGACTTGCCAATTTTTAAACTCAATGTCCCGGCAAATGAAGGCAAGCATGCCGTATGCCTTCTTGACTACCTTCTCCACTTGCATTGCCACTTTCAGTTCCTCACACAGTGCGAAAGATGTGCTGGTTAGATGAATTGGCCATGCTACATTCTCCATCAGTGTACCCGACCAGGTGCCGGAGTGTGGCACCCAGGGGATTTTCACAGTAAGCTTCACTTCAGTCAGCTTACTTGTGACATTAATAAATTAACTCAACCTTCCCCTGCACCAAATTGCCCCACTCCAACCCCTCACCCCTTTACCAACCACCGATGTCCCCATCCCCTCACTTCACCACAATCCCACGCACTACCACCCACACAGTGTCTAATTAGCTCTAAAATGATGACACAGACTTATCGGGGGTGATTCTCCCATCCCACTGCGTTGATTTTTTAGCGCAGCAGGCCGGGAGACTCTAGTGCCGGCTGATTCGCACAATCCGCGCTGGGCGTCCGGGCCTGAGCGTGTCTCCCAGCCCTGGATTTCCGACACTGTCAGCTCCGTGTCGGAAATCAGTGCAGAGCTGCATTATATATTCAGACCCTGATTTTAATATGATGTAAATATAGTGAGTGGCCCGGGACTGTGGTTTCCGGGCTCGCTAGCATCTCCCCTCCGTCCCTCTCCCTGCCAGGAGTGTTTCACTCTGCCAGGGCCTACTATAGCTCCCTACTAATGGAGAGCTGGCGGTCCAACCCCACTAGATTGAAAGGGGGGGAAATTGAGGCACCCCCAGGGGAGGGTAGGGTGCCCCCGGGCATTGCCACCTTGGCAGTGCCAGCCTGGGCCACCTGGCACTGTCCAAGGGGCAAAGTGCCAATATCCAGAGGGCATCTTGGCACTTGCCACTGGGCATAGAGCAGTGACAAGGGGGTGTAGCCTAATGGGGCAGGGCCATCTCTGCAGTGGGGATCGGTGTGGGAGAGAGGGAGGCCAGTGGTCGGGACTGGCCATCGGGGTGGGGGGAGGGCAGCCTGCTGAGGGGAGTGTCAGGGCTGAAGGAGGGGGTAGTCGACACAGTTGGGGGGTGTTTGGGACTGCTGGTGGGGTTGGGGGAGGAAGATCAAGGTGGGCTGGAAAGGGGTGGAGTGTCGGGGCTGGCCCGGACATGTCTGGGAGACCAGCGATCGGGCCGTGGGGTGATGAAAGGGCCGGTGTTGTAGGATTCAAGCACTGTCCAGCAATCAAGCTGGCCAGCAATCAGGAGGTTGGTAGACGGGGGCCATTGAGCTTGCGTCGATCTCAGTGCTGACAGATTGGTGTATGCGCAATGGCCCACTCAACACTATGCTGCCGGCCTCTCCAGTGGGAATAGGCCCCATCCACCGATTTCTGGAGTGAATAATGCTCATGCCCTCTGCAGTGCACAGAATGTGGGAGATTCTTTTTGAAACTCCCGCTGAAAAAACCAACGTCATTTACTCCAGTTTTCACATGAATTTGACACGTTTTTTTGGAACATTCACCCCATCAGTTTTCAAGCAGATATTCAATCGGGAGTGGGCGTTTAAAAAAAACGATCTCAGAACCACAAAGTTGTCTGAAAGTTGGAGGGAGCAGAAATTCCCATTCGCAGCTGCTGTCAGCGAAACTGACCTGAAACACTGGCTTTAAAAGATCCAAACTGTCAGGATGATTTTTTTTTTAATAAGATATGCTGTGCTCCCCCATCAATGAGGATTGAGGTATTCGTGGAGCCTTCTCATCTTGTTAGTTATTTAATTTTATGCATCACCATTCACAAGTGGATGTGACAGGACTGCAGAGCTTCAATCTGACCCATTGGTTATGCAATCACTTCGCTCTCTGATGAACCAAAATGTGGATCGAGGTCTCACAAGCACGTCCCTTAGCTCTATATGTTTCACAGGCCAGGTTGAAGGGATGATGAGGAATTTTCAGGATGTTTGTGGTGCATCAGCACCACTGGTGAAGAAACGCAGCTGTAAGTTGTTTCTGGAACTCTTGCACCTTTGAAGCTCTTCCTCTGAGTATTCTCATGTTTTTGCCCATCCGGTTTTCCAACCATCCAAGTATGCACGTATCTCAAAGTAAGAACCAGTGGTGAAGTAGCTGAGAGTTTCTTGGGTTTGCATTGCTGAGCTTTATGCGTTGTAGCTGCTGTCAAAACCATCTGATTTTGCTTTCATTTTATTTATTATTGTCACATATATTCGTATACAGTGAAAAGTATTGTTTCTTGAGCGCTATACAGACAAAGCATATCGTTCATAGAGTACATAGGGGAGAAGGAAAGGAGAGAGTGCAGTATATAGTGTTACAGTCATAGCTAGGGTGTAGAGAAAGATCAACTTAATATAAGGTAGGTCCATTCAAAAGTCTGATGGCAGCAGGGAAGAAGCTGTTCTTGAGTCAGTTGGTACATGATCTTTTGTATATTTTTCCCAATGGAAGAAGGTGGAAGAGAGAATGTCCGGGGTGCGTGGGGTCCTTGATTATGCTGGCTGCTTTTCCAAGGCAGCGGAAAGTGTAGACAGAGTCAATGAATGGGAGGTTGGTTTGCATGATGGATTGGGCTACATTCACAACACTTTGTAGTTTCTTGCAGTCTTGGTCGGAGCAGAAGCCATACCAAGCTGTGATACATCCAGAAAGGATGCTTTCTATGATGCATCTGTAAAAATTGGTGACAGTTGTAATGGACATGCTGAATTTTCTTAGCCTCCCGAGAAGGTAGAGGTGTTGATGGGCTTTCTTAACTGTGGCGTCAGTGTGGAGGGACCAGGAAATGTTGTTCGTGATCTGGACACTGAGAAACTTGAAGCTCTTGACCATTTCCACTTCATCCCCATTGATATAGACAAGGGCATGTCCTCCATTACGTTTCCTGAAGTCGATGACTATCTCCTTCATTTTGTTAACATTGAGGGGGAGACTATTGTCGTCGCACCATTTCACCAGATTCTCTATCTCATTCCTGTACTCCGTCTCATTATTGTTTGAGATCCAACCCACTACAGTGGTGTCATCAACAAACTTGAAAATCCATTTGGAGCAGAAATTGACCACAGTCATGAGTGTATAAGGAGTGTGTGTATAAGTGTATATCTGATACAGATATGTGTGATCATAGAAGAGTTTTGAAATTTTTCAACTCAAAATGTTTTTCAGAACCTTCTTTTTTTGTAATTTTTGCACTCAGACATCTGGCCTTGCTTTTCCTAGGATTAGAGAGCCAGCAAATAGGTAGCACCTCCCACCCCCTTCACACAGGAACAGGTATATCATTCTATCCCTTCTGTGATATTATCATGGAAGAGCAAGATAAAGCAAAGGGGACTCGGACAGCTTCATTGAAAAAGTCATCACATCTGATCACTAAAGAAGGAACAAACTTGAATTTACCTAGTGCTTTTCATAATCTCCTGGACATTGCAAAATGCTTTACTTGGAAGTTACAATACAGAACAAAGCTATGTCATTTACCCTCCATGAAAGCACATAGTTCGAGACTATTTCTTACAATTGGAGCCAGAGTTGTATTTATAATTGCCGCTTAGTTAAGTAACATTCCTGCAACAACCATGGGATGAGGACATACATTGTCAAGTCATTGCTATAAGGAAAACATACGGCTGTTTTATATTTCTTTTGTCTAGCCACCATATGCCCAGAGGCATGACAGTTGCTACATTGAGTATCTCAGTGCATGGTACCAACTTGAGCTATCCTTAAACATATTTCACTGTGAAGGATCAATTGTGAAAGTACTCTTTCTGGATGTTGAAAGATGTGTTACTGCCTAGGCTAGGGGGACTGTTTAGCTCAGTTGGCTGGACAGCTGGTTAGTGATGCAGGGCAATGCCAAAACTTTTCAATTCTTATACCAGCTGAAGCTGTTTATGAAAGCCCATCTTCTCAACCTTACCCCTCACCTGAGGCGTGGTGATCCTCGGGTTAAATCACCACCAATCAGCTCCCCCCTCAAAGGGGAGAGCAGCCTGTGGTCATCTGGGACTATGGTGACTTTATCGCTCAGGATGGGCAAGGAAGTAGAGTGTTCAGTGTGTTGCCTAACCAGCCCTGATGAGGTAATTTAACTTTTTGTGCCACTCTTCTGCAGTCCTTGAAGTGAGGGAGTTGGCAGTCACTTCCAGTATTTGGGTTGTATTCTTAGTATGCTTGATGGTGCACTTATCCAACAGTCTACAAAATCTACCTTCTCAAGAAATCTTGGGGGTCGTCATCTGTAACGTCCTGTGATCTTCTCTGCCTTTGCTTCTGCTCTACTGTGTCTGGGCCAGATGGTGTGAAAATGACATAAAGAACAAATGTTGGGTAAAAAGAGCAGGGGAAATCCACCAATTCACAGACACCAATGGCATGTGTCAGTTCTTCAGCACTGCCAACATGATCTATGGCACATGCATGGCTGAGAGTCAGTAAGTATGGAGGGAGCTGATCAAGGACAGGAAAGCAGTCAGTGCTCACTGGAGAGAACATTTTAAAGAACTCCTCAACCAAGACTCTGTTTTGACTTGAACATCCTCAACTCCATTCCTCAGCATCTCATCCAGCTCAGTCTTGGTACTACTCAGTCCAGTGCCAAGCTGAAATAGCCATTCAAAGCTGAAAAATAACAAGGCCTCTGGAGCAGATGAAATCCCTGCCAAAACTCTGAGACATGGGGGAAGATACATTCCTGGTATGGCTGCACAATCTCATTTCTCTCATCTGGGAAGAGGAGTACCTGCTGGCGATCTGAGGGAATATGTGGAGATGCCGGCGTTGGACTTGGGTAAACACAGTAAGAGTATTTGCTACCAAATAAACCTGTTGGACTTTAACCTGGTGTTGTTAAAACTCTTACGATCTGAGGGATGCCATGATCATGACTATATTCATGAAGAGAGACATGTCCGATTGCAGTAATTACAGAGCATTGTCTGCGCTATCTGCCACAGGGAAGGCCATTACAAAGATCCTCTTAATTTCCACTAGTGGCTGAAGAGCTCCTTCCTGAGTCGCATTGTGATTTTCACCCATCATAGAAACATAGAAACCCTACAGTGCAGAAGGAGGCCATTCGGCCCATCGAGTCTGCACCGACCACAATCCCAGCCAGGCCCTACCCCCACACATTTTACCCGCTAATCCCTCTAACCTACGCATCCCAGGACTCTAAGGGACAATTTTTAACCTGGCCAATCAACCTAACCCGCACATCTTTGGACTGTGGGAGGAAACCGGAGCACCCGGAGGAAACCCACGCAGACACGAGGAGAATGTGCAAACTCCACACAGACAGTGACCCGAGCCGGGAATCGAACCCGGGACCCTGGAGCTGTGAAGCAGCTCATAAGCTCATAAGCTCATAAGGCACCATAGACATGATTTTCACTCTGTGAAAGATTCAAGAAAAATGCAAAAGAAAGGCAGCTTTTTCATAGCCTTTTTCAACCTCACAAAGCTTTAACTGTCAACTGCAAAGTGCTGTGGAGTATCCTCCTCAAATTTGACTGCGCTCAGAAATTTATCACTGTCCTCCACCTACTCCATGATAACATGCAAACGGTGATCTTCACCAACAGACCCCATCTCAGTGAAGTCTGGGGTCATGCAAGGCTGTGTTGTCGCACCAACCCTCTTCATCTTCCTTACAGAACACCATACCTCAACTCCAGCAAATTATCCAAAGGCACAGAGATAATCCCATAAACATATGGGAAACATTTCGATCCCAACTTCAATCCAAAACCAAAGTCACTCCAGTGTCAGTCACTGAGCTCCAGTATGCAGATCACGTTTGTGTGTCTTCTCTCAGAAACTGAGCTCCAGGTCATTGTCAACTCCCTACACAACAAGCCCCACAGGGAGGTCAATCTGTTGTTCCCCATGAACCTCAAGGGGATTCTCACATCCTTCTCCTACCCCAGGTCTAAGGGTTCCCTCGCTCTGATGACAATGGGGCCTTCTCCATCTCTTTGCCTGTTGCCTCGTCTCCTGCGCTTGTAGGGTCTGGTCGGGAGGGTGTGCAATGGTTAGGTGAACACCTCTTCAATGCAAAGAGCATTGAAGAGCCATTACAGGGGTGACCTCTAACTGGGTGTGCGCCATTTCTATCTCCTATGTCCAAGCCAGAATCTTCATCATTGTTATGACTGGCTCTTGAGTTTTTAGAGGGGTGAGTTTCCTGTCCACAGGCCAGTGTGAAGGATGGGGACAGCGGTGTGTCCATAGAAATAGTTGTCTCTGCAGGGGTTCCCCTGTGATGGAGATGATCTATGTTCTACTTTCAGGTCTTCTCCTGGTTTTAACCATGTAAGACACCGGTCCTGTTTTCTTGAGGCTAACTCCCAGAATCTACGGAGAGCCGGACTCTGGCATCGTGGCCCCTTTTCTGGGCTTCTTGTTTTCACTCAATGTTGCCGGTCACCTTTAGGAATGTCAGGCTAAGCCTAGTCTAAAGACATTGGCCCATCAATAGCCCTACTGGACTATCCTGTCATCATATATGAGCTTTGTTTCTAGAGGACCTGTGGTTTGTTTCTTCATGTAACTTTTGAATGACTGGACTGCCTGCTCAGCCAAGCCACTTGAGGAGATGCCGTATGAATTGCCTTACTCTGTTCATACTCATGAAGGTCTGAAACTCTCCGCTTGTAAATGGGGTCCCATTGTTTGTCATAAGAACCTCCAGGTATACCAGCATACTAAAAGATTGATGGATTTTCTCTATGGTATTGTAAGAGTAGTAGAGGTCATCTGGTGCACCTTGATCCATTTTGAATGGGCGATGAAACTAAAAATATGGAGTCTATAAGTGGCCCTGTAAAGTTTTTTTTAAATAAAAGTTTATTTATTAGTGTCACAAGTCGGCTTACATTGACGCTGCATGAAGTTACCGTGAAAATCCCCTATTTTCCACACTCCAATGCCTGTTCGGGTACACTGAGAAACGTGCACCTAACCAGCATGTCTTTCGGACTTGTGGGAGGAAACTAGAGCACCCGGAGGAAATCCACACAGGCATGGGGAGAATGTGCAGACTCTGCACAGACAGTGACCCAAGCTGGGAATCAAACCTGGCTCCCTGGCACTGTGAGGCAGCAGTGCTAGGCACTGTGAGGCAGCAGTGCTAACCACTGTGCCACCGATTTGCTTGGCTGATATTGGGAACCCTTTTTATGGCCTTCACCTTTTCTTCGACAGGGTGTAATCCATCTTCGTCAACTCTGTACCTGAGATTCCTTACCTTGTTGACCTGGAATACACATTTTCCCATTTAATCATTTGCCAGCATCAGAAAAAAGTCACAAGACCTCCTCCAAACTCTCCAAATGTTCCTATGAGTAGCTCCTGAGATTCAAACACCATCCAGATAGACTGCCACTCTGGGCACCCCTTGAATGGCACAAGCCCCACAGGGCAAAGGAATGTCCTTGTACAGTTCTTTGAGACTATTTATAGTGATATACTCCCTGGATGACACCTCAGGAACCAGTTAGATGTAGGTGTGACTCATGTCTAATTTAAAAAATATTTGACCTCAGCCAGCTTCACATGCAAGCCTTCTCCACATGGCATAGGGTATCTGTCAGTGCGGGAGGCTCTGCACGCCGTCAACTTATAATCCCCATAGAGACTGATCAAATTGTCAAGTTTTAAAACTGCAATTACTGGCATGGTCCATTCAGCAAATTGTACTGGGCCTATAATGCCAAGTTCCTCTAGGCATTCCAATTTGGCCTCGACTTTGGCACATAGAGCATGGGGGACCAGTTGCACCTTAAAGTATTTAGGCTGGGCCTCTGTGTCCATGTAAATCTTGGCTCCAGCACCTCTAATCTTCCCCAGGCCTTTGTGGAACACTTGGGATGCTTCCCAATGACTTTGTATAAATTGCCGATACCCATTTTAAAGATCTGTTGCCAATCCAGGTGGATTTTCTGTCGGCAGTCCCTTCCCAAAAGGCTGGGTTACAGTGGTCTGAACAATATGTAAGGGCTCTCTAGTGTATGTGACCAATCGAGCCTTGGTGTCCCGCAGGCTTAAAGACAAGATGCCCAATTGGAGTCGCCTAAACGTTTGCTGCCCAATAATAGGTATTGCGGCTTTGTGTTTACCTCCATGTTTAGGGAATGTCATTTACCTGGAGTTTAACACCTCAGGAAGGACATACTGGCACTGGAGCGGGTCCAGCGGAGATTCACACGGATGATCCCAGGAATGGTAGGCCTGACATACGATGAACGTCTGAGGATCGTGGGATTATATTCATTGGAGTTTAGGAGGTTGAGGGGAGATCTGATAGAAACTTACAAGATAATGAACGGCTTAGATAGGATGGACGTAGGGAAGTTGTTTCCATTAACAGGGGAGACTAGGACGCGGGGGCACAGCCTTAGAATAAAAGGGAGTCACTTTAGAACAGAGATGAGGAGAAATTTCTTCAGCCAGAGAGTGGTGGGTCTGTGGAATTCATTGCCACAGAGGGCTGTGGAGGCCGAGACGTTGAGCGTCTTCAAGACAGAAATTGATAAATTCTTGATTTCTCGAGGAATTAAGGGCTATGGGGAGAGAGCGGGTAAATGGAGTTGAAATCAACCATGATTGAATGGTGGAGTGGACTCGATGGGCCGAATGGCCTTACTTCCGCTCCTATGTCTTATGGTCTTATGGTCTTAACCTTGATTGGAGCCATTTTGGTGCGGCTATGTAATTTTGCTGCATCAATACCTCATCCTCAGGCTGGTTTATTGTAAAGCCCTGTCCTGAAGTGGCTTCACCCTTCAGCCTGGCGGTACATGTTTTGCCTGCTTCGGTAGCCTTGTCTGGGGTGGATCCTACGATTACAAGAGCAGCATGGACCTGCTCACTCCTCACTGTATTGTGGATAGACCTCCCATATCGCTCTCGAATCTCGTGGCCTCCGGCTCCAATCGCCCTTTCTTGGCAGCAAATGGGAAACACGAGTTAGGGACTTGGCACTGCAGTATGGGGGTCACACAAGGCTGAGGACAGTACTGTCTATGGACCCCTTATCCTCTTGGGGCCCCTTTTTTTGCACTTTCACTAGAAAGGGCCAGTTCTATTGCTTTCTTGATGTCCAGAGTTGGTTCAGTCAGTAGCTTCCTTTGGGATGCAATATTATTCATTCCACATTCTGAACGATCCCTTAACAGTTTCCAAAGTGCTAACCTGTACACAGTGTTCTGCCAATTTCTGCAGTCTTGTCAAGAATTCAGTAACAGGTTCTCCAGGGAGATTAGCTGCCATGTTAACCCTGTAGCATTGCAATATAGCAAATGGTTTCGGGTCATTTTAGTCTGATGCCATATCTACCAATTTATCAATAGATTTTGAATCTGGTTTGCCGGGTAGGTTAAACTTTTTATGAAGCTGAAAGTTGGGGCCCCACAAGCGGTCAGAAGGATAACTTCTTGCCAGTCATTCCCTTCTATCTCATTCTTTTGGTATACTGGGGTCAATTCTCCACATCTGCTTCGTAAGTTTCCAGTTTCTCCAAACAGCGGCATTTTCAATATCTCCCCGTCACTGTCTTACCGGGTTCATTGAAAGGCAAGGCTGTCCAAAACTTTTCTTGTTCCTCATCGCCAATGTAATGACTCAGGAAGCCCTACTGGAAAGGAACATAGTTTATTACAGAATTTAATAAACATAATTTATTTCATATTTTATTACAGAAATATATTACAGTATATTATTTATACAGAACCTGAAATCTGAAGGCAGATGCGCTGCTCATCTCTAACTGCTGGTTCACGTTGCAGTTCAGAGAGAAGTTGTACTGTCCTTGTAATGACTCAGGAAGAACGAATGGAAAGGAACATAGTTGATTACAGAATGCAAAGTGAAACCACGATCGTGGTGTACACACACTAATCCCCCGCTGGGACCATGTTTCAGCAGGCCAAGCCCTGGGCCTGCCTTATAAAAGGCTCAGGTAATGAGGTCCAGCTGGGCAGGCCACTGTCTGTTACCAGGGGAACTCATAATCAATGAACTCCATAGGGAGATCAATCAATGATCCCCATGGACCTCGTGGGCGTTATCACAATATTAATGTTCCGAATTCGTGAATTGTAGCCCGAACCTAAAGGACATTTTAAAGATGCAATTTTGCATCTTAGTTTATAATTGCAGAATGTCAGCATGTTGGACACTATTGTGACTGAGATGAACAGACCACGTGTAATGAATGAATGCGACCTAGTAGACAAAACAAAGTAGCTGCAATTGCAACCAAATTGTCCTTGAAGACAAAGCCAGCTGAGACAAAAATAGAAAAATGAACTTGATCAGTGGCTGCTGAATGTCAGTACCAGATGGAAACCAGTTAGTATTATCACGGAGGACAGAGCCAGAAGCAGGCTGTGATGATGGAAATCTCAGCTTTTCACCCACATGTGAAGTATAAATAAGTAGGTAAGCAACATTGACCTTCAGTATGTATCATAGTAGTACGTATGGTGCTTTTTACATGGGGGTGAGGAGCAAAGTCTCACGACTAGCCAAACAATATTTTTTCATCAAATGATTTTTGCATGAGTGCATTAATCTTAGTCAGGGGGAGGCGGGGGTGGGGAGGCCGGGGGGGGGGGGGGGGGGAGAGTGGTCAGAATTTCCTTCAGCAGGACAAAGCTAGAATTTTTTTGCTTTCAGAAAATCCTACAAAAAAGATCTTTCAACAGTTCGATATGAAGACGTATGTTCTAAAACTAGACTCATATTACAGTATTGTCACTGATTGCATTAATTTTACCTGACAGTTGTGTGATGTAACCGTGTCTGATCTTTCAATGATTCTTTTCCATCTCACTGCCGAAAATTAATGTTTTCAAATACAATGGAACAGCGAAAGAAGATACGGGCTGTATTTCCTATCCCTGGCGGCTTGTCTGCTTAATCAGCTCCATAGAAGAATCCATACTGTAGGTGCATTCAGTCACGGGAAAAAGTAAGTCTTTCATAACCAGAACTAAGCGTATTGGGAGGATAAATGAGCTATCTCAGTTGAATTGTTCATTTTATGTTTGTATGACTTCAACATTTCATAACACTAAAATATTACCTTTAAATATGCCATAAATTTACAGCATTTTTAACTGGCATAGGTTCCACTATTGGTAACATTAATCCACACTAGGCTGTTTTATTACATCTGTGCAACATGAAAGCATGATATTTATTTGTTATCTTCATATTTCCATAAAATAGGATATATCTTTTCGTCTCATGCTTCATCTTCAATCACTGCTTCATGTAAAATCTATTTGTTTCTTAAAACTGCAGAGGAACAGGTTTTTGCCTGTGACAATTCAAAGTTTCCCATCCCTTATAGATACGTAGACTGTTCAGTGCAGCTCCAAATGCCATTTAAGGAGTTTGAGGAGCTGGCTGACTGACCTGCTACTGACTGAAAATTTGACAGAGAGGAGACGGCAACCAGCCCTGTGCATGACAGTAAAGCACTAAGCTACACTTCACCTGAAAAAGCAAGACACTCTCTGCCACACTCTGTGATATTACAACTTGCCATCATGGGACACACTGGTCAAATTTCGAAGCAAGGTGGATGCTTCTCACAGAGTACAGCCTGTGACAAGAACCTGTGCCTGATGTCTCCTAATGTGGGGAGGCTGTAATGCTGAATATGCAAATAAATAGTATATAGTCAACTTATTCAAAGTTTGATTATTGCATGGGAGATGCAAAAACAGGAAGCAGTTTCTGAAGTCAGGTGGAAGTCAGAAAATCCTTCTTTATGCGTACAGTGCCTTCTTTATACTTTGAAACACTTGCTTTAGTGTCTCATCAAAGGAAGCACTTCTGACTTTATAGCCCTTCACTAAAATGTCAGCCTGGATTATGTACGTGCTGACTTTGTGTAGTGGGACTTGAACTTGCAATCGCTTGCTCAATGATGAAATCGCCACCAACAAAGCTGACACAGTCAAGGCTTATGACCAGTGTATATTTGCCACTTCTTATCAATCTGTTATCTTGAATCTTCCACTGTTATTGTATACCACCAAATATATCATTAGTGCACAATATTTTCTACACATAAACATAATGTCACTAAACTCAAATTACAGAGGTACAAAATTATAGAATACTTATAATGGGAGACTTTAATTATTCAAATATAGATTAGGATAGTATAATGTGAAGAGAAGAGAGGGGCAAAAGTTACTGGAGTGAGTTCAGGCAAATTTTCCTCAGCAGTCATATTTGCAGTTCAACAAGGAAGGAGGCATTGCTTGACCTGGTTCTTGGAAATGAGGCGGTCCAAGTGGGTCAAGTATGGTAGGAGAACATTTCGGGGACAGTGCTCATTCTATCATAATGTTTGGCTGACTGTGGAAAAGGACAGAAAAACAGTCCAGAGTACAAAACAATTAACTGGGGGAAAAACAACTTTGATGACGTGAGAACAGATTTGAGCCAAATGTGTGCAGGAAGTGTTTCCGGCTGCAGCCCCGAGAAGCCTGAGTTTCTGAGCTAGAGTGGTGTCTGGGGACACTGTGGAGGATCTGTGAGGCAGAGAGTATCACGGATAGCACGCACAGGGAGGTGGTCACACCTCAGGCTCAGACTCCAGAGGCAGGAAGGGAATGGGTGACCACCAGGCAGAGCAAGCGGGCTGGCAGGCAGTGCAGGAATCTCCTGTGGCTTTTACTCTTGCAAAACAGATATACTGCTTTGGATACTGTTGAGGGGAATGGCCTCAAAGGGGATAACAACAGCAGCCAAATTCATAGCACCGTGGTTGGCTCTGCTGCACAGGGGAGAAGTAAAAGGCCTAGAAATGCAATCGTCATAGGGAATTCAATCGTGAGGGGAATAGATAGATATTTCTGTGCCTGCAAAAGAGACTCCGGGATGGTATGTCGCCTCCCTGGTGCTAGGGTCAAGGTTGTCTCAGAGTGGTGGCGGGACATTCTGAAGCCAGTTGTTGTGGTAAACATTTGTACAAATGGCATAGATATAAAAAGGATCCGATTCTAAAAGCAGAGTATAGGGAGCTAGGAAGCAAATTGAAAACTAGGATCTCAAATCTCAGGATTACTACCAGTGCCACGTGTTAGTCAGAGTAAAAACAGCAGGATATATAGGATGAATACGTGGCTGAAAAGATGGTGTGAAGGGGAGGGTTTCAGATTCCTGGGGTATTGGGACCAATTCTGGGGGAGCTGGGATCTGTACAAACTGGACAGGTTGCATCTGGGCAGGATCGGGACTGATATCCTTGCTAGACTGTTTGAAAAGGGTTTAAACTGGCAGGGGAATGGGAACCTATGGAAGGATTCAGAGTAGAAGGGATCAAGAACAAATGAAAAAGAGAGCAAGGAAAATAAGAAAAATGATAGGCAGAGAAATCAAGGGTCAGAATCAGATAAGGACACAGAAAAAACAGAAATGGAACAAAGAACATCAAAGGACTAGTCATAAGATTTGGTACCTGAACGCTAAGAGCATTTGAAATAAAATGGATGAATTAGTTGCACAGATAGATGTAAAGTGGTATGATATCGTTGGCATTATGGAGACATGGCTCCAAAGTGACAAAGGATGAGAACTAAATGTTGAGGGTTAGGCAGTGTTTAGGAAGGAAAAAGTGGTGGAATTGCATCGTTGATTAAAGAAGATATTGATACAATATTGAGAAAAGGTATTAGCACAGACAATATGGAATGTGTATGGATCAAGTTAAGAGACACCAAGGGGCAAAAAGCAGTTGTGGGGGTGGTATACAGACCACCAAATTGTTGTGATAATGTTAGGAATAGCATTAGGCAGGAAATCAGAGATGCATGAGATAAAGAGGAACATCTGTGATTATTTAATCTGCCTATAGCTTGGCAGAGTCCAATTAGTCACAGTACAATAGAGGAGAAATTTCTGGAGTGTATAGGGGATGGTTTTCTGGATTCATATGTTGAGGAACCAACAAGGGAACAGACCATCTTGGATTGGGCATTGTGCAATGGGAGAGGATTAGTTGGCAATCTAGTTGTGAAAGAACCCTTAGGGATGAGTGACTACAATATGATATGATGTGGCGATGCTGGTGTTAGACTGGGGTGGACAAGATGAGAGGTCACATGACATCAGGTATAGTCCAACAGGTTTATTTGAAATCACAAACATTTGGAGTGCTGCTCCTTCGTCAGATGAAGTGGAACTAGGTGCAGAATGTAGTGTTACAGTCATAGCTAGAGCGTAGAGAAAGATCAATTTAATGTGAGGTTGGTCCATTCAAAAGTCTGATGGCAGCAGGGAAGAAGCTGTTCTTGAGTCGGTTGGTATGTGACCTAAGACTTTTATATCTTTTCGCCGATGGAAGAAGGTGGAAGAGAGAATGTCAGGGGTGTATGGGGTCCTTAATTATGCTGGCTGCTTTTCCAAGGCAGCAGGAAGTGTAGACAGTCAGTGGGTGGGAGGCTGGTCTGAGTGATGGACTGGGCTTTGTTCACAACCCTTTTGTAGTTCCTTGCGGTCCTGGACAGAACAGGATCCATACCAAGCTGTGATACAACCAGAAAGAATACTTTCTTTGGTGCATCTACAAATGTTGGTGAGAATCATAGTGGACATCCAAATTTCCTTGGTCTTCTGAGAAAGTAGAGGCATTGGTGGGCTTTCTTAACTATAGTGTCGGCATGGGGGGACCAGGACAGGTTGTTGGTGATCTGGACACCTACAAACTTGAAGTTCTCGACCATTTGTACTTCGTCCCCATTGGTGTAGACAGGGACACATCCTTCATTATGCTTCCTGAAGTCGAAGACTATCTCTTTCATTTTGTTGACATTGAGGGAGAGATTATTGTCATCGCACCAGCTCACCAGATTCTCTATCTCTCATGGTACATCGGCGAGACCATGCAGACATTACGATGATGGATGAATGGACACCGTGCAACAATCGCCAGGCAGAAGTGTTCCCTCCCAGTCGGAGAATACTACAGTGGCCACGGACATTCAGCCTCCAATCTTCGAGTAAGCATTCTCCAAGATGGCCTTCGAGACACACAACAACGCAGAATTGCTGAGCAGAAACTGATAGCTAAGTTCTGCACTAATAAGCACGGCCTTGACCATGATGTCAGGTTTATGTTGCGCTACATGTAGCCCCACCTTACTGTTCGGTGGGGGGAAATCTCCCTGACTGTCCTGTATGGACACCATTGATTATGGGAGATGATCTCTCTACCTGAATTAGTTTGCATAGCGTTTTGCACCATCGCATTCTTTGATTGTTTGTAATTATCTCTGCCTTAAATTATCGGTTCTTATGTCATCCCTTCACTTGTTATACAGCCTGTCGACACTTTACACATATGGTTATACTAACTGTTTGCATTTGTCTATTAGCACTCATGATTACTCGTAAAGACTTGTTATTCAGCCGGCCTATACTGTCTGCACTTTTCCTCTGACACTCTTGTGTTGGGCTATTGTCACCTCGCTTGTATGTTCTGTGCCTGCGCACCTTGCTCCACTTCACCTGATGCGGACAATGGTCTGTTTGAGGTTGCGTGGTTGTTTGAAGGCAAGAAGTGGGCGAGTGGGGATGGCCTTGGCGAGATGTTCGTCTTCAGCAAACTACCCAGCCTTCAGGAGAACAGTGACCATGACACCACACAACCCTGCCACAGCAACCTCTGCAAGACGTGCCGGATCATCGACACGGATGCCATCATCTCACGTGAGAACACCATCTACCAGGTACACGGTACATACTCTTGCAACTCGGTCAACGTTGTCTACCTGATACGCTGCAGGAAAGGATGTCCTGAGGCATGGTGCATTGGGGAAACCATGCCGATGCTACGACAACGGATGAATGAACACCGCTCGACAATCACCAGGCAAGACTGTTCTCTTCCTGTGGGGGAGCACTTCAGCAGTCACGGGCATTCAGCCTTGGATCTTCAGGTAAGCGTTCTCCAAGGCGGCCTTCACGACACACGACAGCGCAGAGTCGCTGAGCAGAAACTGATAGCCAAGTTCCGCACACATGAAGACGGCCTAAACCGGGATGTTGGATTTATGTCACATTATCAGTAACCCCCACAGCTTGCCCCTGGTCTTGCATAATCTCACCAGCTGTTCTGTCTGGAGACAATACACATCTCTTTAACCTGTGTTTAATGTTCCCTCCAACCACATTATCTGTACCTTTTAAGACCTGGCTGGCTGTAGAGATTTGCATTCTAATTAGTATCCTGTAACTTGATTTCTGTGTCTGTGCACTGTTGGAGAACAGAGACCACTCCATCTGACGAAGGAGCAGCAAGCTCCGAAAGCTTATGGTATTTGCTACCAAATAAACCTGTTGGACTTTAACCTGGTGTTGTGAGACTTCTTACTGTGCTTACCCCAGTCCAACGCTGGCATCTCCACATCTTCACAAAGGAAGGCATGAATAATATACTGGAAGTTCTGAGAAACACAAGTGAGGAGCTGAAGGAAATCAGTATTAGTAGAAAAATGTTTGGGGAAATTAATGGAATTGAAGGCGGATAAATCTCCCAAGTCCTGGTAATCTTCATCCCAGAG
Organism: Mustelus asterias; assembly: GCF_964213995.1. NCBI lineage: Eukaryota > Metazoa > Chordata > Chondrichthyes > Carcharhiniformes > Triakidae > Mustelus > Mustelus asterias. The sequence goes on along the minus strand of NC_135801.1, from coordinate 135,513,380 downwards.
TACTTTGGAAGTGGCCCCAGAATAGCAGAAATGGTGGTCATTTTCCAAAGTTCTTTGGACTCTGGAATGGTTCCTACAGTTCTTTGGACTCTGGAATGGTTCTGTGGAGGATAACTAATGTAAGCCCGCTATTCAAAAAGGGAGGTAGAAAGAAAACAGGGAACTATAGACCAGTGATCTTAACATCGATAAGGTGGGAGGTGCAATGTGACTCGCCTACTTTTACTGTCGCGTGGCATCCGAAGCGACCACTCTTAGCTTTTGCTTGTGATGATAAAGATGGCAAGTATGATAGCAGTCGGGAAGCTGGAACAGTTAAACTCTTTGGACTCCCTAATGACTCCTAATATTAGATTTCAGAAAATGTGTGCCACGGAAATGTACACAGCAACATCATGCTGAGCAGAGCATATAAAAACTGCATTAATCGTGGACCCAAATGTATAGATTTCATTTTTGATGAGACTTTGTAGAAATGGAATTGCTATTTTTAATTTTAATTTTAATTAGGGAAGTTGCTAGAGTCCATTTTCAAGGATTTCATAGCACATCATTTGGAAAGCAGTTGCATAATCAGACAAAGTCAGGATGGATTTATGAAAGGGAAATCATGCTTGACAAATCTATAAGAATTCTTCAAGGTGTAACTGGTCGAGTTGACCAGGAAGAACTAGTGGATGTGGGGTTTATTTAGACTTTCAGAAGGTTTATGCCAAGTGAAACCTTGTCAAATTACTATTGGGGCGGCACGGTGGCACAGTGGTTAACACTGCTGCCTCACAGCGCCAGGGACCTGGGTTGGAATCCTGGTTCGGGTCACTGTCTGTGTGGAGTTTGCACGTTCTCCCCGTGTTTGCGTGGGTTTCCTCCGGGCGCTCCGGTTTCGTCCCACAGTCTGAAAGATGTGCTGGTTAGATGCAATGACCCGAACACGCGCCGGAATGTGGCGACCAGGGGATTTTCACAGTAACTTCATTGCAATGTTAATGTAAGCCTTACCTGTGACTAATAAATAAACTTTAAATATAAAGTTAAACTGCATTACTGCATTGGATTGCGAGTAGTGTCTTAAGATGGATAGAAAGCTGGTTAGCGGACAGGAAGCAAAGATTTGGAATAAATGGGTCTTTTTTGGATTGGCAAGCAATGACTAGTGAGGTATGGCAGAGATTTGTGCTAGGATCCCAACTGTTCACATTATACATTAAAGATTTGGATGCGGGAACTAATTGTATTATCTCAGATTTGCAGATGATACAAAAATAGGTTGGTGGTTGAGCTGTGAGAAGGATGCAGGGATGCTTCAGTGTGATTTGGACAGGCTGAGTGCGTGAACTTAGTGAATTTCTGTGGTGCATCTTATAAATGACACACACTGTCATGCATAAGGCTCCTTAGTCAGCACTTTCCAAACCCATGACCACTACCATCTAGAAGAATAAGGACAGCAGATAGCTCGGAACGCCACTGCCTGGAGTTTCCCCTCCAAGTCGCTCACCATCCTGACTTTGGAAATAAATCACTATTCATTCACTGCCGCTGGGTCAAAATCCTGAACTCCCTCCGTTAACAGCACTGTGAGTATACCGACACCTCAGGACTGCATCAGTTCAGGAAGCAGCTCACCACCACCTTCACAAGGACAACGAGGGGTGGGCCCTTAGCCAGCGATACCACATCCCATAAATGAGTTCTTTTTTAAACTTTGTGGGTCTGCATTTAGTGACACATTCAGTTAAGAAATCAAACTTGGTGGGTGAATTTGTATATACCAACAAAGTGACACAGATTATGTAGTGATTTAGTAGCATGTTATATATGGGACTCGCTTTATTTTTCATTGAATGAGAAAATGTTAAAAAGCATCAGAGAGGCCGGAGCATGAATTGCCAAAAATGAGGTTAAAGTATCATTCTGAAGTGCTCCCATGGAAAGAAAGTTGAGGCAGGGAAACATTGGCTGCCAATTTACTATGAGCCTGTTTCGCACTGCTCACATTGACAAATTCACCCGAGATCCTCAATGTGTCCTCTGGTTTACTTTGTGATTGATGCTGTTAAAAATGGAAAATTAAAAATTTGTATTACAAGAAAACAAACCGTATGCATGCCGTTGTAATTTGTAAAACACACAATTTCATGTCAAGTATATTGTCTGAAGTCAATACGATTTAATGTTTGTGTTCTTTTTATAATAGTTCAGGCGCTTATATAAGATGGCAACTACTGTTAATATCAAGCATTACATATACACTGGAGTGCTATGACAAATGCATTTAAATATCTTTAATGCAGTGAAACATGGAAAAGCAATTAACGCAATGAAATTTGTATTGAATTTGGATAAATTTTAGATAATTAGCCATCTACTAAATGTAATTTCTGGCAATGTAATCCATGGAGACATATGACTTATCCACGTTTATTACTCATTAGAGCGAAGTAATTCCTGTCATGAGTGCACACCAAGGGATTTATCATCATAAAAGTGGATCAGCTAATGGACTAAGTAGACCTTTTCTTCTAAAGCAAAATTCCCAAGGTAAATGATATGAAACAAAAATTGACCAAGCAAAAGTTAAAGTGATTGCAATTGACAGGCACAAATGATGGAAAGGGAAGCCAAAATAATGTCTCAATGTATACACTCAAAATGTTGCTTTTTATTGTACATTCTAATTGAAAAAGGTCATCACTTGTGTTTATTGCTAACCTGCTAAATGTGATTTAAATTTGTTCGATAAATGAGTAGGGAACAACAGTCTTTAAATATTTGTAATTAAGCACTTATATATTATATATATATATATATATTTATAAAGCACCTATTTTAGGAGTTGTGGAACATTAGACAGCTACAATTTATCACCAAACTTTGATCTGAAGAAGAAGCAAAAAGCCTTAGCACGATGCTACGTGGCTTACTGCAACTTTCCAAGCATTGGACTCATTGCTGGTTAATTCAGTTTAGTTTAGCTAAGCAATTTAATACCATGGAAAGCTCTTATTCAGTCTTGTTATTGGTATTGCCACAAATTGCAAATCAAGGTGGAAAATGAAATTGATACTCGTTATTACAGCTTCTTTTACTATGAATTTTTAACCAAATAGTTTTGGTTAGCATTTCTTTTATTTTCATTGATAGCTATATGGAAGCCGAGCTCTGAGGTTTTAATATTCTTAAACAATACGTAACAGTTAAAGTATAAGGTGGATATTTCTTTCTGCAACACTTTGTTCTGCCCACATTTCAATGTAAATCCCATTTGTTCACAAGAGACTTGTTGTTTAAAAATGAATGATTCTTAGTCAGTCTTGCAACTGATCTATTATTGGATCATACAGACTGGAGTACTTAAAGAAAAGGATGGTTCATGTTTGCTGCTTACTGGGACTCATGTGATTGTTGATCAAGTCTGTTGCCATTTTGTCTTCATCCCAGTGTATGTTTCCATTTCTCACGTCAACTGTTGCCATGGCTTCTTTGCTAATATAGCACTAAAATTGGAATCCGTTTCATGCAGCTGATCCGTGCTCCATGGGAATTAGTTTAGATCTACCCTGACTTCACAATAACAACCATTGTAGCCAGTAAGATGATGCTCCTACCCAGTACCAAGATCATGTGATAATTACAGCTGAGGAAAATCATTTGGTCCATCCCAATTCATCCATCCAAGGTGATTTAAATGTCCTCTCATTCTAGCATCCAATTGTTTTTCTTTTAATGATTCTATGTTTTTTTGTGTTCCCTACACTCTCTGTATATATGCATTTAAAGCAAAGCTAGATAAATGCATGAGAGAGAAAGGTAAATAATGTTATGTTGATAGGGGTAGATTAAGAGAAGTCTGAACATAGAAATGTAGGAGCGGGTATAAGCCATTCGGTCCTTTCAGATACTCCACCATTCAATAGGATTATGGATGATCAGACTGTGGTCACAACCCCACTTTCCTTTCTACCCTCATTATTCTTGACACCCTTGTCTATGAAAAATCTATCTAACCCAACCTTGAATAAGTTAACTCCATTACTCTCAGTGGAAAACAATTGCACGCACTAACGATCGTCTGAGAGAGAAACAATACTTTTCTCTATGTTAAAAGGGATATCTCTTATTCTTAAATTGTTGTCCCTAGTTAAAGGCAGGCATTCTCTGACTTTGTCCCTGGCTGGGATTCTTTAGTCCTGCTGCTGTGAATGGAGATTTGGCTGAGTGCCAAACTGTCCGTTCTCGCTGGCAGCGGTGGTGGGGTGTACAATATTGGAGAACCTGGCAACAGTCTTCCACAAGAGGAAACACCTTTCCAGTATCCACACTATCAAGTCCCTTTGTGATCTTATTGAAATGTACAAGATCACCTCTCATTCTTCTAATCTCCAATGGGTTTCAGCCCAAACTGTTCAACTTCCTTCATAACATAAGGCCTTCATCCCAGCAATGAATGGAGTGAACCTTCTCTGAACTGCTTCTCATGCAATTATATCCTTTTTCAAATAAGGAGACAAAAACTGAACACAGAACTCCAGAAGTGGTCTCACCAAGGTCCTGTTCAGCTGCAGTGAAACTTCCTGAGTGGAATTTTCCTGTCCCGCAAGCCACGAGAATCGTAGCGTGTGGGACACAAACCATGAAAAGGTCCATTTGAGTTTTAGAGTGAACGTGGCTGGAAAATCCCGCCCCCTGACTTTTATATTCCATTCCCCTTGGAATAAATGCCAACATTTAATTTGCTGACTTAATCACTTGCCATATCTGTGTCAGTATACTTGTTGTGATTTCTGTACCAGTACACCCATTTCCCTCTGTATCTCCGAGTTCTGCAGCCTGTCTCCATTTAAATGGTATATTCCTGTCAAAGTGGACCATTTCACATTTTCCCATATTATACTCCATCCTTCTCTTAGGGTCTGTCTTCCTCTCTGGAATAAATCTTTGCGAGTTATTAAATATCTCCTTAAAAGTCTACTACTGTATCTCTGCTGTCCAATATTTTAACTAAGCTTCGCTGTCCATTTTATTTAGGTTTAAAACGCAAGTCTTAAATCCACAGTTCTCACCTTCAAAGTAAATGTGAAGTTCTGCTTTCATCGCTGTCACTGAGAGGCTTCTTTATTTACTATGAGAATTTTGATTAATTTTTAAAGTTTGTTTATTAGTTACAAGTAAGGCTTACATTAACACTGCAAAGAAGTTATTGTGAAATTTCCCTAGATGCCACATTCCGGCGCCTGTTCGGGTCAATGCATCTAAGCAGCACGCCTTTCGGACTGTGGGAGGAAACCGGAGCACTCGGAGGAAATCCACGCAAACGCAGGGAGAACGTGCAAACTCCACACAGACAGTGACCCAAGCTGGGAATTGAAGCCAGGTCCCTGGTGCTGTGAGGCAGCAGCGCTAGCCACTGTGTCACCGTGCAGCCCACCATGCAGCCCATAATCCTATCTCATTTCACATTACCTCGTCTGGAAGAGACTGCTGTTTGTTGGCTCAAGAATATCCTTCTCTAAAATATTGCCCCAATTAATCTATGAATCAATTTTCCAGCCTACCTTCACCAATCTCATTTTCCCAATCCATGTGTGAATTATAGTCACCCATGATTATTGCAGAACCTTTCTTACATGGCCAATCCATTTCTTCCTGTATACCCTGTCCTGCAGTGTAACAACTGTTAGGGCCCAAAAACTATTACCGAAGTGACCTCTTGGGTCCGATTATCCCGTTTTGAGGGGAAGTGCCCATTCCGGTGGGAAAACGGGAGGGTTTCCTGCTGGCGCTGGCAGTGCCTGTCAGATGGGATTCAACCACCTGATGGATGCAAATAATGGCTGAAACTCTCTGTCTGTCCATGCCAGCGGGATTGTCCAGTCATGCCAGCAGCGCACCTCTGCCTGCGGGTTTCCCGCCAGTGTGGGGTGACGTCAGTGAGAATTCCCATTGGCAGTGGGACCAGAAAATCCCTCCACTGGCAAACAATGTGCCACCTTCCGCTGCGGGAAACAGGTTGCTGGGAGGTTGGAGAATCTCACCCAACCTCATTTTGAGCAGTCTGCTGACCAGACCCCGCCGTTCAGAGACCAGATCGCCATTTTTAAATGGCTTTCCGATCTCCACGCTCAAAGACATGTCCCCTCTCCCCCCATCCCCACAAAGAATGAAACGGAGCCCTCCCTCCCCCCTCCCACCAAGAAGCACTATTAATCCCTCATCAATGAGGTCCCCCCACCCACAAATAACAGGTAACCCCCCCCGCCCACCAAACATCACGCAGGCATGAAGTTGACCTGACATGACCCCCCGCTTTCTTCCATTCGGAGCCCCCATTGAATTTGTTAGCGATCAAATGTAGAGGGCTTCAAAGATTTGAACTTGCTCGGAAGCCTGAGCAACTTAATCAAAGTTGTTTGCTCATGAGCACTTGGCATGATATAACATTAAGACTATAGGCCAAGTGCTGGTAAATGGGATTAGGTGGGAGGTCAGGTGCTTCTCGTGTGCCAGTGCAGACTCGAAGGGCCAAAGGGTTTCTTCTGTAATATATGACTTTATGATGATTCTATGATTCTATGGCTGATCTTCGGCTTCAATTCCACTTTCCCACCTGCTCCCCATATTCATTTGATTCCCAGAAAGACCAAAAATATATTTAACTATATTCAACAATGTAGCTTCCACAACTCTCTGGGGTAAGAATTCCAAAAATTCACAACCATTTGAGGAAAGAGATTTCTCTTCCATCTCTGTCCTAAATGATCAACCTCTTATCCTGAGACTTTACCCCTGTGTTCTCGCATTTCCACTCCATCTGACGAAGGAGCAGTGCTCCGAAAGCTTATGGTATTTGTTACCAAATAAACCTGTTGGACTTTAACCTGGTGTTGTGAGACTTCTTACCGTGTCGATACCCCAGCCAGGGGAAGCAACCGCTCAGTGTCTACCCTATTACGTCCAATCAGAATCTTGTACATTTCAAAGAGATCGCTTCTCATTTATCTAAACTCCAGGGAATACTTTACTCAGCTTCTCAACATAAGACAAATCTCTCACCCAGGGGAAAAATCTAGTGAACATTCACAGTACCATCTCCAATGCAAATATATCCTTCCTTAAATCTGGAGGCCAAAGCTCTGCACAGTACACTAGATGTGATCTCACAAAAACCTGTACAGTTTGTTCGAAGTGGTGCAGGACAGAGGGAGAGATTCTCAGCAGGAGTACTGAGGGTGAGTAAAGTGCTGTGAATTATTTATTTATTTATTTAATCCGTTTTTTCGCGGGCTTTTTTCAAGGGTTTAAACTCTGAGGAAGTGGGAGGAGGCTGCAGGGGATTCTGGGAGATTGTGTTTTTTAGTATAAAAGTCACTCGATACAGCGGACAGCGTCGGGAGCGGGCAGGGAGTGAGTGGGAAGTTGAGTGAAAGCTGTCAGGGCTTTGGCTCACAGGGCTTAGGTGGTAAGGGCGAGGCAGGGTAAGTTATTTTTATCCAAACCTATATAGGATAAGGGTAACTATGAATGATAGGCCAGCTCGGTGCTTCCGGTGTGGGATGTGGGAGTTCCTGGAAACACCTAGCCTCCCGGAGGTCCACATTTGCGCCAGGTGCGTGGAACTGCAGCTCCTGAGGGACCGCGTCACGGAACTGGAGCTGCAGATTTCTGACCTTGGTCTAGTCAGGGAGATTGAGAGAATAATTGACATGAGTTATAGGGAACTAGTTACACCGGGGCATCGGGAGGAAGACACGTGGGTCACAGTTAGGAGGAGTAAAGGTCAGAAGGGTAACGTTCCAGAGAGTACTCCAGTGGCTGTCTCTCATAATAGGAAGGGCTCGGCGACAGGTGTGAGAGGGGAGGGGAGTGAGCAATTAATGGAGGGGCCACCTGTGGTTGTCCCACTCCAAAACAAGTATATTGTTTTGGATAGGGTGGAGGAGGATGACTCTCCAGGGGTAAGCCACAGTGACCAGGTCACTGGCACAGAGTCAGGCTCTGTGGCCCGGAAAGGAAAGAGAGGGGTTAGGAGAGCAATAGTGGTGGGGGATGCGTCGGTTAGAGGCACGGACAGGCGATTCTGTGGGTGCGAACAGGACTCCAGGATGGTAGTCTGCCTACCTGGTGCTGGGGTAATGGATGTCTCCAAGCGGATAGGAGACATCTTAAAAGGGGAGGATAAAGAAACGGATGTTATTGTACACATTGGTGCAAATGACGTAGATAGGAAGTGCAGGGGGATCCTACGAATGCAATTCAGGGAGTTGGGAAATAGACTAAAAAGTAGGGCCTCCAGGGTGGCCATCTCTGCGCTGCTCCCTATGCCTCGTGCCACTGAGGCTAAGAATAGGGAGTTAGTACAATTGAATGCTTGGCTAAAGGACTGGTCCAGGAGGGAGGGCTTCATTTTCCTAGATCAATGGGAAGTTTTCAGGAGAGGATGGCACCTGTACAAGAAGGACGGGTCACAACTAAGTTGGAAGGACACGAATATCCTGGCTGGGAGTTTTGCTAGTGCCGTTCGGGGGGGTTTAAACTAGTATGGCAGGGGGGTGGGGATCAAAATATTAGGTCTACAAGTGTAGAGGCTGGGGACGAGCCTGGGGCTGGGACAAGGCTGGCAAAGAAGAAGAGCACTCTGGGGGAGGATGACCTCACTGGGCCTGGAGGTCAGGAGTACTTATACTTCAATGCAAGGAGCGTAGCAGGTAAGACAGACGAACTTAGGGCCTTAATGCTCACGAGGAATTTGGATGTGGTTGCGGTGACAGAGACTTGGTTGAAAGAGGGACAGGACTGGCAGCTGAATATTCCGGGGTACAAGTGTTTTAGGCGAGACAGAGGAGGGGCCAAAAGAGGTGGGGGAGTAGCAGTATTAGTTGGAGAGCATATTACAGCGGTGCAGAGGGAGGACAATTCAGAGGGGTCGTGTAACAAGTCACTCTGAGTGGAGCTTAGAAACAGGAAGGGCGCAGTCACTATGTTGGGGGTGTACTACAGGCCCCCCAACAGCCCAAGGGAAGTGGAAGAACGGATATGTCAGGAGATACTGGATAGGTGCAGGAAAAATAGTGTTGTTGTAGTGGGAGACTTCAATTTCCCTGATATAGACTGGAAATCGCTGAGAGCTGGGACTCTGAATGGGGAAGAATTTGTAAAATGCGGACAGGAGGGTTCTTTGGAACAATATGTAGATAGCCCGACTAGAGAGGGGGCTATACTGGACCTAGTACTGGGGAATGAGCCCGGTCAGGTCTTCAAAGTTTCGGTAGGGGAACATGTGGCAAATAGTGACCACAATTCGGTTAGCTTTAGGATAGTGATGGAAAAGGATGAGTGGTGTCCCAAGGGTAAGGTGTTGGATTGGGGGAAGGCTAACTTTAGTGGGATTAGGCAGAAATTGGCAGCTCTTGATTGGGACAGGCTGTTTGAGGGTAAATCCACATCTGGCATGTGGGAGTCTTTTAAGGAACAGTTGTTAGGGCTACAGGACAGGCATGTGCCTGTAAAAAAGGATAGGAAGGGTAAGATTCGAGAACCGTGGATAACCAGGGAAATTGAGGGACTGGTCAAAAAGAAAAGAGAGGCGTATGTTAGGTCCAGGCAGCTAAAAACGGAGGGAGCTCTGGAGGAGTACAAAGAAAGTAGGAAAGAACTCAAACGGGGAATTAGAAGGGCAAAAAGGGGTCACAAAATGTCCTTGGCAGACAGGATTAAGGAGAATCCCAAGGCATTTTATTCATAGGTTAGGAACAAAAGGGTTGTCAGGGAAAAAATCGGACCTCTCAGGGACAAAAGTGGGGAATTATGCTTGGAGCCCAAAGAAGTAGGGGAGATCATAAATGAATACTTTGCGTCGGTATTCACAAAGGAGAGGGATGTGTTGACTGGGACTGTCTTGGAGGGGAGTGTTGAACAGTTGGAGAAAATCTCCATTACAAGGGAGGAAGTGTTAGGTTTGTTAGAGAATATAAAGACTGACAAATCCCTAGGGCCTGATGGAATCTATCCAAGGCTGCTCAGGGAGACAAGAGATGAAATCGCTGGGCCTCTGACGCAAATCTTTGTCTCGTCACTGGACACAGGTGAGGTCCCAGAGGATTGAAGGATAGCTAATGTGGTCCCGTTATTTAAGAAGTGTAGGAAGGATAACCCAGGTAATTATAGGTCGGTGAGCTTGACGTCCGTGGTGGGGAAGTTGTTGGAGAAGGTTCTTAGAGATAAGATGTATGCGCATTTAGAAAGGAATAAATTCATTTACGATAGTCAACATGGTTTTGTGAGAGGGAGGTCATGCCTCACTAACCTGGTGGAGTTTTTTGAAGAAGTGACCAGAATGGTTGACGAGGGAAGGGCCGTGGATGTTGTCTATATGGACTTTTGTAAAGCGTTTGACAAAGTCCCTCATGGTAGGCTGGTGAAAAAGGTTGGATCTCATGGGATAAAGGGGGAAGTGGCTAGATGGGTGGAGAATTGGCTTGGTCACAGAAGACAGGGTGGCAGTGGAAGGGTCTTTTTCCAGCTGGAGGCCTGTGACTAGTGGTGTTCCGCAGGGCTCTGTATTGGGACCTCTGCTGTTTGTGATTTATATAAACGATCTGGAAGAAGGTGTAACTGGGGTGATCAGTAAGTTTGCGGACAACACAAAATTGGCAGGACTTGCAGACAGTGAGGAGCATTGTCAGAAGCTACAGAAGGATATAGATAGGCTGGAAATTTGGGCAAAGAAATGGCAGATGGAGTTCAATTCAGATGAATGCGAAGTGATGCATTTTGGTAGAAATAATGTAGGGAGGAGCTATATGATAAATGGCAGAACCATAAAGGGTGCAGATACGCAGAGGGACCTGGGTGTGCAAGTCCACAGATCCTTGAAGGTGACGTCACAGGTGGAGAAGGTGGTGAAGAAGGCATATGGCATGCTTGCCTTTATAGGACGGGGCATAGAGTATAAAAGTTGGGGTCTGATGTTGCAGATGTATAGAACGTTGGTTCGGCCGCATTTGGAATACTGAATCCAGTTCTGGTCGCCACACTACCAGAAGGACGTGGAGGCTTTGGAGAGACTACAGAGGAGGTTTACCAGGATGTTGCCTGGTATGGAGAGGCTTAGTTATGAGGAGAGATTGGGTAAACTGGGGTTGTTCTCCCTGGAAAGACGGAGGATGAGGGGAGACCTAATAGAGGTGTATAAAATTATGAAAGGCATAGATAGGGTGAACGGTGGGAAGCTTTCCCCAGGTCGGTGGTGACGTTCACGAAGGGTCATAGGTTCAAGGTGAAGGGGGGGAGGTTTAACACAGACATCAGAAGGACATATTTTACACAGAGGGTGGTGGGGGCCTGGAATGCGCTGCCAGGCAAGGTGGTGGAGGCGGACACACTGGGAACGTTTAAGACTTATCTAGATAGCCATATGAACGGAGTGGGAATGGAGGGATACAAAAGAATGGTCTAGTTTGGACCAGGGAGCGGCGCGGGCTTGGAGGGCCGAAGGGCCTGTTCCTGTGCTGTATTGTTCTTTGTTCATTGTTCTTAATTGGAGCAAGACTTATTTCATTCATTCATTTAATCCCCTTCCATTAAAGGCCAACATGCCATTTCCCTTTCTAATTGTTTGATATACTTTTTCTGTGTTCTTTGTATGAGTGCACCCAAGTTCCTCTGAATATCAGCATCTACAAGTTTCACACCTTTTAAAAAATATTTTGCTTTTCCATTCTTATAACCAAAGTGATTAACATTACACTTCCAGAAATTATACTCCCTCTGACATCTTGTTGTCCATTCACTTAACCTGTCCATATCTCTTTGGAACCTCTTTGTCTTCTTCTCACTGAGCTCTGTACACCACATAGAGTAAATGGGCTATGTTAGCGACTGTCCTAATGGGGGAGGAAATCCATCTCCTGGTTGGCACAGAATGGTAGGTCCAACTATTTGTTCTTCCCTTTCATGAAACTACCTTATTTTTGATGATTATTATTGATTTTGTTGACTACTGTTTGCATTAGCTGGGGATGTTTATTTAACTTTTTCCTCTTGTTTGGGGAGGCAGTGGTGTCATGGTATTGTCACAGGTCTAGTAATACAGAGACATAGAATAATGCCTGAGGACCCGGGCTTGAATCCCACCACGGCAGATGATAACATTTGAAAACAATAAAAATGTGGAATTAAAGACTAATGATGGCCATGAATCCATTGTTGATTTTCGTAAAAACCCACCTGGTTCACTAATGTCCTTAGGGGAAAGAAATCTGCCAACAATTCATTTGCCTTCCGAATTGCGGTACCTGCATGCTAATTTTTTAAGCTTGATGTACAAGGACAGTTGGATTCCTCTGGTATCTCTGGTATCGCTGGGTCTGGACGGGATGTACCCCAGGTTACTGTGGGAGATGAGGGAAGAGATTGCAGAGCCTCTGGCGATGATCTTTGAGTCGTCGATGGAGACGGGAGAGGTGCCGGAGGATTGGAGGATTGCGGATGTGGTTCCTATTTTCAAGAAGGGGAATAGGGATAGCCCAGGAAATTACCAACCGGTGAGTCTAACCTCAGTGGTTGGTAAGCTGATGGAGAAGATCCTGAGGGATAAGATTTATGAGCATTTAGAAAGGTTTAGTATGCTCAAGAATACTCAGCATGGCTTTGTCAAAGGCAGATCATGCCTTACGAGCCTGGTGGAGTTCTTCGAAAATGTGACTAAACACATTGATGAAGGGAAAGCGGTAGATGTGGTTTATATGGATTTTAGCGAGGCGTTCGATAAGGTCCCCCATGCAAGGCTTCTAGAAAAAGTGAGAGGGCATGGGATCCAAGGGGCTGCTGCCCTGTGGATCCAGAACTGGCTTGCCCAAAGGAGGCAGAGAGTGTGTATAGATGGGTCTTTTTCTAAATGGAGGTCGGTCACCAGTGGTGTGCCCCAGGGATCTGTTCTGGGACCCTTGCTGTTTGTCATTTTCATAAATGACCTGGATGAGGAAGTGGAGGGATGGGTTGGTAAGTTTGCTGATGACACGAAGGTTGGTGGGGTTGTGGATAGTCTGGAGGAATGTCAGAAGTTACAGAGGGACATAGATAGGATGCAAGACTGGGCGGAGAAGTGGCAGATGGACTTCAACCCAGATAAATGCGTAGTGGTCCATTTTGGCAGGTCAAATGGGATGAAGGAGTACAATATAAAGGGAAAGACTCTTAGTACTGTGGAGGATCAGAAGGACCTTGGGGTCTGGGTCCATAGGACTCTAAAATCGGCCCCGCAGGTGGAGGAGGTGGTTAAGAAGGCGTATGGTGTGCTGGCCTTTATCAATCGAGGGATTGAGTTTAGGAGTCCGGGGATAATGATGCAGCTATGTAAGACCCTCGTCAGACCCCACTTGGAGTACTGTGCTCAGTTCTGGTTGCCTCATTACAGGAAGGATGTGGAAAAGATTGAAAGGGTGCAGAGGCGATTTACAAGGATGTTGCCTGGATTGAGTGGCATGCCTTATGAGGATAGGCTGAGGGAGCTCGGTCTTTTCTCCTTGGAGAGACGTAGGATGAGAGGAGACCTAATAGAGGTATATAAGATGTTGAGAGGCATAGATCGGGTGGACTCTCAGAGGCTTTTTCCCAGGGTGGAAATGTCTGCTACGAGAGGACACAGGTTTAAGGTGCTGGGGTGTAGGTACAAGGGAAATGTTCGGGGGAGGTTTTTCACACAGAGGGTGGTGGGTGAGTGGAATCGGCTGACATCAGTGATGGTGGAGGCAAACTCAATAGGGTCTTTTAAGAGACTCCTAGATGAGTACATGGGACTTAATAGGATGGAGGGTTATAGGTAGGCCTAAAAGGTAGGGATATGTTCGGCACAACTTGTGGGTCCAAAGGGCCTGTTTTGTGCTGTAGTTTTCTATGTTTCTATACCTTTGAAGTGCTCCTTTGTCTTCTAATGAAACGGTTAAATAACTTCACCAATCTATTTGCTTTAGTTGCCCCATCATTACATTGAATTTAGCCCTTTTAAATTTATTTACATGGCTCTTAGTCTTAGCTATTTATGATTTCTGGATCATTTTAAACAGTAGTATTCTGTCAAGCCATCCCTCAAGGATGTTTTGACTTCCATTTTGGGCACACGTTCTGGATCATTTATGAACAGTACATCAACATGAACACTGCCTCTCATGGATTTTTTTGGCCCAGTTTTTCATTTGTTTGATCAATTCTCCTCTGAACCATTTGGATTTACCTAGTGTATGTCAGGTTGATTTTAAATCTCCTGTTTTCATATACCCTTCCAATCACTTCAGACAGCAAATTGTACTTTTCGTAGTGCTGATTTGCCAACATATAGCATGCCCCTAGTTCTTACCTTGGATTTTTTTTTCACTTGCAATATCAATTGGGAATAGTTTAGTATGTAACTTTCCACCTCCCACAGGATCAATTCCTTTTATCTTCCAGGTACCATTGAAATATACTTTTTTAAATCCATTCTTCATTTTCCTATCCTTGAATGATCTATCTATGTCCCTCTCTGAAGCAAGCCACATTTCTGATATTCCCGGATTATAGTTACCAATGCAACAAAATCTTTTTGCTTTTGACAGTTTATTTCTGATGCCTCTGATATTCATATGTCCATTTTATTGTAGATTTTTCTTATTTTATGTCTTCCCATTGTGTCTATTCCTGGTTTACAGTTTGTGTATCTGTCTTCTTGAAATTAACTGAGAAAAGAGGTGTGTAAATAATGGTATTCAATAGATTATTTTTTTTAACTAAGGATAGGCATTTCACTTCAATTTGCTAAGCCCCTCCACACCCTCTTGGTGAGATCACTCAAATTAATTCACGAGATTTCGTTTTAAGCATTCAGTGTGTCATTTTATCACCTTTTACCTTATCTAATGCAAACATTGCAGCCTCATTTTAGAGCTCTATCACATTTTGTTTTTCAGCATCTACATGATGTAAATGATGATACATGTATACACTTCCAATGATGTTTTCTTCAAAGGCATAATTGGATTTGGGGATGCTTTGCTCATTGTGGTACTGAACACATTAAGAGACTTCCACTGAAACAATCTAAGAACTTAATAACTTCTTTAAACATTAAAGTGCTTAGGGGTTATATTCCCGTCAGGTCCGGTGTGCATCACATTAAATATTGACTAGATAAAACACAGATACTGCTCTTGTATTGATCGAAGCACTAAAGGATCATTAGAGTTTTGAATTTATAACTTTGCAGTGATAAATTAGCATTAAAGAGGGTCATGCTGTTCCTCCACTAACCACTGCAATAAAAATAAAGCAATAACAAGAGTAGGGTCGAAGAAACCTTCATCACTCTTCACAGGTTTCCATGTTTATAACTTTCTATGACTATGGCTTTACCATTCTACTGTTTACCATCGCCAGACAAATTAAACATAATCAAAATGATCTGTAAGACAACTCATAAATCATAAATTACAGAAGATGGCCATTCAGCCCATTGTGACTGTGCTGACCTCTCCACATAACTGCGCTGCCTCCTTCTTGGTACCATTCTGGTAAATCACCCTGCATCCTTTTCACATCCTTGACATCCTTCTGAGAATGTGGTATCCAAATTGGATACAATAATCTACTAAGGCCTAAGCAGTCATTTATAAAGAGTTACCACAACTTCATTGTCTTTGTACAATATGAGCTGGAGTTTTGTAGAGTCTCCCTGACTCTGCAGACCTTTAAAATGCCAAGTGGGAACTGAATGTAGAAGTCTCAACCCAATTTGACTGTTTTAATTTTTCACAGCAGGGGAAGGCGGATGACCATGATTCACACAGGCGGGAATCTCAAACTCAGTAAGGCCATTTGAATTTAGTGCTGAGTTCAGGACTCTTTAAACATAAAAAAAATGAGGATTAAGCTGTCAGCAAGAGTTTTAAAATATGTCCAGCTGAGGTTTTTTTTATCAACAGGCCATTTGGCGTAGGTTAGGAAATAATTACCGTTTGTGCAGTTTCAGTAGATGTCTTTATTGATATTTCCTAAGTGCTATTATTATGTCATTATGAATGATTGGCTGAGTTTCAAAAGCCACAATTACCTCAGAAGTGTGTTCTGAATTCACAATTTGATCATTGTTGGGGTTATTAAATGATCAGTTCCAATTGATTGGGGTGTAAATAAAAATCTGTTTGTTTTTATAAGAGATTAACCACTTCAGGAGATTTAAAAAAACTTTGAGCTGTTTCATGAATGGGGATTTCTTTTACTATCATGTATGTGTGAGTGATAGCTGTATTAGATTGTTAGAACTTTAATTTCTCTACCTCCACAGTGCTCCTGAGGTTTCTCCTTGGTAGATACTGGGTAAATGACTATGGGGGTGGTGTGGGTAGATAAAGTGATGTGAGGTGGGTGGGTGCATGAGTTGGATATGAATGTGGCTTGGGGTTATATGAGAGATCTTAAGGGCTTGTTGGTGCATGGGGGCATGAGTTGGCGCAGAGACATAGGAGTTTGGAGCGAGATTAGGCCATTCGGCATTTTGAGTCATTCGATATGATCATGGCATGAAGGTGACATGGGTGTATGAGGCACTAAGGTGGGTTGGTGGAGGGTGGTGGGCTGTGAGCGCATGCTTTGGCAGAAACTGGCTGCTTTTTCTCCCTTTTTCTCTTTTTCTCCCTCCTTCTTTCTCTCTCTTTCTTTCCCTCTCTTACTCACCCTCTTTCTCTCTCTCTGTAACTACCTTCAACATTTTAATTATATAATCCCATAATCATCTGCATTGGAGGGAAATATTTGCCAAAGTAAGAATATTTCACCTCTCGCTGTAAACACAGTTTAGGATGCTGGCAGAAGAGTAGACTCAGCTTCTTGGCATCCCTCAGAACACGTTACCATTGAATCATCCCATTGGTTAACCCACTGGCTCCAATAAACAAAGTTGAGAACAAAAATAAACAAATAATGATGACCAGCAGAAAGGATTATGGAAAATTAGTGCCAACAGTAGGTGAAAGACCTATCAACAAATAGAAATGTTTTAGGATGATCTAATGAATGAAAAAATTGATAGGGCCATTATATGCTCTCAAGTCATCATGGGTGTACTAGGGACTCAACATTCAGCATTGCCCTTGGGCCAGAAAATGATGCGCCCTACTCCACCCCTTCTCCGACTCCTATTGCATTTGTGAAGGAAGATTTGCACTGTTTCAGACAGAGCATCATAAGTCTTGTTGCCCTGAATATTGGAAAGCCCAGATACTAGCATTGTGTGAGTGAGAGCATGTAGATGCATGTAGTAGATGGCATATCCTCACTGGATATGCCATCTACTACCATCTACCTTTTGGTGTAAACATGGTACGAACATGATGAAACTCAGCCTCTATGACACTTTATAGGTACTATAAATTTTGTGTTATATTTTGCACAGTCCAAAAGGTTAGAAATTAAAATTGCACTACGTCTTATGTCTTTGAGTTTATTTGGAGCTTGCAGTCTGTAATATAACCAAAAATGCCACCCAGAAACAGAAATTGGCTGTCATCAGTTTGAAAAAAAGTCTGTGTATACAGAGTCTTCACAATGCCTACTGACTCCTTTTAACATTTATAAATATGTCACCCAGTTGGGATGACCATTGAGCCCACGTTGCAATAGATCATTGTGGGATAAGAAATGCACAAATAACAAGAGTATAATTTTTAGATTAAGTTTCTTATTCAGTCATTTAAGATGTAAAAATGTAAAATATATCAAACGTTTTAAAGTGGTTGAAGAAAATGAATTTTTTAAAATGTTCTTTGATTTAGCCGATGATTTAAAACTTTATACAACATAAGGTCTTAAGAGTTCTAAAATAGTGACGACTTTAAAAATGGCACTTATAACATTCTTTTCATTCTGTGCAACATGTCCAGCCTGTCAACTTCCTTATTGATGAAAAAGGTAGTCTCAACTTGTATGAACCCAAGCCTTTGTCAGCAAACCAGCACAAGAATGTTTCTAACCAGTCCTTTGGATTTCAGAATCATACATTGCAAGCTGTTATCATAGAACCATAGAATCCCTATAGTGCAGAAAGAGGCCATTTGGCCCATTGAATCTGCACTGACCACAATCCCAACCTGGCCATATCCCCTTAGCCCCAGGTATTTACCCTGACACTAAGGGGCAATTTATCATGGCCAATCAACCTAACCCGCACATCTTTGGAGTGTGGGAGGAAACCGGAACACCAGGAAGAAACCCACGCACACACGGGGAGAACGTGCAAACTCACACAGACAGTGACCCGAGGTTAGAATTGAACCCGAATCCCTGGTGCTGTGAGGCAGCAGTGCTCACCACTGTGCCACCATGACACCCTGTTGTTTCAGTATCAGATCAGAATGTTGTACAAATGAAGAGCAGTAGAAAATTACAGCATCCGATATTTAAATATGATAACCACGTACTATGGTGTACATATAGATTTTCAAGCTTGTTAGATAAATTTCTTTCCCTTATCTGCTGTAAGTCCATTTGTGACAGAAATCCACCTCAATTCATGAACTCCTCTATGGGTCATTTGTTAGGAACACTTCCTACAACCTACTGGTTTGGTACCTGCCATTGGCATTTTGACGAAGGACATGCTATTGGCCCCAAAACATTAAATTTGCTCCCCTTAAAAGAAACAATTTACCATAGGCAACATGACCTAAACATTGATCCTATAATTTGTTATACCATTGTGTATTGGTACATCTTAACTGACTTGGTACAAGGACTGAATGTGTCCTGATATTGATTATATTCAAGATGTATTTCTGTTTGAGTGGCTACATAGAGTAGTACTTCACACCTACTCCAAGATATCCCTCACAATTGTCCAATGCCAACAATTTAAGTGCCTGCTTATGTTTATAAGACAGGAAGGTGCCACATGATGGATTTCAGCAGCTGGTGTACATAGCTAGGTTCCTTTAAAGGTCCCTGAGTAATTCCATTGTTTACTTAAATACTGGGCATGACAGGAGATGTAAGGCTCACTTTTAGGCATGATTGGCAATGCTAAACTGGAGGAAGTATCATGTCAGAATTCTGTTGCTCCAATTACCCATCCAAGATGGGCAGACTGGGGCTTGGATTGCTGTTGCTGAGTTACTAAATTTTAATTTAATTCTGAAATGACATTGAAATTGTTTCTTTAGGTGAATATTTATTTGATTGTTTTCATTTTGCACTCTCCATTGGTGTGTTGCTGTGATGGAGGGGACCATTCTCTGTAAAAATTCTCTTGCAGATTATGCGAAAGCTAATTACTGACCTTAACTCCTATCAACTAATTTCCAAAGCACATTTTGGCTGGTTGGTCCTTTACATGCATTGGCATATTTGTCCACAACAAAGTTAGCCATTCCTTATAAATGACCAACACCACATTTTCAGGGCTATAATGTATTGGATGTGTAACTGGAGGTAATATTAATCATGATATTTTAAATCTTCAGACAATGCAACAGGGCAATTTATTTAAAAAAGCTAAAACGATGCTTGGATAGCCAGATCAACAACTTATATTTACACATTGTTTTTCTCAAATAGTGATTGCGCTGAAATCTTGTGCCATTATTTAAACAATAATTGCAATGTTTACTCTGGACACTCTTCTGGTACATAGCTACCTTATATATCCAAGCAGCACATAATATCACTTTTACAACATATTATAGGTTAACTACTTGAAACAATTTAAATGAATTGTCATATTCCTAAATTCTTTAAAGATTTCATAGAATCATAGAATCCCTACAGTACAGAAGGAGGCCATTTGGTCCATCGAGTCTGTACCGACCACATCCCACCCAGGCCCTTTTCCCGTAACCACACAGATTTACCCTGCTAATCCCCCTGACACTAGGGTCAATTTAGCATGGCCGATCAACCTAACCCGCACATCTTTGGAGTATGAGAGAAAACCAGAGCACCTAAAGGAAACCCATGCAGGCATGGGGAGAAAGTGCAAACTCCCCACAGACAGTGACCTGAGGCCAGAATTGAACCTGGGTCCCTGGCGCTGTGAGCAGCAATGCTAACCATTGTGCCACCGTGCTGCCCCCATTTGTACTGCATTGTAATTTTAAAATAAATAGATTAATTGAATGTTCTACTACAGTAACATGTCATTTGGCTCTTCAAGTCTATGACCATGTTTATTGATACATGAGATAGTTAATATGAATCCTCTCTCCTATTTGCTCTTCATCCCCTTTCACAGTCCCCTTGCATAAGCAACTATCTAATGCATTTTCCAAATAAATTACGGAGTCTGATTCGAATTAATCAAGGTTCATGTTAATATATTGTTATACATTTGTGTGTGTGCATAACTTAATACAGAACTAAATGTTGGAAATCAGTTATACTTAGGAGGAGTAAGGAGTTAAAAAAAAAATTGCTGAGTATGCAATGTAACCTACTGGTATCATACCAGGTACGCTGTGATAAATATAAAAAGAAAGAACACCAGCATTGTTTTAACTTTCAAGTCCCAATTTGGCCACAGTTATCTAGAACTACTCTTGAATAAAAATGACCATGATTATGAGGATTAGAGTTATATAGGTGGAGATGCATTAGATCTTACAAAAAATAGATTCAGAGTACTTTTTAAAGGAAAAATGTTGAAATAGAAGCCCAAATAGATTTTAAACTAGGCCTGAACCGTTTTGATCCCTACTGATGTTGAATGGCCCTCCACTAGTTGCCATGTCAACAAAAGCCAGAGGATCACTCTGCTGCAAGTTCGTTCTCAGAAAGCCTCACCAGATGTCTTCAACAATTTTCTGTGAAAAGACCTTGTTAGAAGATAGAAATCATAGAGCAGGAGCTGCGTCTGTCTCCTCTTTAGATAAAGCTGTCGTGTAAATATATTGCTGCAAAGCTGTGACAGAGTCACAGAAAACGAGTGGAGACCCCTTCCTTCCTGCGGCATGATTTTTAAAATATTTATGCCTTATTTCTGAATCTGAAAGGGCCATTATAGTTTCCAGCTGACGTTTGCTGGCAGTGCAAAGGCAGAAGCATCTGGCTGGCAGTAGAAAGAAATAGAGCAAGCTGATAAATTATTGATTACATAAATCAACACCCACTAAAGATTGGCTGTTTGAAGAAAGCTTTTGTGTTGCTTGAAGTCGATGAACATTGATGATAAATATTGAATCTCTGGAGTTGTAACTTGCATTTCCTAAGAAAACAAACATATCTGTTAGTGTTCTGCTCCACCTATGATGTTGTGTATGATTCCATTTTTATAATTTCTTTCATTACGTAACCATAAAATGAATACAATTCCTCATCAAATGTGCGATCCGTCAGATCAATATCTGAATACAAAACACTACTGAACAGTGTTCATGTGCCATTATACCAGAACACAGAGGATGACTTTTGACATTTAAACAGCCACTTTCAGTGCTGCACCTACATGATATATTGTACTTTCACCTCTGCAACAGCTTCGATCACACAGGGCCATTGTGAATGAAACATTGCACCTTTATATTTTGTCATCAGTTTGACCAAACCAACTTAACTCTGGCAAGGTAAAATCGTTGAATTGAATTCGGTCTGCATGAAATGTTGTGCAATTGTACTGTTTAAAAATTTTGTTTTTCCCCCTCAGTCCACTGAACTATACTTTTAGATCATGACTGTTCCTTCCTGTCAGTATGCTCTTCACTTGTTGTCATGAAGACTTGACTAATTGTGCCATGAATGTCACCATGTCCACCATTTACACTGCTCCATTATCAGTCAGCATGTATACTGTAGTCTCCACCCCCACTCCCTTCATTCCTCTGAGATACAGGGAGAAAAGTGAGAAACTAAGTAGAATGCTAGAATTATAAGGAAAATGAACTATCGTTCAACTATTTTTTAAAAGGATGGTTGAATTGAACAATGATTTGCTTGTCCCATGTGCATTCACAATGAAATTTTAAGTGAAAGCATTGAATACAAGTTGAAAAGAATTGAATTAAGTGAGGATAATTGAGATGAATTCTGTAGGTATGTGCATCTTTACTTAAATGCAGACAATTTGAAACCTGACTGGCTTGCCACTTTAAGAAAAAAATCACTTCTTTGCTTTTTTTCTTGGTGCTGGCATTATTCTCTATCCTCAGTTACTCTTGAAAAATTGCTGGTCAGCCTTTTTCTTCAACCGCTGCAGTTGATGTAGCTAAGATGCTCTGACAGTGCGATGACTTGCAGGATTTTGACTCAACGACAATGGAAGAGTGTCACTGTCCAAGTCAGGATGGCATGTGACTTGGAGCAGACTTGTAGGTGATGGATTTCTCATGCTCTTGCTGACCTTGTCCTTCTAGGTTGGTAGAGGTTCCAGGTTTGAAAGGTACTTTCCAAGATATTATAAAAACTGCTGCAGTGCTTTCTGTAGATGGTACAAATAGTGATGGAGAGAGTGAACATTTAATGTGCTGGATGGATTGTTGGTCAAATTAGATGCTTTGATCTGGATGGTGTTGAGATTCTTAAGTGTTGGTGGAACTGTGCTCATCTAGGCAAATGGAAAATTTTCTAACAAACTCCTTTCAGATGATGGAGCAGTTTGGAGAGTCAAGATGTGAGTTACTCATTGCAGATTTACAACAATATTCTGCACATTTCCATGAGGGCCACTTAAGTCTTGACTTTATTATAACTTTGGTCCAAATATTGACAAAACAACTGAACTTGAGGGGTGAGGTAAGAGCAACTGTCCTTGACCAGAAGGCAGCATTTGACCAAGTGTGACATCAAGGTGCCCGAGCAAAACAGAAGTCAAAGGGAATCAGGGGAGAAAACTCTCTTAGTAATACCTTGCACAAAGGAAGCTGGTTGTGGTGATTGGAGGTCAATCATCTCAACCCCGGGCACTGCTACACAAGGTCCTTAGGGTATTATCCTAGGCCCAGCTATCTTTAGCTGCTTCATCAATGACCCCTTCATTATAAAGTCAAAAATGGGGATGCTCATTGTTGATTGCACCATGTTCAGCAACATTCACAATACCTCAGATACTGAAGTAGTCTATATACAGCAAGACCTAGACAACATTCAGGCTTGGGCTAATAAGTAGCAAGTAACTTTTGCACCACATAAGTGGGAGACAATTACTATCTCCAACAAGAGAGAATCTAACTATCTCCACTTGACATTCAATGGCACTACCATCTATAAATACTTTAAATACCCTGGGGGGTTATCATTGACCAGGAACTTAACTATACTAGACATAAAAACACTGTGGCTACAAGAGCAGGTCAGAGGTTGTGAATTCTGCTGAGTGTAACTCATCTCCTAATTCCCCAAAGCCTGTCCACCATCTATAAGGCATAAGTTAGGAATGTGGTGGAATATTTCCCACTTGCCCAGATGAGTGCAGCTCCAACAACACTCAAGAAGCTTGACACCGTCCAGGAACACAAGCACCCCATACACTTCCTTGAACATTCACTACCTCCACCACTGACCCGCAATGGCAGCAGTGTGTACCATCTACAAGATGCTATTACAGCAACTCGTCAAAGCTCCCTCAACAGCATCTTCGAAACCCACAACCTCTGACACATAGATGGACAAGGACTGCAGATGCCACCTGTTAGCCACACACCATCCTGACTTCCAGCTACATTGCTGTTCTTTCAATGTCGTTGAGTCATAATCCTGGAAAGCCCTCCCTAACAGCACTGTGAGTGCACAAACTTCAGCGGTTCAAGAAGGCAGTTCACCACCACCACCTGAAAGGCAGTAAGCGATTGGGAGCAAATGCTGGCCTAACCAGTGACAGCCACCTCCTGTGAAAGAATTTAAAAAAAGGATTCCAAAACTCTTGACTTTCTTAGCCACTGTATTTACATGGCTGGTCCAGTTGAGTTTCTGCCAACTGCTAGGATGTATCTGGTGGGGGATTCATAGAATATAGAACATTACAGCGCTGTACAGGCCCTTCGGCCCTCGATGTTGCGCCGACCAGTGAAACCAATCTAAAGCCCATCTAACCTACGCTATTCCAATATCATCCATATGTTTATCCAATAACCATTTGAATGCTCTTAATGTTGACGAGTCCACTACTGCTGCAGGCAGGGCATTCCATGCCCTTACTACCCTCTGAGTAAAGAAGCTACCTCGAACATCCGTCCTATATCTATCACCCCTCAATTTAAAGCTATGTCCCCTAGTGCTAGCCATCACCATCCGAGGAAAAAGGCTCTCACTATCCACCCTATCTAATCCTCTGATCATCTTGTATGCCTCTATTAAGTCACCTCTTAACCTTCTTCTCTCTAACGAAAACAACCTCAAGCCCCTCAGCCTTTCCTCATACGATTTTCCCACCATACCAGGCAACATCCTGGTAAATCTCCTCTGCACCCTTTCCAACACTTCCACATCCTTCCTATAATGCGGCGACCAGAACTGTACGCAATACTCCAAGTGCGGCCGCACCAGAGTTTTGTACAGTTGCAACATGACCTCCTGGCTCCGAAACTCTATCCCTCTACCAATAAAAGCTAACACACTGTACGCCTTCTTAACAACCCTATCGACCTGGGTGCCAACTTTCAGGGATCTATGCACATGGACACCCAGATCCCTCTGTTCATCCACACTACCAAGTATCTTACCATTAGCCCAGTACTCTGTATTCCTGTTACTCCTTCCAAAGTGAATCACTTCGCACTTTTCCACATTAAACTCCATTTGCCACCTCTCAGCCCAGCTCTGCAGCTTATCTATGTCCCTCTGTAACCTGCCACTTCCCTCCGCACTGTCTACAACTCCACCGACTTTAGTGTCATCCGCAAATTTACTAACCCATCCTTCTACGCCCTCATCCAGGTCATTAATGAAAATGACAAACAGCAGTGGCCCTAAAACAGATCCTTGCGGTACACCACTAGTAACTGAACTCCAGGATGAATATTTCCCATCAACCACCACCCTCTGTTTTCTTCCAGCTAGCCAATTCCTGATCCAAACCACTAAATCACCCTCAATCCCATGTGTCCATATTTTTCTGCAAAAGCTTACCATGAGGAACCTTATTCAAACGCTTTGCTGAAATCCATATACATCACATCAACCGCTTTACCCTCATCCACCTCTTTGGTCACCTTCTCAAAGAACTCAATAAGGTTTGTGAGGCACGACCTACCCTTCACAAAACCGTGCTGACTATCCCTAATCAAATTATTCCTTTCTAGGTGATTATAAATCCTATCTCTTATAATCCTTTCCAACACTTTGCCCACAACAGAAGTAAGGCTCACCGGTCTATAATTACCAGGGTTGTCCCTACTCCGGTTCTTGAACAAGGGGACAACATTTGCTATCCTCCAGTCTTCTGGCACTGTTCCAGTAGACAATGACGACCAAGGCCAAAGGCTCTGCAATCTCCTCTCTAGCCTCCCAGAGAATCCTAGGATAAATCCCATCCGGCCCAGGGGTCTTATCTATTTTTACCCTTTCCAGAATTGCTAACACCTCCTCCTTATGAACATCAATCCCATCCAGTCCAACAGCCTGCATCTCAGTACTCCCTTCGACACTGTCCCTCTCCAGTGTGAATGCTGATGAAAAATATTCATTTAGAGCCTCTCCTATCTCTTCAGACTCCACGCACAACTTCCCACTACTGTCCTTGACTGGCCCTAATCTTACCCTCGTCATTCTTTTACTCCTGACATACCTATAGAAAGCTTTAGGGTTTTCCTTGATCCTACCTGCCAAAGACTTCTCATGTCCCCTCCTGGCTCTTCTTAGCTCTCTCTTTAGGTCCTTCCTGGCTAACTTGTAACTCTCAAGCTCCCTAACTGAGCCTTCACATCTCATCTTTACATAAGTCTCCTTCTTCCTCTTCACAAGAGATTCAACTTCCTTAGTAAACCACGGTTCCCTCACATGTCTGCTTCCTCCCTGCCTGACAGCTACATATTTATCAAGGACGCGTAGCAGCTGTTCCTTGAACAAGTTCCACATTACAATTGTGCCCATCCCCTGCAGTTTCCTTCCCCAACCTATGCCAGCTAAATCTCGCCTAATCGCATCATAATTTCCTTTCCCCCAGCTATAACTCTTGCCCTTTGGTATATACCTATCCTTTTCCATAGCTAAGGTAAATGTAATCGAATTGTGGTC
Organism: Mustelus asterias; assembly: GCF_964213995.1. NCBI lineage: Eukaryota > Metazoa > Chordata > Chondrichthyes > Carcharhiniformes > Triakidae > Mustelus > Mustelus asterias. The sequence goes on along the minus strand of NC_135801.1, from coordinate 135,487,199 downwards.
ACTGTCACCAAAGTGCTCACCTACTTCCAAACCTAACACCTGGCCTGGTTCATTACCCAGTACCAAATCCAATGTGGCCTTGCCTCTTGTTGGTCTATCTACATAGTGTGTCAGGAAGCCTTCCTGCACACATTGGACAAAAAACCGACCCCTCCAAAGTACTCGAACTATAGCTTTCCCAGTCAATATTTGTAAAGTTAAAGTCCCCGATAACAACTACCCTGTTACTTTCGCTCCTTTCCAGAATCATCTTTGCAATCTTTTCCTCGACATCTCTGGAACTTTTCGGAGGTCTATAAAAAACTCCCAACAGGGTGGCCTCTCCTTTCCTGTTTCTAACCTCAGCCCAAACTACCTCAGTAGATGAGTCCTCATCAAAAGTCCTTTCTGCCACCGTAATACTGTCCTTGACTAACAATGCCACACCTCCCCCTCTTTTACCACCTTCCCTGCACTTACTGAAACATCTAAACCCCGGAACCTGCAACAACCATTCCTGTCCTTGCTCTATCCATGTCTCCGAGATGGCCACAACATCGAAATCCCAGGTACCAACCCATGCTGCAAGCTCACCCACCTTATTCCGGATGCTCCTGGCATTGAAGTATACACACTTCAAACCACCTTCCTGCCTGCCAGTACACTCCTGCGACCCTGAAACCTCATCCATGACCTCACTACTCTCAACCTCCTGCACACCGGAGCTACAATTCAGGTACCCACCCCCCTGCTGAATTAGTTTAAACCCTCCCGAAGAGCATTAGCAAATTTCCCCCCCCAAGAGATTGGTACCCCTCTGATTCAGGTGCAGACCATCCTGTTTGTAGAGGTCCCACCTCTACAAACCGGATGGTAGTGATGGTAATTCCATTGTTTGAGATGGTCATAGGCTGGCATTTGTTTGGCATAAACATTAAGTCCCACTTATCAGCCCAAGCCTTAATGTTGTCCTGATCTTACTTCATGAGGGCATGCACTCCTTCATTGTGTAAGGAATTGATAATGGAACGAAACAGTGTGCAAATATCCCCACTTTTGACTTTATAGTGGAATGAAATTCATTGATGATGCAGCTAAAGGTAGTTGTGCTATCCTGTGGAACTGATGTATCGGGGTTGAAATAATTGGTCTCCAAAAACTACCACCTTCTCCTTTTGTGCTAATTATGACAAAAGTCATTGGAGATTTTCCTTTGATCTCCACTGAGTTTGATTGTACTAGGCCTAATTAATGCCAGTTGGTCGAATTCTGCCTTAATATCAAGTACAACTGCATGCATGCCACAAAAAAATTTCTCTTAGCAAAGGTCATGTGCACTTAAGGCTCCTGACAACTCGTTAATGGTGTCAAACTGCAACAGTGAAAGCTTTCCAACCACAATTTTAAATTAGAATAATTGTCACATTTGCAACAGTATGGGTGGGTGAGGCCAACAAGCAAGCAAAAACAAGCTGCATGATTCACACGAGCTTGGATGAAAAGGATACACTTGGATGTCACTTTGTCTTCTTCCAACATCTGAACACTTTCCCATTTGGTGGATAGGGCAACACATCTGGATAGGAGCCATCTCTACAGATCATGGAAGTACAAAGGGCATGGGAAGATTGAAACATCCTTCAAGGTGAGGGTTAGTGCTATCAATTGGCAGTTAGTCATCTTCTACTCATTCATAAATTCAGTCAATCACCCATTCACTCATAGGCATATACACTGGCACATTTACCACAGGACACAATGGATGGCTTTTAATAGCTCTCCCTGAGGCAAATTTGGAGGTTGGCGTGACTGTGTGATCGGGCAGATGTGTGCAGGGTGGACATAAAGACTTGACTTCAAATGAAGGTATCATGACTGCTAACTGTTAATTAGACATGTTATATGATTCTGTGCTACTGGGAACTCCTTGCAGTTCTTGAAGAAGGAATGCAGCAACCTAAATGCCAATTTGGGTACAGGTGATAATCCTCTGACTCGGAGAAATGTAGAAAAATTGTAGAACTGTGTGTTATACAGGTACCGGCCAGAATTCTCCCATCCCGCCCGGCACTGAAGTTTTAGCGGACGGGTTGCGGAGAATGTGAAACGCCATTGATGGCTGGATGGCAATTACTGGCTTTTAGACCAGCGTGGCTAGAGAATTCCACCCAAAGTGTCTCAAAACCAGCAAACTAGGGACTGTGTCCATTCCAGATTTTGGATCTTGTTAGTTTTTGGGTCAGGCGCTTTGGGCTGGGTGGCTTGCCTAGCACAATGCCAGAACACCAGCAGGTCTGGTCTCACCAAGTGTATCTCCCTCTTGCCTGCAGAAATAGGATGCTGTTATGGGTCCAGGAAAAGACCTGGGCCCTGGAATTCTGAACAAGAGGTAGAGATAATATATTTTGATAAGAAAATGCAAGAAACAACTGGAGACATCCTCTTACCTTTTCTGGAAGAACTTGGCACCTTCTTACAAGTATCCTGTGTTTTGCCAGAATGTATGCCCCTAATGGGCCCTTCATTTGCCAGAAGTCCATTCCTTATGATCCCCCAAAATTTCAGTTGGGTTAAAGGTGGAGCTCACCACTGATGCAATGCTATGATCGCATTTCCAAACAATAGCTAAGAGCTAGAATTGGTATCCTAACTATATGAAATTCCTCACTTTGCAAACTAACTAAATATTGTAGTTCAAGCAGAAGATGTTAATGTTCACTTTCTGTTTTTTTTAATATTGCTGCTTTAGTTATTCTTGTATGTGGTTCACTCATGTCCTTTAGGGAAGGAAATCTGCCACCCTTATCTGGTCTGGCCTACATGTGATTCCAGATCCACAGCAATGTGGGTGACTCTTTAAAAAAAATGCCTTCTGAAGTGACCTGGGCAAACCATTTAGTTCAGGGGAATTAGAGATGGCAATAAATGCTGGCCCCACCAGCAATGCCCACAGCCCTGAACGAATAAATAAAAGTGTGCATCCTCTCAAGCTACAAAGTAACGAAAGAAGCTCAACTATTGTCTACGTAATAAACAAAATGTACAGATCATTATTGAAAAATGAATGTAAATCCTGTGTCCCATACTTAAATATTAATTGAGCTTTACAACTAACTAACAAGGAATGTTAATATCAAAACACAGATGTAGTTACAAGGACCCATATCCCTTAAGGCTCTCCTGTAAAATTATGAAGTTGCAATTATAATTTCTATGGAATTGACTAACTATATTGGAGATTGATTTTTAATTGTGACTCATTTTCCAGAATTGCAGTTTTGTATTCCTGTTATTTTATTTTCTCGTATGAGCGTATATTTTAGATTTTACCTCGTTGATAGGAGCAGAATTCTGCCATCTAAGACTAAGTCCCATGGAGAGCGGGGAATGTTTCCCTTTGCGGAGGCTGATAGGAAAACCAAATCTTCCATCCATGACCTCATTAATTATGTATCTGGGGTTTAATGCCCAGGGCAGGTTTGGTGGTACGCATCCCACCGTCATGCTGGGTACCATATTTAAAAGGCGTCTGGATATCCTTACTGTCAGCACCACCATTGGAGGTGTCACAAAGGGGAGGTGAAGGTCAGGCCCCAAAGTTTAGCAATGCCTCCCTGCACATTCTCCTCGACCTTGTTGAGGTTTGGAGTGATCTACAGCTGACGGTTGGAGGAGGTCCAGCAGGGAAAACAACACAGCAGATGGTTGATGCTGTACATGCCCAAGGGGTGAACTGGATGTTGACAGCCCAGTGCCACAAGAGGATGAATGACTTTATTTGCTCTGGCAGGGTAAAGTCTCATCTATGGTCACGCAATCCACAAAGACTGCAAAATGACAGGGTCCAGTGGTAACAACAAGTTCTGCCTCACAGTCCCACGTCAGTGCACCCACACTGCAGTGGAGTGACCCTGTGCCTCCTTCACCCTTCAGCAGACATGGGGCATTGCATGCAGTGGGGGTGGGGGGTAGGTTGGAGGGGAAGGGGGACCCAGTGTAGGTGTGGAGGGAACAACAGCCTCCATGTCACATGCGTGTATCCGCTCTGCACTCTGGAGGGAGCTGGCCCACAACCTCAGCCCAATTCGCACCACTGATGACTTGACTCCAGATCCACAGCAATGTGGTTGACTCTTAACTGCCCCTCAAGGGCAATTAGGGATGGGCAATAAATGTTGGTCTGGCCAGCGACACCCAGATCCCTTGAATGAAAAAAAGGCTGGAATTCTCCGGCCTCGCAAATCCTGCTACTGTTGATTTTTGCCTGCTCTGTAAAATTCTAGCCTGTACCTTCTTTCTCCACTGATAGTGAGGCCTTCCCAACACTCCTCTTCCTCCAACATATTTCGACTGAGAGAGTGGAAGCTTCAGCCAGAGAATGAATGAGGGTAAAGAAACAAAATGAAGACTAATGGAAAAAAAAACATGGGTGGGAATTCCCGGCCACGCTCGTCCCAAAACTGGAAAATCCCGCCCGAGGTCAACGGACCTTTGTATATTCCACCACCGCTCACCTTCCCCCCCCCCCCCCCCCCCCCCCCCCCCCCCCGCTCTGCCTGCTGCATTTTCTGTTGCAGATGGGATGATGGAAAAAATTCCAGTCCATGAGTGACACAATCTTCAGGAATTGAGGGATTCCCATCATCCTGGATCACTGGGATGATATCTGATGGGAAACTATAGTTATGAGAAGAGATTTGTGATACTAGACCTACTTCCATTAAAGCTCGGCGAACTAAGAGGAGAATCAATAGATTTAAAATCTTTTAAAAACCTGATAGAGAAACACTGTTTTTCTGTTTGGGGAGTCAGTTAAAATTAGCACTATGAGATTGAAGAGAGCTCAATGGCAATTCCTTTACACAATAGGTTGTTGGGGAAGTAATACTTTGCAACAGGGGGAAAAGTGGGCAAATATTTGAAACAGAAACAGATATAATGCTATAGGGGGAAAACAGGGCAGTGGAATTTTGGATTCATCTAGCAAAGAGCCAGCCCAGATACAATGCATCAAATGGCTTCCTTTTGTACTGCAATCCTCCATGATTCCATATTGTTCACCAATGCTACCCTGTTTTTAGTTTTATAACTGAGAGTAAAAACATTGTTCACATAATCCATCAATAGATTTTGTTTTCATGTTAAAACTGCTGTTTGGTGATCTTTTGTATCCCATTCGATAATCTAACCAGTTTGTAGTGAGTTTTGAAAAGTTTCCCTTACCAAGGAGTGAGTGAGTTTTTTCCTCATATGCCTTTTTCATGACACACAATGTTAATTACAACAATAGCTCGTATTTATATAGCTCTTTTAACCTAATAAAACATCTCAAGGTTTTTCTTGGGAGTATTTTCAAGGAAAATTTAATACCGAGCCACATAAGCTAATATAAGGAGGTGGTCAAAAGCTTGGTCAAAGAGATTGCTTTTAACAAGTGTCTTAAAGGAGGAAAGAGAGGCACAGGTGGAGGGAGGGAATTTCAGAGGTTAGGGCCGAAGCAGCTGAAGACGTGGCCACCAATGATGGTACAATTAAAACCAGGAATGCCAGAATGAGATGAGTGCTGGTATCTCAGATGGTTATGGAGATGAAGGAGGTTACAGGGACAGGGAGGGAAAAAGCCATGGAGGGGGTTTGTAAGCAAGGATGCAAATAAAATTCAAGGTATTGCTTAATCACAAACCGATGTAGGTCAGAAAGCACAGGGTGATGAATGAATGGGATTTGCTACAAGTAAGACAATGAGCAGCAGAGTTTTGAATAACCTCCAGCTTACGTTTTGGGAGAACATGGTTTGTACAATTCTTATTGTTAAATAACAAAATTTGATCAATTGTATTCCTGAAACATTTCTGGATTGCTAAAGAAAATGTGAGGTAACAGACACACTCAACTATTTATTTTGATTTTGGAATCATTTAAAGTGATAAACATAAATACCAATATTCTCATTACAAACATTCCTTTCGTCATTAAAGAAAAATAGCAAAATTTCAACTCACAGCAGACATGGTTCAGTAAAACCCAAAGAATATCATTATAAATGCTGGTATATAGATAAGGTAGATAGTCAACATCTTTTTCCAAAGGTTGGGGAGTCTAAAACTAGAGGGCATAGGTTTAAGGTGAGAGGGGAGAGATACAAAAGGGTCCAGAGAGGCATTTTTTTCACACAAAGGGTGGTGAGTGTCTGGAACAAGCTGCCAGAAGTAGTAGTAGAGGTGAGTACAATTTGGTCTTTTAAAAAGCATTTAGACAATTACATGGGTAAGATTGGTATAGAGGGATCCGGGCCAAATGTGGGTAATTGGGACGAGCTTAATGATAAAAGCTGGGTGGCATAGACAAGTTGGGCCGAAGGGCCTGTTTCCATGCTGTAAAACTCATTGATTCTATAATTCCATGTGCATTTCCTTTGTTTCCTGGCTGATAGACATTATTATAGATAACAGAACTGCATTCCTTTCCCACGTTTCCAGCAGTTTCTAGTAATTTACATCTCTGAAATGTTCACCAAATTAAAATTGTTTTTTAAGTTTACTTTCTATAGCTGCCATTTTAAAGGTCTCACCAATGGTGCCACCCATCTTCATAAGTCAGTTTCTGTAAGGTACACCTGTCTCTTTGGAACATTTGATACTCATTGCCAGTTTAAAGATCAATGAGACATAATTTCTTCTCCATTTTCAGGTCAAAACTACATCATTGTCAGAAATTACCTACTCTAAACCTCAACTGCACAAAAACAAATCGTCTTCTGGCAAGATCACCATACCCTTCAGGCTAAACGTTTTGGACAACTATTATTGCAAAGTCTAATTGATGGTGGATGATATAATTTAGTACTTGTACACTGAGAAGTTGTTATGATTGTTTTGTGTGATCCCAAGGGAAATCAATCAAATCTCTGATCACTGCATTCTAAGGTCTTGCAGTTCTGGCAAGAGTACTTGCCAACAAAACGTCTGCATGAAGACAATTGCAGTAAGCTGCAACATAAATGCTGAAGAATGGAGTAACAAGAACTCTGTTATAACTGTAACAGTAGTCCCTAAACTCAATAAATTGGACCATGGATTGGCGCAATAGACTGAATGCATGCATTTAATTTTCTATCACAATAAGTTATTGTAACATTTTTCCAAGGGGTTCTACTGTCTGGATTAGGAGATGGCTGATGTGTACTGATGACATCTTCACAAAAGATTTATTTTCAGTCGAAAAGAGCCATAACTGCAAGGGCCAGCACAGGCTGAAATTTTACTGTGGGTATCTCAAAAATAATCTGGGATTGTTTAAAAATTTATGTCGCAGAAAGGCACTCTTCTTCATTCAGGGGATGACCAACAGAGTTATCATTTCTTGTGACTTTTATCCCGTTATTCTGCGAAGGAGTTGGGGTTAAATTAAGGTTATCAAGTCTATTTTTTGGACTAATTTCTGGAGGATTAATCACATAATTAAACATTGTGTGATTGAATGTTCTGTGACTTAAGATTATGCAATATTTATTGCCCTTTGCATTTATCTTATAAACAATAACAACTTACATTCATACACCTTAAATTATGTTTTAAAAGTCTCAAGATATTTCACATGAGTATTAATAAATAAAATTTGACACTGAGATATCCATTGAGGTATTCGGGCAGCTAATCAAAATATTGGCGGAAGAGTAGGTTTTAAGGAAAACATTAAAAGAGGGAATTAGGGAGGGAATTACAGAATTAAGGGCCTCAGCAACTGAAGGGATGGCTACCAATGGTGGAGAAATTAAAATCAGGGTACACAAGGGGCCAGAATTAGAGCAGTACCAATATCTCAGAAGATTGTGGGATTGGAGCAGATTACAAAGATAGGGAGGAGTGAGGCCATGGAGGGATTTGAAAACGAAGATGAAATTTTTAAACCAAGGTGTTTCTCAACTGAGAACTAGTGTAGGTTGAACATGACTTTCATAATTTTAAAGACTTCTATTGGATTACACCTCAGCCATTTTGTCAGGAGAAAAGAGACCCAGCCTGTCAATCCTCTCCTGATATGTATGTATACCCATGCATTTCTGGTATCATCCTCATGAATCTTCTCTGCACCCATTCCAGTGCTTCTATAATCCTTTTTCTAATATGGTGACAAGAACTGCCTGTCATACACTCATGTGGTCAAACTAAGGTCCAATATAGGTTGAACATAACTTCCCTTCTTTTCAAGTCTATCCCTTGAGAAGTAAAGTGGTTTGTTTGCATTTTCAATGGCTTTGCTATCCTGTGGCACAACTTTCAGCGTTTGGTGTGCTTGTACTTTGAGAACCTTTTGTTTCTCTATCCATCTAGAACTGCATCTCTCAATAATAAATGACCTCCTTGTACTGCCTCACATTTATCTTGGGGAACAAAGGGTGGAACATCCAGGGTCTCCAGAGGTAATGGATTTGAAGCAGGAAGAGAACCCACTGCAGGTAATTCTCTGTCTGTAACTGAATAAGAATGGAACCAGATGAAGTGAGCCTCACCCAGCTGGATGATGGTGAGAGGTATTGGAGGAGAATCAACTGTATTAAAGGCTGCAGACAGGGCAAGAAGGACAAGGAGGGATCGTTTTCATGGTTACAGTCACATCAGATGTCATTTGTGAATTTGATATGGGGTGTTTTGGTATTGAGGCAGGAGTGGAAACCTAATTTGAGAGATTCAACATGGAATTCTGGGAATAAAAAGGCATGAATTTGGGAGGTGACAGCATGTTCAAAATGTGGAGAGGAAAGGGGATACGGATGCTGCATTTCCTGTGGTTCTTCATACTCTTCTTGCAAATTAGTTGATGTGCTCATCTTTCAACTGAAACAGCCCCACTACAGTAGCTGGCTGTGTCTTGATTTTGGTTATTCGTCCATGGATTGTGAGTGTCACTAATAAGGCCAGCATTTGTTGTTCTTTTTTAAATTTGATCATGGAACATTGGCGTTTCAGGCTGGCCAGCATTTATTGCCCATCCCCAGTTGCCCTTTTAGGGCAGTTGGGAGTCAACCACATTGCTGTGACTCTGGAGTCACATGTAGGCCAGGACAGGTAAGGACGGTAGATTTCCTTCCCTAAAGGACATCCCTAACTTCCCTTCAGAAGGTGATAGTGAGCCACCTTCTCGAACCGCTGCTGTCTATCTGGTGAATGTACAACAACATGAATGTTTTTTTAATTCCAGTGTCATACCTGAAACATAATTAACAGCATTTCTCATTGTATGAAGAGTTTCTCCCTGACTTTTTTACTCAACTTGTTTGAGTCAATTTAGCCCCAGATACAGTGTAGCCTGTGAGGTAAAGAAGCTTGTCTACAGTATTGTATACAATGTTAATCTCTGGGCCATATGAAGGGATGGCAAAATCATGTGTAACAACCTATTCTTGGAAAATAATTAAAAAAGCTAATTGAATGTAGATTTCATATCAAGTGGGCTGGATTACAAAGGGCAGGAACTAATATAACGGCTGTAATTTCTTAAGCAGTCCCTCAGGATTGAGGATAATTTACTTCAATTCCAGTAGATGTGTTCTGAGATGGCTGTTAAGTCCAATGTGCAATCTGCCAAAAACAGGGTAGCTGGTGCTTGAAGGGTCGGATAGATGAAGTTTGGAGGTTTGTGCACTCTCTCTGACACCTCACCTTCACCTCTATATATTCTCAATGAAATTGCTCAATGTATTTGGCCTCCCAAATGAATCTTTTCCATTTTAAAGGAGCTCAGAAAAGATATCTTGGCATTGTAGGGATGCCAAGTGTGATATCAAGGTTAAAAGGGTAAAATTGTAAGGACAGGTTAGACCAGGCTTATATTCCCTTGTATTTTGTATGGAAGATTAAGGAATTTAAAAAAAAACTAACAACAGATTGTAAATAAAAGTGCAAATGTGACAGCTCCCACTTCTCACGTTATCGTCTCTTTAAAAGAAAAGGACATATTGTTTACTATAGGATCGTGTTTTCTCAGCATTAGCTTTTCCCATAGTGGGCTCCACTTTGCACTGAAGCAGTTGCTACTTCCAGCTGCACTCACCATCCTCACAAGACTGGACTTCAATTTGCCCTTGGCAAAGTTCACTGTTGTCAGCAACAACTTCCCTCTGCCGGGAGAACAATGAGCTGTTTAAAATGATCCGAGGATTTAAAATGGAGAATGGGAAAAAACTGGTTGGGATTTTACCCTTCAAGCACCAGCTACCCTGTTTTTGGCAGATTGCACATTGGACTTAACAGCCATCTTAGAACACATCGACTGGAATTGAAGTAAATTATCCTCAATCCTGATTCGGGGGGGGGAGGGATCCTGAGTAGTGGGGCTGAAAGTGAGGGATGCATGGATGGGGACTGCAATGCACGGCATTGCAGAGGTGGGGTGGAGCAGGGTTTGAAATGTGTATACTTCAATGCCAGGAGTATTCGCAATAAAGTGGGTGAACTTGCAGCGTGGATCAGTACCTGGGACTTCGATGTTGTGGCTATTTCAGAGACATGGATAGAGCAGGGGCAGGAATGGATGCTGCAGGTCCCGGGGTTCAAATGTTTTAGTCGAAGTAGGGAAGGAGGTAGAAGAGGGGGAGGGGTAGCATTATTGGTCAGAGATTGTATCACAGTGTCAGAGAGGAGGTTTGATGAGGACTTATCTGTTGAGGTAGTATGGGCGGAGATTAGAAATAGGAGAGGAGAGGTCACCCTGTTGGGAGTCTTTTATAGACCTCCTAAAAGTTCTAGAGAGGTTGAGGAAAGGATTGCGGAGTCAATCCTGCTTAGGAGTGAAAGTAATAGGGCAATTGTTATGGGGGATTTTAACTTGACTAATATTGACTGGAATTGTTATAGCTCTAGCTCGTTAGAGGGGTCAGTTTTTGTTCAAAGCGTGCAGGAAGGTTTTTTGACTCAGTATGTAGACAGGCCAACTAGAGGTGAGGCTATATTGGATCTGGTGCTGGGAAATGAGCCAGACCAGGTGCTAGACTTGGAAGTTGGTGTGCATTTTGGTGATAGTGACCACAATTCGGTTACGTTCACCTTAGTGATGGAAAGGGATAGGCATGAACCTCGGGCCAGTGGTTTTAGCTGGGGGAAGGGTAATTATGAGGCTATTAGGAGAGAATTAGGAAACATAGGTTGGACTAGGAGATTACAGGGACTGGGAACGTCCGACATGTGGAGTTTTTTCAAGGAGCAGCTACTGCGAGTCTGTGATAGGTATGTCCCTGTCAGGCAAGGAGGAATTGGTAGGGCTAGGGAACCGTGGTGCACCAAAAAAGTTTCTTTGTTGGTTAAAAAGAAAAAGGAGGCTTATGTTCGGATGAGACGTGAGCACTCGGGTAGTGCACTAGAAAGCTTTAGATTGGCTAAGAGGGAGTTGAAGAGCGAGCTTAGAAGGGCTAAAAGGGGACATGAGAAGACTTTGGCGGATAGGGTTAAAGAGAATCCTAAGGCGTTCTATAGGTATGTCAAGAACAGAAGGTTGGTTAGGGCAAGTTTAGGGCCAGTTATAGATGGCAGAGGGAAGTTATGTGTGGAACCGGAGGAGATTGGTGAAGCATTGAACCAATATTTCTCTTCGGTGTTCACGCAAGGGGACATGAATATAGCTGAGGAGGACACTGGGTTGCAGGGGAGTAGAATAGACAGTATTACAGTTGATAAGGAGGATGTGCAGGATATTCTGGAGGGCCTGAAAATAGATAAATCCCCTGGTCCGGATGGGATTTATCCAAGGATTCTCTGGGAGGCAAGAGAAGTGATTGCAGAGCCTCTGGCTCTGATCTTCAGGTCGTCGTTGGCCTCTGGTATAGTACCAGAAGATTGGAGGTTAGCGAATGTTGTCCCATTGTTTAAGAAGGGGAACAGAGACTTCCCCGGGAATTATAGACCGGTGAGTCTCACTTCTGTTGTCGGCAAGATGTTGGAAAAAATTATAAGGGATAGGATTTATAGTTATTTGGAGAGTAATGAATTGATAGGTGATAGTCAGCATGGTTTTGTGGCAGGTAGGTCGTGCCTTACTAACCTTATTGAGTTTTTTGAGAAAGTGACCAAGGAGGTGGATGGGGGCAAGGCAGTGGACGTGGTATATATGGATTTTAGTAAGGCGTTTGATAAGGTTCACCATGGTAGGCTTCTGCAGAAAATGCAGATGTATGGGATTGGGGGTGATCTAGGAAATTGGATCAGGAATTGGCTAGCGGATAGGAAACAGAGGGTGGTGGTTGATAGTAAATATTCATCATGGAGTGCGGTTACAAGTGGTGTACCTCAGGGATCTGTTTTGGGGCCACTGCTGTTTGTAATATTTATTAATGATCTGGATGAGGGTATAGTTGGGTGGATTAGCAAATTTGCTGATGACACCAAAGTCGGTGGTGTGGTAGACAGTGAGGAAGGGTGTCGTAGTTTGCAGGAAGACTTAGACAAGTTGCAAAGTTGGGCCGAGAGGTGGCGGATGGAGTTTAATGCGGAGAAGTGTGAGGTAATTCACTTTGGTAGGAATAACAGATGTGTTGAGTATAGGGCTAACGGGAGGACTTTGAATAGTGTGGAGGAGCAGAGGGATCTAGGTGTATGTGTGCATAGATCCCTGAAAGTTGGGAATCAAGTAGATAAGGTTGTTAAGAAGGCATATGGTGTCTTGGCGTTTATTGGTAGGGGGATTGAATTTAGGAGTCGTAGCGTTATGTTGCAACTGTACACAACTCTGGTGCGGCCGCACTTGGAGTACTGTGTGCAGTTCTGGTCCCCACATTACAGGAAGGATGTGGAGGCTTTGGAGAGGGTGCAGAGGAGGTTTACCAGGATGTTGCCTGGTATGGAGGGGAGATCCTATGAGGAGAGGCTGAGGGATTTGGGATTGTTTTCGCTGGAAAGGCGGCGGCTAAGAGGGGATCTTATTGAAACATATAAGATGATTAGAGGTTTAGATAGGGTGGATAGTGATAGCCTTTTTCCTCTGATGGAGAAATCCAGCACGAGGGGGCATGGCTTTAAATTGAGGGGGGGTAGTTATAGAACCGATGTCAGGGGTAGGTTCTTTACCCAGAGGGTGGTGAGGGATTGGAATGCCCTGCCAGCATCAGTTGTAAATGCGCCTAGTTTGGGGGCGTTTAAGAGATCCGTAGATAGGTTCATGGACGAAAAGAAATTGGTTTAGGTTGGAGGGTCACAGTTTTTTTTTAACTGGTCGGTGCAACATCGTGGGCCGAAGGGCCTGTTCTGCGCTGTAATGTTCTATGTTCTATGTTCTATGTTCAATCCTGAGGGACTGCTTAAGAAGATACAACCGTTATATTAGTTCCTGCCCTTTGTAATCCAGCCCACTTGATATGAAACCTACATTCAATTAGCTTTTTAAATTATTTTCCAAGAATATGTTGTTACACATGATCTTGCCATTCCTTCACCCCAAGACTGGAAAATCCCACCCAAGATCAATGGACCCCTGCATCTTCTATGTCTCGCATGCTACGATTCCTTTGGTGGATGGGCGGGATGGGAAAATTCCACCCACTGTTTCCCCTGGGGAGTCCAAAACAAGGGAGCATAACCTTAAAATTGGAGTTAGGCCTTTCAGGGATGAGATCAGAAACCAATTCTTCACACAATGTGAGTTGGAAATCTGGAATTATTGCTCCCAAAATTGAGGCTAGGTCAACTGAAGATTTTCAAAAGTGATAGACAGGTTCTTGTTAGACAAGGGAATTAAGTGATATTGGATTCTGATTCCAGCATCCACAATATCCTGCCTTTTATCTAAGTGACGTTGGACTAAGACACTTAGATGAAATTAAGATACATAGCAGCAAAGGGGTAAATGAATGCGGAAACAGGCTCAAGGGGCTGAATAACCAGCTCCCAAGTTCTTATATTGATGGATAACTGTACCAGTAAAGCCCATGTGATGCCCTGTGGTTCAAATAGAGGGCCCGGAGCAGATAGAATGGCATGGTAGCAGAGTTAAGAATATGGACTACACCCTGTACAAGCGGCACAGACAAATTATCTTTCTCCCAGGTTGTCAGCAACAAAAGCCACAACATCAGTTGTTTACTTAAACATACACCCAGGCAATCCTGAGGATTGGCAAATAAATAGCCCATTTATATTATGATTTTTTATGAAGTTAAATTTGGTTCACAGGGAGTTAACTCCTAGCAATGCACAAGCTATCAAAGATGTTGATTAGGTCCATTAGCTGGAGTACCAGATGAAGTAGTTAACAGAATTGTGCTCCTTGCATATCAGATTAGTTTGAGATAATGGGAACCATTGATCATCAACCAGCTCCGAGCCCTAGTCACACCTCTAATGGTTTCTCCTTAATGAGCTAAACAGGGAGGTTCTATATTTAAAGTGGCAATTTTGATTGACAGGTCAATGAACTAATCCTGGGACAGAGAACTGGAGGAGTGGTGGAATGAAATGTCTCCCCCTCTCTTTTTGTAGCTCTCACTCTTTCGATCTTTGGAAGACAATCAGTCTGTGAGGTAGAAATTAAATATGAAAATACTCAACTCGAGGAAGGATCATTTTTTTCAGTTGGAAAAGGATTTGGCCAAGGTGGATCAAAATCAGTGATTGGCAATAAAGCAGTAAATGAGCAATGGGATGGCTTCAAAGAGGAAATAATTCATTTAGAGAAAAAATGCGTTCCCTTGAGGGGGAAAAAAAAGACGTCCAATGTGAGACAGCTAAAGATATAGAGCTTAAAATGAAATAGAAATGAGAATATCAGGTTTTTGGCAGAACAAGTTGAATATGGAAAATACAAAGTAGAACTAAAAAAATGAGCAAAGAGTGTGAATGAGAACAAATTAATGAACAATATTAAAATGAACTCAAATTTCTTGCACAAATGTATAAACAATGGAAGAGTAAACAAAGAAAAGGACAGGGTTGATCATGGATCTTTTGCAAATAAAGGGCATATTGTGGTATTAAATTAATACTTTGTATCTGTCTGCACAAAAGAAGTGAATGCTGTCAATGTCACAGTAAAGGTGGACGTAGTGGAAAATTGATTAGGATAAAAATAGAGAAAGCATTTAAAAGGTTGACAGTGCTCAATGTAGAAAGCTGTTTGGGTTGAATGGGATACAACGTGGGTTGCTGAACAAGGTGAAGACAGGAGAGGCTTGAACACAACCTTCTAGTCCTCTTCAATATGGGAGTGGCGCCAGAAGACTGGAGGATTGCAAATGATATACCACCCCCCCCCCCCTTTTGAAAAGGAAAAGGGACAAACCTGGCAGCTACAAACCAATCCGCTTAACCTAAATGATGGGGAAACTTTGAGAGAAAATGATCTGTGAAGAAATGAAATGTCACCTGGGACAATGTAGCTTAATTACTGACAGCCAGCAGAGATTTGCTCAAGGCAAGTTGTGTTTAACTAGCTTTGAAGGATTTATTTGATGAAATAACATATAGGTTCAATGAGGGTAGTGCGAATGTTATGGAGATGGATTTTTGAAAGGCCTTTAAGGCCATCGGGTTAACTGGGCAATAACCATATGGATATGAAATTGGCTAAGACACAGAAAGCCAAAATTAGTGATGAATGGTTATTTTTCATACTGGAGGGAAGTATACTATAGCATGTCACAGGGGTTGATGTTGGGAGGGTGCTGCATGGGCATGGCTTCACAATGCAACAACAAACAAAATCTTGAATTAAGAATCTACTGATAACCATGAAACCATTGTTGATTGTTGGATTAACCCATCTGGTTCACTAATATCCTTTTAGGAAACTAAATCTGCCATCCTTATCTGGTCCAGCCTACATTTGACCCCAGAGTCACAGTAATATAAGTTTATAAGATATTGGAGCAGAATTAAGCCATTTGGCCCATCGAGTCTGCTCCACCATTCGATCGTGGCTCATATACTCCTCATTCCCATTTTCCTGCTTTCTCCCTATTGCCCTTCAACCCATTACCAGTGGTGGCATAGTGGACAGTGAAGAAAGTTATCTCGGATTGCAACGGGATCTTGATCAATTGGGCCAGTGGGCTGACGAATGGCAGATGGAGTTTAATTTAGATAAATGTGAGGTGATGCATTTTGGTAGATTGAACCAGGTCAGGACTTACTTAGTCAATAGTAGGGCATTGGGGAGAGTTACAGAACAAAGAGATCTAGGGGCACATGTTCATAGCTCCTTGAAAGTGGAGTCACAGGTGGACAGGTGGTGAAGAAGGCATTCAGCATGCTTGGTTTCATTAGTCAGAACATTGAATACAGGAGTTGGGACGTCTTGTTGAAGTTGTACAAGACATTGGTAAGGCCACACTTGGAATACTGTGTACAATTCTGGTCACCCTATTATAGAAAGGATATTATTAAACTAGAAAGACTGCAAAAAAGATTTACTAGGATGCTACCGGGACTTAATGGTTTGAGTTATAAGGAGAGGCTGGATAGACTCGGACTTTTTCCTCTGGAACGTAGAAGGCTGAGGGGTGACCTTCTAGAGGTCTATAAAATAATGAGGGGCATAGATCAGCTAGATAGTCAATATCTTTTCCCAAAGGTAGGGGAGTCTAAAACTAGAGGGCATAGGTTTAAGGTGAGAGGGGAGAAATACAAAAGTGTCCAGAGGGGCAATTTTTTCACACAGAGGGTGGAAGTGTCTGGAACAAGTTGCCAGAGGTAGTAGTAGGGGCAGGCATAATTTTGGCTTTTAAAAAGCATTTAGACAGTTACATGGGTAAGATGGGTATAGAGAGATATGGGCCAAATGCAGGCAATTGGGGCTAGCTTGGAGGTTTTAAAAAAAGGGCGGCATGGACAAGTTGGGCCGAAGGGTCTGTTTCCATGCTGTAAACCTCTGTGACTCTATGACTCTAATTAAAAATCTGTCTAACTCCTCCTGAAATTTACTCACTGTCCCAGCATCCACCGCACTTTGGTTGACTCTCAACTGCCTTGAGGCAATTAGGGATGGGCAATAAATGCTGGCCAGCCAGCGATGCCCATGTCCTCCAAATGAATTTTTAAAAAAGTATTGTGCATCCCAACAGCCTTCTTTGTATTTTGGCCCATCAATGCCCTAACCTGAGTCCTCTGCAGCAGTACCCTTGTGTGATCTTGTCCTCCAGCCAGCTGTCACCTGTATTATCCTGGTCCCCTGTCCTGGCTGCAGGCCCCTCACTGCCAGTGACCTACCATGTGCAGATATTTCCTCTATTCAACCCTTTACTGCATGCAGAGTTGATATCTGAACTCATGGGTGTGAATGTGAGCACAGTAAGAAGTCTCACAACACCAGGTTAAAGTCCAACAGGTTTATTTGGTAGCAAATACCATAAGCTTTCGGAGCGCTGCTCCTTCGTCAGATGGAGTGGATATCTGTTCTCCAACAGTGCACAGACACAGAAATCAAGTTACAGAATACTAATTAGAATGCAAATCTCTACAGCCAGCCAGGTCTTAAAGGTACAGATAATGTGGGTGGAGGGAGCATTCAACACAGGTTAAAGAGATGTGTATTGTCTCCAGACAGAACAGCTAGTGAGATTCTGCAAGATCAGGGGGAAAGCTGTGGGGGTTACTGATAATGTGACATAAATCCAACATCCCGGTTTAGGCCGTCCTCATGTGTGCGGAACTTGGCTATCAGTTTCTGCTCAGCGACTCTGCGCTGTCATGTGTCGTGTGAGGTCAGGGATGGTGTTTCTTTATCATCAGAGCCTTCCTGCTCTTCCACCACTGCCTGACCAGGTTTCAGTTCTTGAGTGTGTGAAAGGAGAAAGGGAAAAATAAGCTAGGAATGTGGTGATGGGAGGGGAAAGCAAGAGTTGATTGCTTCCACCAGGAGCTGCTTGTAAATCAGAAATGATTGTGGGATGAATGAGAAGTGGGATGTGAAAACAAGGATTAGGTATGAGCATAGTGTCACCTTCAATAATTTCAGCCCATCACTGCTCAGGGCCTCAGTAAATATTGTTCCATCGATGGTGAACACCATCTCCTCCTGGGATGTAATGACCAGACCCACACCAGTTAGGTGCTGTTAGCTCTGGTTATGAGCCGTTTCGCCCTGTGAGAGTGAGTGTGATACAATGTGATTGGGTGATATGGCTGTCATAGTTGAATAGCTGGCATGTGTGTAACATCTGTGAGATGTGGGTATGAGGCTTGCAGCAGTGCTAATGGTGTCGCATTTGATATAGATTGTTGGTAGGTGAGTGGTGGGGTTGGAGAGAACTGAGTAGTGTCAGGCTAGCAGTGCAGTTGGTGTGACACAGCATTTAAAGATGCTTTTCCTGACCTTGACTACTTGTGTGAAGTCATTGAACTTCTTCCAGCATTGCATCCATGGCTTTGGTGCAAGACTGCTGGCATTGACCTCAATGGCCATCTGATCCCACTGTCGTCTTAATGTCTGTCTGGAGGTCCTCCTCACACTATGAGAATAGAGGACACCTCTCCTACTCTCTATCTGCTGCACCAAGGCTTCCAGTACATGTCTAAAAACCATGGAGAATGCTCTCTTTCCTGTGTAACTTTCTTGTCACTTATCTTACTATCTCATCCCTAAACACTTGCAGCATCTACTCCAGCTAGAATGCATCTTCCCTTTAAGAGGCATAAGCTGGATTTCAGTAGTGCAAACTAGCTTTAAGTGATGCAGGCCTGACATGAACTGTAGTCACTCAATGGTACTTAATTGTATATTACAGTTATTTAAATGAGATATCATAGAATCCCGACAGTGCAGAGGGAGGTCATTCGGCCCTTCGAGCCTGCACCGACAACAATTCCACCTTATCCCCGTAATCCCACATATTTACCCTGTCATTAAAGGGCAATTTAGTATGGCCAATCAACCTAATCTGCACAACTTTGGAGTGTGGGAGGAAACTGGAGCACCCGGAAGAAACCCACGCAGGCATGGGGAGAACATGCAAACTCCACACAGTCACCCGAGGCCGAGATTGAACATGGGTCCCTGGTGCTGTGAGGCAGCAGTGCTAACCACTGCGCCACTGGGCCACCCCAGCTACAGCTGAATGCTCTCCTGGGTGCAAAAATATTTTTTTTCTGAATTAATGAGCTGCGGTAGGCTAAAATGTATATCTTCAAATCTCTAAGTCATGTGAACAAAGAAGGGCCCAAAGTCAATGCTTTGTCTGTTGTTTTTATGTTAGGCAGTGTGTTAGGCAGGACTGCTCTTATTTGTTTTCTTAGTTTATAGGGTAAATAATAGTGAGATAATAATGTAACCTGAAAGTTGCCGACAAGTGCCAGACAATGACCAACAAAACAGAATCTAACTATCGCTCCTTGACATTCAACTGCATTACCATCAGTGAATCCCCCATTATCAACATTCTGGGGTCACCATTGACCAGAAACTTAATTGGACTAACCATATAAGTACTGTGGCTACAATAGCAGCTCAGAGTCTGGGAATTCTTGAGGGATTAACTCACCTCCTGACTCCACAAAGCCAGTCCACAATCTACAAGGCACGTGTCAAGAGTGTGATGAAATACTTTCCACTTGCCGTGATGAATGCGGCTCTAACAACACTCAAGAAGCTTAACATCATCCAGGACAAATCAGCGTGCTTGATTGGAACCCCATTTACCATATTAAACATTAAATCCCTCCACCACCGAGCACAGTGCCAACAGCATGTACCATCTACATATGCACTGCAGCAACATGCCAAGGTTCCTTCAAGCACCTTTCCAACCTGCGACCTCTTCTACCTACAAGGAGAAGGGCAGCAAATACATGGGAACACCCCAACTTGCAAGTTCATCTCCAATTCGCTTCCCATCCTGACTTGCAACTATATCGCCATTCTTTCACCTTCACTGGGTCAAAATCCTGGAACGCCCTCCCTCATAGCACTGTGAGTGTACCTGCATCACATGGACTGCAGCAGTTCAAGAAGGCAGCTCACCACCACCTTCTCAAGGACAATGAGCGATTGGCAATAAATGCTGGCCTAACCAGCGCTGCCCACACCCCATCAACAAATAAGAAAAAAAAATTAATCAGGGAACAGATATGTGTGAAGGCACTAAAGGATGAAGCTATTAGAACAACACATGTAGTGCTTCACCGAAAGGGAAAGTTCCAATCCTTGAGCTGTCACATCATTGTTGATGACCAGACTTTTGCAGATGGGGTCAGGTGACTCATGGGGCAGTGTGCCTAATGTGTTGGAGGTGGAAACACTTCCTGAACTACTATTATCAGGAGAATACCTAATGGTAATTATTGAAGGCAGGTAACGATTAATTTTAATTTGGAGGAAGAAAATCACAAATTAGCCCTGTGCAAATGGAGTCTTTTAGTGGAAAGAAAGATCTATCTAGCAGAGACACATATTTCACCGAGAGTGGAGCTAAACTGGATATATGACAGTTAAGGGTGATGGAAGTCATACACTTAAACATTTATGTGCAGATGTAGGCACACTCGGACTATTAGTAGTAATTAGGAATTTGATCAACCCACATTTAGGCTAAAAAATTTCTATACAGAATTATACATGAAATATATGGCTGCATACATGCAGCTGCATTGGTTCATGAAGGAGATTTTCAGTGTTTTGTGAAAATGAGTAAACTATTATTTAAAGATTTCAAATGCATGGACCAGCGTCACCTCTTTGTGTTATTCATTCATGGGATGTGGGTGGCACTGGTGAGGCCAGCATTTATTGCCCATCCCGAATTGCACTTGAGAAGATTGTAATGAGCCACCTTCTTGAACCACTGCAGTCCCTGTATCAGAGGGATCCATATCTACAATGCTGTTAGGAGAGGGAATTCCAGGATTTTGACCCAGTGACAGTGAAGGAGCAGTGATATTGTTCCATTATTTAACATTCATTCAAGGAATGCAGGCTTCACTGGCTAGGCCAGCATTCATTGCCCATCCTTAATTGCCCTTGAGAAGGCAGTGGTGAGCTGCCTTCTTGAACCGCTGCAGTTCATGTGCTGTAGATGCACCCACAGTGCTGTTAAGGAAGGAATCCCAGGACATTGACACAGCGACTGTGAAAGAAGGTCAATATATTTCCAAGTCAGGATGGTGAATAGCTTAGAGGGCACCTTCTGTGGTGAGGTTCCTATATGTCTGATGCTCTCGTCCTTCTCGTGGTTGTTGGTTTGAAAGGTGCTGTCTAAGGAACCTTGGTGAGTTGCTGCAGTGCATCTTGTAGATGGCACACACTGTTGCCACTGTATATCGCAGGGGGAGGAAGTGCAAAATGGATGTTTGTGAAAATCTGCTTTTCATTGTTACAGACACTACTTCCCCAACCAATGAGGAACTGACTTTCTGAACTTTGCCAATTTGCCCCCTTTCCTGGAAATTCTGCCTTGGCTGCACATCGTTGTATATTATAGTTTTTTGTACATTTGTGTGGGAACGTAAGGGGGGAGGAATGTGATAGCGCGGCCCCTTTCAGGGTTGATCATTCACGGGTCACATGAAACTCCCGGAACCTATCGTAACGGAGCACGCGAAGCTCAACCTAGGGAATGGTAGGGCACAGTCAGGGTGTAGAAACCCTCATTGCAAGCCAGGGAGTAGGAGAGACAAGAATTGTATCAGTGTTGAGCATATGTATATTGTTTTGCTGCTGTTGTTTAATAAATCACTGTTGTGATTGAAAGCTTCCTCGTCATATTACCTCGAGCTACAATAATCCCTACTTCAGACCTTATGAAGGAGGAAATGTCATTGGTGGAATAGCTGAAGATGATTGGTTTAGACACTACCCCGAGGAACTCCTGTTGTGATGTCCTGGAGCTGAGATGATTGATTTCTAACAACCACAACAATCTCCCTTTGTGCTCGATATGACTCCAGCTAGTGGAGAGTTTTACCCCTGATTCCCAATGACTTCAGTTTTGCTAGGGCTCCTTGATGCCAAACTCAGTCAAATGTTTTTCAGATAAAGCTCAGCACAACATTGTGGGCCGAAGGGCCTGTTCTGTGCTGTACTGTTCTATGTTCTATGTTGCCTTGCTGTCAAGATCTCATCTCTGGAGTTTCTTGTCCATGTTTGAACCAAGGCTGTAATGAGGTCTGGAGCTGAGTGGCTCTGATATTAAACCACTAATATGTTTGATAATAGGTTTTCTTTGGTGAAATGTAAAGTTATGAAAGCCAACTGGATCCTAGCTTGATGCTTCAGCTGCAATCAGATTATTAATTTCTGCCATTAAAAATTACTAAGTAGGAAAACATTTCTGATATACCTTCCACTACAAATCAATCAATAAATGATAAACTAATCAGCAAAAGAGGGGTTACGAAGTTCCCTGGTTGAGTTACAGCACTCCGCCATTTGCTTTGCAGAAACAGCAGCTTATTCCTTTTCTTAGTTTTAAGAGTGTACATTAAATGACCACAAATCATACTACAGAAAGTTATCGCGTTATTAAAAGTGTAAGTACCCTTTTAACAATATGCTAATTCCTAATGACTGCAATTAAACTTCTCAGGACGAGTAAGTAAACAATTTAAAGTATGGAATCCCATTCCTTCAGCAAGTGAATTGTTGCTGGAGATTTTTTTAAAAATCAAATTTTAATTATTTACTTTTTATTTTTCCTTTCTCGTTTTCTTCTTTCTCTTAATTCAATTGTTATTTCCTCGTTATTTCTCTTTTTCTACCTGATGTGACTCTAATTCACCCATTCACATTCACCCTCCTTCTCAGTTACCCCTCTGTTTATTTCTCAATGTCATTACTTAAGGAGATACAATATTGATCCCACTGTACACTAAGGTCTCAGATACCCTGTGGCCCTCACCACAGGACATTGACATTGTTTTGGCAGCACCAGGGATGTAGAATTTGAGTCCACTTCTGATCTCAAAACAAGTTCCACTGATAAATAGTGGCTCCAAGAAGCTTGATTTCCTTCTTTTATGTCAGATAGTTTTCTTTCTCCCTAAAGCTCAGCTCCCACCAAATCTGGAGGTATTCTTCTAAAGTGCTGCTAGAGAGCGCATATGAAATCTTTGTGTCTTCTGATGGACCATTTTTATTTTACCTCGAGTCTTCCTCCTTCCTTCCTCCGGTTCTTTTTTGTTTCTCAATTCTATTGATCCTACTTTTACTGTTGTCCTTCACCTTGACCTTTCTCCTTCCTCCTAAGTAGCATCCATCATCCTATGCTATCATTGTCTTCCCTATATCCCCTTTGCTTTGTGCATTGTCATCATGTGCTGGTGGTGGAGGAATGGACCTTGAATCCAAGGGTGCTGAATCAATACATTTCATTGACCTAGGTCTAGTCAGGCTTTTTCATCGATGTTGCAGGCATAGACAGCCAGGCAAATGACAAAGATAAATCTTGCTGATTGACAAAAACCTGGGATAAGATTGCACCACCCTCTCAAATGAAAAGCACTGAAAAATTCTGAAGGCCTTGTTAAATGAAGTATAATTATTTAGTTCCTTCTTAATGGTGATCTAAGTCATAACTACTGCTGAACAACTCATCTGGATCTGAAAATATCATTTTATATTTGTGGAATATTGTTAAATAGCCCACATAAAAAATCCTCTCAGATATGTCACCTGCCTCTGCTCGCTGATTCTGGAAGAAAGGAAATGTGCAAGTAAGCAGCCGTAAACACTTAGCTAACATCGGGACAAGCAGGCCAAGTTAGTGCTGCCCCATGATTTGACATTCAACTGCTTCAACACAGCACTTGCAGCAAAAGACTTTACAAAAACAGGATTGGAAGATTGAACTTGGCACACTTTCAGCGCACATGTCTGTGCATTGGGACTTCAGTAAGAAGTCTCACAACACCAGGTTAAAGTCCAACAGGTTTATTTGGTAGCACAAGCCGCAAGCTTTCGGAGCTCTGCCCCTTCATCTAGTGAGTGGGAGTTGTGTTCACAAACAGGGCATATATAGACACAAACTAAATTTGCAAGATAATGGTTGGAATGCGAGTCTTCACAGATAATCAAGTCTTAAAGGTACAGACAATGTGAGTGGAGAGAGGGTTAAGCACAGGTTAAAGAGATGTGTATTGTCTCCAGCCAGGACGGTTAGTGAGATTTTGCAAGTCCAGGCAAGTCGTGGGGGTTGCAGATAGTGTGACAAGATCCCGGTTGAGGCCATCCTCATGTGTGTGGAACTTGGCTATCAGTTTCTGCTCAGTGATTCTGCATTGTCGTGTGTCGTGAAGACCGCCTTGGAGAACGCTTACCCGAAGATCAGAGGCTAAATGCCCGTGACTGCTGAAGTGTTCCCCAACAGGAAGAGAACATACCACCTTCATACCGTGAGAAACACACCCCAGTGAGGCCAAAGAATCCCATCCAAGACAGCTCCCTTTTAAGACAAAATTGAGGAGTTTTTTCTCTTGGTGTGTTGTTAGTCTGTGGAATTCTCCTCCCGAGAAAGCCGTGAAGGCTGGGTCATTGAATTTATTCTTGGCTGAATACAATAGATTTTTGATAAACAAGGGAGTCAAGGATTATGGGGGGAAAACAGGAAACTGGAGTTGAGAACACAACCAGATCAGACATGATCTTATCAAATGGATATTTGATAAATGGAGCAATTGCAGGCTCCAACGGCCTACGCCTGCTCCTAAAGTTAAAGTTTATTTATTAGTCTTACAGTGTTAAAGCTTACATTAACACTGCAATGAAGTTACCATGGAATTCCCCTAGTCACCACACTCCCGTGCCTGTTCGGGTCAATGCTAACCAGCATGTCTTTCAGAATGTGGGAAGAAACCGGAACACCCAGAGGAAACCCACGCAGATATAGGGAGAACATGCAGACTCCATACAGAGTTTTTCCCCAAGCCGGGAATCAAACCCGGGTCCCTGGCGCTGTGAAGCAGCAGTGCTAACCACTGTGCTACCGTGCCACCCACTCCTAGTCCTAACTCCTATGGTCCTATTCTTATGTAATTAAAACACTGTTTGATTATCCTATTAAACAGTCTTTCCCAAGAAGGAGTAAATTTTCTTAGATTTTCAAAAGTACTAAGCTGACGGAACAATTGAAATCCTTTTGGCAATAGGGTAAGAATTTCTATTACATTGCAGTTTCCAGCATATTTTACTGCTTCCTTTTTATTACCATTAAAATAAGGATGGTCATTATTTGAATATGCCATTTTTTTTCTACTTGCTGTTCGTGGTAAACACTCTCTGGTCAGATACTATATGGGTTTGATGGAGATTAAACCTTCCGTTTACTCTACTTCAACAAGACACTTTAATCCAACCTTGGAAAGCACTTTCTAATGCTCTGTTGTAACCTTACTATTTCTAACAATAATTTTCAATCTGGTGATGAATTATATGAAGTCAAGCTCACAGCAGCTTTGAATAGCATTAAACTGTCCCAACTGATTTCAAAAAGTCCACATTATTCTGTATATGAATGGCATCTTAAGAAAGCATTTTAGAAGGATAGAGCAGTTTCATATTTCTGTCACTGCACTAGAAATCCAGAGATTAAGAGTTCAAAACCCAGCATTTGAATTCAGTTTTTACAAATGTGGAAAATAAAAAGTTGGTATCAATGAAAGTGACCATGAAGTTTGTTGGATTTTCATAAAGCCCGTCTAATATGTCCTTTCAGACGTAAAATCCTGAACTCACCAAGCCTGACCTAATGTGACTCCAGTCTTACATCAGTACGTTTGATACTGAATCGTCTTCTAATTGGCTTAGCAAGCTGTTCAATCGTAAGGCAATTCTCAAGGCAACAAAGGATGGCCAATAAATGACAGGAATGCTAAAAATGAATAAAGCAAAAAGGTTATTTCAAGCATATTTTGAAGAAAGTTGAATTGGTCAACTGGGAATTTAATTCCCTCAAAAAGCAGCATAATTGTCAGTGAAAGCACTGTCGATTAGTGCCTACACCCGAGACCGAAATACTACAGGATATGTGCCCGATTTCATAATGCACTACTTAACACACTTCCAGGTCGGGTGTGCATCCACCAGGCAGATGTAAAATTCTGCCCTTTGTTTTATCCTTTCATGGGATGTAGGCATCACTGGCAAGGCCCAGCATTAATTGCCCAAGCCTATTTGCCTTTGAGAAGATGGCGGCAAGCCACCTTCTTAAACCGCTGCAGTCCATCTGTTGCGGGTACTCCGACAGTGTTGTTTGGACTTTCTGTAATGGTTTGGTACAAATGAGTGGCTTGCTGGGCTATTTCACGGGGCAGTTAAGAGTCAACCATGCTGTAGTCACATGTAGGCCAGGCCAGGTAAGGATGGCAGATTTCTTGCCCTAAAGGACATTAGTGAACCAGATTTGTTTTTATGACAATCGATGATAGCTTCACCATTGCCATTACTGACACTAGCTTTCCATTCAGGATTTTTATTGATTAATTATAATTCAAATTCCACCAGCTGCTGTGGTGAGATTTGAACCAGTGTCATCAGGGCATTATGCTGGGATTACTGGCAGAGCGGCATTACCAGTACACCACCATCTCCCCAAAGTTGACAATGTAATAAGGGTAATTAAAAGTCTTTAGGTGTGAATTTATTACAAGAAGAAAGATTATTGCTCTACAAATGGAGGAATTTAAACTAACCGATATACAATGCTATAGAGTGAGAAATTCAAGCTTGCTCCTGTGATTCATCACACAGTGAACTGCTTTAGACGTGCATGCGTTCAAAAGGAAGCACTGAATGAAGAGTCGACATTTTCCCATAGGAAAGGGGATGAAATTGCTGGTCATGTTACTCAGAGTTGCTCTCATTCATCTCTTAGCAGCCTGATTAAATGACACTGGCAGAGACTTGGTAGCATGTCAACAGCTGTTCTCTCTGATGTGGAATAGATATGGGAAGATCTAACAGTTGAAGAAAATCAAGCAACTTCTAATAAGTGTACAAAATTCCAAACATAGGAGTTGACTTTAACTCCAATTACCTGGCAGAAACCAGAAGAAAGGATGTGGGCACTATCCCAATTCATTCCTGCCACGTCCTTGCCGCTTGCGATATTAGAGGATTCGCACACAATTATCCCGGAAGTTGCTCCAAAAATTTATCCTTGTTCTTCTACTCTCTCTAAGCCTTTCTAAATCCTTGGTGACATTCATTAAAGTCACAGGACTCAGAGAATAGAGCGAACGTCGAATCTGGATGACCCTTCGTCAGAGCTCTGACGAAGGATCATCCAGAGTTGAAACGTTGGCTCTGTTCTCTGTCCACAGATGCTGTCAGACCTACTGAGATTTTCCAGCATTTTCTGTTTTTGTTTCGGATCCCAGCATCCACAGTATTTTGCTTTTATCTTGTAAAGAAGCAGATGGCTTCAATGCACAATTAACCAAAATAGATGTGGGTCCATAAGGAGCACACTTACCTCTGAGTCAAAAGGCTGCAGTTCATGTCCCACTCCAGACCATTAATACAAACATTAAAGTTGACAGTCCAGAACTGTTGGAAGTGTTGTCCTTTGGATGAGATGTTGAATTGAAGTCGTGCCTGCCCTCTCAAGTGAATGTGAAAGATTCTATACAGAAGATTCAGAGATAATTGTTTGGTGGTACACAACTGAATATTGCTCAGTATTGCTAGTATTGAAAAAAGACATTTTGTCAAAGCTTTTCGTCTTGCATTCATCAGGACACTTCGCAAGAAACCCAATGTCAGGGGGAAAAGCAACTTTGTACTGAATGAGAATCTGATGCTGATTAGTTGGCAAGTAAACGTTGGGAGAGACATTGCCAAGGAGAGCATGTATCAGAGAATCCACGTGCCAACCAATCAGTTTCCCTGACATTGAACACTTGTGAAGTGTTCTGATGAGTACAAGACAAAAAGCTTTCACATGTCCTTTTTTCAGCAATACTCAAGAATAGGAGAGTTATTCCCTTGAATCCTGGTCAATATTTACCTCTCAATCGACATCACAAAAACAGATTCTCTTGCCGTTATATTGCTGCTTGAGGGAGCTTGCTGAGCACTAATTTGTTGCTGCATTTCCTACATTACAATAGTTACAACATTTACAAAGTACTTCATTGGCTGCAAGGCACTTTAAGATGTCTGGTGGTTGTGAAAGTGCAATCAAAATGCATGTTTATTTCTCTTTCAGTTGTGACCAATTTTACGTTACTATAATTACAAACCAGATTGAATTCCATTGTAAGCTTTTTAATATAATTAAATACAATTAGCTGTAAATTAGGTGAAAAAGTTAAAAGAACTCAACTCAGTCAGTATTGGTGGCATGAGAAGCATAATCAATGTTTCAGATCAATGACCTTCCACCATCAATCTGAACCATTAACTCTGCTTCCATCTCCACAGATCCTGCTTCACCTTCTGGGTATTTCCAGTATTTTCTGTTTATAGATCAGATTTCCAGCATCCACCTACTTTGTTTTTGGAAATGAATAGATAGGTTAATGGAATAAAAATACTTGGCAAAATAATTGTTCATTATTTTTTTTCTCTGTAGCTGAAAAAGACTATTATAAAGGAAAGAAGATAAAAAGGTCAATGAAAGGCAGGTTAACAATGGCACCAGAAACATCCATAAAGAACTATAAACAAATGCTATCAAATGCATTACCAAATAAAATTAAACTCCAATATAATTGTGATATAAATATCCATTGAAATG
This sequence comes from Mustelus asterias, assembly GCF_964213995.1. NCBI lineage: Eukaryota > Metazoa > Chordata > Chondrichthyes > Carcharhiniformes > Triakidae > Mustelus > Mustelus asterias. The sequence continues at coordinate 135,458,575 of NC_135801.1, read as the reverse complement.
TATTGAAGAAATTATCAATCCTGCAAGACAGTTTGTAACATTGTTTTAATTGAATTATCAATTATCAATTAAAACACATCTATCAATGAAAATTTCCCAAATGTATTCCAGATTTAATTATCCCTGAAGAATATTTCTGGTGAAATGACTTCATGGCTTGCTAGTGCCCTACCTTAGAAAAATCACAATTAGTTGAAACTTTAAAGGGTTATCATGTTTATGGTAGAGTAGGGGCAAAACCACTAAATGCAATGGTTCACTTTATATTTAATGGCACCATGCACAAAGGATACAGCATTTCCTATTGCTTTGATGGAAAAAGCTTTGTGCAGGATTATACTAATACGTGACTTGAGAGAGTGCTGTTGTCCCACTTTGATCCTGACCACTGAATCAAACAGGCAAACAGCAATCAAGCCACTATCAGTCACAGACTGTTTGTGTCTCAGTCCATACCATTGGCAACAAAGAGACCCCCAGAGGCCAGTTTGGGGCTTCCTCAGTTTGCCTAGTTTATAAATCACCGTGGTTTTGGATGATTTGATGTAAATAAACAAATATCAGGAGTAAGAGCTGCCTGCATTGTTAAAGCTTAGCACTTGAAACAGAGAAAACAGCTGTAGTTAATTATGGCTTGATACATATTACCGCCTGTACTGTCTGGTTATATGCCATAGCTGTAAAGGGTTTGCGATTTACTGCAAAGTGACAAGTTCATTTTACAACAAAGTCAAACAAATCAAATGCTATTGTAAGGCTGCTTGGAACGTTTATTTAATATTTAGCAAACCAGTTTATACTGGTCCAAGGAAAGCCTCAGCTACTTTTCATCATTTAGAATGGACTTTGGACCAAAGTGACACTGAACAATCTTGAATTAAGAAATGAAATGTTAAAACAAAAAAAATCTACGTTTATTATGAAAAAGTAATAATTAAACATTATTTAAATACACTCTAAAATATTATCTAATGGTTTTCCTTTAATGTGAGAAAAGTTTTATTTCAAAAGCTGGACTATTTTGATGAGTGCTCCAAGACTGAGAAAATCCACAAATTGTTCGAAAAAAATTTGGGGGTGATTCTCCCAGCCTGCTGCACTGCTTTAGCTGGGAGAGTCGAGTGGAGGCCATTTAGTAGGCTCCCCACTGGGCGTCACAGCCTCCACGAGTCTCGGGCGTCAGATTTCAGGTGCCGTCAACTCCGCACCAAAAATCTGTCTACAATAGCTCCCCACTAACGGGGAACTGGCAGCTCGACCCTGCTGGAGTGAAGAGGGGGTCATGGAGGCCCCCCCGGGAGGTCGGGGTAAGGGGGTGCCTCTTGGGCATTGCCACCTTGTCACTGCCCAAGGGGCAAAGTGCCATGCCCAGGGGACACCTCGGGCACTGCCCACCGGGCATCGGGCAATGTCAAGGGGTGGGTCTAGAGGGGAGCTTACAGGGGGAGATCGAGGCGAGCCAGGTTGGGGGTGGTGGGTCGAAGCTGGCCTGGACACGTCCGGGGGGGCCAGCAATTGGGGGTGGGGGGGTTCAGAGGGGCAGCGATTGGGAGGCTGGCAGTGCGGGGTTACTGTGCATGTGCCGATCTCGGCACTGACAAATCGGTCCATGTGCTGTGGCCCGCTCAGCACTACACTGCCGGCCTCTCCAGCGGGAATAGGCCCCACCCACTGATTTTCAGCATGGTTCATGTGAGGGCACTTTGTGATGCACAGAATGTGGGAGATGCATTTTGAAAATCTCGCTGAAAAAAACAGCTGAATTTATTCCAGTTTTTACATGAATTTGACACTTAGAAGTTTTGGGGGAGAATCCCACCCAAGACTTAATTACAAGTGGATGGTGAAATACATTTGTGACCTTTATTCCAACAGTCCTAATGTTCTTTGAGTTTTACATGAGAAACTCTTAGTTATTCTGAACCATCTATTTCTTTTTATGATTTGTTTCCAATTTGGAAATTATCAAATTAGCTGCTTTATCTATTCTATCAATTTGTAGCTATTCTTAGACGTCTGTGATTGAAGTGTACATGTCATTGGCTTGCACATTTATACATGCAACAAGAATGCAGGCACAAAGAAACAAATATACAAACATGTTCGACTGTTTGCGCAAGCATGTATATCTACATATGTTAATATATACACTGTGGCACAGAGGTTAGCACTGCTGCCTCACAATGGCAGGGACCTGGCTTCAATTCCCGGCTTGGGTCACTGTCTGTGTGCAGTCTGCAAGTTATCCCTGTGTCTGTGTGGGTTTCCTCCGGGTGCTCTGTTTTCCTCCCACAGTCCGAAAAACATGCATTGCCCATGCTAAACGCCCCCTCAGTTTACCTGAATAGGCACCAGAGTGTGGCGACTCAGGGATTTTCACAGTAACTTTATTGCAGTGTTAATGTAAGCCTACTTGTGACACTAATAAATAAACTTTAAACTTTAATACACGGATATAGATATATAGGTATGTGTATAAATATACATTTTATAAATATGGTTTACCACATGCTTTATATGCTTTATTGCTCTTTGTTCTGAGTAATTGTTTACAGAGCAATTAAACATTTCAGACATTATTTATTATTAGGGTGACATGGTGGTTCAGTGATTAGCACTGCTGCCTCACAGCGCCAGGGACCCAGGTTCAATTCCAGCCTTGGGTGACTGTTTGTGTGGAGATGCACATTCTCCTCATATCTGCATGGATTTCCGCAAGGTTCTCTGGTTTCTTCACACAGTCCAAAGATGTCAGGTTAGGTAGACTGGCCATGCTAACTGGCCTCTTAGTGTCCCAAGATGTGTAAGTTAGATGGATTAACCATAGTAAACGTATGGGGTTATGGAGATAGGGTGGGGAAAGGGCCTTGGTAAGGTACGCTGTCAGAGAGAGTTGGTGCAGACTTGATGGGCCAAGTGACCTCCTTCTGCACTGTAGGGATTTTATGATTCAATTATTTATTTTGATGTAAAATATCAATTGTATGATATGGTGTCAATAATATTCTGATTGCCTTTTTAGGTTATTATACTGATTTTCTTTAAATCTAACTGCAGTTCCTCTTACACTGAATACATAAAATTATACTCATGCAAGATGTTAGGGCCTTGAAATTTTGTGTAGTTTATGCACAATCAGTGTTTTGTTTACACTGTTTAAAATGCTTGTTTATAATATTTATTATGATGCAATCAGTACAGCAGATGTACTGATTGTTTTCACTTCATGGCCTACACAAAATCTAACATTTTTGATCATGGTAAGTGGCCACGCTATAGATTTCTGAAGTAAAGTCCTTCTTAATTTCTAGGCTTTTCTGAAACTGATATTCAAGCTCGCCACCTTGAAAATTTAAATCTGTTACCTTGATAATTGCAATAATGTGAAATTTAATGAAACCTTTTGTCTATTCTGTAAATCTAGCTTTCTTTTTGCTTCTAATAGCTGCCTGGCTCATTCCCCTCAATTCTAATTTTTGATCAATAACGTACAAACAATGGTCGATGCAATAATTTTACTTAATACCAGTGTATCAGCACTTTGATACATTGTGTCATTCCTGGTATCCAGTTTTAGATGAGATTCTCCCACTGGGACAGATGTTGGTGACCACTGATATCTCCTTTCATTAGTCAATCCTGAACAGTTAGGCTCCATTTAAACCACAATACTGAGTTCAGAATTGTTGCCAATTTCCAATTGCTCCAAATTTAAAAGCCTTGTGTAAGCAATACAAATGCTACAAATTGTGTTTGGACCAATTTTCCTGTGTAATTAATCTTTATTTCCACAAAAAATATTATGTAATTTGCTCAACATGATAAGGTAAATCTGTAGACAAGATAACAATATGGAGCTTCCAGATGAAATAAACCATATGAGTGGAAAACTTTGAATCGGCCTATTATTGGACCCAGGTATTATGAAGCATTGATTACCTCTTGCTCTGTCTCATGGAGACACACAACCTTCATGCTGCCTGCTTAGCAACATGATTGTGAAATACAGCCCAGTGCAAAATGTGACTCACAGCAGAGGGCCCAGACCGCATGTGTGGCTAGTACAACACACAGCTGGCCTGCATCTTGTAAAGGGAAGGTGCAATCAGGCTACTACAACTGGTAGAACAGTGGCAGAAAGCCTTTAATAGAAGGAAGATGGAGCAACGGGCTAGAGAAAGAGGGCTTCTGGATTATCTGATATGGTACTGGAGGCTTTAGGCTTAGAAGGTTGAGAAGAGAGAGACCATGGTTCCTTTGGGAGCCAGGAGGTCCTCACGTCTTTTGCAGGGTGGTGAATGTCTGGAATTCACTACCACAGAAAGTAGTTGAGGCCAAAATGTTTTCTGATTTCAAGACAAAATTAGACATAGCTCTTGGAGCTAAAGTGATCAAAGGATATGGTGGGATCAGGATCTTGAATTCGATGATCAGTCATGATCAAAATGAATGGTGGAGCAGGCTCGAAGGGCTGAATGGCGGAATTTTACAGCCCCGCTTGTCCCGAAACTGTAAAATCCTGCCCGAGCCAGCAGGCCTTCCCATGCATTGCCCCTCTGCTCCGATTCCCATGGTGGGCGGGCCGGTAAAATTCCGGCCCACATTTCTATGTAAATGGAAAAAGTAACTGAGGAGCTGAATTCTAGGTCTCAAGGATTTGGTTATATTGCCAGAAAATATTCAATGATCTCACACGAGTGGTTAAAGTCGGTGACTAAATTTTCAAAAGCCATTTCTCACCCACTGCACCACCAGCCCCACGCACTGATCGATGTAGGACATTCACATCATGCACCCAACAGCAAGCAAGACTCATGTCTAAAATTCAGGTACATCACCTCTCACCTCACTCACAAGCTTGCCAATGCTGCCAGCCTCACACCCATTGCTTGCAGCTTTAACTTTGGTGAGTTATCATTCAAACACATTGCCTCACCCTCCCCACTTCCCTCACCAAACTGTCCTCTTCTGCATTTTTGCTTTCAGAGATGTCTGGAACAAGCTGTAGAGGTGAGTTCAATTTTGTCTTTTAAAAAGCATTTAGAAAGTTACATGGGGAAGATGGCTATAGAGGGATATGGGCCAAATGCAGCAGTTGGGACTAGCATAGGGGTTTAAAAAAAAAGGGTGGCATGGACAGGTTGGGCCGAGGGGCCTGTTTCTATGCTGTAAACCTCTTTGACTCCATCTCCTCTCTCGCAGGATGACAATATTCGTGATCTCACAACTGCCATTTTTCCAGTATCCTCGCTGTTGTCTTCCAGCAAGCCAGCCCGGACTGCTATCACCCAAGCTGAAGTAGTGCAATCCGATGCTGGGCCTTGAATGTCTGAAGCTGCTCAAGGGTATTCTATGAGGCCATCTGCAGTGAAAATTAACAACCCACCACCAACCCTGCTGCTGGTACAGGGGTAGCACTGCAGAGGAGCACTGGACGAGGGAAAGGCATTGCAAGACAGAATCATAGAATCCCTACAGTGTAGAAGGAGGTCATTGGGCCCATCGAGTCTGCACTGACCACAATCCCACCCAGGCCTTATTCCTGTAATCTAACACATTTACCCTGCTAATCCCCCTGACACTGGGGACAATTTAGTATGGCCAATCAACCTAACCCGCACATCTTTGGACTGTGGGAGGAAACTGGAGTGTCTGTAGGAAGCCCACGCAGACATGGGGAGAATGTGCAGACTCCACACAGACAGTGACCTGAAGCCAGAATTGAACCTGGGTCCCTGGTGCTGTAAGGCAGCAGTGCTAACCACTGTGCCACCATGCCACCCACTTGCCACCCTGCCGCCCATTAGCAAGGACAATAGCAAGGATACTGCCACAGGCAGCAAGGGGGTGTGCAAAGGTGACTCATTTGATTTTGTATGTATTATCGAAAATGCAATTGGATAAAATTGTTTTGGAAAGGTTATTTTGCGGCATTTTTATTTCAGGATTTTGGACAATTGAGAACATTGTGAGGTTCTGTCGTGGATAGATGGAAAGGTGCGGAATCATGAAAAAGCGGTATTGCAGGGATGTGATTTGAGAAGAAACAGAGTCTGAGTAGCAGGTCGCAAATAGCCCATCTGGAGGGCGGCTCAGTGGTTAGCACTGCTGCGTCACAGTGCCAGGAACCCAGGTTCAATTCCCGGCTTGGGTCACTGTTTGTGTGGAGTTTGCACGTTCTCCCCGTGTCTGCGTGGGTTTCTTCCGGGTGCTCCGGTTTCCTCCCACAATCTGAAAGATGTGCTGGTTAGGTGCATTGACCCGAACAGGCGCCGGACTGTGGCGTCTAGGGGAATTTCACAGTAACTTCATTGCAATGTTAATGTAAACTTTGCTTGTGACTAATAAATAAATAAAGTAAGGGTTCCTGAATCCTTCTGCCTTAGCCTCTGCCTCCTCCCTGAGATACCCTCCAAAGACCTGGTGGCAAGGGCTGCAAGCTGATGACAGCAAAGTTGTGTAGAATGAAGTAGACCACCACAAAGTTGGAGATACAGTTCAGTGTATACTGGATGGTTCCCCTGAGTGGTCCAAGCCAAGGAACTGTTGTTTAAACACTGGTGGTTTTTCCCATGACATTCTTTGAGACACCATGGTTCTCATTGTCGGTACATTGTTTACGCATGGTCTGGTGGCAGAGGGAAGCTATGAGCCAGGTTTAGAATAGGCAGTCCTTGTTATGAAGCAGTCTACAGTTGATTCATTATGGTGGGTCAAAGATAATGGGTATGGCTGGCTGGTGCAGGATGAAAACTTTGTGGCTGCTGCCAGGATAACAGACATTCAAAACGCTGATGTTCTGCACACGATTGCTTACTAACCTCATGTTCATGACATGTAGCCCTTGTAGTCATGGTACAACTCCCCGCTAATATGTGGGGCCCAAAGACTCATGTGTCTTCAACAATAACTCCCTGCATGCTTGTAAATCCTGCTAGCCTGGCATAGCCATGTGCCCACTCCCCCTGAATTTCTCTGGTAATACAGAAGATGATGTGATTTTTGATCATTACTTCCCCTCTTCACTACCTGTGCTCCATGTCTGTCATGCTGCAGCCCAGGAGGAACTGCAACTATAGCAAATTATTGCGGATGCTGAAGACCATAAGACCATAAGACATAGGAGCGGAAGTAAGGCCATTCGGCCCATCGAGTCCACTCCACCATTCAATCATGGTTGATTTCAACTCCATTTACCCGCTCTCTCCCCATAGCCCTTAATTCCTCGAGAAATCAAGAATTTATCAATTTCTGTCTTGAAGACGCTCAACGTCTCGGCCTCCACAGCCCTCTGTGGCAATGAATTCCACAGACCCACCACTCTCTGGCTGAAGAAATTTCTCCTCATCTCTGTTCTAAAGTGACTCCCTTTTATTCTAAGGCTGTGCCCCCGCGTCCTAGTCTCCCCTGTTAATGGAAACAACTTCCCTACGTCCATCCTATCTAAGCCGTTCATTATCTTGTAAGTTTCTATCAGATCTCCCCTCAACCTCCTAAACTCCAATGAATATAATCCCACGATCCTCAGACGTTCATCGTATGTCAGGCCTACCATTCCTGGGATCATCCGTGTGAATCTTCGCTGGACCCGCTCCAGTGCCAGTATGTCCTTCCTGAGGTGTGGGGCCCAAAATTGCTCACAGTACTCCAAATGGGGCCTAACCAGTGCTTTATAAAGCCTCAGAAGTACATCCCTGCTTTTGTATTCCAAGCCTCTTGAGATAAATGACAACATTACATTTGCTTTCTTAATTACGGACTCAACCTGCAAGTTTACCTTTAGAGAATCCTGGACTAGGACTCCCAAGTCCCTTTGCACTTTAGCATTATGAATTTTGTCACCGTTTAGAAAATAGTCCATGCCTCTATTCTTTTTTCCAAAGTGTACGAAATCTGAAACAAAACCAGAAAATGCTGGAAAATCTCAGCAGGTCTGACAGCATCTGTGGGCAGAGAATAGAGTTAACATTTTGAGGATGAAGGGTCATTCACATTCAAATCGGTAGCTCTTTTCTCTCTCCACGGATGCTGTAGATCCCAGTTGGACAGGACCTGAACAATTTGCCACATTATCGAATAGATGCCAGTGTTGTAGCTGTACTGGAACAACTTGAATAAGGGCACAGCTAGTTCTGGAACACAGATCTTCAATGCTATAGCTGGAATGTTGTTAGGGCTCTTAGATTTTGCTGTACACAATACCTCCTGATGTTTCTTGATATTACATAGAGTGAATTGAATTTAACTAAAGGGTTAGTTAAAGCAGGCTTTCTCCTGGCTTATTTCAGTCAGGAATGTTGAGTGGATGATCATCTCAACCTCTATCTGTGGTGAACAGCATCACAGATGCGCCTTCAGACAATTCAATTCACTCTATGTAATATCAAGAAACATCAGGAGGTATTGTGTACAGCAAAATCTAAGAGCCCTAACAACATTCCAGCTATAGCATTGAAGATCTGTGTTCCAGAACTAGCTGTGCCCTTATTCAAGTTGTTCCAGTACAGCTACAACACTGGCATCTATTCGATAATGTGGCAAATTGTTCAGGTCCTGTCCAACTGGGATCTACAGCATCCGTGGAGAGAGAAAAGAGCTACCGATTTGAATGTGAATGACCCTTCATCCTCAAAATGTTAACTCTATTCTCTGCCCACAGATGCTGTCAGACCTGCTGAGATTTTCCAGCATTTTCTGGTTTTGTTTCAGATTTCAGCATCCGCAATAATTTGCTTTTATACCAGCTCGGATCTAGTTGGCTTTCACAAACTTTACATTTCACTATCTGTTATCAAGAAAACCTACCATCAAAAATAGCGATGGTTTGATGGCCAGGGCCACTCATCTCCTGATTTTGTTACAACCTTGTCCCAAAAATTGACAAAAGAGCTAAACTCAAGAGGTGAGGTGAGTGTGACTGCCCTTCATATCAAGGCAGCAATTGACTGAGTGTAGCAGCTAGGAGCCCCAACAAAACTGAAATCATTTGGAATCAGGAGAAAACTCACCACTGGTTGGAGTCACAACTGACATAAAGGAAGATGGTTGTGTTTGTCGGAGGTCAATCATCTCAGTAACAAGACATCACTGCATGAGTTCCTCAGGGAGAGTCTGAGCAGCAATCATCTTCAGTTGCTTCATCAATAACTTTCTCTGCATCATAAGGGCCAAAGTAGGGATACTCACAATGTGTAGTATCATTAACAATTTCTCATTATGTCCATATTCAGTAAGACCTGTGCAACATTCAGGTTCAGGCTGATAAGTGACAAGTAACCTAAGCCCCACACAGGTGCCAGGCACTGATAGTCTTTTAAAAAGAGAAAATCCAACCATCTCCCCTTGCCGTTCAATGGCATTACCATCAACAACCCGGCGTTTGCTATCGACCAGAAACTAAACAGGACAAACCACCTAAATATTGTGACTACAAGAGCAGATCACAAGCTGGGAATTCTTTGGAGAGTGACTCATCTCTTGACTTCCCAAAGCCTGTTCATTATCTATAAGGCACAAATCAGGAATGTGAAGGAAAACTCTCCAGACTTGGATGAGCATGGCTCCAACAACACTTAAGAAAGTTGTCAGAATCCAGGACAAAGCATCCCATTTGATCAGTATCCCATCCACCATCTTAAACATTCACTCCCTCTACTACCGACGTATATTAGCAACAGTGTGTACCATGTACAAGATATGCTGCAGGAGCTCACAAATGCTCCTTTCACAGCACCTTCCAGACTCAACTTCTATAACCTAGGAGGACAAGGGAAACAGATGCATGGGAATAACACCAACTGCAAATTTCTGTCCAAATCACTCAGCAGTCTGACTTGGTAATATATCACCGTTCCTTCACTGTCACTGGGTCAAAACCTTGGAACTCCCTCCCTAACAACACAGTGGGTATACTGACACCACATGGACCATAGCAGTTCAAGAAGGCAGCTCAACAACACAATCTCAAAAGCAACTAAGGATGAGCAATAAATGATAGTCTAGCTAGCGATGCCCACATCTCATGAAAGAATGAAAAATGGTCCTTCCAGTTTTCCTGCTGCTAGCACTCCATTGTACAGAAGTACAGAGCATTTCCAAATTCTTCCCTACAACACTCAACACAGTGTTTTCACTAACTCTGCAGCAGCCAAAAAAAAGCCAAAAGCACTTCAGCTGAAAGTTACAAGATGATTCCTTTAACTAACACTATTGGAGGTGTTCCTCATGTCGCTGAACACATGTTCAGATGGGTGTGATTAAGGGAGGCTGTTAATGGGACCTGCACGGATGGCATGGTGGCACAGTGGTTAGCACTGATGCCTCACAGCGCCAAGGACCCAGGTTCAATTCCAGTCTCAGGTCACTGTCTGTGTGAAGTTTGCACTTTCTCCCCATGGATTTCCTCCGAGTGCTCCGGTTTCCTCCTACAGTCCAAAGTTGACTGGCCATGTTAAATTGACCCTAGTGTCAGGGGGATTAGCAGGATAAATGAGGGTTACGGGAATCGGGCCTGGGTGGGATTGTGGTTAGTACAGACTCGATGGGCCAAATATCCTCCTTCTGTACTATACGCATTCTATGAAAATGACAGGCCATGCACCAAATCAGCATTAGACATTATTTGATGCCACAATTTGCCCACTTTACATCCTTCCAGAATCTCTCAGTGCACACAAAGCATGCTTATATTTACATGCAACGTGATTGGAAATGGTCCAGCTGAAACTTTTTGTCTTCTTGGCCTCCATAGCACTGGACAAAGTCCCACATGGCAGGTTGGTTAAGAAGGTTAAGGCTCATGGGATACAAGGAGAAGTGGCTCGATGGGTGGAGAACTGGCTTGGCCATAGGAGACAGAGGGTAGTGGTCGAAGGGTCTTTTTCCGGCTGGAGGTCTGTGACCAGTGGTGTTCCGCAGGGCTCTGTACTAGGACCTCTGCTATTTGTGATATATATAAATGATTTGGAAGAAGGTGTAACTGGCGTAATCAGCAAGTTGCGGATGACACGAAGATGGCTGGAATTGCGGATAGCGAAGAGCATTGTCGGGCAATACAGCAGGATATAGATAGGCTGGAAAATTGGGCGGAGAGGTGGCAGATGGAATTTAATCCGGATAAATGCGAAGTGATGCATTTTGGAAGAAATAATGTCGGGAGGAGTTATACAATAAATGGCAGAGTCATCAGGAGTATAGAAACACAGAGGGACCTAGGTGTGCAAGTCCACAAATCCTTGAAGGTGGCAACACAGGTGGAGAAGATGGTGAAGAAGGCATATGGTATGCTTGCCTTTATAGGACGGGGTATAGAGTATAAAAGCTGGAGTCTGATGATGCAGCTGTATAGAACGCTGGTTAGGCCACATTTGGAGTACTGCGTCCAGTTCTGGTCGCCGCACTACCAGAAGGACGTGGAGGCATTGGAGAGAGTGCAGAGAAGGTTTACCAGGATGTTGCCTGGTATGGAGGGTCTTAGCTATGAGGAGAGATTGGGTAGACTGGGGTTGTTCTCCTTGGAAAGACGGAGAATGAGGGGAGATCTAATAGAGGTGTACAAGATTATGAAGGGTATAGATAGGGTGAACAGTGGGAAGCTTTTTCCCAGGTCGGAGGTGACGATCACGAGGGGTCATGGGCTCAAGCTGAGAGGGGCGAAGTATAACTCAGACATCAGAGGGACGTTTTTTACACAGAGGGTGGTGGGGGCCTGGAATGCGCTGCCAAGTAGGGTGGTGGAGGCAGGCACGCTGACATCGTTTAAGACTTACCTGGATAGTCACATGAGCAGCCTGGGAATGGAGGGATACAAACGATTGGTCTCGTTGGACCAAGGAGCGGCACAGGCTCGGAGGGCCGAAGGGCCTGTTTCCTGTGCTGTACTGTTCTTTGTTCTTTGTTCTTTGTTCTTTGGCACCAGTAGTTTTATGGAGAAGTATTTTGCAGCCATCAACTTCAAATTTCACACACTAAGGACGGAATTTTCCCATCCCGTTCCACCATGGGAATCGTAGCGGGCAGGACACGGACCATGCAAAGGTTCATTGACCTCGGGTGGGGTTTTCTGGTCTTAGGGCGAGCACGACTAGAAAATCCCGTCCTAGGTCTGGCTGAACCAGTGGGATCTTCCTGCCTGCCAATGTGACCAGAAAATTTAATGGCTTGCCTGCCCCCGAAACCCATGGCAGGGGACAGGGCGGTCTGGAAAATTCTAGAGCGATCTGACTTTAATGCAGTAATTTAAACCACAAGGCAGATAGAACACTAAGCTAATTATATATCAAATGTGGGGCAGTCTGACATTGTACAAGGATCCCACATCAGTCCGTAGTTCAGTGTCACTCTGCCCAAAACACCATGGATTTCTTTATTTCCACTGGATTAGATTTGTCACGTATCTGCAACATAGGCTTATATAACTGGCTTGTCACATTCATCCCAAATACATCAGTGTGCCAACTATTATTTCTCCAGCAAGTTGGCTCAAAATTAGCCATTTATTGGTTAAAAACAACTTACTTTAGCAAAGGATAGACAAGATAAGCACTTCTAGCTCCATAGATTATGAATTTCGGCCCTAATGCAAAAGAATTAATGACTAGAAGGGTGGGTGAAGCTGTATTTTATTAGAATCCTCCACCTTTCCAAATTCTAATTTGGAACTATTTATTTTCTGATGGAAAAAAGCACCCAGACTCAGTTGGTGCTGAATTTACCATTTGCTCGCGGTTAGTTTTGCTTTGCATGCACTTGTTTTGTGCTCTATCTCATTAGTACCTCCCATTCTATTCATTAAAATATTTTTATCTAAATTAGCATACACTAGACGAATGTTGCAAATGCATATGACTCCAGTTTTTGTTTGAATTGAAAGCTTATGTTTACTAATGCACTTTTAAATCATTTATGAGATTTAAGCTGCAAAGATGCAGTTTAGACACCAAAAGTACATCTTAGGTATAATCTGCCCAAGGTCATCAAGCCCCATTATAGTCACTGCAGCTATTAAAGTTTATCCTGTCACTTCAGTGACTGTTTCGTTTATTTGTGTTTTGCTGATTTTAAAGGCACAACATGACTTAATTTATTTTGACGTTCCTTGATGATCTATTCTCTGATTAAAAGCAACAGCATGGACAAAAGATAGTTTTCTATCATTTCATGCTCTTTGGTCAGTCAAGGAAGGCAATATGTTAAAAGGAATAATTAGGTAAGATAGTGCCGTAGTTGGGAATTGGATTAATAATGCCAAGAATATGAGTTCAAATCGGAATTCAGTTTAAAAAGAAACAGGAAATAAAACACTCATGTCATTAATGGCAAGCATTAAATTGTTCGATTGTTTTAAAACTCCAACCAGTTTAATAGTGTCCTTTTCGAAAGGAAACCCACTGTCTTTACCCAGTTTTCCGATAATTAAATCCAGTCGTACACAAATGTGGTTGACTCATAATTACTCTCTGAAGTGGCCAAGTAAGTCGTCTAAAATAATAGCAAAATACTGCCAATGCTGGAGATCTGAAATAAAAGCAGAAAGTGCTGACGGAGCTCAGCAGGTCTGGCATCATCTGTGAAGACCTTGAGTTAACATTTCAAGTCCAATATGACTCTCCTTCAGTTCTGAGGAAGAATCATTTCACAGATCTGTGAATCATATTGTACTTGAACATCTTTTCCGTCGGAAAGAAGGTACAAAAGTCTGAGGTCACGTACCAACCGACTCAAGAACAGCTTTTTTCCTGCTGCCATCAGATATTTGAATGGACCTACCTCGTATTAAGTTGATCTTTCTCGACACCCTAACTATGACTGTAATACTACATTCTGCACCCTGTCCTTTCCTTCTCTATGTATGGTATGCTTTGTCTGTATAGCGTGCAAGAAAGAATACTTTTTACTGTATACTAATGCATGAGACAATAATAAATCAAATCAATTCAAATCAAATGTTAACTCTGTTTCTCTCCTCACAGATGTTGACAGACTTTCTGAGTTTGCTTTCTGTTTTTATTATAGCCGAGCCAGCCACTCTGTTGAAAGAGCTCCATCAGTTCTTTCTCAGGGCAGTTAGATAAAGGCAGCTCACCACCACCTTCTCAAGGGCAATTAGGGATGGGCAATAAATACTGTTAAGACCATAAGACCAGAAGAAATAGGAACAGTAGGCCTTTCAGCCCCTTGAGCCTGCTCCGCCATTGGTTCATGGCAGTACCAATGACATAGGTAGAAAAAGGGATGAGGTCTTGCATCAAGAATTCAGAGAGTTGGGCAGCAGACTAAAAAGTAGGACTTGTCGGGTTGTAATCTCTGGATTATTCCCAGTGCCACGTTCTAGCGAGCACAGAAATAGAAGAATAGCGCAGTTGATTGCAGGGCTTAAGAGTTGGTGCAGGAGGGAGGGTTTTCAATTCCTGGATCACTGGGAGCATTTCTGGGGAAGGGGGACCTGTACAAGCAGGACAGTTTACATCTGAAGCAGAGCAGAACTAACATGCTTGTGGGTGGGTTCATTAGTGCTGTTGGGAGGCGTTTAAACTGATTTGGCAGCGGAAGGGAACACAGACTTGTCAGAATAGGGACACAGCATAACACAGTAAAACAATCAAGTCAGAGGGTGTACAGCTGCATTAAATTTCAAGGAAGTAAGACAAGGCTGGATGGCCTCTACTTTAATGATGTGGAGATACCGGCGTTGGACTGGGGTAAACACAGTAAGAAGTCTCACAACACCAGGTTAAAGCCCAACAGGTATATTTGGTAGCATAAGCCACAAGCTTTCGGAGCGCTTGCTGCTCCTTCATCAGGTGAGTGGGAGTTCTGTTCACAAACAGGGCATATAAAGACACAAACTCAATTAAAAAAATAATGGTTGGAATGCGAGTCTTTACAGGTAATCAAGTCTTAAAGGTACAGACAATGTGAGTGGAGAGAGGGTTAAGCACAGGTTAAAGAGATGTGTATTGTCTCCAGCCAGGACAGTTAGTGAGATTTTGCAAGCCCAGGCAAGTCGTGGGGGTTACAGATAGTGTGACATGAACCCAAGATCCCGGTTGAGGCCGTCCTCGTGTGCGGAACTTGGCTCTCAGTTTCTGCTCAGCGACTCTGTGCTGTTGTGTGTCATGAAGGCCGCCTTGGAGAACGCTTACCCAAAGATCAGAGGCTGAATACCCGTGACCGCTGAAGTGATCCCCAACAGGAAGGGAACACTCTTGCCTGGTGATTGTCGAGCAGTGTTCATTCATCCATTGTAGCATCTGCATGGTTTCCCCAATGCACCATGCCTCGGGACATCCTTTCCTGCAGCGTATCAGGTGGACAACGTTGGCCGAGTTGCAAGAGTATGTACCGTGTACCTGGTGGATGGTGTTCTCACGTGAGATGATGGCATCCGTGTCGATGATCCGGCACGTCTTGCAGAGGTTGCTGTGGCAGGGTTGTGTGGTGTCGTGGTCACTGTTCTCCTGAAGGCTGGGTAGTTTGCTGCGGACAATGGTCTGTTTGAGGTTGTGCGGTTGTTTAAAGGCAAGAAGTGGGGATGTGGGGATGGCCTTGGCGAGATGTTCGTCTTCATCAATGACATGTTGAAGGCTCCGGAGAGGACCGCAACGCATAGGACCTTCAACCGATGCTATACACTAGATACATCGATGACATTTTCTTCCTTTGGACTCATGATGAACAATCACTGAAACAACTATGTGATGACATCAACAAGTTCCATCCCACCATCAGACTCACCATGGACTACTCTCCGGAATCGGTTCGTTCTTGGACACACGCATCTCCATCAAGGACGGTCACCTCAGCACTTCACTGTACCGCAACCCACAGATAACCTCATGATGCTCCACTTCTCCAGCTTCCACCCTAAACATGTTAAAGAAGTCATCCCCTATGGACAAGCCCTCCGTATACGCAAGATCTGCTCAGATGAGGAGGATCGCAATAGACATCTCCAGACGCTGAAAAGTGCCCTCATAAGAATGGGATATGGTGCTCGACTCATCGATCGACAGTTCCGATGCGTCACAGCGAAAAACCGCACGACCTCCTCAAGACAAACACGGGACACGGTGGACAGAGTACCCTTCGTCGTCCAGTACATCCTCGGAGCAGAGAAGCTACGGCATCTTCTCCAGAGCCTTCAACATGTCATTGATGGAGACGAACATCTCACCAAGGCCATCCCCACATCTTGCCTTCAAACAATCGCACAACCTCAAACAGACCATTGCCCGCAGCAAACTACCCGGCCTTCAGGAGAGCAGTGACCACAACACCACATTACCCAGCCACAGCAACCTCTGCAAGACGTGCCGGATCATCAACACGGATGCCATCACCTCACATGAGAACACCATCCACCAGGTACACGGTACATACACTTGCAACTCAGCCAACGTTGTCTACCTGATACGCTGCAGGAAAGGATGTCCCAAGGCATGGTACATTGGGGAAACCATGCAGACGCTACGACAATGGATGAATGAACACCGCTCGACAATCACCAGGCAAGAGTGTTCTCTTCCAATTGGGGAAAACTTCAGCGGTCACGGGCATTCGGCCTCTGATCTTTGGGTAAGCGTTCTCCAAGGCGGCCTTCACGACACACGACAGCGCAGTGTCGCTGAGCAGAGACTGATAGCCAAGTTCCGCACACATGAGGACGGCCTCAACTGGAATCTTGGGTTCAGGTCACACTATCTGTAACCCCCACAACATGCCTGGGCTTGCAAAATCTCACTAACTGTCCTGGCTGGAGACAATACACTCTTTAACCTGTGCTTAACCCTCTCTGCACTCACATTGTCTGTACCTTTAAGACTTGATTACCTGTAAAGACTCGCATTTCAACCATTCTTTTGTAAATTGAGTTTATGTTTTTATATGTCCTGTTTATGAACAAAACTCCCACTCACCTGATGAAGGGGCAGCACTCCGAAAGCTAGTGGCTTGTGCTAGCAAATAAACCTGTTGGACTTTAACCTGGTGTTGTGAGACTTCTTACTTTACTTAAATGCCAGGAGTATTACAGATAAAATGGATGAGTTAAGGGCAAGGATTTACCAATGGAATTGTGATATAGTAGCCATCACAAAGACTTGGTTGAAGGAAGGACACGATTGGCAGCTCAACATGCATAATCTTCAGGGGAGACAGACGACGGGGTAAAAGAGGAGGAGGCATTGCATTATTAGTTAAGGAGTCAGTAACTGCAGTAAGGAGAGAAAATATCTTGGAAGGGGCCTCAAATGAAACTTTGTGGGTAGAGCTTAGAAATAAAAAAAGGGGCAGCTATATTGCTAAGTGTTTTTTCTAGACCCCCAGACAGTCAGCGGGAAATTGAGGAGCAAATATGTGCACAATTCATGGAGATGTGTAAAAACAATCGTAATAGGGTCGTTATACTTGGTGATTTCAACTTTCCCAACATTAATTGGGGTAGACATAGTGTTAAGGGCTTAGATGGAGTGGAATTCTTGAAATGTGCGCAGGAGAGTGTTTTAGGTCAACATATTGAGGGTCCAACAAGGGAAGGAACTGTGGTGGACCTAATTCTGGGGAAGGAAGCCGGACAGGTGGTTGAGGGAGTGGTGGAGGAGCATTTTAGTGATAGCAACTTTAGCAAGGTACAATGTAAGCTTGTTATGGACAAGTAGCAAAATAAACTTTTGGAATGGTGGAAAGTGGATTTTAGTAAAATAAGACAGGACTGGCCAAGGTAGACTGGGAACAGCTACTAATGGAAAATCTACAGAAAAGCAGTGGGGGCACATTCAAAAAGGAAATGAGGAGGATACAAGCCTAACATATTCTCTCTAAGGTGATAAGAAGGAGCAACAAGCCCAGAGAACCATGGCTAACCAGAGATATTCAGGATAAGATGAGAAGGAAAAGAGATGCTTTTAGCAGGTACAAAGGGAGCAAATCAATGGAGGTGTTAGTGCAGTACAGAAAGTGCAAGGCAGGACTTAAGAAAGCAATTAGGAAAGCTCTGGCTGGTAAAATAGGGAAAATCGAAAGCTATTCGATAAGTATATAAAAGGGAAGAGGATAAACAGGGAAAGAGTAGGTCCCATTAGGGATCCAGGGGGAAACTCTTCCTGCCCACTATTGGCCTATGCCAATTTCAGGGAAATTCAGCCCACCATCTTTGAATTAATCTTATCCATATGACCATCCTCCTGCTCAATCAAACTAAACTGCTTTACACCAATGTTTCCTTCCTATCCTCTGTTCTATATGACATTATAAATGGTCCTGTCTGCTCAGGTACTGCCTCCATTTCAAATTCCCCATTGTCACCTCCTCCACAAAACAAAACACCCTTGACGTCTCTGTCCCTGCAACCAACCATTCCATTTCCAACTGCTCTTCTCTCCAAAGTTCCTGAATATGTTGCCACCTCTCAAATCTGTGTCCAGCTTTCCTACAACTGCATGAATGCATCTTTCCAGTGAGTTTTCCACTCCTGTCACAGCACTGAAAGATTACCTTTGATAAAGGTCACAGAAACAGACCACTCAACCCAATCAGCTCATGCCCTAAACAAAGTCAAAAATTATGACATTAGTGCATTATCCCTCCTAATCCTCCTTACCCGTCTGGTCAGCACTTCTGTCCTCCTCCAATGTCTCTCTTGTTGTGCAACTGTTCAGAATAACCTTACCCTGGTTCCACAAACCTACCCATTATAGTGAGAAATTCTCCTGCAATAGCTTCTTTTTCTGCTTGCATATTCATCCTCATGGGCTCTTGGATTATCCAATTTTTCCCCATCGCCATGCGTTCCATTTCTCAGCTAATTGCTGCCCTTCAGAGATTTCCATCTGAACACAGAATATTCTGTTCCACACATATGTTGATGACACAGCTTTACCTCACCACCATTGCCTTTGTGCCATCAGACGACTTATCTGATATCCAGTATTACCTGCAATTTTCTTCAATTAAAGAATGATAATTCTGAAGACCTTCCATCCTCTCTGAAAACTGTTCTCTTATCATTGATCCCATCCCCCTCCCTGACCACAGTCTACGGTTGATCTAAACCATTTCCAAAGGTTAATTGGGCCACGAACAGTGCTTCTGACTCCATTTCTGCTCCATCATTAAAATCCCCTAGATTCAGCTTTGTAATATCCACAGGCTTCAGCCAATATGTTGTTGAAACATTTCTCCATCCTGTGATGACCCATGTACTGGGAACAGTCTGTATTTTATTTTGTGCTATTTCCCAATAACTCCAAAGTGGGTTGGGGGGGTAATTGGCTTCCTAATTATGACATTGTGAGGTTCCAAGAAATACCCATGTGACCTGAGGTTGATGAGCAACTAAAAAGCAAATGGTAAACAGGAAGGCACTGCATTAGAGTTTGGTTTGCCTTTGTTTTCTGTTTGGCAGTTCAGAACACACTGCAAATTTGTGTACAGAGGAGACAAATAAGGTTCTCTCTGAGTGGGATAGTTTTCTGGTTTGGCAGATCCTTCAAGCAGACCCTGGTGTTAAAGTAGGTTTCTGAGAATAGAACAGTTAGTGTGTCATTGTTATCCAGTTGGAAAGGCCAGGAAGCTGAACACAGAAAGGCAAGAATTGTGGATTGGACAAGACACATAAATGCTGTTTCGTTGATACCAGAGCACACGATACCCTTTAAAGGAGTTAAAGAAAGGAGGCTCTGGGGATACTGTGCCACCAGGACTGTCATGACCTGAGTGAGAGAGGGTTTGTAGATGTCTATGTTAACCGTGTCAATGACTTTGGATGGAATACGGGCTGCTGGTCAGTGCATCTCAAGGGGTGAAATGATTGAATATGAAATGAAAGATCCTACATAGCGGAGGTCAAGTTGGATCCCACGTTTATGCTGGAAATAATGCAAGTGCTTGCTTGCTACTAGGTGTCTGCATTTGTTGTATCAACCATTTAAAGTGAAATTTGCTTCTTTGAAATATCCTTTGCCTGTTAATTAATGTGAAAATTATTTTGATTTTTGTCAGTTTTTAACAGTAGAGGTTTCGTAAAATGAAATCTTGTCCAATGGTTTTTCTTTCCATTGGCTTAGTGAGGATTCCTTTCCTCTAAAAGTTGTTTGCCTCTACAGGGATCATAATAATCCTTTTGTTATTGCTAGATTTAACTATTCACTGCACTCCTACTTGGCATTCTCCTGGCTAAATTCTTTCTTTCACATAAATATGAGCTCTTCCAAAACTCCACTGTTCACATCTTAATTTGTACCACTCATCAATTTAAAATTCTCATCCATGTTTACAAAACATCATAGAATCATAGAATCCCTACAGTGCAGAAGGAGGCCATCGAGTCTGCACCAACCACAACCCACCCAGGCCCTATTCCCGTAACCCCTCATATTTACCCTGCTAGTCCCCCTGACACTAGGGTCAATTTAGCATGGCCAATCAACCTAACCCACACATCTTTGGACTGTAGGAGGAAACCAGAGCACCCGGAGGAAACCCACGCAGACAGGGGGAGAATATGCAAACTCCACACAGACAGTGACCCAAGGCCAGAATTGAACCCAGGTCCCTGTGCTGTGAGGCAATCGCACAAACCACTGTGCCACAATGCCACCCTAATAAATTAATTCTCCATAGAACCATAGAATTCCTACACTGCAGAAGGAGGCCATTCGGCCTATCGAGTCTGCACTGACTCACCAAAAGAGCACATACCCAGGCCCACACCCCGCTTTACCCCTGTAACCCTGCACATTTACCATAGCTAAGCCACTTAACCTACATATCCACGGACGCTAAGGGGCAATTTAGCATAGCCAGTCCACCTAACCTGCACGTGTTTGGACTGTGGGAGGAAACCGGAAAACCTGGAGGAAACCCTTGCAGACACGGGGAGAACATGCAAACTCCATGCAGACAGTCACCCAAGGCCGGAATCGAACCCTGGTCCCTGGCGATGTGAGGCAGCAGTGCTAACCACTGTGCCACCCCACCAATGTCCAATCCTTCAATCAGGCACTGAGTGCCTTTGATCGAATGTCTCCCCCTTCCCCAATCCCTGGAGGTAACCAGCAGCCCTCATGGTAACAGGCCTATCTGCTATTGGGTTAATACTGTGGCTACTGAAGCACCTCCATTGGTGGAATGGCGGGAAGGTCAATCCTTGGCCTTCCTGCACAGAACTTAATTCGGGCAGAGGAGGGAAGGCAGAAGGCTTCTGATATGCCAATATCACACTTAAACCCATGCCTTTCCCACTTCCAAGCTTGCTACCAGCAAAACTACACCCCTTGTGTGGCCACTCCTTGGTTCTCAGTACAAGAACAACCCTTAGATTTGGTTTTAGACTTACGCAAAAACTGGAAAACCCATCAGTGATTGTGCTTTGGGGTCAACCTTACACAGTTCTGAAAATTACTTGATGGTTCTGGTCGGTAACTAATGACTGATTTGCAATGCAGATGTTTAAAAATATTTAGTTGCTTTAAAAAAGAAAAGTTTTAGATGCTGGCATATAATGGGTGAGTATGTTAAAATCCTAGATTAAATCTGGGGATATATGGTCTGCTACTTTAAATCAAAGTATGATACATAAAGAAACATAATGCCTCAATTAGCATTTTTGGCAGCAAAGTATGCAACATTATGATTCTCTTGCTAATACTCTGCCGATTAATATGTAATTTGTTTTCAATTAATTTGAAGTACTTCAGCACCTCACCAGGAGTATCATTTACAATGTGGGTGGGCTAAGGAAGTGAAAGCTGTATGTTCCTATCCACCTGCAGCCCGATTCCATTCCCCAGGCAGTGGGAAGCATAGCAACAGACACAAAGAGCTCACTATCACATCTGCCACTAGGCTTGACCTGAAGGGAGGTGGGACTAGGTGGGTCAGAAGTGCACTGGACTGACTACAAACATAAGGAGCCAGAAAGTAGGAGAGTCTATTTTCCTGCGGACACTTTTTATTTGAAGAAAAGTACATATTATTGTTTTACAAAAGTAATAAGCTTATAGATTAAGAAGCTCATTAAATGGTGTCTGCTAAAATTGCAAGCTCATTTTATCCATACTGTATTCATTGAGCAGTAGCTCTGCAAAGATGTTCAGTTATAACAACATTGTCTTAAAACTCCTTAACATATATCATTTGATATTCCATCAAGTTAAAATATCTTGTATAACTAACTGGGAGCATTTTCTCTGTACACAATTTATAACAAGATTATGAATGCATTAATAAAGAACATGTTTATGAATTTGTAGAGTAGATTAGTGAACATTTCATTTTGATTCAAATAATTTTTTTCATAAGTGTTAAATTTCAATCAATATATGTCATTTTTATCACACTGCCTAACATATATAGAACAATCACAAGAATCAAAGAGGGGATCTTGTTGAAACATATACAATTTTGACAGGGCTGGACATACTGGATACAGGGATGATGGCAAAAAAGCAAATTACTGCAGGTGCTGGAATCTGAAACCAAAAGATCAAAATGCTGGAAAATCTCAGCAGGTCTGGCAGCATCTGTAAGGAGAGAAAAGAGCTGACGTTTCCAAATTGACAACATCAGCTCTTTTCTCTCCTTACAGGTGCTGCCAGACCTGCTGAGATTTTCCAGCATTTTCTCTTTTGATTGTGGAGATGATGTTTGCTCTCGCTGGAAGGTTGAGAACAGAGGGTAACAGTCTCAGATTATGGGTAAGCCATTTAGGACTGAGGTGAGGAGAAATGTCTTCACCCAGAGGGTGGTGAACCTGTTAAATTTCCTATCACAGAAGGCTACAGAAGCCAAGTCACTGAGCATATTTAAGAAGGAAGTAGATAGATTTCTAGACTTTAACGGAGTCATGGGGCATGGAGAGAGTGCAGGATTATGGAATTGAGCTAGAGGATCAACCATGATAATGTATAATGGAGGAGCTGGCTTGAGAGGCCAAATGGCCTACTCCTGCTCCTATTTTCTATGTTTCTACGTAATAAGGAAAGGCGACAAAATGTTCGCAGATATTTATAAGGGGAAGTACTTTGACATTTTTAGTGGGCAATGCGATATAAGTTGACACCCATCTAAATATAATGCGGGCAGCATGGTGGGAACACTGCTGTCTTACTGCTCCAGGGACCCAGGAAAATGTGCGCATGTGTGTGTGTCCGTACAGGTGCTGACTCCCCGCAAAGCTGAATTGGAGTAACTAATCAGTTGAAATGAAGTGAAGTGAATATGATGCTTGCAGAAAATTAAATTGGAAAATGTTGCCTTACAATATAGTCCTGGTGTAAAGATTTTGGTGCAGGTATTCCACAAAAGGCATATATAAGATAGTGGTGAGTAAAGTGACGAGACAGTTTGAATGTAAGAGGTAAGGTGGAGGTAAAAGTAAAGGATGATGTTCTCGGATGATCAGGGACAGTTAGGCTGATTGATGATTTGTTTGAGGTTCTCAGGATAGTGAAGGACTCTGAATTAGTGCCAGTCTGATCAGTGGAAGAGGAGAGCAGAACCTTTGCTGATGCTGAAAATTGAAGTAACAAAGAACGATGATTTCAGCACAGTGGAAGATAAATTTGACATTTGTATCAAAAATTGGTAAGTACTAAACAGTTATCAAGATTGGGAGAACAACTCAGGCAGCAGGGAGGTTAAAGAAAGCAATTTCAGGAGATTAGAAATTAAGTTAGCTGATTGAAAGCAGCTAAGCTAGCTATACAGCAGACAAGTCAGAGCAAAGGTTAGCACATCTACTTGGGTCGGAAGGCGATGCAAAAATTGAAGAGGAAAGAGTCTGAAAGGAGGGAATTTGGATTTTCCTTTAAGAAACAAAAGGTGGGAGGCTGTTAATGGAAAAGTACAGAAGGATAATTGGCACTTGCGGTGCAGATATGATCATTAAAGTGAGCAGATGAAGCAGTAGTTGTGGTATAGCAGTGGCACCAGTTATGTTTCACTCATTTCAGATGCAAATGCATAGTAAAGACATTCACCAAATCTTGAATTGAAGCATTATATGGAGGCTTTGACTTGCCGTGGAAGCTGTTTCCCAAAGTACAACTGTTGGCTTTAATGGCCATCACCCAAACACAGTCCAACACAATCACTGATATTCTTCCCCCTCTGCAGCCTTTTTGCAGGCAGGTCGCAAGACTCCTCTGAATTGCCTGCCAGGATGCAGCAACGCTCACTCCCAAATCCAAAAGCTCTTGCAGAAACTCTCCCCTATCCTTCTACAAAATTTGCGAGAGCAACAGTCAGTCAAAAGAACATCAACTGCAAGTTGGGAGGTTGGCCCTGTAAATAGAACTTGCTGGGGAGGAGTTAGAGGTCCCTGTGCAACTGAACGTGCATTAAGCTGGGAATGGTTCGGACTGGGGTTCACTATTTTGGACATGCATGGTTCACATTTGTAGGATGTCCAGCAATTCAACCTAACAGGCTGACAGGCAGCACCAGGGGAATTGGTAGATCAGCAGGGGTGGGTGGACAAATATTATGCACGTGAGAAAGAGCAACAGGTTCGTGGTCAATCTAGCTGCTACCACTCTCCTGAGTAATGCCTCTGCAATCCTATCGCTGTATTGGGGAAGAGATTGCTGGACTGTTGCGCCATCTTGCAAAGCCTTTTGAACATGAGTGTCTGAAGCTATGATGACAACAGTCTAAGCATGTAGAACATCAATATGATCTTACATGGCAGAAATTTTGAGTTTCCAGTGTGGCGCCCAGAGGTTAGGTGGCTTCAGCTTGTATTGCAATGGATACTGAGACGCTGGAATTCAGGCACTGTATCCGGATGTGTTTACAAATGAGAGAATGGATTTGGCCAAGCACGAAAGAATGGACTTCAAGCCTCGCACAAACCTCAATGCAAATTTGCTGAGGGCCTCTTCCATGCTCTTTCATACCTAGCGGCTGCAGCCTGGCAGACCTGCCCACTGTGCCAAGCATGTTATTGTGTATACCCGTCAGCATTTCTTTCGAGGTCACCCCAGTGAAGCGTTCATCTGAGTCCTCTATAGCAGAGTTCCTGTGTGAGTTTGGCCTCCAATAAACTGACACAAGTGCTAACCTTGGCCCTGCTCTTTGTGCAGGCCATTCACACTATTTCTCACCACACTTAAATCCCACCTGAACACTTCCTTTTTTGATTTGATTTGATTTATTATTGTCACATGTATTAGCATACAGTGAAAAGTATTGTTTCTTGCGCGCTATACAGACAAAGCATACCATACATACAGAAGGAAAGGAGAGTGTAGTGTTACAGTCATAGCTAGGGTGTAGAGAAAGATCAACTTAATATGAGGTAGGACCATTCAAAAGCCTGACAGCAACAGGGAAAAAGCTGTTCCGGAGTCAGTTGATACGTGACCTCAGACTTTTGTATCTTTTTCCCGATGGAAGAAGGTGGAAGAAAGAATGTCCAGAGTGCGTGGGGTCCTTGATTATGCTGGCTGCTTTGCCGAGGTAGCGAGAAGTGTAGGCAGAGTTGATGGATGGGAGGCTGGTTTGTGTGGTGGACTGGGCTTCGTTCACAACACTTTGTAGTTTTTTGCAGTCTTAGACAGAGCAGGAGTCATACCAAGCTGTGATGCAACCAGAAAGAATGGTTTCTGTGGTGCATCTGGACAAGTTGGTGAGAGTCGTAGTGGACATACCAAATTTCTTTAGTCTTCTGAGAAAGTAGAGGCATTGGTGGACTTTCTTAACTATAGCGTCGGCATGAAGGGACCAGGACAGATTGTTGGTGATCTGGACACCGAGAAACTTGAAGCTCTCGACCATTTCCACTTTGACCCTTTTGATGTAGACAGGGGCATGTCCTCCACTACGCTTCCTGACGTTGATGACTATCTCCTTCATTTTACTGACATTGAGGGAGAGATTATTGTCATCGCACCTTCTAAATTATGTGCAGTGTCAGTCGCTGAGCCAGAGTCCATGATTTGATTTGATTTCATTTCATTTATTATTGTCACATGTATTAGCATACAGTGAAAAGTATTGTTTCTTGCGCACTATACAGACAAAGTATACCGTTCATAGAGAAGGAAACGAGAGAGTGCAGATTGAATTATGTGACACTAATTCTTGTCATCACAGCAGTTTGTTTCTTGTGCTTCCACCCATTGTTCTTCCACCACTGCCTGGCCAGTTTGTAGCTCTTGGATATCTGAAAGGAGAAAGGTGCAGGATATTGTTGTGATGAAGGATAAAAGGAAAGCAAGAGGTGCATGCTTATTAAATTGGCTGCTCATAAACCAGAACTGAGGATGGGATGAGGTGGTCAGGTGGGTTGGCCATGCTATAATTGCCCTTAATGTCCAAAGATGTGTAGGTTAGATGGATTAGCCAGGGTAAATGCACGAGGTTACGGGGATAGACTGGGAGCTGGGTCTGGGTAAGATACTCTTTTGGAGAGTCAGTGCAGACTCAATGGGCCAACTGGCCTCCTTCTGCAATGTAAGGATTCTATGGAAATGGGATGTGAGAAAATGATTAGATATAAGGACCATCACCTTCAATGGTTTCAGTCTCATCGCTGATCACATTCTCAGCAATGGCTGTCAAAGGCTGTCCTTCATGGGGTAAGACCATGCAGACATGTTTTCCCCCAGCAGTTAGGATGTTGCTGCCTCTGGATATGTAACACTTTGTCCTACAAGAGAAAAGGAATTGTGTCAGTGAATGTAATGCATTGTGTTTGGGTGATGTGACTGTCACGGTTAAATCACTGACAATGTGTGCTGGCTGTGTGAGATGTGGACATGAGGCTTGTAGTGATGTTAGTCATGCGTATTCATTTTGGTTGGAGGAATATAAAGGCAACTTATTATCTAAATGGAGAGAAACTTGAAAATGTTTTGGTGCAGAAGGATCTGGGTGTCCTCATGCATGAATTGCAGAAAGTTAATATGCAGGTGCTGCAAGTACGAAGGAAGGCAAATGGAATTTTGGCATTCATTGCTACTGGATTAGAGTATAAAAGTAGGGAAGTGCTGTGGCAACTGTATAGGACATTGGTGAGAGTGCATCTGGAGCACTGCGCACAGTTTTGGTCCCCTTGAGGAAGAATGTAAATGTATTAGAGGCAGCTCAGGGAAGGTTCACTAGATTGATTCCAGGGATGAAAGACTTGTTTTATGAAGAGAGATTGAACAGTTTAGGCCTGTACTTGTTAGAGTTTAGAAGACTGAGAGGAGATTTAATTGATGTATTTAAGATACTGAAGGGGATTGACAGGGAAGACGTAAGGCGGATGTTTCCCCTTGTTGGACATTCTAGAACAAGACGCCATCGATTTAGGCTAAGGGGTGGCAGATTTAAAGCTGTAATGAAGAGAAATTACTTCACTCAACCATCATTAATCTGTGGAATTGTCTACCCCAGAGTGCAATGGACTCCAGAACACTAAACAACTTTAAGGAGGAGATAGATAGGTTTTTAATAAGTAACGGGATGAAGGGTAATAGGAAGTGGGCAGGAAGGTGGAAATGGAGCCGAGATGAGATCAGCCATGATCATATTGAATGGTGCAGCAGGCTCAAAGGCTGAATTGCCTACTCCTGCTCCTAGTTCTTATGTTAAGTGTGTAAGGTGAGAAGAAGGTATGAATGTTCAGTATAAGTCATGATTGAGAGACTTTTGGTTGGTGGGTTGAGGTCTAGCATGTAAGAGCAGGGAGGTTCTTCTAGAAATCTATAAAACATTAGTTAGATCCAGCTTGAGTAATGCATTTGGTTCTGGTCACCATATTATAGGAGGGATGGCCTAGAGTTTTCAGAGAAGCTTTATGAAGATGTTGCCAAGAAAGGGCAATTGTAGCTATGAGAAGAGATTGGATCAGCTGGAATTGTTTTCTTTCTGAGGGAAGATTTAATTGAGAAGAATAAAATTCTGCAGGGCCCAGATAGAAACGAAGAATCCCTACAGTGCAGAATCGAAGAATCCCTACAGTGCAGAAGGAGGCCATTCAGCCCATCGAGCAGGCACCAACTACAATCCCACCCAGGAGGAAGGAACTGAAGGCACTGTTGCTAAGTTTGCAGATGGTACAAAGATTGTAGAGGGACAGGTAGTATTGAGGAAGAGGGGGGCTGCAGAAAGACTTGGACAGGTTAGGAGAGTGGGCAAAGAAGTGGCAGATGGAATACAATGTGGAAAAGTGTGAGGTTGCGCACTTTGGTAGGAGGAATGGAGGCATAGATTATTTTCTAAATGGGGAAATGCTTAGGAAATCAGAAACACAAAGGGACTTGGGAGCCATTGTTCAAGATTCTCTTAAGGTTAACGTGCAGGTTCAGTTGGCAGTTAGGAAGGCAAATGCAATGTTAACATTCATGTCAAGAGGACTAGAATACAAAAGCATTGCTGATGCTGTATAAGGCTCTGGTCAGACCCCATTTGAAGTATTATGAGCAGTTTTGGGCCCCATATCTAAGGAAGGATGTGCTGGCCTTGGAAAGGGTCCAGAGGAGCTTCATAAGAATGATCCCTGGAATGAAGAGCTTGTCGTATGAGGAACGGTTGAGGACTCTGGGTCTGTACTCGTTGGAGTTTAGAAGGATGAGGGGTGATCTTATTGAAACTTCCAGGAAACTGCGAGGCCTGGATAGAGTGGACGTCGGGAGGATGTTTCCAGTAGTAGGAAAAATTAGAACCAGAGGGCACAACCTCAGGCTAAAGCGCCGATCCTTTAAAACAGAGATGAGGAGGAATTTCTTCAGCCAGAGAGTGGTGAATTTGTGGAACTCTTTGTCGCAGAAAGCTATGGAGGCCAGGTCATTGAGTATCTTTAAGACAGAGATAGATAGGTTCTTGATTAATAAGGGAGTCAGGGGTTATGGGGAAAAGGCAGGAGAATGGGGATGAGAAAAATATCAGCCATGATTGAATGGCGGAGCAGACCCAATGGGTTGAGTGGCCTAATTCTGCTCCTATGTCTTAAGGTCTAATGGTCTTATGATCCTATCCTCGTAACCCCGCATATTTACCCAACTATCCCCCTGACACTATGGAGCAATTCAGCATGTCCAATCCTCCTAATCCACACATCTTTGGACTGTGGGAGGAAACCAGAGCACCTGGAGGTAACCTACCCAGAGAACTTGCAAATTTCACACAGACCAATGCCGTAATTGAAGCCAGAATGGATTGGGAGGACCTGTTTCCCTTAGCAAAAAAATCAATAAAGCAATTGGTAGGATTAAAGGGAAGTTGAGGAGTAATCATTTTCACTTAGAGGGTGATGGGGGGTTGGAAATCATTGCCTGAATGAGTGGTGGAGGCAGAAATCACATTGCATATGAAAACCAATTGGTGCTCTGATTTACAGGGCTGGAAATCTCCAACCTCATCCGTAGCTGGGATTTTCCATTCCCGCTGCCATGAATGGAGATTTGGCTGTGCGCCAAATTCTCCATTGTCACTCGCAACAGTGGTGGGACATACGAAGGCTACAGACTGGGCTGGACACTGGAATTCAACCAGATAGCTCTTTTTAAGCTGCCATAAGCACAATGGGCCAAATGGCCTTCTTCTGTGCCATGCCATAAATTGTTTGATGTTTCTAGAATTCTGTGAACCATGTGGGTTTCATGCATTGAGAAGTTTGTGAGGCAAATGCTACAGCTGGCAAGATGTAAAGATGCATTCGCTGATTTTGTCCCCTCAGCATCTTGTCTCCTATGGATAGAGGACAATCATTCCTCCTATCCATCTCCTGCACCAAGGACCCCAGTGCTTGCTGCAAAAAATCCTAGAGCTCGCCGTCTGCCATGTTGTGTCCATATTGAGCTTTCCCAACGTCAAAGTTACTTATGGAATACCTTCCAGCACCTGCTGAAGCCACAATCCATTTCCCCTTTACAAAATGCGTGCTGACTTTCAGTAGTACAAGCTAGATTTAACTTACACTATCCTCTCGCAACTTTGCTCAGGCATGCAGCAAATGAACAGTGAACTGAGCACTGGCTGCACACTGCAATCATTGAAATGAGCAGACAATAGCAACAGTATCTTATATTGAATAGAACCTGTACCATAATAAAACATCTCAAGGTGCTTCACATTCTGAATCAAAATATGGCACAGAGACATATACGGTGATATTAAGTCAGGTGATAAAATCTTGATCAAATAGCTGTTTTAAGGAGAGGCTTAAAGGGAGCAAGCACTGCAGAGAGGTGTAGGGGGTAGATCTTGGGGCCTAGGCAACTGATGGTATGGCCAACAATGGTAGAACAATTACAATCAGGAAGCTTCAAGAGGCCACAATAGAGGAGCACAAATATCTTGGAAGATGGTGGGATGATGCTGCCTGAAACAGATACAGTGTGCATGGGCTAATCCTACATTGTGATCCCCATGTTTCCGGGTCCTATTCAATTTGGCTCTAAGCTGCCTGATTGATAACTTGTGCCAAAGCCACAGAACTGGTATGGTGAGGGGAGTAGGGGAAAACCACTGAACTGAGCCTCCTGGAGTCACTTTGGCAGTGTAAAGTGTAAACACGATCACAGGTTTTTCGTTGCTAAATTAAGCCCACGTCATTCGAAAGCTTATCAGTTCTGCATTCTTTTAAGTACGCATGATTGCAGAAAGAGTGATTTCTTTTGTTTGGCTGTATGTTAAAGTTAACTTCACTATCTATATCCTCAGTCAGGTTTGATAACATTATCAGAATGAAAGGTCCCTCCTGCTCACTGCATGATTATTTTTTCCTTGTTTTCATTCAGTGCTTCCTGAAACCCTTTTGTCAGCCGAAGAAATAACATTACATGCTATCCCGGATTTTGTACTTTTGAAAATCTTATCACATGCATTTGTCAACAGATCATTAGCAACGTTAATAAACTAATTAGCTGGGTTTTTGCCACACACTGATTAAAGTCACATTTTTCATTGTGTCCTCCAAAACAAAAGTTGGAGAGCTGAAGACTTCCAGTCATCACTCCCAGCCGAGGCACTGATTTCCTATTCCTGCATCTGTGACATTGAAATACAAGAAGCCATTCTTTGAAATGGAACGCCAGATGTGCACGACTATCCTGAAAGCTGCACGATTCTTTCCTTTTGTTTCCGCTGCTCTCTGCTGTGTGCCCTCGCACAGTTGTGGCTCATGAAGAAAACTCCTAACTGTGCTGGACTATACAATCCAGAATTGTCGTAAACTCTTCACAAAATCAGAACCATACTTGACCGAACATTGTTAAGACAGAACTTGATCTGGCAGAGCGGTTTTACGTTGGGAAAGCTATTGTGCAAGAAAAGAACCAAATCATCAACAAAACCTGACGCTAAATTGAAAATCCGTGAGCAAACTAAAAACAAATGGAAAGAACATCAATGAACATAATCTGTTTAGGAAACCTTGGGCGGGATTTTACTGCCTCGCTCGTCCCGAAACCGTGAAATCCCGCTTTGATTCTCGTGGCGGGTGGGGTGGTAAAATTCTGGTCCTTGTGTTTGGAGAAGCTTATTCTGTAATGCTAATGGAGATCATGGGCCACTGGAATGTGAGATGCTTGCAGTAGTCCTACTGAAGAGAAATAGGTCCTGAAAGTTTATGACAAGTGTGCATCTAGGTGTAACTGCCAAGATGCCCACTGGATAGCGCCAGCGCTGACCATAGTGGATCTACAGAGGTCACAGAGGGTTCTCTCCTCTCTCTGTCAATGGTAGATGTCCACACCGCTAGGGGAGAAAGTGGGTTGTCCATCTGTTGAAAAGGCCGGAAAGTTCAGTGAGAGATTGGGAGTAGAGGGTGGGAGCGAGGAGAGTAGGGTTCTCAGTTCCCCACTCAAAAATGAAGTTATAAGTTGTAATGGGGCCACTTTAAAAATTAGCATTTTCAGGGCCAGGTTACAATCCTAGCCGAGATGGC
The DNA here is from genome assembly GCF_964213995.1 of Mustelus asterias. Taxonomy (NCBI): domain Eukaryota; kingdom Metazoa; phylum Chordata; class Chondrichthyes; order Carcharhiniformes; family Triakidae; genus Mustelus; species Mustelus asterias. The sequence continues at coordinate 135,426,699 of NC_135801.1, read as the reverse complement.
CAGATGCTCCCCACAACTACTGACGTTGAGAGACAAGAAGTCTCCCAGTGAAAGTCCAGGTTGCAGGAACTTATCACTTAGTTATGATGATTTGGGGTAGGAAGAGATTTCACCATGATAGACAACGGAGGAAACCTCGGTAGAAGACCAGGATCCTTGCTTATTTTAAAAGAGTTAGTGCTTTTATTTAAATAGTTGGCATTAGTTGATAGAGAAACGTCATTCCCTGCCATTGCCAACATATATTGTTCATCCCGAATGGATTTTGTGAAGGTCACCTTTCTGAGCCACTGCAGTCTGCGTGCGGTGTAATCACACCCACAATGCTGTAGTGTAAGGAGTTAAAGGATTTTGATCCAGCAAGGATGAAGAAATGCTCATATATTTCTAAGTCAAGATAATGTATGACTTGGTGGGGAGCGCGCAGGCAGTGATGTTCCTCTGCACCTACTGCCTTCTAGGTGGTAGAGATTGCAGGTTTAGGAGAGGTTGTTGAAGAAGTCTTAGTGAGTATATGCAGTGCATTTTGTGCAACAACAATAATAGCAACAGCTTATATTTATATATTTCCTTTAACATAATGAAACGTCCCAAATCACTTCACTGAATCATTCCAAAACAAGAGTCGGAGAGGTTTAAGGAGGAAATTAGAGGGCTTTGGGCCTAGGCAACTGAAGACTTGTCATCAACAGTAAAGCAATTAAAACCAAGGTTGTTGAGGATGGTGCACATTATATATTCAGTCGCTGTTACATTATTACTGTAATTGCAATTTCTGGCCACAAGAGAGAAAATTACTGAGAAAGGAAATATTGAAAATTTGGAACACTCTCAATTCTCTATGGCTTCTGTAAAACTGTCACTTTTTGGCTAATACCTTGAGGTATGATAATGCAGGAAGATGCAAAGAAAAAATCTTGGCTATGTACGGATTGGGATTAATAGTAATTTTTTTTAAAATTGAAGACTTTTTAAATATTATGGCCAGAATTTTCTGGTCTTGCAAGTTCTGCTGCTGCTGCCAGCGAGAACAGAGAATTTGACTCTCCGCCAAACCTCCATTCAGTGCAGCAGGACCGGAAAATCCCAACTCCAGGTGAGGTTGAAGAATTCTAGCTTATGTGTCATTGAGCAATCATTAAAAAGAAAGTGAGAGATAAAGAGAGGCACAGACAGAAAGAAACATTTGGAATGAAAAGCAGGAAGTTTTGACACTAATGGACATGAAAAAATGTTCAAAATCCTTGGCTTGATACAAGAAATGTTTGAACCTTGTCCTCTGGTTTGCTGTCTGGTGTCTCAATTCTGGTGCAATAATTGGTCTGCCTGTTGGCAAGGTACCTACGCAGCCACAAAGTTGTTTACAAATGTCTGGTTTTGATTGTTTATTCAGTACCTGGTAACCCTTTATTGTATCTGCAACTCTTCTCTTGTCACTATGTATGATATAATGCCATTCTCCCAGCCATCAGCTCCAGAGAACTGTCATGAAGCCCGTCATGAAAAACGTATGGCAGGAACAGTAATAAGTCTAACAACACCAGGTTAAAATCCAACAGGTTTATTTGGTTTGGACCAACAGGTTCCGAAAGCTCGTGGCTTTTGCTACCAAATAAATCTGTTGGACTTTAACCTGGTGTTGTTAGACTTCTTACTGTGTTTACCCCAGTCCAACGCCGGCATCTCCACATCAGGAAGAGTAATGGCAGAGAGCACGCAGAAGAAGCATCCATCATTGCTGTCAAGACCTATCTGCTGTCAACTTTGCTGAAGAAAGTAGCAACTGGGTGACACGGTGGCACAGTGGTCAGCACTGCTGCCTCACAGCACCACGGACCCAGGTTCAATTCCCAGCTTGGATCACTCTCTGTGTGGAGTTTGCACATTCTCCCTGTGTCTGTGTGGGTTTCCTCTGGGTGTTTCGATTTCCTCCCACAGTCTGAAAGACATGCTGGTTAGGTGCATTGGCCATGCTAAATTCTTCTTCAGTGCACCTGAACGGGTGCCAAAGTGTGGCGACTAGGGGATTTTCACAGTAACTTCATTGCAGTGATAATGTTAAAGCCTACTGTGGTGAACCATAGATGGTTACTACTATGGGTACTTGTACATATGTTACTCTTGTTACTGTTGGGGTTAGGGTTGGGGTGTTCCACCTGTTAGCATTGTTCTGTGGTACACTCCGTTTGGCTCCGCCTTCTTACAGGAGTATAAAGGTCACTGCTACTTCCTAGTAGCCCTTAGTCTGGGATAGTATTGTTAAGCTGTGTGCTCTATTCTTGTTGTGAATAAAAGCCTTTATTCCCGGGTACGTCCTAGCCTCCCGTGTGAATTAATCGCGCATCACCTACTTGTGACACTAATAAATAAACTTTTAAAAACTAACCAAGTGATGGGCAACCTAGGCTGTGAGTGGGCTGCATGAGTGGCTCTCTTTCATCTCCGTGGGCTGAAAGATTGAAATTGGGCTTGTTCACTAACCATGACCCCATGAATAGGATTAAATACACTTAATACACACCAAATGTTTCATAACAAGTTATAGAAGATATTTAACAATTTATATATGAATATAACTATCATTAACTTCATATGGTTAAAAACAAAATAAATATTTACACTCTGGGTGCAGAGAGAATGCTGGTTCACAGTCATTGTTGTATGTTATCAGCATGCACCTCATTTCACTTGTCCTTGCTTTATGTGCATATCACTTCAGTCATGCTGGTAGGAAAAAAAACTGTGCGGTGGAAATTAACAGAATGTGTCAACCCTGCGCGTGAGCAACTGTCAACAAAATGTCTTGTAGGCTGCACTCAGAACCCAGATGTGGCCACTGGTTGTCCACCTCTGAACAACTGCTAATGCTGCTGTGGGTAACCTAGCAGTAACACTTCAATCATAGGTGCCAGATCTTCAGGTCCAACTTCATCCTATTCACCCGTGCGTGGTGTAGCTCACCACAGCCCTGCACATTGAAACCTATCACATTTGCATCATTACAGAACATGCAGCAGATCATCAATACATTGTATACTTTGGGAATGTATTGTAATGTGAACATCTCAAATGATCTAAGCAAGAATAATTGTTTCAAAACACTGCTCAGTGACCACCCAATTTTGACAATGAACAAATAACAAAGAACAGTACAGCACAAGAACAGGCCCTTCAGTCCTCCAAACCTGCGCCAATCATGTTGTCCTATTTAGACCAAACACCTGTATCCCTCTAATCCCCGCCTGTTCACGTATCTATTCATGTAAGTCTTAAATGTCACTAACGTGTCTGCCTCAACCACCTCATTTGCCAGGGTGTTCCGGTCTCAACCACCCTCTGTGTAAAAAAACTTCCCCCACACATCTCTATTGAACTTTTTCCCCCTTACCTTGAACTTGTGCCCCCTTGTAATTGTCATTTCTGCCCTGGGATAAAGCTTCCAACTTTATCTATGCAAAGACTTATTGTAATATTCCTGTGTCTTGCTGGTTACTATGGCAAATTTTGCCAACACCTAAGGCTGAAGAAGAAAGCTATTCATTTTCCCAGGAGCCAATCATTCAACTTGCCAATCCTCCTCCCTGGTGCAGGAAGTATAATTCACAGCAGCCCTTCAAATCTATCAATAATTTGAAAGTTGACTGTAAACTTGAATGTGTCAGTTTGGTATCTTGAAACTTGGGATCTGTGTATTGCTGTGGAGTGCAGTTTGAAACTTAATTCCACACAGTTTAAAGGAATTGCTGAATACTCATCAATAACTACTAACTATAAGTCAATGGAAATAAAATTGGAGAAGATGTAAAATGGACTGATGATTTGTTATCATCAATTTTACAGTATCACACAAAATCAAAATATATCATAATTACTCTATGAGAACTTCATTTTCACAGCCTGGTTGATAATCTGGTGGGACAAGTTACTCACTGTTTAGAGAATCCACCTAATTTTATTTAAGTTGATTCCAATGGACTCCATCCTTACTCTTTTACATCTGTGCTGATTGGATGAGTTTAAAATATGCTGTATGGGTTACTTGAATAGCAAAAAGAAAATCTGTGCTTAGGTAAAGGTGGAACCACAGACCAGTATCTGTTAGGTAACAAAATCCACTTTGTAGTGAGTACACCAACATTCAACCTTTTAGTGGTATTTCTATCACTTTTGGATATTGTCTCAAGAATTGGATTTAATAGAAGCACATGACTAGCAGGAGTCATGCCCGCTCTTCATAAAACTGCACTCGTTAGACCACACGTGTAGTATAAATACCCAGCAACTACAGGGTTTGATCTCTTCTGGAAGCTATATAACTCATTTTTAGTATCTTTGATCTTTGAAAAAGGATGCCCTCTCTGGCTGTAACTTAACTTTTATTGATTTGTTCTCATGCAAAGCAAATCAAGTCTCACTTTTATGGCCAGATTGTCAAACAGATACTACAATTGTCTCTGAGGCAGTCTTTTAGGTCCGTACCATGCAGAGTGAAAGCAGAAGATAAGCTTTGTTTATACCTCTCAAACCCCATATCGTAATTTATATAAATTTAACCATATATTCCAAAATGCCTTGTATTTATACTTTGCAAACAAAGCATTACACATTTTAAACTGCATAAAAATTATCAATACCACTAAAAATGTGCAAATTTGTTAGTTTTTAATATTGATTAATCATTTGCCAAATTCATAGTAAATAAAGGGTATTTTCATGCTTTATAAATACATTTATAAAATGTTTGTTTGGTACATAGAGGTGCTTTGAATACGTTTGCTTTGAAATATTTTTGTGTGGTGAACACAAAGTTACATCTGTGCTTTAAATATGTAGGGATACAGACTAATCAACCAAAGCAGCTATGCTCAGCAAGCAAACTTAACCACAATGTCATTCTTTTATTGCAGCCATGTTTGTATTGGCTGTGCTCCTGCTCAAGGTTGTAAGATCATGCAAAGGTCACAAAATAAGTCATAAAACTACAAGTGACTCCTTTCAGAGGAAGACTCCTTGTGAAAGCCCATACTAAAAGTACAGGGGCTGAAGATACTAGTATTAACATTAAATTACTATCCTTTGTATTGCATTTACATATATTTATTGAATTAAACAATGATGTATCACAAAGCATGGTAAAAAAAATGTTGTTATGCTTTATTTTTCCAGAAAATGTTTAATCCCATTTCAGGTATTCTGGCAGCTCATAAGACTACATTAGTAATGACTACATATATACTGAAGAATAACAATTCTGTTTTAACTGCATGTGTGACATCTCTATAAAACATTGCACACTCTGATCTTTTGTTGTACTGAGGTCTGCTAGGGTTTTATTAGCTATAGAGTCATAAAGAAGTCTCAACTTATAATTACCAGATGAAGATTGACCCCAGAATTTGAAGCAAAGAAATCCTTTAGTATTTTTGCTTGTGAAATTCAGCCTTTCATGAATTAGATAAAAAAAAGTTCAAATGTAACAATTTATGCATTCATGATTATTAAGTGATTAGTTTAACCCATGTGGAATGTTAAGTGTTCTCCTGAGGTTCCAAACTACATTCAACAACAAAGCAAACCAAAGGCTCATGATACTAAACTGACACATCCAAGATTACAAGCGGTAAAATAAAAATGGTGAACAGACACTCATTGCAAAAATAACACTAATGTGATGCTGAAAACAAAAACTGTAGAACTAAATTTAACTTTGAATGATGTTTGCCCAGCTTAATGCCCACCTTTTCCCTCCTACACATGTAAGCGTAAACACAGAGATAAATAAATTACCAATCAGAAGTTATTGTTGCCAGTATTTTTATTGGACAAAAGCTTAATGCTTTTGTTCTGATAATATGTTGTTTTAACGCAGGTAACCTGTTAATTTTAAGGGAGTTAGAGAATCCGCAGCAATAAAGGACACAAGAATTAAGCAATAAGCTTTTGTCTGCTGATATCGGCAACAATGATCCCTAGGCTTATACTTCTAAACTTTGATACAAGGCTGAAATCCTTATCCTGAAATCCCTCTATAGCTACTGCTGCATCTGGAGTACTATGACATTCCAGATGTAGGAGTAGTGACAGAATAATAACAATGTTTTATGTACTGGACAACATTCTTGCTGTCTCTAGTTAAAGCGAGCTTGTAGTCTTTGTTAACAAATAATACTGGCTTTGTTACAAAATACTGTGCAGAAATTAAGTCATCATTTTGTCACTGACTAACCGCATCAAACCCTGCAGGAAGTAATTTGCCTCCTTGAAGATAAAGCTGTTTTCATTTAGTTCCAATATCTGATTTACTCTGGAACATTAGAAGTACAATGAATACAGAAATTGGAATCCAAAAAGTAAAGGCCTTTTGTGGCAAACATTTTATATAATACTGACTTGTAGTTTCCTTTCCAGTAAGTTAAATGTAACAGCTGATCAGAGTTTATAGTCGGTAGCTATAGTTTGCCATTTATTCCACTATATCTTCAAAGGAACTGTTTCATTTCTGATAATAGGGCAAGTTATTTGGTAGAGCAATGGCTGTTTGAAGAGTCAGATGCAAATAAAGAGATGTTAGTTCAAACATGGTCTATTTATACTGCAAGAACAATGGCACTGAAAGTTGAGAAATGCTAGATTGGTGCTTCTTTTGTCTTCTTTGTTGTCTAACTAGATACTGGCCTTCAATTGAACAAGCAGGCATTTGTGGTGAAGAGCAAGTTGAGCATTCAAATTTAATTTCAGAGATTTGTCTTGCTTATTCAAGTAGATTGCAGTCCTTGCCGTTATCCTTTCCAATCTTATCAAGTGCTACTCCTCCCCAATGGCACAGCTCACTCTTTCACTGCAGGCCTGTCAGTCAGAAAGTTTGTTCTGGGACTGTTAGCTGTGCAAGTTGAAACCTATAAAAGAATACACCACAGTTCTTAATGCAACCCAACCTGGCTATTGAATAAACATTCAAAAGAATATAATGCTGAAAGGCTATCATGTACAAAGGATAGACTCAAAGTAAAAGAACTTAGCTTGCACAGAAAGAATGATGCTCAGTATCAGTATTACTGATCTTGCAATGATTCTTAGTTTTAATTACTTTTGTATGAGTTTACTAAATCGATAGAGTTTCTAAATATTTATACCACTAATAACTGACATTTTTTTTGGTTTGCCTATGTGGTGTTTGATGAAGATTTTTTTTGACAATGAAAGCATAAAATTATAATCAATATGTCACAATAGACTGCTAACTGTGAGCTCTGGCCTTAATCGTATTATCGTGAGGCAACATCGAGTAGAGCAGTTACCTCACCACAGTGTGAGAGAATTCTGAGTGCTACTGATCCCTGAATAGTCTTAGACAACTCCCTGTAGCCACCTATTGAACAACGATGGAATAAAACTTAACATATTGTCAGCTGAATTCTTGGTTGATCAAGGCAGCTAACATGGGACATCTTAAGAACCATGATAATCAAATAATTTCTCACAAAAATAATATAATACATTTTATAAATATTAATTATAACACCGTTGAGAGTGATTATCATATGCACTTAATACAATGATTTTTCATTATTTATTTGCACTAATATGTTAATCCCAACATTAAGGAACAAAGACAGAAAATGCTGGAAAATCTCAGCAGGTCTGACAGCATCTGTGGGGAGAGAATAGAGCCAACATTTTGAGTCTGGATAACCCTTCGTCAGATGAAGGGTCTGTTTTTGTTTCAGATTCCAGCATCTGCAGTATTTTGCTTTTATACAAAGGAACAAAGAGAATGCTTTGTATGAACATTAGTATGCAAATACTCAATGTCTTTCTTTGATCGCTATTTTTCTCCTTAGTCTTCAATTAATGCTTTTTGTTAAAATAGCAGAGAAAGCATGTGGAAAAGTATACTGTGCATAAAGGAGTTGATTAGCACAGTTGGGTGGATGGCTAGTTTGTGATTCCGATCAGCACCAACTGTATGGGTTTGATTCTTGTTCGGGCTGAAGTAGACTTGGGACCTGCCTCCTAACCACAACTCTGATAAAACACACACAGAAGAGCAGCAGGTTCACACCAAAACTTCAAAAGCACATTGTGAGAACCACAACTGCGAACAGTTTTTAAAAAATACAGTTTTAAAGTGGTAATACATTTAAAGTGGTAATATATTTAAAGCGGTAATGCATTTAATGCACCAACCACACGATTAAACAAATGGCAATGGACAGGAAAATTGGAGAAGACTCCAGAAGGAAGCTACTGAAAGACCCCAGAAAAAGAGCAATGATAGACATTAAATGAATAAATGAAGGACAATGAGAGAATGGCAGAATGGAAACAAGTCAACACTTCGTCAGAGACAGACCTGACCAACTGTGAAGCCAAAAAGGGTTTAGCTGAAGTTAAGACAATGTAGAATAAACTGAACTCCATGAAAAGCAACCAGAAAATAAAAGCAAGTCCAGTGAAGAATTGAATCAGGAGAATAAGAGATTGAAGAAGGAAACTTGACAATGAGAAATTAACTGACGAGGTTAAAAACATTGAAATCGACAGCAGAATCAGCAATTCAGACAGAGAAAGAAACTGAGATTATGTGCGAGAACAAGATTACTGATTGGTCACACGAATGGAAAAGCAGCAAGAACCAATATGATAAAATAGTTGAATTGAAATGCTGGATTGAGAAAAAACTGTATCACATGGCCTAAGTACCAGAAACGCGTACTACGACCATTCCTTTACACATGACAGACTAAGATTGTGAAAGACCTGCCAAGACATAAAACTTTGTTGCATTGTGATGATATGTGATTGCTTGCATTATAATGCTCGGCAGAACAGGGGTCAATGTGGGACTGGAAAGTCACACTGCCCACAGAGTGAAGTATGTAGTCACATGAAAGAGAGCAGTTTAGGACTGAACTCAGTAAGCAGCAAGCCTGTATTGAAGAGCTTCATGCAAGACCATATCTGGAACTGTTCATAGTTACCAATACAATTGTTTATGTTTAGACAACAAGACTCAAGACCTCATTCATGAGTTATTATCACTGCAACAATAAAATCCCACATTAAGTAATATGCCATGGTGCCATAATATGAAACTTTGGTCGTGAATCAAGTTAGATCCCGAGAATTATTGTCTCTGTGTTTGGACTCCTGCCATATCCCGTAGAGATGGAGGAACGCATCGTTCATAAACATATGGATCACTTGTGGAGCAGAGAGATGCTCCAGCAGCCAGTGTTGTCATCAAGAAATGTTTTCTAACCTGTAAGCACCAAAGTACCTGATCAGCCTGTTATAAATAGAACTGATGTCACTGTGGAAGCAAGGAGTAATGAACTATCTGTGGGAAGAGGTATCCGTTATTTGCAGTTCCTGTTAATGTCGATCTGGTAGAAGCATCTCAGACTACAGAATTACACTTCTACAAGAAACAAACAAAACCCTCAAAGACTCGATATATAATTATCTAACTCGTGTATAATTTTAAGATGGAATTTGGGCTTGAGTAATTTTAATTATTGAAGATTGTATGAAGGAATTAAAGGGGGAAGGATGTGGTGATTGCCCTTTTCAGGACAATTTAACAGAAGAGGGTCACCTGGCTTGTAGGCCAATTGGGACTGAGAATGGGCAATCACCCCATGATTGGGCAGCTCATGGGCTGCTCTAAGACATTAGTCTGGGGGGCACTGCCAGCCTTTGTGTTGTTTTCCTTGATAATAAATACCTGTTTATTGCCTGTCACCAAAATATCAGAATTTTAATTATCATTAAAAATAACATTTTGAATTAATTTCTCATTTGAACCTGCATTAGTCGATCAACATTTATGGTGGCCATATTATCAAGTCACTAAGATTGCTACATATTGAGTATTATGTCAACTTACAGTTTAGCTGACTTTTTAAGGTTCCACCTCCCATCAAAGAATGGACAGTTTTCAACTCATTGTAGATGGTATTTGGTTTGGAGAGCTGATATATTACAACAGGAACACTGAAGTCTAAATCAAGGTTTGCTGCATGAAGCCAAAAATGTGGAATTATCATCTTGTTATTGCTGCACTCATGCCAACAAATAAGGGCTGCAGATGGATGAAAATTACATTAGGAACAGAACTGCCAACTGCTGGTTGTCCACCTGTTCCCTTTTCTGGGTGAACTTCAAATTTATGTTTAATTTATGTCCCAACAGAATTTATATTTATAGACCCAGAAACATGTACTTGCCATTTTTAGGAATAGCACTGAAGAAGGCTTGATTATGGGGGCAATGATAACATTATTTTACCTCCTACAGCAAGGTCAACTTTCTGTCACTGTTAGCATGTTGCTGTCAAAGTTACTGCAGCCCTGAACTTCTTTGCTTCTGGCATCTTTCAAGCGACAGGAGAGGGTATCAGTAACATCAGTCAGTCTACAGTTCATGGTAGCATTAAACAGTGACTGATTTGATGTTAACTCGAGCAAACACATTCATCACTTTACCCATGGGCAACTGGAAGCAGCAGGGTTTTGCACAGATTGCAGGTTTCCTGAAAAATAGTGGTATAATTGACTGCATCCTTCTTGCCATGTGGATTCATTCACATGAGCGAACTGGCTTTATGATTGCAAAGATCTCGACTTCATTAGTGTGCAATTGGTGTGTAATTATCAACAGCACAACATGCAGGTCAACACCCACTTTCAGGGAACTGCCATGGCACATTCATTTTGACAGAATCATCCATCCCCACTCCTGCACAGTAAATGAGAGGCTGGAAAGGGGCTAGATCCTGCAACAAAACTATGGGGCAACTAATGCCCTCAGGAAGTTCATCGTTGGGATCCTCAGCAATGATTCTGAGGTCTGGTGCATTCTTGAATGAATAGGAACAAATGAGGAGGAGTAGGCCATTTAGCCCATTGAGCCTGTTCCAGCATTCAATGTGATCACGGCTGATCATCCACTTCAATGCCTCTTTCTCACACTATCCCATTATCCCTTTACGTTATTGGAATTTAGAAATCTGCCAATCTATGCTTTAAACATATTCAATGACTGAGCTTCCACAGTCCTTTGGGGTAGAGAATCCCAAAGATTCACAGCCCTTTGAGTAAAAAAGAATCCTCTTCTTAGTGCTAGGTGGCTTCCCTCTTATTTTGAAATAATGGTTGACACTTAAAATCTTCTCAGGGATTGGCAATAAATGTTAGTCCAGCCAGCGATGCCCATATCCCATATCCCATGGGCGGTACGGTAGCACAGTGGTTAGCACTGCTGCCTCACAGCTCCAGGGACCTGGGTTCGATTCCCAGCTTGGGTCACTGTCTGTGTTGAGTTTGCACATTCTCCTCGTGTCTGTGTGGGTTTCCGCCGAGTGCTCCGGTTTCCTCCCACAGTCCAAAGATGTGCAGGTTAGGTTGATTGGCCATGATAAAAATTGCCCTTAGTGTCCTGGGATGCGTAGGTTAGAGGGATTAGTGGGTAAATATATAGGGATATGGGGGTAGGGCCTGGGTGGGATTGTGGTCGGTGCAGACTCGATGGGCCGAATGGCCTCTTTCTGCACTGTAGGGTTTCTATGATTCTATGATTCTATGAACAAATGAAAAAAATCACGCCTGGTTCTAGGCTCCCCAACCAGGTGAAATATCTTACCTGCATCTACCATGTCTTCCCCTTTAAGTATTTTGTAGGTTTCAATGTGATCCGTCTCATTCTTCAAAGCACTAGAGAACACAGGCCCAGTTTGCCTAATTACTCTTCATTGCCCAATCTCTCTTCATTGCCCAATCTCTCTTCATTGCCCAATCTCTCTTCATAAGACAGTCCTGCCATCCCCGGAACAAGTCTGGTGAATCTTTGTTGCAAGCCCTCTCTGGCAGTAACATCAAAGAACAAAGAACAAAGAACAAAGAACAATACAGCACAGGAACAGGCCCTTCGGCCCTCCAAGCCCGCGCCGCTCCCCGGTCCAGGATTGAATCCTGAATCCAGGATCCCCGCCCAATTTTCCAGCCTATCTACATATCAATATCCTATCCACCGAGCTGTCCCTCACAGCTACGATACTTTGTTCATTACAACCTATTAACTCACCCCCACCCCCCCATTCCAGACCATGTGATCTCCAGGGAGAGGCAAAAACCCAGAGTGAAAAACCCCAGGGCCAATATGGGGAAAAAAAAAATCTGGGAAATTCCTCTCCGACCCCCTGAGGCGATCGAAACGAGTCCAGGAGATCACAATGGCCCCGATCGGAAAATGCTTCCCAACCCTAGTCATTTCCACTTCCACGACACCATATGAATTCCCTGCCCCCGAGACAGGTTCCCAACTATCCGCAGTCTCGCTCTGTACTGGCACCAGCAAGATGATCATAGAATGAAGCCTTGAAACGAGAAACAAGGAACAATTAGCCCGCGCCGCTCCCTGGTCCAAACTAGACCACTCTTTTGTATCCCTCCATTCCCACTCCGTTCATATAGCTGTCTAGATAAGTCTTAAACGTTCCCAGTGTGTCCGCCTCCACCACCTTGCCCGGCAACACATTCCAGGCCCCCACGACCCTCTGTGTGAAATATGTCCTTCTGATATCTGTGTTAAACCTCCCCCCCTTCACCTTGAACCTATGACCCCTCGTGAACGTCACCACCGACCCGGGGAAAAGCTTCCCACCGTTCACCCTATCTATGCCTTTCATAATTTTATACACCTCTATTAAGTCTCCCCTCATCCTCCGTCTTTCCAAGGAGAACAACCCCAGTTTCCCCAATCTCTCCTCATAACCAAGCCCCTCCATACCAGACAACATCCTGGTAAACCTCCTCTGTACTCTCTCCAAAGCCTCCACGTCCTTCTGGTAGTGTGGCGACCAGAACTGGACGCAGTATTCCAAATGCGGCCGAACCAACGTTCTATACATCTGCAACATCAGACCCCAACTCTTATACTCTATGCCCCGTCCTATAAAGGCAAGCATGCCATATGCCTTCTTCACCACCTTCTCCACCTGCGACGTCACCTTCAAAGATCTGTGGACTTGCACACCCAGGTCCCTCTGCGTCTCTACACCCTTTATGGTTCTTCCATTTATCGTGTAGCTCCTCCCTACATTATTCCCACCAAAATGCATCACTTCGCATTTATCAGGAGGTAAGGGCACCAAACCTGCACGCAGTACTCCAAGTGCGGTCTAAACAATCTTCCATACAATTGAAGCAAAACTTCGCTACTCCTGATCTCAAATTCTCTTGCAATAAAGGTCAACATACCATCAGCCTTCCTAATTGCTTGATGCATATTAGCCTTCAGTGGTTTATTGATAAGAAAACCCAGGTTCATTTTATACATCTACCCTTCCTAATCTCTTACCATTTAAGAAATACTTTGCACATCTCTTCCTCCTACCAAAATTCATAACCTCACTGTTTTCCATGTTGTATTCCATCTGCCATGTTCTCGCCCACTTGTTCCAATCTGCAGGAACCAGAATCTATAGAATTTTGGAAGATGACCACAAATCCATCCACTATGTCCATAGCTATCTCTTTCAACACTCTAGAATTTTTGGGGGGGCTATCAACCTTCATTCCCATTAATTTCATCAATACAACTTTCTTAGTAATACAAATTTCCTTCAATTCCTCATTCTCCCTAGTCCCTTGGATATCTAATTTTGGAAAATTTCTTGTATCTTCCGCAGTGTATAAAGACACAAGGTAATCATTTAGTTTCTCTGCTCCTATTTTTCTGGTACTTTAAGTCCAATGATCATGATTGTTTCATGTTCCTCCATTCCTCTTGTGTCTTCATTTTCTCCAGTTCTTCGGATGCATTTTATGTTTTCTACAGTGAAGGTAGATACAAAATACTTGTTCAAAACTCTTCTTTCCCCTTATTAATTCCCTAGTCTCACCCTCTAAGGGAGCAATGTTTACTTTAGCTACTCTCTTCCTTTTTATATACTTGTAGAAGCTTTTACTGTCTGTTTCTTGCTAGGTTTTTCTTGCTATATTCATCATCCTTTGTTTGAACCCATCACCTACCTTTCTATTCTCATTACTTTTCTGAATGTGGCAGCCGGAATACCTCTGGAAGATCACTGGAGAAATTTTTAGCTTCTGTCCAAAACAGGCACAAAGTTGATGTTGAGGGCATTTTATCAGTGCCTAAAGCTAATATCAGGAAACAGAAACTCTTTTCGATTTTGGGCCTTATTAGCTTACAAAAGAATTCTATAAGATGAAAAGAAAAGGCCTATAAAATTGCCAGAAATAGTCACAGGGCTGAGCATTTTGAGGATTTTAGAATACAGCAAAGGAGGAATAAGAAACAGTTAATGGAAGGGAAAATAGAATATGAATGTAAATGATAAAAAAAACATTAAAAATGGACTGTTAAAGCTTCTATAGGTACGTAAAAAGGTAACATTTGGCTGAGATAAATGTGGGTCCATTACAGGCAGAGTCAGGAGATTGTATGATGGAGAATAGAGAAATGGCAAATGTCACTCTATTAGTTAAGAAGGGCAGGAGAGAAAACACAGTGAACTACAGGCCTCTTAGCCTCGCATCAGTCGTAGGGAAAATACTACAATCTACTGAAAAGGAAGTGATAAATGGACATTGGAAAATAATGATCTGATTCATAGAAACCCTACAGTGCAGAAGGAGGCCATTCAGCCCATCGAGTCTGCACCGACCACAATCCCACCCAGGCCCTACCCCCACATATTTTACCCACTAACCCCTCTAACCTACACATCCCAGGACTCTAAGGGGCAATTTTTTTAACCTGGCCAATCAACCTAACCCGCACATCTTTGGACTGTGGGAGGAAACCGGAGCACCCGGAGGAAACCCACGCAGACACGAGGAGAATGTGCAAACTCCACACAGACAGTGACCCGAGCCGGGAATCGAACCCGGGACCCTGGAGCTGTGAAGCAGCAGTGCTAAGCACTGTGCTACCGTGCCGCCCACAGATTGGGCATAGTCAACATGGATATTTGATTGGGGAATCATGTTTGATGAACCTGTTGGAGTTTTTTGAGGATGTTACTAACAGAATAGATAAAGCAATTCAAAATGCTTTTGATAAAATCCCTCATTGCAGATTGGTTAGCAAAATAAAAGTACATGGGAGAGGAGGCGATATACTGGCATGTAGTGTACACCAGGATTTGTTAAGAAGCAGAAAACAGATCATTGGAACAAACAGGCCATTCTTGCATTTGCAGGCTGTGACTAGAAGGATAACATAGTGATCAGTCCCAGAGTGCCAGCTGTTCCTAATGTATATCAATGACTTGGATGACAATGACAAATGTAATTTTCCAACTTTGCATTTGACACAAAGCTAGATGGGAATGTGTGGAAGATGCAAAGAATATTCAAAGGGATATAGATGGGTTAAATGAGTGGGAAGATACAGTATAAATGTGGGAAGATGTGAGATTGACCATCTTGGTGGAAAGAATAGAAAAACAGACTATTATTTAAATAGAGAAAGAGTGGGGAATGCTGTGCTACAGAGGGACCCAAGTATCCTTGTACATGAATCACAAAAGGTTAGCATGCAGGTACAATAAGTATTTTGGAAAGCAAATGGAATGTTGACCTTTATTGGAAAAGGTGGATTGGGGGATGGAATATAGAAATAGAGAAGTCTTGTTACAACTGTATTGGACATTGGTGAGAAGTATAGTGTGCAGTTTTGGTCTCCATACTTAAGGAGGATATACTTGCATTGGACTCTTGCATGACTCTTCTTCAGAACAGAAGAAAGGTACAGAGATGATGGATTATATAGGGGCTTCACTGGAGCATTGTGACAGGCCTGGGGCAGATATGTCGGCAGGAGGTTAGAAGAATGAGAGCTCTTGAAATAGTCACAGGTCTTCTTGAAACATAAAAGATAAGCAGGTGGATTGCCAGGATTAATGCTGAGAGGATGTTTCCTCTCTTGAGGGAACCTCGAACTAAGGGGCACAACTTAAAAATAAGGGATCTCCTATAAGGATGAAAGGAGGAGGAATTTATTCTCACAGAGTTATTAGACTGTGGAATTCTCTTTCATAAAGAGCAGCAGAGGCTGGGTCATTGAATATATTCAAGGTTGAGTTCAACAAATTTTTGATCTTCAAGGGAGTGAAGGGTTGTGGGAGCAGGCATAAATTGTAGTTAAGGCCACATATGGGTGGCACAGTGGTTAGCACTGCTGCTTCACAGTGCAAGGGACCCAGGTTCAATTCCCGGCTCGGGTCACTGTCTGTGCGGAGTCTGCATGTTCTCCCTGTATTTGCGTGGGTTTCCTCCGGGTGCTCCGGTTTCCTCCCACATTCTGAAAGATGTGCTGGTTAGGTGTTTTGGCCATGCGAAATTCTCTGTGTACCCAAAGAGGTCCCCGAGTATGGCGACTAGGGGATTTTCACAGTAACTTCAGTGCAGTGCAGCCTACTTGTGACTAATAAACAAACAACAAGTAAACCACTCAGATCAGCCATGATCTTATTGAATGGTGGAACAGGTTCGATAGGCTGAATGGTCTCCCACTGCTCCTATTTCTTATGATTTTTATGGGAAATTGACTTCTTGGAAAAGTAGTGCAGGCGAAAGCCCAAGAATTTCCGATGAAAATGTTGAATGATGAAACCTGAGTAAATAGGCTTGGATAGATGAAGGTGATTAGTCTTCCTCACCTGTAAACTGCCTTGTGATCTTATGAGAGAATCATGCCACATCAGTATCGGTTTTGTAGGAAGGTTTCACTGGATGTGAAATTACAAATTTGTTCTATCCATCCAATTGGTTCAGCAGCAGCACTTGTTAATGAAACACTTTGCTTTAAAAAGCAGAGAGATTTCTATTTCCAGTCCTGAAAATTAATCGACAGTGCAACATAACTTGTACTTAAAATGGAACACAAATATTGAACTAAATTATATTGAATTCTCTGGTGTCTGTGTTTATTAACCTTTGACACGGGGAGCCAATTTCATCAGCTATTTCAAAAATTGGTGCTTGCTAAATATGCATAGCGGTTAGTAGGTGCAGACGCACAGCAACACATACTTCACTATAAGAATCGGTTCACTTCAAAACACTTGGGCAAGGGTTCAATGGTTTTGCTTCCAAGTGCAGCTATCCTGGCAAAGGAAATAGTCTCAATCTCAATGAACTGTAAATCACTTTGCTTCAATTATGCTTTTTTTTTATTTTGGACAGTTAATAACTGTTATGGTTGGAATAATTGGTATCTGTGGAAACAGAACTTACAATGCAATTGTCGTGCAAATAGCATTTTGAATACAAGGCCCTGATTTGCAATTCAATCAGATAAAGGTGACCTAAATTCTGGTTTAATTTATATAAGTATGTCAAAAGTATAAACCGTCCCTGTTTACCAGACAATATCTGAGAGATTTTTACAAATTGGCGTATGACCTGGAATGAATTTTCTGATTTTGATGGTAGTTAAATAATATTGAAATATGATTTTCTGTCATTCTGACCTATTTCAGTCTGCATGGAGCAGGATCACGTGTGGTAACTGAAACCACTCATTAACAGGTGCTTTGGAAAGTTTCAACATCATTTGTCACTTAATCCCAGTAATGGAAAACAACTAGTGAATGTGTGGGTGTGGTGGGTTTTTAGGTGACTGAAACCATTATAATAAACTGACATATCTAAAGGCCATCTAATATTGTTTTATTGTTTTCTAATCACAGTACACTGCTGAAACAAAATTCATTGATTATTTGCTTAGCAACCATTAGATAACCTGACAATGATAGGCTTCCAATGCACGACAACTACCAATGTTTAAGGCCTAGATCTGTGTGAATAAAATTAATAGATCCCCCTTCTATGGGCAACAAGTGCACTGTGTGCTGAAATTTAAAATCGACTTTGCTTTTTTCTTTGTTTGAATACAACTGGAAATACGGTGATTACATTTTTAAAATTATATTAAAGCTATTAAATTTGTCCATTGTACTGCATTTCCTCTTTCTGCTTCTTTGGGCTGGAATTTAATATGCAGGAATTCAGGAGTTTGGAATATGCTGGAGGGTTAAAACCAATGACGTTCCAATCGGGAAACCTCTCTGTTTCAGCACAGTATGTTAGGTCTTATGTGATTTCAAGAAGAAATTAGATATAGCTCTTGGGGCTAAAGGGATCAAGGGATATGGGGGGAAGACGGGACCAGGATATTGAATTTGATGATCAGCCATGATAAAAATGAATGGCGGAGCAGGCTTGAAGGGCCGAATGGCCTACTCCTGCTTCTAGTTTCTATGTTTATATTTATTGGCTGTCTAAATCACCACAGCAAAATCACAGAATTGTTATGGCATGGGAGGTGGCCATTTGGCCCCTCATATGCTCACCGGCTCCATGAATGACCAACTTATCTAGTGTCATTCCCATCCCCTCGCAGTAACCCTGCACATCCTTCCTTTTCAGATAATAGTCTAATTCCCTTTTGATACTTCTGTTCAACCTGCCGCTACCCACATCCTCAAACAGTGCATTCCAAAACATAACCACTTGCTGCATAAAACATTTCTCCTCAAATCACCTTTGCTTCTTTTATTAATTATTTTAAATTTTATTCTTGATCCTTTCACAAGTGGGAACAGTGTTTCCCTATCTACTCTGCCCAGACCTTTATGTTTTTGAATATTTCTACCAAATCTTCTCTCAAGTTTTTTTTCTCTAAGAAAATAATCCTCTCCAAACTATGTTCACAACTGAAGTTCATCATCCATGTAGCCATTCTCATGAAGTTTTTCTGCAATCTCTCCACTGCCTTCGCATCCTTCCTAAAGTGTGCTGCCTAGAACTGGATACAGCACTCCAGTTGAGGCCAAAATATGACTTGTAAAAATTCCTTACTCTTGTACTCTATGTCCATATTAATAAAGCTCTGGATACTGTATGCTTTATAACTGCTGCCTCAACCTGGCTTACAACCTACAATTATTTACACACATATACATTTGGGTCTCTTTGCTCCTGCACCTGCTTTAGAATCGTACCCTTTATTTTATATTATCTCTCCATGTTCTTCCTACCAAAATGAATCACTTCAAATTTCTCCAAATTGTACTTCATCTGCTACTTATCCGCCCATTCCACCCTATTGTCCAAGTCCTTTTGAAGTTCTACACAATCCTCCTTACATTTCACAATGTACTTACAGCAGAAATGTAGCCATAGCATTCCTGAGGGATGAGCCACTGGAGGTGAGGTGGAAGACCTGGTAATCCTCACCTGCCATAAGTTGGAAGCCCTGGAGCTTGAGTGTGAATGAGAGGGAAGGTCTTCAGGTCATGGAGAGGCTGGCAATCCTGAGGATGGGAAGAGCCCAATGAGCTGAGAAGAGACAGGCAGAGAGAGAAAAGAACGTAAGGACATCACTTTCCTCATACAGACTTCAGCAATACACCGATCACCGTGATGCCATTGATATCATTCACATTAGGCCACAGATGGTGGACGTTGACTCTGCATAATATGACTATTAACACTGACCAATTGTTACATCCCTCAGGTGAGCCATTCACCAGAGCTAGCTAGAAAGCCGATGGCCCTCCATTGACCCAACAGCAGGCATCAATGGAAGCTATGACTGCAGAACACCCTCTCTCAGAACCAAGCATGAGTACGGATATTGACACATTGGTGGGCAGTGGGCACAAAGGTGAGGGCACATTGCCCTTGCTTGAGCAGAGTGGAGACAGGGAGCACCCAATGTGCCAGAAGTCAGAAGACCATTGGAGACCAGGACTTGCTGTGTCTGAGGCAGATAATGAGCTACTGGAGTCATCAATCAAGCAGTAAATGCTGGATGTCCAGTGGGATATGGGTGGAGATCTTGCATCAATCCCTGAGGGTCCACATGCCATGTTCTCTGTCATGGAGGAGTCCAGGTACAGCATGATGCTCATACTGTGAGCCAGAACATGGATGGGGGGATATACATTTTGAAATATTATCCCAGATTTTTGACTGTCAGGTTTTTAGTCCCTGCGATTATAACTTTGACATTATCTTCCAAAGAGGATTCCTCTAATTCTGTGCAATGTTCAGATGAAAACAAGATGACAAAGGATCCAAGGCTGCTCCAGAGGCAGAGTAGCTGCACCCAATGTTGCCCATGCAAGTCACATTCATAAGTAGGGTCACATCTGCCATGGCATGTGAGAGAAGAGTTGCCAATACAAGCTTCTTTTCACTCTTTTCAAGGAGTAATCTCCTTGAATCTTATTTCCAACCAAGTTCCACCAAGGGGACAATTCTGCCAAGTTCACCACAGGACTCTGAAAACTTGAGCATCAACAATCCAGCTACAGATCACAAATGTATTACACAGGTCACTACTTGCTCACTAGGACACTGTAGTTTAATTACCTTTCTCATAGATAATTAGGCAGCACAAAGAGGATGCTACAATATTTGCAGTTTGCAAGATTCTCCCAAGTCCATCCGTCCCCCCCTCTCTGCTCTCTCTGCTGTTTTGTATTTCGCGCCCGGGCGCGCTGCTTTGGATTTTTTTCGAACTGCGCATGCGCAGTTCACAACTCAAATCGGTCTGACAGCGCCAAGCACCGCCAACAGTGTGCATCGTGCCGGAGCCGGCAAAACGCGTATGGGCGCGCTGCAAAGAGGATTCCGGCTCGGATCCGTATTACGCCCGGATCCTGCCCTTAGGCGCCGATTGGTAAAATCGGGCCCACCAGGTCGTTAAAAACGCGGACGCGGATTGGGCCGCACGGTGGTAAAGTGGGATTTGGCAGTACAGTTGGGCGCGCGCTTCGTTAAGTCGATTTAAATGCATGCAAATACATTTAAATCGGCGGGCCACCCAATCCGGGCACGGGCCGGCCCGCGCCTGAATCGAGTGTTGGTAAAGCCACGCTCTGCTAGGAATCGGGTACGCACTGCGTTAAAGGCCCGACGCCCAACTTTACCATGATTTTGCGCCCGTTTTCGGGTGTGAAGTTTTGGTAAAATCGGGCCCTTAGAGTGGAAATGGAGTGGAGAATATTACTGTCCTACTGTAAAAACTTAAACTTAACTGTGTCATCCTGAGTAGAGACATGACATAGGCTTTCAACAAGGATAGAAGGACATCATAAGGAGAGGATGTGTCTATTTGTGGTTACTCACATGCAGTTCTCAGTGGTCATTTAAAGAGACTATTGAACGTGTTCTTGAGGCAGTTCACATAATAGCTCTCTAAGATAGGTAACATAAAGTCACCTTGGTCCCAGATGACCATAAGCTGCTTTCCTCTTTGAAGGGGAGAGCTGATTGGTGGTGATTTAACTTGAGGATCACCACACCTCAGGTGAGGGACAAGGTTGAGAAGGCGGGGCCTTTATGAATAATCTCAACTGGAACAGGAATTGAACCCATGCTGTTTGCATCACTCTGTATCATGAACCAGTGTCCAGCCAACAGAGTTAACCGACCCTAAGATTCTATGACCACCCCTCCCACATTCTAAGATATAATACAGTTGATGGGACAGAAGGAGAGATGGTTTGGAGAAAATGTTAGTGACCGTACCGAACAGTTTACCAAAAGCATCTTGCTCAGGTGATTATTTTTAAAATGTTCGTATTACTTTACATCAAATCTAATAAGGCATTGAAAAATAAAATTCAAATAATAATTAAACTAAACCGTTACACATGTTACATTTTGTTACCTCTTAAAATCAGAGATTGTCACATTAACCATTAAAATATCAAACGCCAAGGTATTTATTTCCGTCAACTTAAACCAGTTTAATGGCAGTGACTAACTAGCCAACTGCTGTAGAAATGCAATTTCCTCAAACGATGTTCTCTGTGAATGTCTCCAAATAATTACCGGCTCCAGTACTGCTTCCCTTGGTTTTAGACTTCCGCAGAAGCCAGGCAGTAAGATGAGTGAAATCTCCAGATAAAGAGTTCTATCATTAATGTTTTGGCTACAGCATAGGATACAAACACGGTAGCAACCAATGGAAAAACAGTCTGAAAATGATGTGAGGGAAGTGCAAAGAATGAATCTTTGTATTTTGTGACTCATTAAACAATGTATACATAAAAAGAGCGCAAGAAATTGTGATCGAAAGGAAGGTGTTTTGTGATGGCTGATAATGGAATGTATGTCTGACCTCTACATTGAAACACCTGTTGTCACAATGTCAGAAACACTGTTCTGCAACGGCCATTTCCAATCACAAAACAGCAGTTCAGTAACTGATGCACTGATATATTTATTATTTGAGCATTTTATATGGCTCAAGGAATGCTTCTATTGTGAAGACAAAGTGAAAGGAATTGTTTCAGATCCATCTTGAACCTGAAATGAGGACTGTGCATAGAGAAAGGACAGGGGAATGGAACTACCTACAATTCTCTTGCTAAGAGCTGGCTCAGACACGACAAGTCGAATGGCCTCCTTCTGTGCTGTAACCATTCTATGATTCTATGAATTTCCTGTACAATTGCTGAATAGTTTCCAGGTGCCAATATTAGTATTCATAGAAAGAATCATAGAATCATAGAAACCCTACAGTGCAGAAACAGGCCATTCGGCCCATCGAGTCTGCACCGACCACAATCCCACCCAGGCCCAACTCCCATATCCCTACACATTTCCCCACTAATTCCTCTAACCTACGCATCTCAGGACACTAAGGGGCAATTTTAGCATGGCCAATCAACCTAACCCGCACATCTTTGGACTGTGGGAGGAAACCGGAGCACCCGGAGGAAACCCACGCAGATACAAGGAGAATGTGCAAACTCCACACAGACAGTGACCCAAGCCGGGAATCGAACCCAGGTCCCTGGAGCTGTGAAGCAGCAATGCTAACCACTGTGCTACTGTGCCGCCGTATTGAAATGGGGGAGTGGGGGAGAGGTGCAGTTCTGGTTGCCACATTGTAGGAAGGATGTGATTGCACTGGAGGGAGTGCAGAGGAGATTCACCAAGATGCTGCCTGGGATGTAACATTTAAGTTATGAAGCGAGGTTGGATGGGCTTGGGTTGTTTTCGTTGGAGCAGAGAAGACTGAAGGGCAACCTGATCGAGATGTACAAGATTATGAGGGACAAGAACAGAGTGGATAGGGAGCAGCTGTTCCCCTCGTTGAAGGGTCAGTTACAAGGGGACATAGATTCAAGGTGAGGGACAGGAGGTTTGGGGGGACGTGAGGAAATTCTTTTTTACCCAGAGATAGTGATAGTCTGGAATGTGCTGCCTGTGAGGTTGGTAGAAGTGGGTTGTCTCGCAGCCTTCAAAAAGTACCTGGATGAGCACTCGGCGCATCCTAATATTCAGGGCTATGGGCCAAGTGCTGGTGGATGAGATTAGGTGGGAGTTCAGGTGTTTCTAATGTGTCGGTGTGGACTCAATGGGATGACGGGCCTCTTCTGAGCTGTATGACTCCATGATTCTATGTGCAACTTATACACTATGTTGTGGGAGGTTCCAATCGACTGGCTCCACCCAAATGTGTAATAATCATGGAGGCCAACATAAAAAGTGCCAGCCTCCTGATGGGTGAATATGGGCCCCCATTGAGTAGTTTTAAAAATAAGTTTTATCTGATCAACCCCTTATACAGGAAACCAAGGATGATGTGTTGGGGATGGCCGGGATTCGTGGGCAACCCCCTAATGTTGGGCAGTTATTAAATTCTTCAGCTGTGTGGGCCAGGTGGGTGCAATGTATCCTGTATGAATGCTGTGCCCCCCTACTGACCCCACAAACCCGAGAGACAGGGAACTGTTGAGTGTGTTCCTGGCGTGACCTCATGGATCTCAACCAAAGGAATTTGGCCACACACAGTTGTTACAATGAGAAAGTAGAAAACTGACTAATGGCTTTAATGTCACCATGCAAATGACAAGCTCGAAGTACAGGTAAGGCACTGGAGCGTTTATTATAAAGGTAAATTACACTACTCTTTCTCACCAAACAGAATCTGATTTGTCAATGAAGAATCTTGCATCAGAACAGTAACTCAAACCCCCGAAAATCATAATCGCTGTATCCCCACTAAACAAACAGTAACAACCTCAGTGTGTGCTAATAGCTATTGTCCACTTTGATCCTTAAATTGCAACAACTTTTATTATCTCAGAAGTTGTCATGATCAGCTACAACTGCCCTTTTCCTTCCTTTAATTGTAACAACGATTCTAATTTAAAATGTGATCATATCCGTTCTGTTGACCTAGGTCTCAGCACAAGGTAATCAGGGAAACATGACAAAGCTGACACGACTCATGATACAATGCCAAAGTAGGGACTGTTTTAACTCTTTCCGTATGGACAATTATCATAGAGTTGCTCGGCCTGCTGTGTGCAGGGATCTGTTTCTTCACTATTTATTGATTGGGGTGTCTATGGCTTTCCTACATCACCATAAGGTTCACTCAAAGGACACCTAAAAGATGGGGACACCATAAAAAGTTGCTTTGAACCCAAACCAGCAGTTATTCCCATTGCCTTCAAATAATAGTGTCATTTACCCTTATAATAAACGCTCCAGTGCCTTACCTGTACTTAGAGCTTGTCATTTGCATGGTGACATTTAAGCCATTCGTCAGTTTTGTTCTTTCTCATTGTAACTACTGTGGATGGCCAAATTCCCTTGGTTGTGATCCATAAGGTCACGCCAGGAACACACCCAACAGTTTCCTGTCTCTCAGGTTTGTGGAGTCAGTAGGTGGCACAGCATTCATTTGGGGTACACTGCGCCCATTTGGCCCACACAGCTGAAGAATTTATTAACTGCCCAGTACATGCATAAGGTCCTATCAGGTGTGATCTGTGGTCAGCAGTAGGATAATGACTTCAATCCAGAAATTCAAGTAGAATCAGGGCATTTGAAGAAGGTTGCATTTCACATGAGCAAGCTCTGCACCCATGAGCAAAGGGGAAGACCAGGGGATCAGTCCTTGGATTTCTTCAATCACAGTAGTGCACAATGAATGGATTCTATAGAATGTTCAAATACTTCAGTTTATATAAATTCCCGTAGCCTTCAATCCCATTCCAAATTATATTTCTCTGATTACATTTTGAAGAAATGATCAAAGCTTCATTTACTCCTCTCACTGTGATTCTGTTTACCATTGCATTGTGCAAAGATCATCTTCAAACTCCTAACTTTACACTGTTCGGATATGGATCAAAAACCTCAAGGTATTTTATGAAGTTAGACTAGACCCCCGCTATTTGCTATTTTGGCATTAATGTGGGGGCAAGATGTTTCACCCCAAGTGTGATTATATTGACAGACTACAAAGTTTTTATCAAAACAAAAGTTATTTAACAATACAGTTTAACAAATGAATCAGTTTAGCATTTCACATTTGAACATACTTAAACATAACAAAATAAAATTCTGAACTGCTAACCTATCTCTATTAATCCTAATTAAAGCAATATTCCTCGTACAGACTTAAAATTCCTCTTCAAAATCAGTTAGCAAAAATCACAGGCTTACGTGCTTGTACTTGTTAACAATACTAGAGCTTTTTGAACACCTCTTGAGAGAAAGATCTTTTCAGAGAGGTAGAGAGAGCCACCTCTTTCAAATAGATCCAGTTGGCAACTGCTCTTGATTTTTAAAAATGAGACTGAAACACGCCCTGATTTTACTGGCATGCCCACTCCAATTTCGAGGGTGGGTGAGCCTCGCAGAACGACATTCTCCGTTGGCCTCAGGTGCGATCTTACGAGCCTTGGGCAGGCGAGGCAGTAAAATTCCAGCCACTCTCTTTCCTGCAAGGTTATAGCCCTTCCCATTAATCACATGACTCTGTCAACCAACCTAATCAAAATCCTACTCAGAAACCCCAAGGAAACCTAAGTAAACAAAAATACATTAAATCTGTTTAAACAAACACTTCCCAGCTAAAATCGGTCATTATCCTACATTCTCAACATTGAGCTGCCTGCTGCCCAGACAAATCAGCACCATATAAAACAGAGTTGACATTCAAACATACCCCTTACAAGAAACATGAGAAAAATACATTTCTTAAAAGCACAGCATTATCAGAAGACTCATGTCCCCTGGAATTGTTTGCCCTACCTTTTCCCTTTGTGAAAATATACCTTGGGAAGGAAATGTGCTTTAATGTGGTTCCTTTCTTGCTCTCAGGATGTTCTGAAGTACTTCATAGTTAATTAATTAGTCGTGAATTGTTGTCATTGAAGTAACACCGACAAATGTAACAAAGTCCGAAAGGCAACAAGGTAATTTATATTTTAATGGTGTTGATTGAGGGATAAATGTTGTCTAGAAATCTTCCCTCTTCTTATTTTGAATATGGTTAGAATATTCTGTATCCACCTAAAAGTTAGACATGGCCTGGTTTACTCTCTCATTCTGTAGGCAACGCTTTAGACCATGTAACAATTTCTCAGTATTTCAATCGAGTGTCAGCCTAGGTCTTGTGTTCAGGCCTCGAGGATGGGTCCTGAACACACAACTTCCTGATTCAGAGGCAAGTGGCCTGCCACCGAACCAAATCTGGCACCTGTGTGTTTGGCACTACTTCTCCTGTACCAGATGGATGTTCATGGCATTATAGAGGCACGGTTTGGTGAGCAACTGATAGGTAATGTCAGCATGTCGATATGGTGTTCAGCATAATTAAATTCAGAAAGGCAAATGGTGAAGCTCTTGAGGTTACATTCCTGCATGAAGCGGATCTTCCAAACAGGTTGACAATTGTGGTGGCATTAGAGTTCACTCAGGGAGTCTGAGTTGCGGCATTTCTATACGTATGTTGTAGTCAGGAGCTGTGGGTCATGATCTTAGAGGTTCTAGTATTCTTGCTATCACAAGGCTGACCAGGAATCTCTCCCATTCTTACCACTTCCCATTAGGATGCGTAAAAAGGATTTGCAGGTTCATATACAACCTGTTTGGCTGCATTACCTTCCTTGGCCAAGATGTACAGAGGTGGAACCTGAACCTGTTACTTCTGGCTCAGATGCAGGAATGCTACCCCATTGTGCCACAAAACCTCAAGTGACTCTTCTAGAGGTTAATAAATTGATCATACGGTTACTTATGATAAACCAAATTATATATTGATTTTATTTTTGATTTGTTCATTGGTTCAACTTCTATTAGTTGTTATATAAAAAAGGCCAAAAGTCCATTTTTACTCAGTTTGGACTTATTCACAAAATAGGTTTTTATGACAATTGATTCAAGGTTATCATTAGACTTTTAATTCCAGATTTTTAAAAATTGAATTCAAATATCGCCAACTGGCATTTGAACCCAGGACCGAAGATTTTACCCAGGATCTCTCTGACAATACTACTACGCCCCATATCCTCACACAAAAACAATCCTGGATTTGGAAATAGCCCTGAAATACAAACCTCTGACGGTATATTATTGCTTTAATACCCATCAGCTTACAAATTTGAATGAGTTATGCTGACATCAGACATCACACCACAGTTAAAATGGGACGTCTGTACCCTGCAGGCAATTGCAAATTATTTTATTCAGGTCGGTTCAGCTTGGACTATTGTACTGGAGAATACATCGTTTCTAAGCACACGACTGCACAAAATTTATATCAAGAATAATTCAGAAATTTGAACAAATAATGTTGTTTCCAATTTTGGCAGGCTTTATTCAGAGAAGGTGGGAGACTTATTTTTTATTCTCCCTCTTGAACTGATCTCAGTTCTTTTGTGCAGCTGGAACAATTGCTGCCTGTGAAACTCAGCTAGTTGCTGTAACCACGGCATCAGGTGAATACATTTGGCCTGTGACATTGGAGGGCAATAGGCCTGAGTGACTGATATCACAGAGTGTTTTTGTTTCTTGAGAACATTTCAGTTCTACTAATGATACCCAAGGGTACGAAAAAAAAGACTCTTTGAGAGCTACTCGGCAATATTGAATATAAACTTGTCCTGCAACTGATTTGTAGCCAGCCTCAATCTGATTTTAAGGCATCTTGTTAATTGCCGTTTAGGCCACTATATATACTCACTTTCCTGATTATAGCTCTCAGACGTTGGATGGAATTTTCCTCCATAAAACTAAGATCCGCGCCAGTTTCTCAGGCACGCTCCGGACCGCAATCGTCTCACACTCTTTGGGAGAGCATGCTGGTCTGGGGGGGTGGACCCTAAACACGCCAGTGATCCCAGTTGCAGTTAGGTTTGGTGACATTTGAAAGGGCGTCCCAATCTCGTCGTGCACTGGGAGCCCCCCTCTCTCCCCCCATGGACATCAAGAAACCCCCTCCCTCATCAGCAACATGTTCCCCAACCCCCTTCCCAGCATTGGGACATTGGAGCCCTCTCAATAAGTCCCCCTACATGACCCCTGACACGACCACCCATCATGACTCCCGACATGCTACAGGCTGCCCTGTGACACTAAATAGTAAGAGTTTTAACAACACCAGGTTAAAGTCCGACAGGTTTATTTGGTAGCAAATGCCATTAGCTTTCGGAGCGCTGCTCCTTCGTCAGATGGAGTGGAAATCTGCTCTCAAACAGGGCACAGAGACACAAAATCAAGTTACAGAATACTGATTAAAATGCTAATCTCTACAGCCAACCAGGTTCTGGTTGGACCATATATTCAGCTAGGATTTTATTACACCTAAAAAAACTGACATAAAAAGAAAATAGACTTCTTTACTCACAAAACGGCAAGAATGGAGATTAGGAGAACTGTTTCCAGTTCACACACTTTTGATTGGGTATTTTAACATCATTCTATAATCCAGAAAATTCCAAAATTCAGAAATGACTTGGACCAAGTATTCCGAACTGGCAAGGTTACAGTATATCTTCTGTAACCTGACACAGAGTGCTCCGATTTGCTTTCTGTACTGTTGATGTTATATCCCCGAGGATTTATGAGATGATTATATGTTACATTGTGTAGATGCAGGTCTTTGAAGCTGTGTAGATATGATGCTTTCTATTTAAAAGCATGAATAGACATTAAATTGTATTCCCAAATCCCTGATGTGCGCTCCTCGTGGGGAAGTTTGCAGTTTAAATGATATTTTCTTCATTGTTTCCTATGAACCATTGTCAGCAATGGAGAAACAAAACCATAAAACATGATCTTCTTAATACAGATCAAAATTGGCCTTGTGCTTCATTTATATTAGGCCGCGAGCTATACATGTCTTCTATACTTCTTCATCTAACTCACCAACATTGTGGGCATCCGTTGTGGGCTGGTACAATGTCAGCAGATTCCCTCAGGTAAATCCCAGGTGGGGATCGGAAAGGTTTACAGGGAGTGGAGTGCACAATGCATACAAATTTCTACTTCAGGGTATCTACTCCTTTTCTATCATTTCTATGACGTGTTTGAAAGATCTGCAATGGAAGCTAATCAAGCTTGTTTGTTTAACTCTCTGGTGAACTGGTACAATGCTGTTACCTTCTTTGGACTAACTTTAACAACTGACTGTTAGTACTTGCTGCCGTCAGTGACTCTATCATTGTATCAATTTGTTTTGTAGTTTAATATGCTGTGAAAATGTTCTTTTGCGATTGATATTAATTTTCTCCTGAAGTGGCATGTGAAAGGCTCTTGATCTGGTACATGATGGACTTAATAAATCTAATCTTATTTCAGAATGTAATCATTGTGATAACATAAATGGATTCTTAAGGACATCTGAATTGCTGGTGGCACAACATAAGTGGCACTGTAGGATATGGGGAAAAAGATTGGCTCCAATGTTCACTAGAAAAGTCTTGATTACAACCTTATACATAGATCCAGAAAGCTGGATGGCTTATATTGCTAAAAAATGTGCATTCCTTACTGATTAGAAATTCACGCCAAAACATTTAGAGGCATAAGATTAGGATGGGCTCTGAAGATGTGTGATTCTCAGAAAGAGATTGAAAGGGGAAGATATAAAATTGGATGAGAACATAAGTGAATTAATGAATATCTGTTTTTAAGAGTCACTCTACATAATCTGTAGACATGGTTGCTGGACAGATAGTTCAAACACACCTCCAAAGAGATGGCAGAGAATATGTATTATAGTGGAAAAGTGAATCGTGTGGAGGGCGTAGAAGGTCTGCAGAGAGATTTGGACAGGCTGAGTGAGTGGGTGAGGATCTGGCAGATGGAGTATAATGTTAACAAATGCGAGGTTATTCACTTTGGAAGAAATAATAGCAAACTGGATTATTATCTAAATGGAAAGAAATTACAACAGGCTGCTGTGCAGAGGGACCTGGGGGTCCTTGTGCATGAGACGCAAAAACCCAGTCTGCAGGTGCAACAGGTGATCAAGAAGGCAAATGGGATGTTGGCCTATATCGCAAGGGGGATAGAATATAAAAGTAGAGATGTCTTGCTGCATCTGTACAGGGCATTGGTGAGGCCGCAGCTGGAATACTGTGTGCAGTATTGGTCCCCTTATTTGTGGAAGGATATATTGGCCTTGGAGGGAGTGCAGAGAAGGTTCACCAGGTTGATACCAGAGATGAGGGATGTTGACTATGAGGAGAGACTGAGCAGATTGGGTTTGTATTCGTTGGAATTTAGAAGGCTGAGGGGGGATCTTATAGAGACCTATAAGATAATGAAGGGGCTGGATAGGGTAGAGATGGAGAGATTCTTTCCACTTAGAAAGGAAACTAGAACTAGAGGGCACAGCCTCAAAATAAAGGGGGGTCAGTTTAGGACAGAGTTGAGGAGGAACTTCTTCTCTCAGAGGGTGGTGAATCTCTGGCTTTCTCTGCTCACTGAAGTGGTGGAGGCTACCTCGTTGAATATGTTTAAATCACGGTTAGATGGATTCCTGATCGGTAAGGGAATTAGGGGTTATGGGGATCAGGCGGGTAAGTGGAACTGATCCACTTCAGATCAGCCATGATCTTATTGAATGGCAGGGCAGGCTTGAGGGGCTAGATGGCCTACTCCTACTCCTATTTCTTATGTTCTTATGTTCTTATGTACCATTCTGAAAATTCCTGTGCACAGCAAAATCTGTAAGGATGTGAGGAGGCAGATGTCTATGCTATGTATTAGTGGGCAACAGATTAAACCAGATACTTAGCTTATGATTTACATTAGTGCAACCAAGCAGAACACAGAGGGGCATTGCGAGGGAACTTAAATATTTCAATTACAGTAAGGTAGAAACAAAACAACCAATTGATGTCTCAAAAAGTAGCCACAGCATATTTAATATAGGGCACCTGGTTGTGTGGCAACCCAGAATGCAAGGCATATGGTGCCATTCTAGCACTCAATCATGGTTAACCTATGGTGCACTCAAGGCCTGTATGTTATAGGCTATAGTTTGATATTAGTGCAGTTATATTTCAGATGAAGCAAACACTGTCTGGAAGGCTTGATTGTTCCCTATTGATGATTTTTTTGGGGATGATCTGAGTGAATTTGATGAGAGTATTGAACATGGACAGGGCTGAAAGAATTAGGAGATTCTTTCATTATGATATGGGAGAATTATGGGCAGCTTGCTTAATTGAACAAGTTCGTTTTAACCAGCGTTTGCAATGATTTGAGGAATCGATTGAATTATTCCTGACTGACCGATATTGCTGAACTAGTTCTTGAGGATATGGGGCACTGATGGATGAGCTAGTTGATGATTGCATGATCATGGGTGTCCAGGGTGAAAAACTCTCTGACTTTCTGTGGGTGAAGATGATCTTACATTGGAACAAGCAATATAGTACCCAAGGAAGGTTGAGCTTCGAGCATTTAATGAAGCTATAATTCATGGCGACACCAAGGTTTCACACAACTCTGTAGATTGGGTCAGCCCACAGGCAATGGTCTTTCCCATACAGAAGCTCACCAAGCCAAACAAAAGGGCGGGAAACGTCATGCTGGTGGCCATTTTGAGATGCTTGTATTCTGATGTTAAAAACCCACCATCGACACCAAGACTACCAGCAGGTAGTGCAGAATGCTTCCAATGTGGCAAAGCTGGACATTTCAAGCATTTCTGCAAATCCAGCAATTTAATCCAAGTCATAGACCAGCAACTAATTAAGAAACACATTCCTTCCAGGAAATGGAATGTCTGGAAAAAGACAAAACTACAAAGTTCCGAGGGAAAGTAGATAGCCTTAATCTTGACAATTAGTCAGTTACAGCCCAAGTTCAGGGCTTCGTTATTTCTTTTAAAATGGATATTGCAGCTGCTGTTAACATATTAGCAGATGACAGAATCTCCTGTGGCTATTCCCCTTTCAAGCAGGTATACCATTTTGGATACTGTTGAGGAGGATAGCCTCTCAGTTGAAAATATCAACAGCAGCCAGGTCGATGGCAACACATCTAGTTCTGCTGTAGAACAGGGTCAGGCAAAGAACAAGCGAGCAGTGGTAATAGGGGACTCGCTAGTTACAGATTCAGACAGGCTTTTCTTTGGCCGCGATCGTGACTCCAAGAGTGTGCGTTGCCTCCCTGGTGCTAGGGTCAAAATATCTCTGAGTGGTTAATGGGGTGGGTGAGCATCCAGAAGTCGTTGTACATATTGGTACAATGACATAGGTTGGAAAAAGGATGAGGTCCTCAAGTGTGAATATAGAGAGTTAGGCAGAAGGCTAAAGTGCAGAATCACGAGGGTAGTAATTTCTGGAGTACTGCTGGTGCCACATGCTAGCAAAAGTAGGAAGAGGAAGATTAGACAAATGAATATGTGGCTTGAGAGCTGATGCAAGGGGCAGGGATTTAGATTTGTGGACCTATGGGATCTCTTCTGGGGCAGGGGTGACCTGTTCAAGAGGGACGGGGTTACACCTGAACTGGAGGGTGACTAATATCCTGACGGGGAGATTTGCTGGAGCCACTCAGGAGGGTTTAAACTAGTTTGGCAGGGGGGTGGGATCCAAAGCAGTAGGGAGATAGAAGAGAAGATTGAGGACAGCATGGAATTTAAAGAGAGCACATTATACAGTAAAGACAGTGTCAGTAATCCTAGTACTAGGCAGGTCAGGCAAAAGCAGGGCAGAGAGCAAGGGAAGTCCAATTTAAACTGCATTTATTTCAATGTAAGAGGCCTGACAGGTAAGGCAGATGAACTCAGGGCATGGATGGGTACATGGGACTGGGATATTATAGGTATTACTGAAACATGGCTAAGGGAGAATTGGCACCTCAATGTTCCAGGGTACAGATGCTACAGGAAAGATAGAACAGGAGATAGGAAAGGTGGGGGAGTTGCGTTTTTGTTTAAGGAGAACATCACAGCAGTACTGAGAGGGGATATTTCTGAGGGTTCGCCCACTGATTCTATATGGGTAGAACTGAGAAATAAGAAAGCCGAGATTTTGATTTGATTTGATTTATTATTGTCACATGTATACAGTGAAAAGTAATGTTTCTTGCGCGCTATACAGACAAAACATCCGTACATAGAGAAGGAAAGGAGAGAGTGCCGAATGTAGTACTATAGTTATAGTTAGGGTGTTGACAAGATCAAATTAATGCGAGGTTCAACGTCTGATGGCAGCAGGGAAAAAGCTGTTCTTGAGTTGGTTGGTACGTGTCCTAAGACTTTCGTATCTTTTTCCCTACAGAAGAGGTGGAAGAGTGTATGTACGGGGTGCATGGGGTCCTTCATTATGCTGGCTGCTTTTGCAAGGCAGTGGGAGATGTAGACAGTGTCAATGGATGGGGGGCTAGATTGAGTGACGAACTGGGTTTCGTTCATGACCCTTTGTAGGTTCTTGTGGTCTTGGACAGATCAGAAGCCATACCAAATTTGGTACAACCAGAAAGAATGCTTTCTATGGTGCATCTGTAAACGTTGGTGAGGGTCATAGTGGACATGCCAAATTTCCTGAGCCTTCTGAAAAAGTAGAAGTATTGGTGGGTTTTCTCAACTATAGTGTCGGCACGGAGGGACCAAGACAGGTTGTTGGTGATCTTGCCACCTAAAATTTGAAGCTGTCGACCATTTCTACTTCGTCCCCGTTGATGGAGACAGGGGGCATGTCCTCCACTACGCTTCCTGAAGTCGATGACTATCTCCTTCATTTTGCTGAAATTGATGAAGATATTATTGGCGTTGCACCAGTTCACCAAATTATCTATCTCTTTCCTGTTCACTTTCTTTATTTGAGATATGACCCACTATGGTGGTGTCATCAGCAAACTTGAAAATCGAGTTGGAGGGGAATTTGGCCGCACAGTCATTGGTGTTTAAGTAGTATAGTAGTATCATAGGGGCTGAGGACGCAGCCTTGTGGGGCACCGGTGTTGAGGATGATAGTGGAGGAGGTGTTGTTGCCTATCCTTACTGATTGCGGTCTGTGGGTTGCGGTCTGTGGGTTAAGAAGTTCAGGATCCAGTTGCAGAGGGAGAAGCCGAGGCCCAGGCCACTGAGTTTGGAGATGAGTTTCATAAGAATAAGGGCGTTGAAGACTGAGCTGTAGTCAATAAATAGGAGTCTGACATCGGTGTCTTTGTTATCTTGATGTCCCAGGGCTGAATGCAGGCCAGGGATAGTGCTTGCTATGGACCTGTTGTGGCGGTAAGCAAACTGTGGTGGATCCAGGAAATCTGGGAAGCCGGAATTTATTTGTGCCATGACTAATCTTTTGAAGCACTTCATAATGATGGATGTCAGAGCCACGATAATGATGATAGTCAGTAAGGCATGCTGCTTGGCTTTTCTTTGGTACCGGGATGATGGACCGGGATACCACTTTGATAGGATTGTTCTATAGGCCCCCAAATAGTCAGCGGGAAATTGAGGAACAAATATACAAGGAGATTACTGATAACACCAAGAAAAATAGGGTGGTAATAGTAGGGGGCTTTAACTTTCCCAACATTGACTGGAACAGTCATAGCATTAGGGTCTTGGATGGAGAGAAATTGTTGAGTGTATTCAGGAGGAATTTCTCATTCAGTATGTGGATGGCCCAACTAGAGGGGACAAAACTTGACCTCCTCTTGGGAAATAAGGAAGGGCAGGTGACAGAAGTGTTAGTGAGGGATCACTTTAAGACCAGTGACCATGGCCGCGATTCTCCCAAAGATGCTGAATTGGTGGGAGAACTGTCCTAAATCCCGACTGTTCTGTCAGTTCATCTTCTCACCTGAATCTTCACACTCTGTGCACTGAAGAGGTCCCAGTCGTGAATCTCATTAAAAACCCAGGGGGGCGGGGCTGGCCAGCCCGGGACCACCACTGTGCTGCCACTCCAGCACCCCCCATGGCCTGATTGTGGCCTCCACAGCAATTCCCTGGCCAGCCTTGAACCCCCCCTGCACTGGAGCGCCCCGATGTACAGTCCACCCCCACCTAGCAGTGGCGATCCCCCACCCCCCTCACCCCGGCAGACCCTCCCCCACCCGCTGACCCCACCCTGGGGTCAGATCCCACCCC
The DNA here is from genome assembly GCF_964213995.1 of Mustelus asterias. NCBI lineage: Eukaryota > Metazoa > Chordata > Chondrichthyes > Carcharhiniformes > Triakidae > Mustelus > Mustelus asterias. The sequence goes on along the minus strand of NC_135801.1, from coordinate 135,391,290 downwards.
GGAGACAGCCGCCCCCCCTCCATGGCACCCCCCCAGCCCGCCCCAATCACTTCCCTCCCTCTATCCCATGCAGAGTGGCAGCAGGATGCCCACCCCCACTGATCACCCCTAAGCACTGCCCACAATAGGCCCCGCCCCCTTGGCACTGCCCAATGCCCGATTGGCAGTGCCAAGGTGACTCCTGGGCATGGGCATGGGCACTTTGCCCCTTGGGCAGTGCCAGGAGGCACAGGCTGGAACTGCCAGAGTGCCCATGTCCAAGGGGCACCATTGCCCCCACCGCCCAACCCCCTGGGGTGCCCCAATTGCACCTCCTTCATTCCGGCAGGGTCTCCTGCTAGTTCCTCGAACGTGGTCGAGAAAAACCGGCCGGAATGAAGTACTCCTGGCAGGGTGGGATATTCGCATTCCAACCATTATTCATGTAAATCGAGTTTGTGTCTTTATATGCCCTGTTTGTGAACAGAATTCCCACTCACCTGAAGAAGGGGCTTAAGGCTCCGAAAGCTTGTGTGCCTTTTGCTACCAAATAAACCTGTTGGACTTTAACCTGGTGTTGTTAAACTTCTTACTGTGTTTACCCCAGTCCAACGCCGGCATCTCCACATCAAAAAGAAGGAGGCATATGACATGCATAGGCATATCAGAAATTGGTGGGTGTCTGGAATTCATTGCCCGAGTTGGTGCTGGATGGAGAGACCATAAACACCTTTAAAAAGTACATGAATCTGCACCTTACGTGCTGTAAGCTACAGGGCTATGGGCCAGGTGCAGGAAGTTGGGATTAAAAAGGGCATCTGGGTATCCTCAGACTTCCTTTGGAGTTATGGTGAGCAATCACTGAAACAACTATATGATGACATCAACAAGTTCCATCCCACCATCAGACTCACCATGGACTACTCTCCAGAATCGGTTGCATTCTTGGACACACGCGTCTCCATTAAGGACGGTCACCTCAGCACCTCACTATACCGCAAGCCCACGGATAACCTCACGATGCTCCACTTCTCCAGCTTCCACCCTAAACACGTTAAAGAAGCCATCCCCTACGGACAAGCCCTCCGAATACACAGGATCTGCTCGGATGAGGAGGATCGCAACAGACACCTCCAGACGCTGAAAGATGCCCTCCTAAGAACAGGATATGGCGCTCGGCTCATCGATCAATAGTTCCGACGCGCCACAGCGAAAAACCGCACCAACCTCCTCAGAAGACAAACACGGGACACGATGGGCAGAGTACCCTTCGTCGTCCAGTACTTCCCCGGAGCGGAGAAGCTACAGCATCTCCTTCAGAGCCTTCAACATGTCATTGATGAAGACGAACATCTCGCCAAGGCCATCCCCACACCCCCACTTCTTGCCTTCAAACAACCGCGCAACCTCAAACAGACCATTGTCCACAGCAAACTACCCAGCCTTCAGGAGAACAGTGACCACGACACCACACAACCCTGCCACAGCAACCTCTGCAAGACGTGCTGGATCATCGACACGGATGCCATCATCTCACGTGAGAACACCATCTACCAGGTACACGGTACCTACTCTTGCAACTCGGCCAACGTTGTCTACCTGATACACTGCAGGAAAGGATGTCCCGAGGCATGGTACATTGGGGAAACCATGCAGACACTATGACAACGGGTGAATGAACACCGCTCGACAATCACCAGGCAAGACTGTTCTCTTCCTGTGGGGGAGCACTTCAGCTGTCATGGGCATTCAGCCTCTGATCTTCAGGTAAGCGTTCTCCAAGGCGGCCTTCACAACACACGGCAGCGCAGAGTCGCTGAGCAGAAACTGATAGCCAAGTTCCGCACACATGAGGATGACCTAAACCGGGATGTTGGATTTATGTCACATTATCAGTAACCCCCACAGCTTGCCTCCTGGACTTGCAGGCTGTCCTGGCTGGAGACAATACACATCTCTTTAACCTGTGCTTAATGCTCCCTCCACCCACATTGTCTGTATCTTTAAGATCTGGCTGGTTGTAGGGATTTGCATTCTAATCAGTATTCTGTAACTTGATTTTTGTGTCTCTGTGCCCTGTTTGAGAGCACATTTCCACTCCATCTGACAAAGGAGCAGCGCTCCGAAAGCTAATGGTGTTTGCTACCAAATAAACCTGTTGGACTTTAACCTGGTGTTGTTAAAACTCTTACTGTATCCTCAGACTGGCATGGACAAGATGAACCGAATGGCCTTCTTCTGTGCTGTAACTTGTCTGTGGTTCAATAGTTTTAAGAGAGTGAGGCGAGCAGTCCTGTTCTTCCTTGCCTCACCAAGAGAGTAAAGCAACTCACCTGAATGGCCTCTTTTAGTTTTCCACCTGCTGGGACAGGTACAATGGCTTGTCCATTCAGGCATTCAGTCAGCAGACTGTATGTTTAAAGAAGCACCCAAACAGCTTCAGGCAGGAGCCTTTGCCATCTGCTGTAAAGAATCAATTCAAATTGAAAACAGTAAGATCCAAGCAGGACATTGGTTGTAAGTCACCCAGCCAATGTGAAATGACTCTTCCACCTGGTTTCCTCTTGTGGTAACCTCTTATTAACAGTAAAATCCAATGGAGCAAACTGATCTTCTGGAGGTCGGTAACCATTTGTAAAGTGAATAATTGAAGGTTTCGATCTCTATCACAAAACATAGATCTTGGTCGGTAATAACACTTCTAAAACATGCGTATTTGAAAAATTCTGCAACTTTTAAAGATTGTTTTTTTTAAAATCTAAAAGCACTTAGTTGCACTTAACAAAACCATGTTGAAAATAAATTAATTACTCCTATAAATCCTGCTGTATATCGTTCATTTAAATACATAAAGAGCTATAATTGACCCTGTTTTCTATCTACTTCTATTTCACTGTGAAATAGTCAAAAACATTTTTATCACTGGCAAGATTACAAATTGGCGGTGAAGCCAAGCATAATGTTACACTACTGTACTTAATTAACCTGAAGGAAGGTACATATGCTGGGGTGTGTGTAATGTTTTACCTCGTATCATGTTTTGTGGTTGATTTAAAAAAAATACATTATGGAAAGCAATAAAAATGTGGCATAATATTTAAAATAAATATGATCTATCCATGTTGTGAAATGTTAACACATTAGAGATTGTTATATAATACTTTTGATATCATTACTTGAAAGGTATAGATTAAATCCTGTTGACTCATCCACATAACTGCTACCAAAACATAAACTTCACTGTGCTACTGACAAGTGTGAATGGAAGACCTCTCCTCCTCTCATTTCACTCAAACTCTCTTTATGAATGCTGGGAGCAAGATCTTCCTCCAGACACAATTTAATTGTTTCTGGTTTCTTTTCAAACCCTGCGAGACTGCTTGTACAACTTTATAATAACTGTTCTTAATGAAAACAACTGGTTTTTTTTTAACACAGACATGGCACCGCGCAGTACTGGTGTTCCTGGGAGCCTTTTGAATCATTCCTGGATGCCGTGAGCTTCTTCGCCTGAGGGTGATACTGAGAAAATAAAGCTGAAATTCAAGCTCAAGGATTGGTAAAACTTTTTTGTCAGGGTGAACAATGGACAGAAAAAAAAACAACACTGCCTGGAAGGGGAAATTTGAGTCTGCAATCTGTTAGACCTTATCCTCTGATAAGAGATGGGATCCTGCCGGACTCTCTGAGGAAAGTACAGTAAACATGAATTGAGCTGCAGCAGGCTATTTGAAGTCGCACTGCCTCAGGCCCAACATGATACTTAAGTGCAGTTACAAATAGGGGCAAAGAAATCTCAGTTCTACCCACATTAGAACCCATCTTTTCTCCAGCTTCAGGGCAGAAATTTCAGAGGGTTCCAGCAGGAAACTAAACATACAATGATTTGTCGCCTTCTTATCACAATGAAAGCTATGAATGCTGTGAAGTGATTACTAGCCTTCACAGAAATAAGAGTACATATTTTACACTGCTGATTCAAAACTTCATCGGTGCAACAATCAAGAGTGTCAGGTGGAAATTGGTCCCAGGCAGAAGGCTAAAAAAAAAATGGTGTTAAACTCACTAAATATGTAAATGAGGGTCCTAATCCTTGTGAGAGCCTCTTTTACGAATGTGTCCCTGACACAGGCCCAATAGACTGACTCGACTTTTTAGGTGACCCGAAAAGACCATAAGACGTAGGAGCAGAAGTAGGCCATTCGGCCCATCGAGTCTGCTCCACCATTCAGTGAGATCATAACTGACCATTCTATGATTCTGTGTGCAGTACAGGCCTCAGCTAGAGTTGTCAACCTTTCACTGTTGTCTTGCAGCCTCCAAGAAGTAAGGCATGCTCTCCTGGGCACTGCTGCAAACACCCTGGGAGAAACATATTGTAGATGGGTCTAAAAGTGTTATTTGACTGGAGGGGGGGGGAGGCGGTCAGTTGGAGGTAGAAAACCATCTGATGAACACTCCAGATATACTTCTAATGCTGGCCAGCATTTATTGCCCATCCCTAGTTGTCCGAGGACAGTCGAGAGTCAACCCTGTGGCTGTGGCTCTGGAGTCACATGTAGGCTAGGCCAGGTAGGGATAGCAGATTTCCTCCTCTAAAGGACATTAGTGAACCAGATGGGTTTTTCCGATAATCGACAATGGTTTCATGGTTATCAGTAGATTCTTAATTCCAGATTTTTAAAAATTGAATTCAAATTCCACCATCTGCTGTGCTGGGACTCAAACCCGAGTCCCCAGAACATTAGCTGAGTTTCTGGGTTGATAGTCTAGCGATAGTACCACTAGACCATCGCTTCCCTTGAGAGACTACAATTGGAATCAGCTTCCATGTATTAGGGAGAGGGAAATTAGTTCACAATTGTAAATGCCAGTTACAATTCTCAGCTACAGGAACAGGTCAGAAGTTGGGAATTCTATGGCATGTGAGTCACCTCCTGACTCCACAAAACCTGTCTACGAGACACAAATCAGCAATGTGATAGAATATTATCCTCTTGTCTGTATGAGATTATGTATTATATGTATCTGATTCAGGCAGGCAGTTTGATACCATCAAGGAATAAGCAGCCTGCTTCTTTGGCACTCCATTCACCACCATAAACAGTCAACCCGTTTACCATAGGGAGAACACTGCTGCATTTGTAGATGCACTGCAGCAACTCGCCAAGATTTCAACTGCACCTACCCGATCTGTGAAGTTTACCACCTAGAAAATCAAGGTCAATAGACACATTTGGGATACCACCACATCCAAATTCCCCTCCGGATCACTAATAGAGGAGTCATAGAGTCATAGAGGTTTACAGCATGGAAACAGGCCCTTCGGCCCAACTTGTCCATGCCGCCCTTTTTTTTAAAACCCTAAGCTAATCCCAATTGCCCGCATTTGGCCCAAATCCCTCTATACCCATCGTACCCATGTAACCATCTAAATGCTTTTCAAAAGATAAAATTGTACCTGCCTCTACTACTCCCTCTGGCAGCTTGTTCCAGACACTCACCACCCTCTGTGTGAGAAAATTGCCCCTCTGGACAATTTTGTATCTCTCCCCTCCCACCTTAAACCTATGCCCTCTAGTTTTAGACTCCCCTACCTTTGGGAAAAGATATTGACTATCTACCTTGTCTGTGCCCCTCATTATTTTATAGACCTCTCATCCTGACTTGGAGCTATATCACCATTCATTCACTGTGGCTGGATCAAAATCCTTTTTCAATGCATTGCACATTGAATTTCTTAGAAATCAAAGGGTTCCGCTGGAATGGAGAGAGTTTCAAAGAATTCAACTTGCTCGGAAGCCTCAGAGACTTCAAATCAAAACTGTGTGCATACATTGGGGCTGAGTACACAGCTGTGAAGAATGGACCTCTCCCCACCTCTCCCCCACCAGGTGAAACTGACATCTCGGGTGGCTTGAAATGAGCTCATTAGCATATTTTAGGTGGGTTAATCCCACCTGACAGATACTACCAGCGCAAGCAGGAAATGCTCCCGTTTTCCAGCTGGCACGGGCACTTAGCCTCAAAACAGGAGAATTTGGCCATAAGTGCCACTTTGGGTGAGAAAACCAGTCTGATTCAGCATGAATCAGATCGCAATTTTCCCACATTGTTTGGGAGAAGGGTGTATTTTGCATTGGTTCTGCAAGCGTGGTGGAGGGGTGGAGCCAAAACACTCCAGCAAGCCCAGCTTCACAGAGATCGGTGCCATTTTTAAAGGGCACCCTGATCTCAAAGTGAAACTGAGTGAAACCCACGGACATCGGAACCTCCCTCCATCCCAATCCCCCACCCCCCTGCCATTATTGAAGACATGTTTCCCTAGCCCCTTCCCAAAATAGACTGCCAGCATAGGGGTATTAGTATCCTCCCAATGGGTCCCCCTTCCATGACGCCTTTCATGCCTCCCACTCTTCATGACCCCCTTCATGCCTCCATCTTCATGACCCCTTTCATGTTACCCTCCCCCTTTCAAGACCCCACCTTCATGACCCCTTTCATGACAAGGTGGGCATTGCCCAGCCATGGCACCCCCCCCCACCCCCCCCACCCCCCCCCCACCCCCCCCACCACCCCCACTCCCCCCCCACCCCCCCCACCCCCCCCACCCCCCCACCCCACCCCCAACCCCCCCTACCCCACCCCCCCTACACCCCCCCCACCCCCCCACCCCCACCCCACCCCCCCACCCCCACCCCCCCCCACCCCCCCCCCACCCCCCCCCCCCCCCCACCTCCATTGTGGCCATCATGCCTGGTCTCTGTTTGTGGAGGTCAGGAGTGATTCTGGTCAGATTCCCAATGCAATTTGAGCCGGGTGCAATGTAGCAGAAAATTGTGGCCAATATCTAAATCTGATTAACAATTATTTTAAGTGCTGAAGTGCCAGTGCATAAATAAATGAGATATGCAAATTAAAAATCTACAACTTTTAAAGTTGTAACTTTAAGGTAATCTTGTGGAGGTTTGATTACAATGGTACTATTTACAGATTTGCTTATTGACAAGGTTTATCTTCAGTGCAGATAATTACATCAGGTCACCTTCAGCTATCAGCTAGCATGACGCTGGATGATACCATATCTTTCCTCAATTTTTTTCAGTTCAATCTTAATTTCTTCACTGGGTTTGGGCAATGCTGTGCCAAGCCTAAATGCCTGTAAAAATGTGCTGGTAATATTTCTCCTGGGACCACTGTAGTATTTGTGGTGATGCTGCTCCCACTTTGGTGAGAGGGTTTTTTTTATTCATTCATGGGACATGGGTGTCGCTGGCTGACCAGAATTTACTGCCCGTCCCTAGTTGCCCTTGAACTGTGTGGCTTGCTGGGCCATTTCAGAGGGCAGTAGAGAGTCAGCTACATTGCTTTGGCTCTGGAGTCACATGTAGCCAGACCAGGTAAGGACAGCAGATTTCCTTCCCTGAAGGACATTACTGAGCTAGATGGGTTTTTCCTGACCATCGACAATGGTTTCATGGTCATCAGTAGATTCTTAATTCCAGATTACTTTTATTGAATTCAAATCCCACCATCTGCCGTGTCAGGATTCGAACCCGGGTCCCCATAGCATTTCTGGATTAATAGTCTAGCAATGATACCACTAGGCCATTGCCTCCCCTGACAATATTAATCCAAAACAATGAAGGGATGGCAATAGATGTCAAAGTCATCGTGGTATGTGACTTGGAATGGAACTTAAACATGATGGTGTTCCCACAATTTCATGTTCTTTCCCTTCGTAGTGATAGAGGTCACAGGGAAAGAATGTGCAGACAAAGTAGGTAGTCCTATAGATAGTAAATAGTTGTGGGTGGATATTGATTCCGGAGTTAGGGACACCGATCAAGCAAACTGCTCTGTCTTAGATAGCATCAGGCTTTTTGAATAGTACTACATTTGCACGCATCCAGCTGAATGGTGAGTGTAAACCTATTGGACTATAACCTGGTGTCGTGTGACCTCTCATCTTAACCTAGAGGTGGGGAGGAGTTGTTTCCAAAGACCAGGGCGAGGAGTGGGGGTCAGGGGGAGAATGTGTGAAGTAGATAAACTGGATTCAGCAGTAGGTGGGAAGGCACTTAGCTCCTAGACTAGAAGTCTCATCTCCCTTATTTGACAAGTTCTAAGATTGGCGGTGGTGAAGAAAGCATATGGCAAGGTCTGGGGAACAGGATTAAATTTAAAATGGTGGTTAATTCTAATGCCATCTCCGGACATTACGTAAATGAACAATAAAGAACAAAGAACAGTACAGCACAGGAATAGGCCCTTCGGTCCTCCAAGCCTGCGCCGATTACGTTGTCATGTCTAGACCAACTGCTTATATCCCTCTACTCCCCGTTTATTCATATGCCTATCAAGATAAGTTTTAAATCTGGTTAACATAACTTCCTCAACCATCTCACTTGGCAGTGCATTCCAGGCCCCCACCACCCTCTGTGTATAAAAACTTCCCCCCTTATCTTGAACTTGTGCCCCCTTGTAATTGTAATTTCTGCCCTGGGAAAAAGCTTCCAACTGTTCATCCTATCTATACCCCTCATAATTTTATAAACGTCTATCAGGTCACCCCTCAGCCTTCGTCTTTCCAGGAAGAACAATCCCAATTTATTCAATCTCTCCTCATAACTAATCCCTCCATACCAGGCAACATCCTGATAAACCTTTTCTGTACTCTCTCCAAAGCCTCCACGTCCTTTTGGTAGTGTGGTGACTAGAATTGGACACAGTATTCCAAATGTGGCCATACCAATGTTTTATACAACCGTAACATAATTTGCCAATCTTTATTCTCGGTGCCCCATCCGATGAAGGCAAGAATGCCATATGCTTTCTTCACCACCTTTTCCATCTGTGCTGTCACTTTTAAGGGTCTGTGGACCTGTACTCCCAGATCTCTCTGTGTGTCTATGCTCCTGATGGTTCTGCCATTTATTTTATAGCTCCCACCTGAAATGGTTCTACCAAAATGCATTGCTTCTCATTTGTCCGTATTAAATTCCATCTGCCTTTCTCCGCCCATTTTTCCAGCCTATTTATATCCTGCTGTATTCTCTGACAATCTTCATCACTATCCGCAACTCAGCCAATCTTAGTATCATCCGCAAACTTGCTAATCAGACCAGCTACATTTTCTTCCAAGTCATTTATATATATTACAAACAGCAGAGGTCCCAGCACTGATCCCTGCGGAACACCACTAGTTACAGACCTCCATTCAAAAAAACATCCTTTCACCGCTACCCTCTGTATTCTATGGCCGATCTTGTTCTGAATCTATCGAGTTAGTTCACCCCAATCCCATGAGATTGAACCTTTTGTACCAGCCTGCCATGAGGGACTTTGTCGAATGCTTTACTAAAGTCCATGAAGACAACATCCACAGCCCTTCCCTCGTCAATCATTTTTGTCACCTCCTCAAAAAACTCAATCAAATTAGTGAGACATGACCTCCCTCATACAAAACCATGCTGTCTGTCGCTAACAAGACCATTCAGTTCCAAATGCATATCGATCCTATTCCTAAGAATCTTCTCCAACAATTTCACTATCACTGACATCATGCTTACTGGCCTATAATTACCTGGTTTATCCTTGCTACCCTTCTTAAATAACGGGACAACATTGGCTATCATCCAATCCTCTGGGACCTCACCAGTGGCCAATGAAGAAACAATGATTTCTTTTACAGGCCCAGCAATTTCACCTCTTGTCTCCCTCAGTAATCTGGGATAATCTGGGCCATCTGGCCATGGGGATTTGTCTATCTTAATGCTTTTTAATTCACCTAATACTTTCTCTCTTGTGATGATACCTGTTCTAAAGCATTTACATACCCCTCCGAGACACCATCAATTGACATGTTCCTCTCCTTTGTGAATACTGATGCAAAGTACTCATTAAAGATCTCACCCACTTCCTTTGGTTCTGCACATAATTTCCCTCCTTTGTCCATAAGTGGACCAACCCTTTCTCTAACTACCCTCTTGTTCCTAATACATGTATAATATGCCTTGGGATTCTCCTTAATCCTGTCTGCCAAGGACAGCTTGAGACCCCTTTTTGCCCTCCTAACTTCCTGTTTGAGCTCTTTTCTCTTCAAATGCTTCATCTGTTTTTAGTTGCCTCGCCCTCATGTATGCATCATTTTTCTTTTCGACTGGACTCACAATTTCCCTGGTCATCCACAGTTCCTCGGTTCTTGAATCCTGCCTTTCCTTTTCATAGGCACATGCTTGTCCTGCACTTCGAATAACCTCCTCATGCTCGTGGTTTGATTGATCATGTCCAGACCTATGTTGAGCAGCTTGGAGGTTTTCAGATTATTTACAATTTGATATTTTATATGCTGTTTGACCCAAACCCATCTATTTTAAATGTAAATAGAAATGGTGAGCACTGTAACGAGGCCCCCTTTAGGATGGTGTTAGTTGGATTACAAACTGTAAGCTTTCCCTCACAATTACTGGGCACTCCTGCCCTGTTGCTGCTCAATGTAGCCAGTGAAAATATCTCCCGGTAACTTTACATGTGAAATCCATTCTGCCTAATGAATACCTAATGATACAAGGATAATTAATTTAGCATCTTCTGCGAATCAGAACACATTGTCAGATTGCCATTCCGTGCAAACTGTTCAAGGTTGGTAAGGGGGCTCTTCGGTAGCAGGTGGGTGAAGTGTTAGATGGGTCAGGAGTAGTGGGGTCAGGCTGGCAGGGTGATAAGGGTGGGGTGTGTAAGTGGAGTTGAGTCCATGAAAAGATCAGCCATGATCTTATTGAATGGCGGAGCAGGCTCGAGGGGCCAAATGGCCTACTCCTGCTCCTTGTTCTTATGTTTTTATCACTAGTCAGGTAGGGTCAGGTGGTGGAAGGTAGCTGGGTGGTTAGAGGTGGATCAGGTGGCAGTTGGGGTATTTGATGGTAGTCGGGGGTGGGGGGAAGGGGAGGGGGCGGGGGTTGTGGTGAAGAGAGGGTAGCCAGGAGTTCAAGGTACAAGGAGGGGGAATCAGGAAGACAGGGGGATGGTCAGTGTGAGTGACTGGGGTTGGGGGGCGGGGTGGAGGAGAGGTGGTGGGGGGGGGGTCAGTTCTATAATTACCCAGGAGTTAGACTAATTTTTCTGTCTAACATTTCCTTGGTCAATATTTAGGTAAATTCTGCGTTCTAAGTCATAGTCAGAGGGGCAACTTTTACTGTCTTGACCGCCACAGGAATCAGAGCAGGTGAGGGACGGACCATGGAAAGGTCTATTGACCTCGGATGGGATTTTCCGGTTTTGAGGCAGAGACTTTTGCGGGGAGCAAGGAAATTGCATCAAACTTGTTGGGCAATTCTTGCAGAGGTCAGTGAGTTGGGAATTTCCTAGGGTCCCAACAGGCATCTTGGATCACACATCTGGTCTCCGACCATCCGGAGACTGGAAGATACGGGCTATTATCTTTTTTCCCAATTAGGCTGTGCTAGTTTTGCCTTCTGGGTATTTCTTATTTGGTATTACAGGCAGTACAAAATATAACCGTGAGGAAAACCTAGACTATCACATTTACCCACTGCCATGAACAGTATTTAGGGAGGGCAAGATGGTGCTGAGCTGCCAGTATTCCACACAGTATGACTCCTCTTAACAATTTTCACAACTAATTAGCAGAAGCGACTGCATTCATAATCTGGTGTTAATTTGCTCAAATTTGAATTAAATCGTTGGCTCATTTTGCAACAGTTTTTCAGGCTCACACAGTGATAAACTACTGTTTCACTTCATGCTGTGTCAGAAACAGTGCTAATGTGTTCAGATGTGTGAACGACAGAGACTGCTTATCCTCATCACCGTCTTCTTACCACCCAGTTGGAATAATTAGTTACTTCTGACAATTCCTGTAAACACGGTGGCCTGGAGTTTCCACTTTGCTCCTTTGTTTGTTTTTGTCGCAATTCACTTGGAATTGGCAAAACTAAGGCAGAAGTTTACAGAATTTTAAACACAAAATATGCTCAGCAGAATACATCCCTTGAGTTCCTCAATCTTTTGCATTAGATTAAAAAAGATCCTGAAAAACACCATCCCCACCCACAATACTGGCCACATCCCCAGCTTGTGATGATCATCGTGACGAATCTTTGTTAATTTCATCCACTTCGGGGCCTTTGAGGTGGATCTAAAAGTGTAACTTTTTTTTAGGTGCAAGGACACTAACAGGTGCCGCCTTCTTTAAGAAGAAATGACTATTGCACATCAATTTAACTTGCAAATAAAATTCGTATTTCTTCTTGAAGACATTTCCAGTCATTTAACATTGAATTACTTACAGGTGTTGGACTAGACAATGATTAAAACATTCTTATTTTTGGTGATAAACCAGTTTTCAGCTGTACTAATGAAATAGCACCAGATTATCTCCGATACAAACAGAGTTTGTGATTGGGATTTTCCACCCCCTGCTTGTGCCAGGAATTGTTGTGGGCAAGACAGAAAATTTGATAAATTTGACTGCAAGCAGGAATTTCTGGCCCCAAGGTCAGGGGGTGGGGGGTGGGGAAGGGGGTCGGAAAATCCCAGCATATGTGTTTCATTGTTCTCTGTGATTGAAATGTTTCAGTATGTGAAGTCTGTATGTTTTCTTAACGTGAAGATGCCGGCGTTGGACTGGGGTAAACACAGTAAGAAGTTTAACAACACCAGGTTAAAGTCCAACAGGTTTATTTGGTAGCAAAAGCCACACAGGCTTTCGGAGCTCCAAGCCCCTTCTTCAGGTGAGTGGGAATTCTGTTCACAAACAGAGCATATAAAGACACAAACTCAATTTACATGAATAATGGTTGGAATGTGAATACTTACAACTAATCAAGCTTAAAGACTTGATTAGTTGTAAGTATTCGCATTCCAACCATTATTCATGTAAATTGAGTTTGTGTCTTTATAAGCTCTGTTTGTGAACAGAATTCCCACTCACCTGAAGAAGGGGCTTGGAGCTCCGAAAGCTTGTGTGGCTTTTGCTACCAAATAAACCTGTTGGACTTTAACCTGGTGTTGTTAAACTTCTTACTGTGTTTTCTTAACCTCAGAGTAGTTTGTCCCAATCTAAATGTTTTCCAGTCACAATCTTTTGTGAATTAAAAAGAAGATTCTTTATTAACACACACTTGCCTGAAGGTTTAACATACAACATCTCACACACATTACCCTACCATATACACAAAGATTGGATGCAGATGAAGAAAAAAGCAATGCGATTACAAGTAATAATTATTTCAGTCTCTTTCGTAGCAGGCCTGTAGTTTTCTGAGATGAGTTGATGCTTTAGTCTTGTAAAGCAGGGAATTCTCAGTAAGCTACAAGGCTTCTTGTAGTTGAATTGATATGAGGCCAGCTCTTGGATGAAGTTGAGGTTGGAACAGTATAGCTGTTTCACCATGGATGTTTCACCTCAGCTCCACGACATCTCTGCAGCAGTCCTTCAGGAAAGTGTCCGAGGCCCACAATCTTCAGTTGCTTCATCAATGACCTTCCTTCCATCATAAGGTCAGAGATGAGGATGTTCACTGATGATTAAACAATGTTCAGCACCATTTGTGACTCCTCAGATACTGAAGCAGTCCATGTTCAAATACAACAAGATCTGGACAATATCCAGGCTTGGGCTGACAAGTGGCAAACAAGTGCCACACAAATGCCAGGCAATGACCATCACCATTAAGAGATACTCTAACCACCACCCCTTAACATTCAATGGTGTAACTATCATTGAATCCCCCACTATCAACATTCCTGGGGTTACCATTGACCAAAAACTCAACTGGACTCACCACATAAACATTGTGGCTACAAAAGCAGGTCAGAGGCTAGGAATACTGCGGTGAGTAACTCACTTCCTGACTCCCCAAAGCCTATCCACCATCTACAAGGCACAAGTCAGGAGTGTGATGGAATACTCCCGACTTGCCTGGATGGGTGCAGCTCCAACAACACACAAGAAGCTTGACACCATCCAGGACAAAGCAGCCCGCTTGATTGGTACCACATCTACAAACATTCAATCCCTCCACCACCGACGCTCAGTAGCAGCAGTGTGTACTATCTACAAGATGCACTGCAGCAATTCACCAAAGATCCTTAGACAGTACCTTCCAAACCCACGATCACTTCCATCTAGAAGGACAAGGGCAGCAGATAAATGGGAACACCACCACCTGCAAGTTCCCCTCCAAGCCACTCACCATCCTGACTTGGAAATATATTGCCGTTCCTTCGCAGTCACTGGGTGAAAATCCTGGAATTCCCTCCCTAACAGCATTGTGGGTCAAACCACAGAGCATGGACTGCAGCGATTCAAGAAGGCAGCTCACCACCACCTTCTCAAGGGCAACTAGGAATGGGCAATTAATGCTGGCCAGCCAGTGATGCCCATGCCCCACGAATGAATAAAAAAAATGTGTGCATAATGTCTTGCAGTTGATTCGATGGCTTTTCAGATAATATTTCTCATGGTGTTTCTGATCTGAACAGCTTAGCTTTGGCCATTATTTTTTTAAAGAACAGGTAAGAATCATGGCTGCTTTGACCAATTATGAGTTAAAAGTCCTTCTTCCAGAAATGGAAGTGGATTTTTTTTTTCACATCTTGTGTTTTAACTTTTCACACTTTGAGAGCTTTTGAGCCAGCCATGGTTTCTGTAACGGAATGGCCCAGTACAATTTAAATTACCCTTTTGAATGCCTTTCAGAAAAGACATTGATGAGAATTTTCCAGCCCCATCCTGGTGAGTTCCCCCATGGCAGATGCAGCGAACCATTCAAAAGTCCATTGACTTCAGCAAGACTGTAAAATCTGAGATGCCATTTAAGCCAAGTTCAGTCCTCCTCCTGCAGAAATGCTTTGACATTGAAAGTATCCTTCTTGATTCCATTATTAATACTCACCAGTTAACGATGATAATTCCCTATGTTTTGTTTCAACAATTTTGTCTTTATGTTATTTTTCGCTCCCACTTTCAATTCTTTGTTGCCACTGCATAGTAGCAGTGTGAAATGGCTAGCTTCATCTGTTGCTCAGAATTTTGAGATACTTTACCCTTCCAGGCTAAGTTGAGGTAGATTGGGCATTTGTGGCAACATGATTTAGTTTTCCACGAACAAGATCCTGCCATTAAGCCAAAAAGACATTCTTCCAACCATACAATGAAAAATGTGGTATATGAATTTCAGTGCCATCATGATGCCAGGTACATAAGTCATGCATCCCAATAACTGGTGGATCATATCAAATAGCATGTCCCAATGGCTTTTCACAACAGGCAGAGTACTGACCGTACTTGACCAGCCAGTGCTTGCAAAATGCTTAACATAACGTCTAACATTAGATGCAATTCTGTGATTTGGGCAGCATTTGCTGAACAATACCAAGTGTGCTAAGTTGGGCTTGCAATGTAACTCACTTATACTTGCGAAAGGCTACATATATTTATATTCAAGAAGCTGTCCTTTGTAGGCAAAACAAATGTGACCAGACATTACACTTGATTTGAATAAACAAAAGCGTGGAGGACAATAGCTCCCTGAAGAATTTGCCATGGCAATGTCTCGACCCATCAGAGCTGATTTGCCAACTAATAAGCAGCCCTTTTTGCAGGAAGTGTAAACTGTCATTCCCTTTGAAATTTGTCATTCTTACTGATGAGTCCTGATAAATACAAGGTGCAAAACTTTGACAGCATTTTCAAATATACTGAAAATGACATGAAGGGTATAAATTACAATTCAAATTTTAAAAAATTGGGTGAATTTGAAACCTCAGGGTAGGTGGGATTGAAGCAGGGTTTAACTTTTTTAAAATCTACCACCGACAGTTATTTCTGATTTAACTGGGATGGATTGGGGAACATGTGAGTAAACAAGTAAGTCAAGTTTAAAGATTATTTATTAGTGTCACAGGCAGGCTTAACACTGCAATGAAATTACTATGAAAATCCCCTAGTCACCACACTCCGGCACCTGTTCGGATACAATGAGGGGTAACTTAGCATGGCCAATGCACCGAACCAGCACATCTTTTGAGTGTGGGAGGAAACTGGAGCACCTGGAGGAAACCCATGCAGATACAGGGAGAACGTGCAAACTCCACGCAGACAGTTACTCAAGCTGGGAATCGAATCCGGCTCCCTGGCACTGTGAGGCAGCAGTGTTAACCATTTGCCTCTAGGCTGTCCTAAATAGCATCCCTAAACATAAAACAGCTAAAGGCTATAGCCAAGCAGGTAGAACATAATATACAAAATAGAGAATGGAGATCCAAGGTATTAAAGTTGTTGGCCGAGTATTTGGGCCTCACTTCAGATTCCAAACAGTTAGAAGAAACATTAATGACATGCATGAGGAGCTACTCAAGCACATCACTAGTACCATTGATGTTTAGTTTTCAAAGCTTCACTATATCATTACAACATAGGAAATACAATGACAACAAGTCAAAAATTAAACATCAGAAAGGTGAAAAACGGATCAGTTGGCAGAAATGAAAGACTGCACAGACAAAACAGACAGAGAAAGTAATAAGACAAGCAGATAGGCAGACAGAATAGGGATCAGTTTCTAGTTGATATTGTTACTGGCCTGCAGACATCCGGAAAAAGTAGCACACAGCAACACAACTGTTCATTCTCCAGTTTCCAATTAACAATGGTGGCAATGGTATCACAAAACAGAGCTTCTCCAATGTTTATAGGAATGTAGGAACAGGAGTAGACCATTGAGCCCCTTGAGCAAGTTCCACCATGCAGTAAGATCATGGCTGATCTGTGCCTTAACTCTATTTACTACTTGAGCTTGTGACATATAACTTGATGCACTTACCTATCAACTGATCTCAGTCATGAAAATTTAAATTCTCCCACTATCCATTGGCTTTTGGGGAGAGAGTTTCAGGCTTCCACTACCCTTTGTGTGAAAAAACGCTCTTAAAATGTCTAGCTCTAATTTTATGATTGTGTTCTTTTATTTTGAATTTGTGCCTCCAGTTGCTGACTATCTTCCCTACCAAATCTTGTCAGGCAAAGACTTAAAAGCTTGATGTTCATATACTATTATAATGTTTCAATTCATCAATGGCCTTGTTAATATTCATTTGAATATTCCAGTGAATACATCTATATTAACAAGATCAACTGATTGATTTTCATTCGTCTAACTGTGCAACTGACTAGCTCTGGAAGAATATCTTAGGAAGATACATAAGGCAGTCAATGCGCACACACTGAGGTCCCACAAGCAGAAACTAGATAAATAACCAGCTAATCTTAATTGGTGGTCTTGGCTGAAGAACCAGTATTGGTCAGGACATTGCTAACTCCCTGCTTCTCTTCAAATTGTGCAATAGGTTATTTTATACACTTTTTTAGGGGATGGTGGTGCTTTACTCCCTCCCTAACAGCACTGTGTGAGTACCTATACATGATGTGGAGATGCCGGCGTTGGACTGGGGTAAACACAGTAAGAAGTTTAACAACACCAGGTTAAAGTCCAACAGGTTTATTTGGTAGCAAAAGCCACACAAGCTTTCGAGGCTCTGAGCCCCTTCTTCAGGTGAGTGGGCTACCACTCACCTGAAGAAGGGGCTCAGAGCCTCGAAAGCTTGTGTGGCTTTTGCTACCAAATAAACCTGTTGGACTTTAACCTGGTGTTGTTAAACTTCTTACTGTGAGTACCTATACCACAGGGCCTACAGCAATTCAAGAAGGCAGCTCATCACCACCTTCTCAAGGGCAACTGGGATGGGCAATAAATGCTGGCTTAGTCAACGATGCCCAAATCCCACAAATGATTTTTTTTTAAAGTGGCTGTTAAGTATTGAAGGATGTGTTGAAAGCCAGTATAACCAAAAAATGAATATGCATGCTGCATTGAAATGCTGCACTCACACAGAAAGTCTGACCACAGGGCAGGTGCCTTCATGTTCTGTGAATCTCTAACACTTGGGGCCAAACTTTTGCCATGGAGGCTGACAGTTGAGTCAGGAAATCTCCTGCCTTGGCAGACTCACCTCGACGGAAACAACGCCTGAATGCAAGATTTTCGCTCTGAAGAAGTAGTCACATGAATCTTTGACGCATTTCTATTAAAGGCTGTTCGGCCCTCTAGTTCCCAACTCTCGTGTCGCACCAGCTCCTCATGCCACCTCATACCCTCCCTAAGCTACCGCTTATAGCCATCCATGCCACCTCCATAGCCACTCACCTAATACCAACGATGAACAGATCTCAGGAGCCACGTGGAATTTTTAAAAAATGAAAAATCTAAGAGAACTCTCACTCACACTTGATACAGAAAAAAAACATTCATTCATGAAACTCAGTCAAAGATTTTAAATCCCCTCAAATAGTCAATCTGTTATAAAAATTACGAAAGTCACATTTTAGACTTTGATTTGATTTATTATTGTCACATGTATTAACATATAGTGAAAAGTATTGTTTCTTGCGTGCTATACATCCAAAACGTACCGTTCATAGAGAAGGAAACGAGAGAGTGCAGAATGTGGTGTTACAGTCATAGCTAGGGTGTAGAGAAAGATCAAGTTAATGCAAGGAAAATCCATTCAAAAGTCTGACAGTAGCAAGGAAGAAGCTGTTCTTGAATCAGTTGGTACGTGACCTCAGACTTTTGTATCTTTTTCCCGACGGAAGGCGGTGGAAGAGAGAATGTCCGAGCTGCGTCGGGTCCTTAATTATCCTGGCTACTCTGCCGAGGTAGCGGGACGTGTAGACAGAGTCAATGGATGGGAGGCTGGTTTGCATGATGGATTGGGCTACATTCACGACCTTTTGTAGTTCTTTGCGGTCTTGGGCAGAGCAGGAGCCATACCAAGCTGTGATAAACCAGAAAGAATGCTTTCTATAGTGCATCTGTAAAAGTTAGTGAGACTTGTAGTTGACATGCCAAATTTCCTTCGTCTTCTGAGAAAGTAGTGGCGTTGGTGGGCTTTCTTAACTATAGTATCGACATGGGGGGGTACCAGGACAGGTTGTTGGTGATCTGGATGCCTAAAAACTTGAAGCTCTTGACCCTTTCTACTTCATCCCTGTTGATGTAGACAGGCATGTTTTCCTCTACGCTTCCTGAAGTCGATGACAATCTTCTTTGTTTTGTTGACATTGAGGGAAAGATTATTGTTGCCGCACCAGTTCACCAGATTCTCTATCTCATTCCTGTACTCTCTCTCGTCATTGTTTGAGATCCGACCCACTACGGTGGTGTCGTCAACAAACTTGAAAATTGAACTGGAGGGGAATTTGGCCACATAGTCATGGGTATATAAGGAGTATAGTAGGGGGCTGAGAACACAGCCTTGTGGGGCACCGGTATTGAGGATGATTGTGGAGGAGGCGTTGTTGCCTGTCCTTACTGATTGTGGTCTGTGAGTTAGGAAGTTCAGGACCCAGTCACAGAGGGAGGTGCCGAGGCCCAGGCCACGGCATTTGGAGATGAGTTTCATCGGAATAATAGTGTTGAACGCTGAGCTATAGTCAATAAATAAGAGCCTGACATAGGTGTCCTTGTTATCTTGGTGTTCCAGGGTTGAGTGTAGGGCCAGGGAGATAGCGTCTGCTGTGGACCTGTTGTGGCAGTAGGCAACCTGTAGTGGATCCAGGTAGTCTGGGAGACTGGAATTGATTTGTGCCATGACTAGCCTTTCGAAGCACTTCATAATGATAGATGTCAGAGCCACTGACTGATAGTCATTAAGGCACGCTGCTTAAGACAGCCAATCTTTTAATAGCCTCTCAAAACTGTCAATATGACCACAAACTCATGACGAGCGTTGGAGATTTTGAAACTCAGCCAACCCTTCATAATAGGCTCAAGTGCAATAACAATAATTTCTCCTTCAATGTCAACAAAATGAAGGAGATAGTCATTAATTTCAGGAAGCGTAGTGGAGGACATGCCCCTGTCGACATCAATGGGGACAAAGTGAAAATAGTCGAGAGCTTCAAGTTTCTCGGTGACCAGATCACCAACAACCTGTCCTGGTCCCTCCATGCCAATGCTATATTTAAGAAAGTCCACAAATGCCTCTACTTTCTCAGGAGGCGAAGGAAATTTGGCATGTCCACTACGACTCTCATCAACTTCCACAGATACACCATAGAAAGCATTCTTTCGGGTTGTATCACACCTTGGTATGGCTCTTGCTCTGTCCAAGACTGCAAAAGATTATAAATGGTCGTGAACAAAGCTCAGTCCATCACTCAAATCTGCCTCCCATCCATTGACTCTGTCTACACTTCCTGCTGTGTTGGAAAAGCAGCCAATATAATCAAAGATCCCACACACCCCGGACATGCTCTCTTCCACCTTCTTCCAACGGGAAAAAGATACAAAAGTCTGAGGACCAATCGACTCAAGAACAGCTTCTTCCCTGCTGCCATCAGGCATTTTGAATGGACCTACTTCATATTAAGTTGATCTTTCTCTACACCCTAGCTATGACTTTAACACAACATTCTGCACCCTCTCCTTTCCTTCTCTTTGTCGTGTATGCTTTGTCTGTAAAGCACACAAGAAACAATACTTTTCACTGTATACTAATACGTGACAATAATAAATCAAATCAAATCAAACCCTTGGGAAATGCCAACAGTAAAGGCATCATGTCATGATGCTGATAAAGGAAAAGGGACACTAATTTAAATTAATTCCTGATTTCTTCAACTGCACTTTAAAAATTCTTTATCTCCTATATATAATTCTCATGATACTGAATAAGCTAGCCTTTATTGCTTATTTCTTTTTGCCCTGAGAATGTGGCGGTGTCTTTTCTTTGATTGCTTGTAAAATCGTTTTGTGTCAGGATGACCCTTCGTCAGAGCGAAGAGCATAGAGCATCTAATGAAGCTCTGACAAAGGGTCATTCAGATTCGAAACACATTGGCTCTATTCGCTCTCCACAGATGCTGTCAGCCTGCTGAGATTTTCCAGCGTTTTTTGTTTTTGTTTCAAATTCCAGCATCCGCAGTATTTTGCTTTCATTTCTGAAAGTTTTGGGCTTTTACAACAATGAAATAGTTAATGAATGAAAAGAAAGGAGATACCAACTCTTTTATTGGCAAGTTGGAATATCAAGGCCATGTGCATGGGATTGGCAGATGACCTGCTGCTATTTGATAACACACACAAGAAGCTGTGATAGACATGGAACTTGATAGGCTGAACATTGACACAGTTTCCCTACAATAGACCCAAGCTTGCCAAGAGCAAATCACTGAAAGAAAAACAACACGCATTCATCTGCCAGGAGAAGAGGTCAGGGAAAGGGGTGAGCAGGTTGCGGGCCTTGCTGCAAGGAACACCTTACTCCCATTGCCAGAAACCCCCACAAATGTTTCAGAATGTGTTTTCTCCACTTGTCTCAAAAACCCAAGTGGAGCCAGTTAACCTAATGTGTACCTTTGCTCCAATGCTGTTCTCCACTACATAAGATCAGATCTATGAGGAGCTTGACTTTGCTATCAGCGGAATCCCTAAGTTAGAACACTGTTACCTCCTGGAGGGAAAAGAGTAGGCTTGAACTATGAGGCATGGTTTCTGTGCCTCTGAAATCAGAGCCTGGGAAAGGTAACTGAGAACAGAGAGGGATTCTGAATGGAGGGCTGTAACAAATGGTGTTCCTCAGGGATCAGTGCTGTGATCTTTGCTGTTTGTAATATATATAAATGATTTGGAGGAAAATGTAACTGGATTGATTCGTAAGTTTGCGGACGACACAAAGGTTAGTGGATGTGCGGATAGCGATGAGGACCATCAGAGGATACAGCAGGATATAGATCAGTTGGAGACTTGGGCGGAGAGATGGCAAATGGAGTTTAATCCGGACAAATGTGAGGTAATGCATTTTGGAAGGTCTAATACAGATAGGAAATATACAGTAAATGGCAGAACCCTTAAGAGCATTGGTAGGCAAAGGGATCTGGTGTACAGGTACACAGGTCACTGAAAGTGGCAATGCAGGTGGAGAAGATAGTCAAGAAGGCATACGGCATGTTTGCCTTCATTGGCCGGGGTATTGAGTTTAAAAATTGGCAAGTCATGTTGCAGCTTTATAGAACCTTAGTTAGGCTGCACTTGGAATATAGTGTTCAATTCTGGTCGCCACACTACCAGAAGGATGTGGAGGCTTTGGAGAGGGTACAGAAAAGATTTACCAGGATGTTGCCTGGTATGGAGGGCATTAGCTATGAGGAGAGTTTGGAGAAACTTGGTTTGTTCTCACTGGTGCGACGGAGGTTGAGGGGAGACCTGATAGAAGTGTACAAGATTATGAGAGGCATGGACAGAGTGGATAGTCAGAACCTTTTTCCCAGGGTGGAAAAGTCAATTACTCGGGGCATAGGTTTAAGGTGCGAGGTGCAAAGTTTAAAGGAGATGTATGAGGCAGACTTTTTACAGTAAGGAGTGTAACAACACCAGGTTAAAGTCCAACAGGTTTATTTGGTGGCAAAAGCCACTAGCTTTCGGAGCACTGCTCCTTCGTCAGGTGAGTGGGAGATCTGCTAACAAACAGCAAACAGGGCATATAAAGACACAAACTCAATTTACAGAATAATGAATAATGATTGGAATGCGAGTCTTTACAGCTAATCTAGTCTTAAAGGTACAGGCAATGTGAGTGGAGAGAGCATTAAGCACAGGTTAAAGAGGTGTGTATTGTCTCCAGACAGGACAGCCAGTGAGAGTTTGCAAGTCCAAGCTTGCAAAAGGGGTTACAGATAGTGTGACATGATCCCGGTTGAGGCCGTCCTCATGTGTGCGGAACCTGGCTATCAGTCTCTGCTCACCGACTCTGCGCTGTCGTGTGTCGTGGAGGCCGCCTTGGAGAACGCTTACCCGAATATCAGAGGCCAAATGCCCGTGACCGCAGATTTTTTACACAGAGAGTAGTGGGTGCCTGGAACTCATTGCCGGGGGAGGTAGTGGAAGCGGATACGGTAGTGACTTTTAAGGGGCATCTTGACAAGTACATGAATGAGATGGGAATAGAGGGAAATGGTCCCCGGAAGGGTAGGGGGTTTTAGTTAAGTCGGGCAGCATGGTCGGTGCAGGCTTAGAGGGCCGAAGGGCCTATTCCTGTGCTGTAATTTTCTTTGTTCTTTGTTCTTTGTACTTGAGCTTTTCTACTAACATCAGATATGTGTAATTAAGACCTTATTTCAGAATAAATGCTGCCACAAAGTGTCCTGGAGGCATCCATGATCAGGGCATTGGCATCGGCTGAATCTAATGATCACCAAATTTGACTCACTGAACAGCATTCTCAACACATGCAGCCGCCACATGCTGTAATCCATCCAAGTGATCTGTATCATACTCAGCAGGGGCGCTGACTATGATACAGATCACTTGGATGGATGACAGCTTTATACCCAAAGACTTACTGTACTGTTAACTAGACACTAGGTCATGACATCCTCAGTGTCTGCATGACCACGAAAAGGACACCCACAAGTGAGATGTGAAGATGTCGGACATTGTCACTGACGACCATGGCCTCTGGAGGTGGACAGTTTGTAAGGGCATTAGCAGAGGCGAGCAGGAATATGGGTCAAAAAGAGGACCCTGAGAAAACAGAGACCAGTGAATCTTCACAATCCATTGTCATCCTCTTGCACAAATGTGGCAGACACTGCCGTGCCAGAGTGATGCCTCTGAACTATATCAGACAATGCTTAACAGACCACTACGCCACAAATCATCGTCTTACGAGTTGGAAGTAGCTTTTGCAATTATTTTATCCTGATGCCAGCTCAGACATTACCAAATTTATTCAACTTAATTTCACAATTTGTCATTGTGGTATTTGAACTCAAATCCTTTGCATTGTTAGTGCCATATTAATGCCCCATCATGCACAAATATATATGTGTCAAATTTATAGCCAAACTCCTGAAAATCCACAGGCTGAAATCCTAACAATAATGCTCAAATCCAATTTGTTGCAAACATCTCACATTTACTCCCACTTGAAGTATATAGGGGGTGATTCTCCCAGCCCACTGCACTGCTCTAGTGGCACAGCGGGCCGGCGTCATCAGCTCCACGCCAGAGATTGGTGTGGAACTGATTAAAATATTTAAATGCACATTTTAACCTGATTAGCAGGCCTGGGACTGAAGTCTCCGGGACCACTAGCCTCGCCCCCTCCGCCAGGAGTGTTTCACTCCAGCGGTGTTTACAACTGCTCCCCACTAACGGGGATCTGGTGGCCCGACCCTGCTAGAGTGAAGCGGGGCCATGGAGGTCAGGGGTAAGAAAGGGATGCCCGCTGAGCATTGCCAGCTTGGCAGTGCCACTTTGCAGTCGGGATCATAGGCAGAGGGAGGGAGGACAGAGATCGAGGCTGGCCATCGGGGTGGGGACTGGGAGGGAGGGGGGAGGTCAGCCTGCTGAGGGGTCAGGGCTGCGGTGGGGGGGATCAGGATTGCGGGGGGTGGAAGTTGGGAGATTGGAACTGCTGGCGGGGTGGGGAATGGGGAATCGAGGGCGGGCTGGGGGGGGAGTAATGGAGATGGGGAGGTTGGGGCTGGCCCAGAGATGTCCGGAAGGCCGGCGATTGGTGAGTGGGGGGTTGGCAAGGGCAACGATGCAGTGTCGCGGGGTTGGCCAGCGATCGGGAGGCCAGCAGTGTGGGTCAATTATGCATGTGCTAATCTCCGCTCTGACAGATCAGCGTATGCACAGTGGCCCGCTCAGCGCTATGCTGCCAGCCTCTCCAGCGGGAATAGGCGCCACCCCAGTTTTCCATTGTGATTCACGCTAGGGCACTCTATGATGCACAGAGTTTGGGAGATCCTTTTTGAAAGCGTGTTGGAAAAAGCAGCAGGATCTACTCCAGTTTTTACACAAATTTGGCACTTAGAATTTTTTTGGGAGACTTCCACATAGTGTCAATTGGAGGGTAGCAAATCTGAAAGACCCTGTGCTATTGCCAATGTACTGCTATTCCGAGAGTAGAGTGTGCCATGTCTTCTCCCCCTGAAAGAAGAAAGATTATTGTTAGAATGGAAGAGAAATCAGAAATTGCATCTTTTTCTGGAGATCTCAGCTCTAATATTGTTTTTCTCGAATGGGAACACAAGTTGGTCTGACTAACTTATTGGCAACTGATTGTCGTTAAGAGCCAATATTATTAATTGGTGCCTTCTCCAACTGGGTGGATTTTTTAAAAAACCTGTGACATCTTTGGTGATCTTGTCTCTCTGATGAAGGTTCTGTGATTATTACAAGGTCTGTAATGTTCTATGTTCTATATGCTGTCCCACAGCAATGCACCAGACAGCAAGCTAAGCATAAGCAAGTGGATCATTGGCCGAGATAGAACATAGAACAAAGAAAATTGAGCATAAAACATCGAACAGTACAACGCAGGAACAGACCCTTCGGCTCACGATGTTGTGCCGAACACGACGCCAAGTTAAACTTATCCCTTCTGCCTGCCCTTGGTCCATATCCTTCTAATGCTTGCATATTCATGTGCTTATTTAAAAGCCCCTTAAATGCCCCTATCATATCTGCCTGCACCATCACCCGTGGCAGCGCGTCCCAGACACCAACCGCTCTCTGTATAAAAAACCTACCCCTCATACCTCCTTGGAACTTTCCCCCTCTCACCTTCTCCCTTCATTAAGGGTGAAGAGTCATATCAGGCTGAGCTAGGCCAGAATTAGCCTACTGGCAGAATGAGGAGTTTTGAAGTGGTCTTCAATGCGCACTGCCCTCTGTGTGGCTATCAAGTTCATAGCTACACTCATGTTTCATTCTTGGCAGATTCTAAGCACCCCAAGAGGACATCACATTGTTGAGGTGCTTTCAGTTCACATCTCTTTCCAGAAGGTCACTTAAGGTACTAATTAGCTCCGCACACCACTGTGTCAAATTTGGCAGCTGCAGTCTCAGAGAGCGAGGGACTCAAAACAACTGGTGCAGTCTTATGAAGTACAGGAATTAATGATGATATAAATATTATCATTTGAGCATTATTCAGTGGTAAGTTTAACTCCCCTTTCGTGCAAGTAATATTTTGAGCACAAGTTTCAGAACCTGATTTTCTCGGAGTACTGGTGATGCACATTTGCAAACCAGCATCAACAAGGTTTTTCTTTCACTGGCTGGGCTACCCATCCTACGTCTGGGGAATAAAGGGATGACGTTCAGAATAAGATTTTTAAAATAAGGTGATGTATGAAGTAAGAGGCTGAGATGTTCACCCTGCAGGCTTATGGATTGAAGATTCAACAGGTTCCATTCAACAATTCACTTCATTCCCTTCTTTCACACAATAATTTTAATTAAAAATTTAATCACACAGATATGAATTATAAATCACTAAATTCACAATTATTATATTCAGTGCATTAGACAAAAATATCTCTTTTCACAATGAATTTACTTTCAGTTGCTTCAATTGGCTTAATTTACTTTCATTAGACTTACAACTTTTACGGCATGAAATCCCTCAGAATCAAAATCTACCTCTATACCTATTTTCTCAATGTTTGATAATGCTCTGGATATTTTGAGGGTTTGTCTCTTGGGGAATTAATGATGGAAAATAAGGCAATGGCTGATGAGTTGAATAAACATCTTGCATCGGTGTTCACTATCAGACACACAAATAACATTCCAGAAATAACTGTACCTCAAGAGGTGAAAAGGAGGGAAGAACTTCAAAATAATTGCAATCACCGGGGAAAGGGTACTGAAAAAATTATTCGAATTAAAGACCAACAAGTCCCAAGTCCTGATGGACTTCATCCTAGGGTGTTAATAAAGTGGCTGCTGAGATAGTAGATACATTGGTTTGAATTTTCCAAAGTTCCCTAGATTCTAAAAAAGTAAATCAGATTGGAAAATAGTGAATGGAATGACTTGGATTAATGACCAAATGTGTGTGTGCTAAATTTGCTGATGACATGAAGATAGGTAGGAAAGGAAATTGTGAAGAGGACAGAAGGAGCCTGCAAAGATGGTCACTTAACAGTACAGAATTTGAGCATTGCTGAAAAAGTGACATGCTGTCGAAGCTTTTTGTATTGCACTCATCAGGATAGATGCAAGAATACCAAATATGACAGAGAACAACAAATTATTCTACATGGGAAAAGGGTGCTGATTGGTTAGCAGGTGGACTCTGATGGGTAGAGGTGCTGTAATGGAGAAGTAGATAGATTTCAAACACATCTAACAACTCAAAACTGGGCCTCCATGAGGCACTATCAACCATCAGCAGTGGCAGCATTACATATAGCCACAATCTGTAATCTCAGGGTCTGGCATTTCTCTTCATTTACCATTAGCACCAACCGAGGAGACAAAGCCTGGTTCAATGAAAAAGGAAGGAGGGCATGCAGGAGTAGGGTCAGGTATATCTGAAAAACAGCACATGATAGAGCTACACAAACCCTCAACAAATGGATCAGATCTAATCTCTGCAGTGCTGCCACATCCATTTATGTATGGTGGTGGACAATTGGACAACCAATAGGAAGAGGAAGCTTCACATATATCCCCAATATCAATGATGGGGAGTCCAATAATCTGTGCAAAAGATAAAGCTGAAGAATTTGCAACAATCTTCTGCTAGAAGTGCTGAGTGGATGATCCATCTTGGCCTCCTTCTGAAGTCCACAGCATCACAGATGTTAATCTTCAGCCAATTCAATTCAGCCTACATGATATTAAGAAATGGTTGAAGCCACTTAATACTGCAAAAGCTATGAACCCTAACAACATTCCAGCAATAGTACTGAAGACTTGTGTTCCAGAACTTGCCTTCCCCCTAGCCAAGCTCTTCCACTACAGCTATAACATTGGTAACTACCTGACAATGTGGAAAACTGCCCAGGCATGTCCTGTATACAAAAAGCATGACAAATCCAACCCGGCCAATTCCTGCCTTATCAGTCTACTCTTGATCATCAGCAAAATGATGAAAGGTGTCATTGACATGATGCAGCAGTTACTCAGCAATAACCAGCTCACTGACACTCAATTTGGGCTCCACCAGGATCACTCAGCTCATGTCCTACAACCTTGATTCAAATATAGACAAAAGAGCTGAATGCCAGATGTGAAGTGAGAGTGATTGCCCTTGAAAATGAGGGAGAAAGCTTAGGTTGGAGTCATACCTGGCACAATGGAAGGTGGTTGTGGTTGTTAGTGGTCAATCATCTTGGTCAAAGGACATCCCTGTAGGAGTTCTTCAGGGTAGTATCCTAGGTAGTAATATTAGTGCCACACTTGTGCCAGGCAATGACGATGTCCAACAGGAGAGAATCTAATATCTCCCCTTGGCATTCAATGGCATTACCATCTCTAAATCCCCAGCTATCAACATTCTGGTGGTTACCATTAACCAAAAACTGAACTGGACTAGCCATATAAATGCTGTGGCGACAAGAGCAGGTCAGAGGCTAGGAGTTCTATAGTGAGTGACTGGCCTCCTGACTCCCCAGAGATTGTCCTCCATTTACAAGTCAGAAATTGATGGAATACTCCCCATTTGCCTGGCTGAGTGCAGTTCCAACAAGACTCAAGAACCTTGGCACCATCTAGGACAAGGCAGCCCGTCCATCTCCTTCAACATTAAATTGTTCCACCACTGACACACAGTGGCAGCCGTGTGTATCATCTGCAAGATGCATGGCAGCAACTCACCAACCTTCCAAACCCATGACCGCTACCACGCCTGCAAGTTCCCTTCAAGCCACTCACCATCCTGACCTGAAACTATATCGTCGTTCATTCACCATTGAGGAATTAAAATCCTGGAATTCCTTTCCTAACAACACTGTGGGCGTACCTACACCACGTGGACTGCAGGAGTCATTTTGATCATGGTTGATCATCATATTCAATATCCTGATCTCCCCTCCTCCCCATATGCCTTGATCCCTTTAGCCCCAAAAACTATATCTGATTCCTTCTTGAAATTGCACAATGCTTTGGCCTCAACTACTTTTTGTGGTTGTGAATTCCATAGATCCACCACTCGCTAGGTGACAAAATTTCTTCTCAAAGTCCTAAAAGGTTTACCTCTTATCCTCAAATTGTAACCCCGAGTTCTGGACTCCCCCACCATTGGGAACATTCTTTCTGAACCTACCCTGTCTCACCCTGTTAGAATTTTATAAGTTTTTATCAGATCCCCTCTCATTCTCCTAAACTCCAATTAATGTAATCCTAACTGACTTAGTCTCTCCTCATATGACAGGCCTGCGGTCTCAGGAATCAGCCTGGCAAACCTTCGCAGCACTCCCTCTATAGCAAGGACATCCTTCCAAAGCTGCACACAATACTCCAGGTGTGGCCTCACCAATGCCCTATGCAACTGTAATAAAACACCCCTATTTCTATTCTGAAATCCTCTCGCTATGAGGGACAACATACCATTTTCCTTCTTTACTGCCCGCTGTACTTGTGCACTTACTTTCAGCAACTGATGCACAAGGACATCAAGGTCTCACTGAGTATCCACTTCTCTCAATTTACACCCATTCAAGTAATAATCTTTCTTCCTATTATTGCTCCCAAAGTGGATAACTTCACATTTATCCACATTATACTGCATCTACCATGCATATGCCCTCACACTCAGCCTGTTCAAATCACGCAGAGGAATATCTGCATCCTGCCCTTTGGCACTTGTGTGTTGTGGTTTAGAATTAAAGGAGGCATTGAAGGCACCCCAGCCTTTTGATGAGAGGCTATTCTGATGCATCTGCCATGCTTTGGCTTCAGCGAGAGGCCTAATTACCATCTGAAAAATTCCAAATGGTGATAGGCGACTGTCCTCTGTAGGCACAGTTAGTTGGCCTTAATGGCCACCCGCACTGTACCCACACTGGTATGGATAACCTTCAGCTGACCGCAGCCCCCATCTTCCGTGAAGCAGCCTCACTGAGGCGGGACCAGGCCGGCAGACTAGTTTGCTGGCCCATGAAGTGGAATTGCCCGCCTCCAAAACTGTCACCTTTGAAGAATGAAATCTATGCCGGAAACCTCCAAGCTTCAGTAATGGAGCTTTGGCTCAGTGCCAAATTCGCCATTCTCACTGCTGGATTGGGGATGGGTGGGGGATGGCGGGGGTGAACAAGATTGGAGAATCCCACCCCTAGCCTCCTATCTTTGCGTCATCTGCAAACACTGAGATTGTGCACTCATATCCAGGTTCTGATTACTCATGTATATATTCAGAGCCATCATGGTATCAAGGTAGGCACTTGAGGAACACCACATCCATGCCAAACTTTAATATTATCAAGTTTCCTTTTCTCACATTTCCTCAAATGCCTTTTAAAAATGCATTGTATTTTCTTTAGCAAAACTATCCATTAAAATCATAGAATGATTACAGTGCAGAGGGAGGCCACTCGGTCCACCCGCCATGTCAGTGCTGTCCCTCTTTTGGAGAAATTTAACAACCGCCACTCACCCCACTTTTTCCTTCTAGCCCTGCATATTTTATATTTCAGATAGTTTTTTGAAGAATATTCACATTTATCTTTTATTTTGTCCTTAGGTATTGATGTTCAGTTGGAGATCGATTGTCAGCCAACATTTTTCTTAATGTTTTTAAACAGAAAAGATATTTCAGGAGCACCGCTCTCCTCTAACACAACGCTCATATCCAAATATAGTTGAAGATTGTGATCAGAGCCTTTTGCTGCTTCCTCTCTGAAATCCACTTTTAAATTCCACAAATTTTATCAGTGCTACTTCCTAATTTATACTTTGCCTCCTTAATTGTTCATTGTTCTCTTGTAGCCATTCAGTCTTCCTGGCAAATTTCTCTGTGCAAATTGAGGCAATGTGCTCCGTTGATTGGGGAAATTAAGACGTTCCAGCAGGAGGAAAGAGTGATAGTACCCTAAAAATGGTAGGATGTGACTTACCGCCACTCTCACTCCGACAATGGCTAATGACACATTCCCAAAGGCTTACTAATGGGTGGCTGTCAGACGTTAGGCCCTTTCAATCTGTAAAATCAGGGTCCTATGACATAGACAAGGCCCGAATAGATCATTTTGTGTCTCAGCCGTGTGGTACATGTGCTGTGCAGTGCAAGAGCAGCCCAAAAGGTAAAAATGAAGGCTACTAACCATTTTTAGTTAGGCTGGGAGCTCCATGCTCTAGACAAAACAAAATAGGTTGCTGCCACACCAGGCTCCTCTCCTTCCCAATACCCAAATGGGCCACCTGAAATTGTATCGGCTTGGAGTTGTCAGCTGCTCCTAAATAGCTCCCCTCTTACACACATAATTGTGCAAGGACGTTCATGTTAAGCAATCCGAACAAGATCTGTCCACAAACAGAGGCTTTAGTAGACAGATAACAGTGTTCATCGCACCCACATGCCCGAGACATTTTATCATATGCCAATGTCAAATGAAGCCAGGTATCCTCAGCGATTAGAATTTAGCGTGTACTTGAAGAGTAAAAATGGGAAAAGACACAAATCTAGAAACAGAAAATTGCTTTTGTAGTGACGCCAAGCTATTTATATGCAGTTAAATATTCACATACTACTCGCCGCTTTTTGAAGGATCTGCACAAAATAGACTCTTTGTTTCTGAGCTCATTGATAATATAGTTAATTCATGAAGCACCTTTAATGCTGAGGCAGGACGAGGCTTTCTTGTTGTTTTGAATGAATAAAACTCAACAAGGTCATTTGCCACAGCAGCTGAGATTTGAGAGGGCTGCTTGAGCTACACAGGCGAGGGAGCTTTCGGTATCATAGATTATAACTTTTTTTTTATTAACAGCACAATTCCTTTAGATCCTTTACTATTGTTTAAAGAGCAGATATAAAATGAAGCAGGAGCAAAATTATGAATTTCCCACCTGGATAAAAATGGATGAAATTCTAGCCAATTATTTGCCATGGCAACTGGCAAAACACAAAGGCCAGAGACAGATGCAAAGAGCACTGTCTCTATAATCATCAGTGTGTAGCCCTCAAATCATGGATACACTCTTCCACTATCCCCATCTCTTCAAGGCCATAAGACTGAACCGTAATTACATGCTTTGGAACACTCCACTTAAGTGCTGCAATAATACAGTTAGTACATGCGCTCTTCAATTCTGCACATGTAATGTAAAAATAGCATGCAAGATAATAACTCAATCGAGAGCCAGGAATATAAGTCAACTAATTTATGTTTTTTGCAGTCTTTCAGTTGCAGTTGCTGGTTCTCTGCTGTATGATAGATTAATAATGTGAGATGTCCATTAAGATAATAACCCATTAAGGCCCAGAGAGATGTTGGAATCAGGAAAAAGAAATTATTTTCGGGTGCATAGTCCATTCTGTCCATAAATTCTGGATTTGCTGCACTCTTTGACAGTAATAACTTACACTGGAATATTAGTACAGTTAATTTACACCAGATCACTTAATTTGCTTACCTCAGTGATCCTAACGATGATATAAGCAATAATAGTCACCTTTCATGGTGGTTACTGTCATGAGGAATGGGAATAAATCATAGAAATAGTTCCTATCTCTTGGTGTCATCTAGTGGCTAGGTTGTCATACTACACAATGAAACACTCCCTTCAACACACTGAGAATAAATGCATGTTTTTATGATGGGATGGAATATTATCATCACACGGTTTAAGAAGCAGTTGGTTTTAAACAGGCCAAGAGTTTGTGGGCCATGTCAGTGACAGACAGACCTCTCTGACCCCTTCAACCTGTTCCTTTGAATGTTTCTGCTTATTAGGTCAAGACACATCAATGTAACGCTCAGCTAACACTCACTGGTGTGGAGGTATTGTCTGATGCCCCATTTAGGCTGACTGACTGGGCATAGAAAATAACATTTCAGCCAATACAAAGTATTTCCTTATGGTTGACTGAGCAGCACTTAGGATATTCTGACGGATTGATTTGACACACTAACAATCTTGATTGCAGATGTCACTGCAGGGTACTGGAGAGATGAGAAGTGTCCTCTGACCCTGATGTCACCTTCGAACCTGAGCAGGGCACACTGAAGCTGAAACAGAATAAGGTTCTGGTAATAATTGTATATCTACCTTTAAGTAGGATGATGTACAGTGCAGATTATACTCAAAGCATGATAATCTTGTATTTTCCGTGTTGGATAAAACTGTTTATAAACATACATTTTCTGATGCATGAGCAACCTTTGGTTGTCAACAATAGACAGAAAATGTTGCATCAATTTATATTTACATTGGCTCTTATTCTGTAACTTATCATGTACATGTCTCCTGTGAGTAAACAAGGTTTACAATGATATCTTATAATCAAGCTTATCTGACAAATAAATCTGCACAAATTATACTCAATAACTAAGATGGGAAAGCACTTCATTCAGAATGCTTTTGATTCCACGCTCTAATCAAAGAAATTAATTAAAAAGATTTTCAAAATAAAAAACTGAATTGCATAGTGCAGTTGCCACTATTAGGACAGCCCATGTGGTTTTTATTAAAATAAATACTTTAGATACTGTTGTTTTGTAGGTAGTCATGATGTGGAGATGCCGGCGTTGGACTGGGGTAAACACAGTAAGAAGTTTAACAACACCAGGTTAAAGTCCAACAGGTTTATTTGGTAGCAAAAGCCACACAAGCTTTCGAGGCTCTGAGCCCCTTCTTCAGGTGAGTGGGAATTCTGTTCACAAACAGAACTTATAAGACACAGACTCAATTTACATGAATAATGGTTGGAATGCGAATACTTACAACTAATCCAGTCTGGATTAGTTGTAAGTATTCGCATTCCAACCATTATTCATGTAAATTGAGTCTGTGTCTTATAAGTTCTGTTTGTGAACAGAATTCCCACTCACCTGAAGAAGGGGCTCAGAGCCTCGAAAGCTTGTGTGGCTTTTGCTACCAAATAAACCTGTTGGACTTTAACCTGGTGTTGTTAAACTTCTTACTGTTTTGTAGGTAAACATAGCAGCCAGTTTTCATGCAATAAAGACTCATAAACAGCCATTAGGGCTAGAATTTAACTATCTCCCCCCTCCACTCCCCCATCCCAGCAGATCCTGAGATGGGGGAGGGGGGAGAGGGCAAATAGCATGGACGGATTCCCTTCAGGATTCTACCCACCTCAACCTGGATGTGCTTTTATGATGGGGTAGATGGCGGCGGGGCGGGGGGGGAGCCTCCATTGGAAGGCCCCTTTAGATCTGGAGTGCCCTCCCCTCATGGAATGGAAACCTTTGGCACTCCCTCACCTCACCGGCCTAACCCCTGATGGCGAGATTGCCCTGCTCACAACCGCACCCCACCTCTGCTGTACCTGTGCCAGTGAGGATGGAAGTTCCGCTTGCTGTCAAACAATTCTCATTGGGCTGTGAAAAGGCAGCGGGCCTATCAGAATTGGTGACGAAGAGTTCCCCTTGACTCTCCATCGAGCACTCACCATCCTGAAAATTCAGGCCTTGATGTGTAACCATTTAATCTGTTTCAGCGGTGATGTCTGAAGAATAAATGTAATCAAGACATGAAGGGGAAATCCCCATCTCTACTGAAGAGGCACATAGGATTTCGGGTTAACATTTTGCATAAAGACAGCATCACTGAAAATATAGCACTCCCTCAGAACTGTATTGTAAATATGTGCTCAAACCCTGAAATGGGCTGGAACCCTATGTCTCAAAGAGTGTTATTAGAACCAGGCGGGCACTTCAGACTACCATTAAAAGTTATGATGTGAGACAAGAATGGCGGAGAGGTTTTGGGTGGAATCCCCCAAGATCATGTAACTTCATTGTTTAGAGATGAGCACAAAATCGAGGCTGACTTTCCAGTGCAGTAATGAAGGAGTGTTGCACTGTCAGATGTGCTGTCTGTCAGATAAGGTACTGCACCAAGGCACCACTGGGTAGACAACAAAGATAAGAAGTCTCACAACACCAGGTTAAAGTCCAACAGGTTTATTTGGTAGCAAATACCGTAAGCTTTCGGAGCACTGCTCCTTCGTCAGATGGAGTGAAAATGTGCTCTCAAACAGTGCAAACAGACAAAATCAAGTTGCAGAACGCTGATTAGAATGCAAATCCTACAGCCAGCCAGGTCTTAAAGGTACAGACAATGTGGGTGGAGGGAACATTAAACACAGGTTAAAGAAATGTGTATTGTCTCCAGACAGAACAGCTACATTGCTACAGAACACCCACATTGTCTGTACCTTTAAGACCTGGCTGGCTGTAGGATTCGCATTCTAATCAGTATTCTGCAACTTGATTATGTCTGTTTGCACTGTTTGAGAGCACATTTCCACTCCATCTGACGAAGGAGCAGTGCTCCGAAAGCTTATGGTATTTGCTACCAAATAAACCTGTTGGACTTTAACCTGGTGTTGTGAGACTTCTTACCGTGTTCACCCCAGTCCAACGCCGGCATCTCCACATTTAGACAACAAAGATCCCATGGAAGGGGTATTTTGAGCAGGGGTATTGTCCCTGTGTCCTAGCCAATAATTAAAACTCAACTAACATCTCTAAAACAGATAATCTGGTTATTAGCACGTTGCTATTTGTTGGACCTTACTGTGCCAAAATTGGCTGCTGTTTTTCCTTGATTACTACAGTGAGTACACTTCAAAAGTACTTCATTGGTTATAAAGTGCTTTGTGATAATCTGAGGTTATATATAAGCTATTTCTTTATTTCAGTCTACATCAATCGCCTCGGGTGGAATTTTACGGCCCCATCGAGATGCGGGCTGGGCCGGATAACGCAGGCAAACCATTCAAAAGTCCACTGACTTCGACGGGACTGGAAGATCCTGTGGTGGGAGGGTCTGTAAAATTCCACCCTGGATACAGAAACCAAATATAATCTGATCAATTTTGTCACTGATATGGAGATCAAGAGCCAGAGAATATGGTACAGGTTATATCAAACGGTTTGGATTTCTGGTTGAAACAAATAAACAGAAAAGGATGAATCTCCCCGTCTCGCCTGCCACGCGAATCGTAGCGGGTGGGGGCGCAGACCATGCAAAGGTCCATTGACCTCGGGTGGGATTTCCGGTTTTGGGGGGAGCGTGGCCAGAAAATCCCACCCAAAGAAACTTAACAATGACAAATTTGAAAGTATTAACGATAGATTGAATAAATGTTGGACGTAATCAAGTGATAAATTAGTACTGGGAAAAGCAGAAAACGTTTTGGAGGGTGGGTGATGGGAGTTGCGGGGAGTGGAAGGTTGGCAGAGATCCCCTTCAGCGCACCATGCTGGTCGGCTTGTGTTGAAGTAGACTCGTGCTCTGCTGAAGTAATTGTGCTGGTGTCTCACTCTTTAATTTCTACCTGTCTTTTCCGATAGCTCCTAAACCACACTGCCTCTCAGAAATGATTTTAATGCTCCCTATTGTCTCACATTAATATAATTGTAGCAATTTAAAAATCACGTTTCTCACATAATTATGGGTCATTGTATTGCACAGAAGCACAGTGTTAAGCTCTGCTGCCTCACAGCGTCAGGGACCCAGGTTTGATTCCCGGCTTGGGTCACTGTCTATGCGGAGTTTGCACGTTCTCTCCCTGTCTGCATGGGTTTCCTCCGGGTGCTCCAGTTTCTTCTCATAGCCCGGAACACATCCTGGTTAGGCGCATTGGCCATGCTAAATTCTCCCTCAGTGTACCTGAACAGGTGCCAGAGTGTGGTGACCAGGGGATTTTCACAGTAACTTCATTGCAGTGTTAATGTAAGCCCACTTGTGACACTAATAAATAAACTTTAAAGCATGTCCACAAGTGCATGTGTTCTTTTGTGCTTTTCCCTTTCCTTGTTCTGTTTCTTTTAAATGCTGTCCAGCTAAAGGTTCATAATTTTAACCTTGACTGGTCTACTTTCTCTGCAGAAGCTGACTCATTTGCTGAGTATTGTCAGCATTTTTCATTTTGATTTTGAATCACAAAAGGTAATTGGAAATAATAGTATAAATTACACATTAGAACAAAGAGGTTGCAAAAGGTTCATGCCATTAGCTATTTAAATTAGTAACTTCATAATTTCAGTTAGAACCATAGAAAAGTTACAGCACAGAACAAGGCCATTCGGCCCATCTTGTCTATGCCAACTGAGGAACCCAGGTGCCTTTTCTAATTCCACTTTCCTGCCCATAGCTCTGTAGCTTACAGCACTTAAGGTGCAGATCCTTTTAAACTTTTTAAAAGAGTTTAGGGTCTCTGTCTCCACTACCAACTCAGGCAATGAATTCCAGACACCCACTATCCTCTGCGTAAAAAAATACTTCCTCATGTCCCCTCTACAGCTTCTGCCACTTATCTTGAATCTAGGCTCCCTGTTCCTAGAATTCTCCGCCAAGGAAACAGTTTTATTCTGTCCACTCTAACTCTTCTCCTCATAATTTTATACATCTCAATCAAGTCACCCCTCAGCCTTCTTTGTTCCAAGGAAAATAACCCCAACCTATCCAATCTCTCCTTACAGCTACACTTTTCTAGTCCTGGCAACATTCTTGTAAACCTTCACTGCACTCTCTCCAGAGCCATTACATTCTTCCTGTAATGTGATTACACTGAACTAGTGCTTTAACTATTTGTATTTGAATTGGATGTGCCCTCTTAATTTGTGTTTTCATTTCCTGCATATTCATTTATTTGCTTGGACTTAAAATATGTACACAAGTCACTTTTTCCCTCTTGGTATCTGAAATAATGGGGACGATTCTCCTAAAAGTGCTGAATTTGTGGGAAAACTGTCCAGGTCATGACTGTTTTTTCAGTGCAGCTTCAGACCTGAATCTCCTCTCTCTGTGCACTGCAGAGGTCACAATCGTGAATATCATTAAAAGCTCAGTGGGCGCCAAAGAGCCAAAAAGCCTGAAATCGGCAGGATGAGCAGGAACCCGCGCATGTGCACATCGCTGGGAGATCGCTGAAAAGACCTCCCAGCATCCAGATCACTGCCATCCAATCCCCACAGACATCGCTGGCCTCATCGCTGGCCCCCACAACCACCCCCACAGACATCACTGGCCTCATCGCTGGCCCCCACAACACCCTCACAGACATCGCTTGCCCCCTCCCCCATACAGACATCACAGGCCTCATTGCTGGCCCCCACAGCCTTCCCACAGACATCGCTGGCCTCATCGCTGGCCCCCACAATTCCCCCACAGACATTGCTGGCCCCTGTCCCCCATACAGCCATTGCTGCCCCCCCCCCCCCCTTTTCCCACACACAGACATGGATGCCCGCTCATCCCATGCCCCCATGGATCCGGATAATGCAGGTACCCCACCCCTCCATCCCTTGAACATACTGACCTCACTGCTGCCCTGCAGAGAACTAGCGTTGTGCTGCCATGCACAACCCCAGCTTGTGATCATTCTCTCTCTTGAATGGGAGCCTTGAGTATTGCACCCACCCCATGGACACAGCAGCCTATTGAATGGCAGCCAATCAGCACCCTGAGGGATGAATGAGACTCAACTGAATGCAGCCTTCAAAATTTCTCACAAGTATTTGTTGTCAACCGGCCCTTGACTGGCCGCACTCACTGCACCCGCACTCCCCTAATAATGGTGTGGAGATGCCGGCGTTGGACTGGGGTAAACACAGTAAGAGTTTTAACAACACCAGGTTAAAGTCCAACAGGTTTATTTGGTAACAAATGCCATTAGCTTTCGGAGCCCTGCTCCTTCGTCAGATGGAGTGGAAATCTGCTCTCAATCTCCTGTTTGAGAGCAGATTTCCACTCCATCTGATGAAGGAGCAGGGCTCCGAAAGCTAATGGCATTTGCTGCCAAATAAACCTGTTGGACTTTAACCTGGTGTTGTTAAAACTCTCACTGTGGGCACTCCCCTAATAAGCCAGAGCTGTATATAAGCTGCAGGAATGGACACACAGCCAGTCACACCACAAAGATGTCTGCGCACAAACCTGCACCCAGATTCACAGAGGCCGACCAGGAGCACCTGCTAGTTGCTGTGGAGGAGAAGCGTGAGCAGATCTTCCCCGGCCATGGCCCTCACCAAGGGGTGCATCCGCCACGGCATTGTGGGAGGAGGTGGCAGAAGCCTGACACCGCGCTCTAGCCGGCAGTGTCACAAAAAAATGTACGACCTTTGAGCAGCAAGGTTTAGTGAGAATCCCACTTGGAACCCCGCACATGCTTGGCACGGATCTCCAACCCTGCTTAGACACCTGAAGGGCATGCACCAAGTGACCCTTCCCCCAGGAACAGAATCTAACCCCTTCCCCTCACCCCTCAACGAGCACTTTCAGTGGTGACCGCTTTCCACGAAACTGTCAGCACAACGCCCGAGACACAGGCACGCATTGCGCATCATGCATTGCAATATATTAATGCTTGCTATACACCTCATGTTACCACAGGAAAAGAACATTCACAATGTACGGGAAACGACACAGGCTGGTAGTGCCTGACCTGTGGCAGCTGACCAGCATCGAAAAGCATGCCTTGAGCTTGCAGGGGGTGATGAGCCATTCCGAATGGTCGCCGACAGCCAGGTCAGCGTCCAGCACGCAAGTGAGCAGAAGCGTACCCTCAACCTAGGTCCTCCTCGAAGTAAGTGCGATGCTGCACAGAATGTTTTGCCTCCCTTGCCCTAATGTGTGTTCTTTATTGCAGCTCTGGACCCAGAGGAACAGCCCTTCAGGTATTGCCGCTGCCCCTGCTGCTCTGGAGCAAACTGCCCACAATCCCCTGGATAACACCTCTGAGGAATTTTCCGAGGGCAGCACCACTGAAGTGGCACCGGCATATACCACACAAACCACCAACACAGAGACTATCACCATGGTAGGTACCTTTAGTGTTGAGGCTTCTGGATCACAAACTGGTGAGCACATCACAGACACTGATGCACATCGGGTGGAGGTGGGCACATCCGAGGGCTCAGACACATGGAGGTCTGTCAGATGCCAGGATTCAGCTGTCCCCAAGCCACATGCCAGGCCTCTGGTGTGTTCCTCCCAAGGCTGGTGGAGATGCATGAGGAAACCCGGGGAGTTGTGGAAGGGCTGTCAGCAACCATGCTGCGACTGCAAGGCTGTTTAGGGGAGTCCAACAGAGAGCTGTTGCAGGAGGTGGTGCCGATACAGCGTGCGAACTAGGCCAACACTGCAAGGGTGGCGACCGCAGTAGAAAGTCTGGCTCAGGGGTCTGTCCTCATGGGTGACAGGGTCCAGGCCATCCTGGAGACACAATGGGCCACGGGCGAGTGTGTTTCCGGCATCCAGGAGGCACAGTGTTCGATGGCCATGGGTGTCAGGGGCATGTGGGAGACACTGCTGGCCATGGCTGGGACTCTCACTAGCATTCTGGAGACACAGCAGGCAGTGGCTGTGAGCCTCGACAACTTAGCCCAGGCTCAGAGGGCTACTGCTGAGGGGCTCCAGAGCTTGGCTCGCTCACAGAATGCTGTAGTGGAGGGTCTCCAGAGCTTGGCCCAGTCTCAGAGGGCCAGGGCTGAGGAATCACAGATCATGGGGCAGACACATCTAGGTCTCCAGGACTGGCAGAGCCAGGTGACGCCGGAGCTTCTGGAGCTCAGTCCAGCTACCCTGGCGTCCCATGGAGTGTCCCCGGGGTCTCTGGGCACCCCAAAGGAGGAGGAAGGGCTTGAGTCCATGCCAGGGCCTTCCACCCAGGAGATCCCGGACGTCCCGAGATCTTCCGATTCCCCCCCTTCCTCACACCAGGGCATCTCAGGGCCAGTGAGATGAACAGGGTGGCACCAAAACAGTGCCATCTGCAAGTCAGCCGGGGCCCTCCAGGTCCCGACCACCCAGGGGATGTCCGCCAAGGGCATCACAGGCAACAGGGCTGCATCACAGCTGGACACCTCCACCTCCAATGTGCATCCTGTACCCCAGCAGTAGACCCCACAAAGTAAGAAAGTTGTGGTACACTAAGAGGGCATTGGTGAAGTTCAGCATTAGTCAGGGTTTATTAATCAATAATGTTAAGAACACAATAAACTGTTAATTGCACCTCACAGCTGTGACTAATGTGTCTCTGATTCTCTTCCCCACCCCAGCAGAGTTGAATTGTCCCCATTCCCATGCATAGAGATGCTGTCTGTTGAGCCTTGGAGAGTGATGTGGTGGTTTGAGGGCCCAGGTCGGTTTGGGCGGGGAATAGTGGCTGCACTTGCTCCTGGGGTGTGGTGGATGTATGGTGGTTGCAGCCCCCTCACTGCACAGCACCAGCTAGGTGAAGCGGGCTGCAATCAAGGCGTCCCTTGCTGCCCTTCCCTGCTGGACACCTGCCATCGCCGCCCGCCCTCTTTCCTCTGCCTCTTCATATGGCGGGACATCTACCTCGCCCCCTTGCCGCTCCTCCTCCTCCTCCTGCCCCAGCTGGTCTCCCCGCTGCCGGGCGATGTTGTGCGAAGCGCAGCAAACGATGATGATGCGTGAAGCACGCACAGGGTCATACTGGAGGGCCTCCCTCAGAGCGGTCCAAGCAGTGGAACCGCATCTTCAGCAGGCCGATACACTATGGACCGGGTAGCTACATAGGCCTCGTTGTAGCGGGTCTCCACCTCGGTCTCAGGCCTCCATGCAGGCATCATCAGCCATGACCTTCAAGGGTAACCTTTGTCACCCTATAGCCATCCCGGGAGCCTGGGCTGGTCTTCAACGATCCCATGGATGTCCGACTGCCTGAGGACAAAGCTGTCATGGACACTCCCTGGATGGTGTGCAGCGACCTGCTTGATCCTCATTAGACAATTTGGACGTTCAGGGAGTGGAACCCCTTCCGGTTCACAAATTGCTGCGGTCCTGCATGTGGGGCCCGCAAGGGATGTGTGTCCCGTCCACTTCTCATTGGGAATTCCAGTGGTGGATTCGAAGCCGAGAGCCTGGGCCTCCTGCTGTGCACGGCCCACATCGAAATTAATGAACTGTCCTGCCCGGGCATACAGGGCATCTGTGACCTGCCACACACACCTGTGCACGGAGGCCTGGGAGATCCCAGCTAGGTCACCACTGGGGCCTGAAATGAGCTGGAGGCATAAAAATTCAGGGCAGCCATAACCTTCACATCAATAGGCCGCCCCCTCCCCTGAGGTGCTAGGTGTGAGAGCACCTCACAAAGGTGTTGCACCGTGGTCTTGGAGAGGCGCAGCCAGTGATGGCACATCTCCTCCGAGAGGGCCTTGAATGAATTGTGGGGCCTGTACCTCCTTGGCCTCGGCACCCTCCGCTTTTTGTGCACCCTCTCGGGAGCCTGCTCACCCACCTCCTGGCCCTCAGCGGCAGCCCCCTGCCCTCCTTCCTGAGGCATTGGTAGTGGCTGCTCCTGCAGTGGTCTCTCCACACCCGCCACCTCCTGAGCAGCCTCCTCCTCCTCCGCCACCACCATAATAGCCAGCCCCAGATCGAGCAAACCGAGATTCATCTGCACAGTGGGGTTTGGAGAGAGCATAGAATGACGGATTATTATCATTGGCTGCATATACCCAGCACCACCCCAATCCCTCACTTGGGCCAGAATCCCCACTTGTGGGTGCCGGCAACACCACACATTTGAGGGTCGCAATGGGAGAATCGCCCTCAATATATCTAACATAGTTCTTGCTGAAATTGCA
This sequence comes from Mustelus asterias, assembly GCF_964213995.1. NCBI lineage: Eukaryota > Metazoa > Chordata > Chondrichthyes > Carcharhiniformes > Triakidae > Mustelus > Mustelus asterias. The sequence continues at coordinate 135,348,671 of NC_135801.1, read as the reverse complement.
ATATTCTAATCATATTCAAATCTCTGCACTCAATCTAATTGCATAATTATGCACAACTCCATAGAAAGGCTGGGGCAAGTATGGAGGGTACAATAGTAGTGGGAGTGAAAAGCTCCCACTACTAATGAAAAGGAATGCAGAAGGGAAAGTGGGAGAAAAAGGGGCTATAAAATCTGACTTTGAAAAAGCTCAGAAGGCATCTCAACCTATTGACAGCCTATAGCAAAGGCTAAGACAGAGAGAGGAGAAAGAAATGATAGATAGAAATAAAGAAAAGGGAAACCCAGTGTGTCAGCAGGAGTCTGCAAAGCAGTCCAAACTGCCCAACATCTTGTTTGATGGATCTTGAAGTGAAGATGTTACTGCATAGGATGCTTATGGGGAGGATGCGCAACCTGCAAAGAGATTGGAGACAGGCTTCAGACGGAAGCTGGTTTGTCCTATCATTGCCTCTTGTACTTGCACAGAATCCATGACTTATAACATGATGTCAAAAAGACCATTAGCGATCAACTGTTATACATGCACAAATAGTACAGCAACATTAGCTGAGGCACATGTACAGCTAATTGGCAAAATCCAAAAGCAGCTGTCCAAGATGTGCAATTCTGCAGTTAGCTTTGCAAAAATGTTCCTTGCTGTCTGGCTCTCTATACAAATGCATTGAAAGGCATGATGCTGTTGCGATTGCACATATGAATTAAACTGCCCACAGAGGACTTAGACAAGTAATTTAAGTACCCGTTCCATGACAGGATTAGTATTAATTACTGCCAAACAGCCTCTCTGGTACAAAAAAAAATCTATTACAAATATGGAGGCTCATTCCTTCAGGTTTTAATTGTTGGAGATTTAAAACTAAAAGATTTATTTTACTTTTCTTTGCTCTGACCATGAGGCATCGTGGGCAGGATATTTCTGGTACTTTCTGGAGGCCACTGTGCAGAGAGGAACAATATTGAATTGCCCTTCATCCCCAGTGAGCTCCTCCTCTCACACTTGCAACACCTTGGGGACGTCAGGGGTGGTGCCAATTCTGTTCAACCTCAGAGAACCAAGCCTTCACCACATCTCCTCCTTCCGGTAACCAGACTTTTATTCAACTGGCCCGAGAAGAGGTGTGAGAGGATTCATTTACTGTCCTGCGCAAAGGCATGCATTACAAGGCCTTCTGATGTATGGATGGCCTGCGGTGCCATCTGTGAGGAGTTGGGGCACTTGTGGAAGCATTGCCCTCCAAGGCTGCCAATACCATCAGGTCGGCCACAAGTGGCGTCACAAGAGGCACCACCCCTGGGCGGGGAAGGACTTTGTCAAAGCTTTGGCAAAAGATGTTTCCAGCTGCCTCTCAGATCTGTCTCGTACTTTAGAACCGCAGAATCTTATAACGCAGAAGGAAGTTCCTCAGCTCATTAAGTAAGTGCTATTTCTTTAAAAGGACAATCCAAAACCAATTCCATTTTGCTAGTCTGTCTTCATAGACTTAAACTTCCTTTGCTTCAAATATTTATCCAGCTTTCCTTTAAAAAATGTAAACATCTCTGCCACAACCATCCCTTTAGCAAAGCAATCAGAGTTCTCTGAGTAAAGAAGCTTCCCTTAATTTCACTTCTCACTCACAATGACAATTTTAAAATGATGACCCTTCGTCACTGGCTTACTAATCAAAGAAAGTAACCTTTTCTTAATCATGCTGTTAAAAGCTTCCATTAAATTCCTTAACTTTCTCTGTGGTAGTTATTTGCCTGAAGGAAGATCATCCACTCATTTCTCCACAACTCATTGTCTTTTGCTTACCTCTTTATTTACTTAAAAGAGCCTCCCACTCTCAGTTTCAATGTGCAACGTAACTAGCAGGAAGAGGACATCACATGGTTTCCCATTGCTTTCCTTGATGGAGTTTAGAAAGATAAGGGGGGGATCTAATTGAAACTTACAGAATACTGAGAGGCCTAGATAGAGTGGACATGGAGAGGATGTTTCCACTAGTGGGAGAGACTAGAACTCGAGGGGAAAACCTCAGAGTGAAGGGACGCTCTTTTGAAATTGAGATGAGGAGGAATTTCTTCAGCCAGAGGGTGATGAACCTGTGGAACCCATTGGCACAGGGGGCTGTGGAGGCCAGGTCACTGAGTGTCTTTAAGACAGAGATAGATAGGTTCTTGATCAATAAGGGGATCAAAGATTACGGGGAGAAGGCAGGAGAATGGGGGACGAGAATCATATCAGCCATGATTGAATGGTAGAGCAGATTCGATGGGCCGAATGATCTAATTCTGCTCCCATATCTTTTGGTCTTATGGTCTTATGTGTGCTTGAAGGGAACACAATGGTTGGAATTCTCCAGTATCGCACCCCCTGCTACTGCTGCCAGCGAGAATGGAGAATTTGGCATTCAGCCGGATAACCCCAGCCACATGTGAGTTGAAGAATGCCAGTCAATAGCTCTCCCTGAAAGATCCCCCATCTGTAAGCAGCCATAATCTCTCAAGAGTCTTGCTCTTCCATCATCAGCACTGAAAATATGTTGATTCTGCCATTTGCCCTGACTGTAACCCTGAGCATGGGACCCTGGGGCTACTCACAAAAGTGTCTGGATGACTATCCCTCAAGGTTCTAAATGACCCTGATAACCTCTTCCCCAGTGGAATAGTCTCAGGACCACAAATTTCTCCTTCTAACTATATTGTATCATGCCATCTTGGGCATTCCATTAGCTGAACACCTCATGACAAAAAAAAGCTGTTGATCTGGGTCTATTTGTCCGGCATTGGCTTATCATAGAATGGATTGCATTAGTGGTTCTGAGGAAAATCAATTGCTTGAATTAATGTTTTTGCATGAGTATAAGAACCCCTTGCACGAGAAACACAAACAGAATTCTGTAATTCCTACAAAGCTAACCAAACACATCTGCCATTTAAATCTAAAAATACATTTGTAAAAAGTGATAAGGGTGCAATCATAATATTTCTCTGTGCCACAGATTTGGTGGAAGACAGGCACAGTAAAAATATTGGATCTAATACTAATGCTGTTGTATGATTTGGGCAGAATCCCTCACTATCAACATCCTGGGAGTTGCCATTGACCAGAAACTTAACTGGACCAGTTGTATAAATACTGTGGCAACAAACACAGATTAGAAACTGAGATTTCTGCAGTAAGTGCTGGGAGTGTGGAATGAGCTGCCGGATAAAGTGGTAAATGTGGGGTCACTTTTAACATTTAAGAAAAACTTGGATGGGTTCATGGATGAGAGGGGTGTGGAGGGATATGGTCCTAGTGCAGGTCAGTGGGACTAGGCAAAAAATGGTTCGGCACAGACAAGAAGGGCCAAAAGGCCTGTTTCTGAGCTGTAATTTTCTATTGTTCTATGGTTCTATCTCCTGTCTCCCCAAAACCTGTCCACTGTCTATAAGGCTCACGTCAGGAGTGTGCTGCAAGAAAACTCACCACTTGCCTGAGCAAGAATGGCCCCAACAACAGCTTGACACTATCCAAGACAAAGCAGTCAGCTCATTTGGCACCCATCTACCAGCTTAACTTTTCACTCCACCACAATCAGTGCAGAGTAGAAGCAGTGTGTATTACCCACATGATGTACAACAGCAACTCATCAAGCACTTTCCAACCCCACAATCTTTATAATCTAGAAGGACAAGGGCAGCAAACACATGGGAACACCACTTTCTGCAAGTTTCCCTCCAAGTTAAAACACCATCTGACTTGGGAATATATCTCCATTCCTTCGCTGTTGCTGGACCAAAATCCTGGAACTCCCTCCCTAACAGGTTTACACACGCCAGGTTCTGAACTGCAGGGGTTCAAGAAGACAGTTGGCCACTCTCTTCTCAAGGGCATTTAGGGATTGGCAATATGTTCTGACTTTGCTAGCAATGGTCACATTCGAAGACTGAAAAAAGGATCGTGATATCAAGGTGTGAACATAATTATCCTTTCTCCAAGTAAATCTGTAAATGTGAAAGCATTTTCAAACTAACTCTCAGAGCTCCATAAGCACAAATGTTTCTCCCAAAAAATCATCAGGCAAAGTTCTTGGCTTTTTTAAAAGGAAACTTGAAATTATAACAAAATGACATGTAAAATGAATATAGATTCAAACAGACAGTTATAGTACTCCAGTATGATTTTGCAACTCCATACTACACTGAAGCATCGGCCAGATTTAATGCTTTCTACACTGGAGTTTCAACCCATGATTTGATTTGATTTGATTTATTATTGTCACATGTATTAGTATACAGTGAAAAGTATTATTTTTTGCGCGATATACAGACAAGCATACTTTTCATAGAGAAGGAAAGGAGAGAGAGCAGAATGTAGTGTTATAGTCAAAGCTAGGGTGTAGAGAAAGATCAACTTAGTGCGAGGTAGGTCCATTCAAAAGTCTGATGGCAGCAAGGAAGAAGCTGTTCTTGAGTCGTTTGGTATGTGACCTCAGACTATTGTATCTTTTTCCCGACGAAAGAAGGTGGAAGAGAGTATGGCCAGTGTGCGTGGGGTCCTTAATTATGCTGGCTGCTTTTCCAAGGCAGCAGGAAGTGTAGACAGAGTCAATGGATGGGAGGCTGGTTTGCATGATGAACTGGGCTTCATTCATGGTCCTTTATAGTTTTTTGCAGTCTTGGGCAGAGCAGGAGCCATACCAAGCTGTGATATGACCAGAAAGAATGCTTTCTATGGTGCATCTGTAAAAGTTGCTGATTTTTGGCTCAGAGCTGGCAGTGCTACCTATGTGAGGATGGCAGCCATCTCAGATGTAACTCGCCACTTGCTCTGACAATGTTTAGGAAAATTATGGGTGCTTAGTCAGTTCAGCCTGGTGTGCATTTTTTTTTGTTCAGGAGAAGTGGGCGTCACTGCTTAGGCCAACATTTATTGCCCATCCCTGTCCTTCATTTCAGAGGGTATTTGATAATCAACCACACTGCTGTGGGTCTAGAGTCACATGTCGGCCTGACCAGATAAGGACAGCAGATTTCCTTTGCTAAAGGGCGCCAGTGAACCAGATGAGTTTTTCCAACAATCAACAATGGTTTCATGGTCATCATTAGACTTTTAATACCAGATTTCTTTGTTGAATTCAAATTTCACCATCTGCCATGTTGGGATTCAAACCCTGGATCCCGGATCTTGTCCTAGGTCTACTGGATTATTAGTCCAGTGACAATACCACTATGCCACTGCTTCCCCTCTAGTATGCTGCTGCATTCCCGAGTTAGAAGCCTGTCATCCGGATGTCGCTTGCTGTTCAACTTCCCAGATCTTAATAGATATTCTGACATCAGCTGACTCTGACAGCGGGTGGAAAATGACCCATAAAAGTACAATGGTCCCTACCTTAAGTTCACAAAACAGAAAAGAAATGAATTTAAAGCAAATACAGGAAGAGCAGACTTTGGTTTGTTACACAGAGCTCTCATAAGGTACTTTCATCCCATTCTGAGGGAATTACTGGAAAGGTTTGTTGTAAAACATCATTTGATGTTCAAATAGGAAGCAGCTAATATTCAGTGCCTGTCACACAGCTGAATCAAACTTCACTCGAAATTACTCCCCCATAAAACAAATGGATATCACTCAAATAAATAATCTTGCTGCCCAGTGAACAGATAAAAAAATCAGTACAGTTCAAGAGATGCTGCCCTGACAGTGAGTGCTGGATGTGAACTGTAATGATTTACTAACCCAGTTATCAGTCAAGATTATATTGGGACCTGAACCTCATGTGCCCCTTGGCTTCATTGTAAAGTGACTGGATGAAGGTCACTCAATCCACTGGTATAATCATACCCAGGCCCCCGCTACAAGCACGGCTCAGTGCAGATCTGGGTACCCCATGTCCTAGACACAGCAGGGTCTTTACTCACAGTCCATTTTGTTCAGCACTTCTGCATACACAGTAAGAATACTCACAATGCCAGGTTAAAGTCTAACAGGTTTATCTGGAATCACGAGCTTTCAGAACGCTGCTCCTTCATCTGGTGAGTGGAGAGGTAGGTTTCACAGACACAGCATATCTAGACAAAGACACAGTTGCAAGATAAGGGTTGGAATGCGAGTCTTTACAGGTAATCAAGTCTTTACAGGCACAGACAGTGCGAGTGGAGAGATAGATAATCACAGGTGTGAATTGTCTCAAGCCAGGACAGTTAGTGAGATTTTGCAAGCCCAAGCCAGATGATGGGGGTTACAAGTAGTGTGACATGAACCCAAGATCCCAGTTGAGGCTGTCCTCATGCGTGCGGAACTTGTCTATCAGTTTCTGCTTGCCGATTCTGCGTTGTCGTGTGTCTTGAAGGTCGCCTTGGAGAACGCTTACCCAAAGATCGGAGGCTGAACGCCCTTGACTGTTGAAGTGTTCCCCGACTGGAAAGGAGCACTCCTGCCTGCTGATTGTCACACAGTGTCCGTTCATCCGTTGTCATAGTGCCTGCATGGTCTCGTCGATATACCATGCTTTTGGACATCCTTTCCTGCAGCATATGAGGTAAACAACGTTGACATGAGTATGTACCGTGTACCTGGTAGGTGGTGTTTTCACATGTTCTCTCTGGGTGCTCTGGTTTCCTCCTGGTTAGGTGTATTGTCCCGAACATGCGCCGGAGTGTGGCGACTAGGGGAATTTCACAGTAACTTCATTGCGGTGTTAATACAAGCCTTACTTGCGACTAATAAATAAACTTTAAAAACCTTTTACTTTTATGTGATGGTGGTACCCATGTTGATGATCCGGCATGTTTTGCAGAGGTTGATGTGGTAGGGTTGTGTGGTGCTGTAGTCGCTGTTCTCCTGAAGGCTGGGTAGTTTGCTGCAAACAGTGGTCTGTTTGAGGTTGCAAGGATGTTTGAAGGCAAGTACTGGGGGTGTGGGGATGGCCTTGGCGAGATGTTCGTCTTCATCGATGACATGTTGAAGTCTCCGAAGAAGATGTCATAGTTTCTCCACTCCGGGGAAGTACTGGATAATGAAGGTTATCATTTGGAGCAGGTCAAGCCTGTTTTGGGTCCTCAGTAGGATCGTGAGTCAGAAAGTATATAAGCACAGAACACATGCACAAAGTTCCACTGTCCTCCCTGGTTTCTAATATCAATGCTGTGATTTTCTATTCCAAAGGACTTCCGGACATTTGGGGTGGGCTGGTAACTCTACCTAGAAACCCGCAACATCATTCATTTGATTTGACAAACTAATCTTTTGTAATGCTATTACAAAATGGACATCTGCTAAAAAAGGTGCCACCAAATCTCAGAGATATATCGTCCACCATTTCAGGAATGAGAGAGAAGGGAGTAAGGAAGAAATCTGCTTGGTACCCTACACTGTTCCTTTAAAGACAAGGCTGAACAATACACACTCCACGAATGGGAGACCTCAAAGAGTGCCAAGGATAACATGCCCTCAGGAATATCTTCATTATTCCACTTACCAGCTACAGAGATTACAGGTTGCATTTTGAACATATTTGAATAGGAATGTCCTAATAGCTAGCTGGTTCCATTCTTTCCATTCTGCTGTGTATATCTTATCTCATTTCAATCCATTCACCCATAGCCATGTGTTTACTGACATACTAGCTCCTGGTTCACCAAGGTCTCGATTTTGTCATTCTCCTCCTTGTAGCACAGGTAGCACAGTGGTCAGCACTGCTGCTTCACAGCTCCAGGGACCTGGGTTTGATTCTGGCTGGGGTCACTATCTGTGTGGAGTTTGCACATTCTCCTCGTGTCTGCGTGGGTTTCCTCCGGGTGCTCCGGTTTCCTCCCACAGTCCAAAGATGTGCGGGTTAGGTTAATTGGAAATGCTAAAATTACCCCTTAGTGTCCTGAGATGCGTAGGTTAGAGGGATTAGCGGGTAAATATGTAGGGATATGGGGGTAGGGCCTGGGTGGGATCGTAGTCGGTGCAGACTCGATGGGCCAGATGGCTTCTTTCTGCACTGTAGGGTTTCTATGATTTCTATGATTGTGGTCAAGTACCTGTCTCTATGACATCCTCCGACACTTAACTCTGAGATCTCTGCATTCCTCCAATTCTGGCCTCTTGTGTACCCTTGATTTCTTTTGCTCCACCAATTGCTGTATAGACATTAAGGTCTTGAATTCTCGCTATGAGCCTCTCTGCTTCCCAACCTTTCTTTCCTCCTTGAACAAGTTCCTTAAAACATATGCTTTGAATGAGTTTTGAATGAATCTATCCATTATCATCTGATGTGCATGTGAAAGCAGTGATTCTATAAGAAGAGGGCCATAGAATATTGTCAATTTTTATGACAATGCTCCTGTGAAATGCTTTGGGTCATTTGACCAGGTTAAAGGTGCTGTGTAAATGCATGTCGTTGTTGCAGTCTGCCCCAGAAGTGCAGCTGACCCAAGTTACAATGGTGGAGCAGCAACTAGCTGGCAAGAAGTGCTATGATGTGGAGATGCCGTTTCCTCTTCATTAGGCTGTTTCTTGAGACCTTTATTTCTGATAGAAGTTCTGGCTGCCAGAATTTAAATCCACCCAAAAATCAGAGCAAGTAATCCTCCATAAGAACATAAGAAATAGGAGCAGGAGTAGGCCATCTAGCCCCTCGAGCCTGCCCCGCCATTCAATAAGATCATGGCTGATCTGACGTGGATCAGTACCACTTACCCGCCTGATCCCCATAACCCTTAATACCCTTACCGATCAGGAATCCATCCATCCGCGCTTTAAACATATTCAGCGAGGTAGCCTCCACCACCTCAGTGGGCAGAGAATTCCAGAGATTCACCACCCTCTGGGAGAAGAAGTTCCTCCTCAACTCTGTCTTAAACCGACCCCCCTTTATTTTGAGGCTGTGTCCTCTAGTTTTAACTTCCTTACTAAGTGGAAAGAATCTCTCCGCCTCCACCCTATCCAGCCCCCGCATTATCTTATAAGTCTCCATAAGATCCCCCCTCATCCTTCTAAACTCCAACGAGTACAAACCCAATCTCCTCAGCCTCTCCTCATAATCCAAACCCCTCATCTCCGGTATCAACCTGGTGAACCTTCTCTGCACTCCCTCCAATGCCAATATATCCTTCCTCATATAAGGGGACCAATACTGCACACAGTATTCCAGCTGCGGCCTCACCAATGCCCTGTACAGGTGCATCAAGACATCCCTGCTTTTATATTCTATCCCCCTCGCAATATAGGCCAACATCCCATTTGCCTTCTTGATCACCTGTTGTACCTGCAGACTGGGCTTTTGCGTCTCATGCACAAGGACCCCCAGGTCCCTTTGCACGGTAGCATGTTTTAATTTGTTTCCATTGAGATAGTAATCCCATTTGTTATTATTTCCTCCAAAGTGTATAACCTCGCATTTCTCAACGTTATACTCCATTTGCCATATCCTCGCCCACTCACTCAGCCTGTCCAAATCTCTCTGCAGATCTTCTCCGTACTCCACACGATTCACTTTTCCACTTATCTTTGTGTCGTCTGCAAACTTCGTTACCCTACACTCCGTCCCCTCCTCCAGATCATCTATATAAATGGTAAACAGTTGCAGCCCGAGTACCGATCCCTGCGGCACGCCACTAGTTACCTTCCTCCAACCGGAAAAACACCCATTTATTCCGACTCTTTGCTTCCTGTCGGATAGCCAGTCCCCAATCCACTTTAACACACTACCCCCAACTCCGTGTGCCCTAATCTTCTTCAGCAGCCTTTTATGGGGCACCTTATCAAACGCCTTTTGGAAATCCAAAAACACCGCATCCACCGGTTCTCCTCCATCAACCGCCCTAGTCACATCTTCATAAAAATCCAACATGTTCGTCAAGCACGACTTTCCCCTCATGAATCCATGCTGCGTCAGTGGGTCATTCCCTTTTGCAATTTCAGTCACACTGCTATCCATCTTTAGAATCAGAGAATTAAGTGCTATTAAAGTGACAGCGAATTTAACCCCTTCAGGAGAGAAGAGGAAAGGACATTACCAAGAAAAACTACATTTTTCTAAAATTTAGAGGAAGTCTATTTTTAAAGACAGTTGAAAAAAATTATAAAACTCTTCAACGTGACATTATACTAAATAGGATTTGTTTTAAATTCTGCTGCTGGGTGTCATTAATCATATTTTGTGAAAGGCTTCAGTCACTTAAGGAATGAAATAAAGTAAATGATTTCCAGTTATTGCAAAGAAGCTTCACTTGATAACGCAAGAGGCATTACTTTGGGATATCACCCAATGATCTCATCTGTATTCTAAATAAATATTGTCTCATACTTCTGCATAAATTGTTTTGTTCATTAAAGAATGATCATGAATAAATAATGTTTATGCCCTCACCTACATCCTGAGTTATCTGTTTAATCCTATGTATATAGCACCAATAATCCAGGGATAGCATAACATAACAATAGCATTAAATAGACAATATGGGGAATAACTACACATTGATGCAGAATTGATAGTATAACTGTTAAGTATATTAGGTAATGCCCCAAAGGAAAGGTTCACTATTTAAAATACTTAAAATTCTTCATGGGTAAATCTTCGAAGTAATCAACACTGTGAGAGTAGCACAGAATTTGCATAAATCTTGTGTTGGAATCTGCCAAAACCTTTCAGCGTCAGAATGACAGACATGTATTACAGTTAAATGCATTGACACCTGAGTAAATGGTACATCTTCCTCCCTAGCAGACTCTTAAGGTTTCATATAATAGTTCACCCCTCACATTTAGTCACTCCAGACTATTTTTCAGCAATGTCCTATAATCTTATTCAATGTGACTCATTGCTTTACATGTGCAAAACAGTCTGTCAGTTTCCTGACTTATACTTGGTGTCAACTTTGCTATTTTAATAAATGAGGTAATTGCAACAAAGTGCTTTACTAATTGGTGTGCAGACGAATAGCGTCGGCCTCTTAACCAGGTGACCCAACTTTGAAATTTGACTAAATTCAATATTTATTTGGACCCCAGACAAATGAATACTGGCATATCGATCATCTTTATTTTACCTAACATGAGGAACACAGATTTAATTAGTACCTGAATGAATAAAGTACATAACAATGCATTGTCCCTAAATTTAAAAAAAAACTTCTTGATACCTGTACAAAAGTTTAACAATTTTATGTGGTTCGTTTGGCAGGTCAGGCAATGTGATTGGGGTGGTATTTAATTGGTACTAATCTACTTATTATTTTGAATGTTGACTGTATTACCTTCAATATTAAAGTATTTCCTACTTCAGTATATGTGTTTTTTTATTGTGTTGTTTACTCTTTTCCACTGGAGTTATGTGGAACAATCTATTATCAGAGCATAAGAAAAAATCCTGGCAGTTTGATATGACTCGCGTCACTCACAAGCAGTTCACAGAATGAATTTTTTTGTGTTGATGAAGTTTAGGATGTCTTCAATCAGAGCTTTTAATGCTTAAAGGGACCTTACTACTTGATTGAGGACTTGAACTTGTTGCTGAGTACATGAAGAAGGAGATGAAATGTGAGGTCCATCTGAAAAAGGTGTCTTTTTAACACAAGCGTGTAGATATCATTTATTTCCACTCTTCACAATCCTTCCAGGTTGCAATATTCAGTGACATCTAGTCCTCATGATGCTTATCAGACTTTGGGGATTCAGTAATCTCAGCGTCACCAACTTCTAAACTGAAGTGCGATCTGAAGAAAAAAGACGTGTATTTATAAATATTTCTATGTGTTAGAACATAGAACATAGAACATAGAACATTACAGCGCAGAACAGGCCCTTCGGCCCACGATGTTGCACCGACCAGTTAAAAAAAAACTGTGACCCTCCAACCTAAACCAATTTCTTTTCGTCCATGAACCTATCTACGGATCTCTTAAACGCCCCCAAACTAGGCGCATTTACTACTGATGCTGGCAGGGCATTCCAATCCCTCACCACCCTCTGGGTAAAGAACCTACCCCTGACATCGGTTCTATAACTACCCCCCCTCAATTTAAAGCCATGCCCCCTCGTGCTGGATTTCTCCATCAGAGGAAAAAGGCTATCACTATCCACCCTATCTAAACCTCTAATCATCTTATATGTTTCAATAAGATCCCCTCTTAGCCGCCGCCTTTCCAGCGAAAACAATCCCAAATCCCTCAGCCTCTCCTCATAGGATCTCCCCTCCATACCAGGCAACATCCTGGTAAACCTCCTCTGCACCCTCTCCAAAGCCTCCACATCCTTCCTGTAATGTGGGGACCAGAACTGCACACAGTACTCCAAGTGCGGCCGCACCAGAGTTGTGTACAGTTGCAACATAACGCTACGACTCCTAAATTCAATCCCCCTACCAATAAACGCCAAGACACCATATGCCTTCTTAACAACCTTATCTACTTGATTCCCAACTTTCAGGGATCTATGCACACATACACCTAGATCCCTCTGCTCCTCCACACTATTCAAAGTCCTCCCGTTAGCCCTATACTCAACACATCTGTTATTCCTACCAAAGTGAATTACCTCACACTTCTCCGCATTAAACTCCATCCGCCACCTCTCGGCCCAACTTTGCAACCTGTCTAAGTCTTCCTGCAAACTACGACACCCTTCCTCACTGTCTACCACACCACCGACTTTGGTGTCATCAGCAAATTTGCTAATCCACCCAACTATACCCTCATCCAGATCATTAATAAATATTACAAACAGCAGTGGCCCCAAAACAGATCCCTGAGGTACACCACTTGTAACCGCACTCCATGATGAATATTTACTATCAACCACCACCCTCTGTTTCCTATCCGCTAGCCAATTCCTGATCCAATTTCCTAGATCACCCCCAATCCCATACATCTGCATTTTCTGCAGAAGCCTACCATGGTGAACCTTATCAAACGCCTTACTAAAATCCATATATACCACGTCCACTGCCTTGCCCCCATCCACCTCCTTGGTCACTTTCTCAAAAAACTCAATAAGGTTAGTAAGGCACGACCTACCTGCCACAAAACCATGCTGACTATCACCTATCAATTCATTACTCTCCAAATAACTATAAATCCTATCCCTTATAATTTTTTCCAACATCTTGCCGACAACAGAAGTGAGACTCACCGGTCTATAATTCCCGGGGAAGTCTCTGTTCCCCTTCTTAAACAATGGGACAACATTCGCTAACCTCCAATCTTCTGGTACTATACCAGAGGCCAACGACGACCTGAAGATCAGAGCCAGAGGCTCTGCAATCACTTCTCTTGCCTCCCAGAGAATCCTTGGATAAATCCCATCCGGACCAGGGGATTTATCTATTTTCAGACCCTCCAGAATATCCTGCACATCCTCCTTATCAACTGTAATACTGTCTATTCTACTCCCTTGCAACCCAGTGTCCTCTGTCAGCAAGTTCCCATAAATAGCATGCACTAATGACCAGGGGACAAAAGCAAGATCCTGCAGATGCTTGGAATTGGAAATAAAAATAGAAACAGAAATAACTAACCAAGAACCAGACCATCTAATTTTGTGATGTTGATTGAGTGATAAATATTGGCAAGAATACTGGGGATAACGCTACTGCACTTCCTGAGCGTAGTCACATGTGGATCTTTTACAGCCACCAGAGATTGCCGATGAGTCTCATCTTAAAGTCCCATTCAAAGGACAGTGATTTCCATGCTGCAGTGCTTCTTCAGTATACACTGGGGTGTCAGTTTTGATCTCAAACCCTGAAGTGGAACTTGGGGTGGAAACTACATCAGAAAGACGCTATAAAACCACTCTGATCTGCCTTCATCCACAGCAGCATGCCAGACTGAGGTTACAATGGTATAAAAGCAACTTACTGTGGATGCTGAAAATCCAGGATCAGAACAGAAAATACTGGAAATATTCAATCGTTCAGGCAGCAACTGTGGTGAGAAACGGATTTAACCTTGCAGTCTGTGACCTGAGTTCAGATGAAAGGCATTATTTGCCATGAAAATCCTCGGTTTAACATTTTATTTTTCTCCCACAAGAGGAAAAAATCTTTCCACATCCAGCCTGTCAAAACCCTCAGGATCTTGAAGATAAAAGCAAAATGCTGCGGATGCTGGAATCTGAAACAAAAACAGAAAATGCTGGAAAATCTCAGCAGATCTGACAGTATCTGTGGGGCGAGAATAGAGCCAGCGTTTTGAATTTAGATGATCCTTCGTCAAAGCTCTGATGAATGTTCATCTAGACTTGAAACGTTGGCTGTATTCTCACCCCACAGATGCTGTCAGACCTGCTGAGATTTTCCAGCATTTTCTGTTTTTGTTCCCTCAGGATCTTTCTGTTTCAATTGAGTCACCTCTTACTCTTCTAATCTACAGCAGAAACAAATCTAGCCTTTCAACCTTTCCTTATAAGATAACCTGCCCATTCCATGTATTAGTCTAACAAAGCTTCTCCGAACTACTTTAAATCCTTTGTTAAATAACAACACCAATACTATACACGGTACTCTAGATGTTGTCTCACCAATGCGGTTTATAATTGAAGCATAACCTCTCTACTTCTGTATTCAATTCTCCTCACAATAAATGATAATATTCTATTAACTTCCCTAGTTACTTTCTGTACCAGCCCACTAATCTTTTGGATATCCAGATCCTTCTGCATCTTAGAGCTCTGCAATCTCTCATCATTTAGATCATATGCTTCCTTTTTTATTCTTCCTGCCAAAATGGACAATTTCATATTTTCCCACATTATATTCCTTTTGCCAGATCTTTGCCAACTCATTTATCTGTGTCTTTTTGTAGCCGCCTACTTACTTTCCTGCCTATCTTTGTGACATCTGCAAATTTATCATCCATATATTCAGTCCCTTCATCCAAGTCATTTATATAAATTAGAAACAGTTGAGGCCCCAGCACTGATCCCTGTGGCACACCACTCATTACATCTTGTTAACCAGAAAATGACCTATTTATGCCTTCTCTGTTTTCTTTTAGCCAGCCAATCTTCAATCCATGCCAATATATTATCCCCTATACCATGAGCTTACATTTTCCACACTAACTTTTGATATGGCACCTTATCAAATGCCTTCTGGAAGTCTAAATACAGTATGAGTACCAGTTCCCCTTCATCCACAGCACAGGAATGGGCAATAAATGCTGGCTGGACAGCGACGCCCATATCCCACGAATAAATTTTTAAAAAGTGTATCTTCTTCAAATAACTTCAATAACGTGAATTCCCTCTCACAAAACCATGTTGATCCCCTGTTTAAAAATAAGGGGTTGCATATTTAAAACAGATTCGAGCATAATTTTTTTCTCTCAGAGGGTTGTGAGTCTCTAGAACTCTCTTCCTCAATAGGAAGTGGAAGCAAAATCTCTGAATACTTTTAAGGCAGAGCTAGATAGATTTTTGTTTAACAAGGGGGTGGTAGGCAGTAATTGGGCTTGAGGTTACAATCAGATCAGCCATGAACTTATTTAATGACAAAGCAAGCTCAAGGGGCCAAGTAGCCGACTCCTAATTTGAATGTTTGTATGCCTGATTGCCCAGAATGTTTCCAAGTACCCTGCCATAACATTTTTGATAATAGCTCCTACTATTTTCCCTTTGACATGTTAGTCTAACTAGCCTGTGGTTTCCTGCTTTGTGTCTCCCTCCCTTTTAGAATAATCCTTCGCTTTTTCCATTCTAAAGGAACGTTCCCTGAATCAAGAGAAATTTGTAAAATTCAAACTGTCTCCGGAGCCATTGCTTTTAAGACAATGGGATGAAGTCCATCAGGACCTGGGGACTTGTCAGCCCACGGTTTCAACAATTGGCTCAGTACCACTTCCATGGTAACTGTAATTTTGCTGAGTTCCTCCCTCCCTTCCATTTCCTGATTTACACTAAAATATTATTTTGGTAAGTTTGAACGTAAAATCACGAGCTGTGCCATATTAGAAAATGGGGATAATGCCTGCAATTTTCTGTCAATTAAAATTAATTGAAATCAGGTGCTGAGACTCACCAGCAACCTACGACGGTCAGGAAACTCACGCTGTTGTGAGCAGTGCCTCCAACCCTCTTTTATGATGTGTTGTGCCTCCCATTTCCACTGAGCTCATAAGAAATCCTCATGTTTCTCTTTGTATCAGCATTCTGAAGATATTGTCTGTTTAGTCTTTCTTGCTCTGCCATCATTCTTCCTTCCAGGTGTGCCCACTGACAATTTATGATTAGACCGAGAAAACAATTGCCCAGTGCCTGTAACGCTGTGTATGGCGCCTGCTGTCACTCTGACCCAGCTTAACCTCTTGATTTTCTGGGTTCAAGTCCAATTAACCTTTGGGAAGATGAACTAAAGAAGCATCATTGCACTAACCAGACAGGTCATTGGAGTCCAATAGATACTGAAGGTAATCATTTTATTTTCTGCTTCATTGAAGGGTAACAACTCTGTTGTCCCATCAATCAATGGTAAAATACAGTGGTGGACCAGATCAGCCCCTCTGACCTAACACCAGCCACTTGAAACCTCTAGAGTGAACAGATAATTAGCTATATTTGTTCAGAATGAACAGTTTGCCTGTGGATAAGTTGAGAAACGCCTCAGAACTTTAAATGTAGTGGAACGTACTGTATTGAAGAGGTGAAGTCTTGAACTGATTAAATATTTATTGATCATTTGCCTTAAATGCAACAATTCTCTGACTAAGCAGTGTCGGATTAGTACACGTGGGCTTGTCTCCCCAGAGTAATTTTCAAATCTGCTCGACATATTGATAAATTGATGTCTGACCTAAGGTCATACCAAATAAAGAATTGTTTTTTGCCTCATTAAGTTCACCAAATTATAAAGGGAAGAGACGGCCAGAGAACAAATAAAAGCATGAAGGCACAACATTATTTGATAAATGCAGGTGGCACATACACTCTTCATTGACATCTGTGATTCAAATACATGAAAACTATGAAGCAATAAATAAGGTAACAAAGGCAAGTGTAATCTAGGTCCAGTGCCAGGATACATCATTTAGGGCTGAGAATCAAAATGAGCTTCTATTCTTTCCCAGACAGACATATCTGTGGAGAAAAGAAAGTAAGAACCATTGTACAATTGCTTAGCAGATAAGTAGAATGAAAACCACTTATACATGCTTTATATATGTCACCAATGGGTAAATATTGGTGCAGTTGCACAACGTTATATACCGTTAGCAGCAATAATAAAAGTACTCTTGTTTCAAAAATAAGGTAAAAAGAGAAAGGAACATGCATTGTGTTTGGACTCCTTGCCATTTCACACATACAGATAACAATAGATTGCAATGAAGTGATGTGTTGGAAACAACAAATTAATGAGGCCAGTTGCCAAAATCCAGTAGCAGCCATCAAGTGAGTGTTACAACTAAATGTGTGATTAGAATGAGACCAGTTAGTTGGTGATGCACATTTGAATTCTTATTGTATGCTGTGACCCTCCTGCTGTTTGCAAATAACTGTGAAATCCTTAAATCTATGTACAATGTAACAAGAAGGCAAGCTGCCCCAAATCTAATTAAACTGAAATGGGTCCATCTGTTCCACATTAGGTTGGGCTTGCTGACATGGGTAGTGGTTGATAACCAAATGGTACAGACACAAATTGAATTTGGTAGGATTTCCTCCAGTGGGATCGGGACATGGAAGTCAGACTCTTGCTGTGAACTAACAAAACATCACTGGGAGGTACATGTAACAGAAATCTCTCTGTTTGAAAGCCACATGGCTTATGCATAAATGAGGGCCATAAGAGCACGTCAATTGTATTGTTCATTGCACAACAACAAGAAATGTCACCCTAAGAACCTTGTTCAGGGCGTTCTTTGTTGATTTTATGTTATTCCCCAAGTGACAGATGTACTGCTACACAATGTCCATTAACGAGCCCAAGCTTTTGAGATTCTAAACTTCTTCATTGCTTTTCTCTTTGCTATTGTTTCCCCTTGATCTCCTTTTACAACTCTCCTGTTTTCTGTCATATTTTCTTATTTGAAACATTTATGTGTTCAGATTATATTCAATTTTCTCATCTCTATTAAAACAAGATTATGTTTATATGCGAAAGATTTCATTTTCAAAATTAACATAAACATTGCTTGTGCGTTACTTCATGTGTGGGGATCTTGAGGGGAAATAGGTGGTGGCCCTGCCTCTGAGCCGAAAGTTGTGGGTTTGAGTCCCACCCCAGCTTGATGGCCAAGGAAGATGTGTTCTTCCAAGCAGATTGGCTGTCAACCTGCAAATCCTTCAAACACACACTGATGGTAGGTGATAAGGCACCATCACGGCACCACCCCCATACTCAACCCCTGTCCCCCTCTCCCCATCAGCATGGAGCATTCCGCGAATGCTATGTTCACCTCTGACCTCCCCTCAGAGTACTGCTCACCAGGTGTGTGCCTTCTGAGACCAGTTGTGCATTGCACTGTTCTGACATCACACCATCAGGGGCACATCATTTGACGTGGGGGATGATTCCGGCATATGGACTCAGTAATGACACGCTCATTTATCACATAGAGGTTCCTGATATTGAACGGAAGAAAACGAACCCGCTACCGATGGGTGGGGTGGAGAGACGATCGTTTCCTGCATTTGTTTTGATGTGAATGACCTTCTCATGATATTTTCCGCTCTCACTGCCAAAACCGCCGCCCAACACAAACAGAAAATCCCAGACTATGGGGGAGGTGTGGGGGGGAGTGGGGGGGGAGTGGAGGTGGGGAGTATTTTCAACCAGAGTTCACCACAGGTGAAAATGGCAATTCTGGAGGGAAAATCCTGCGAGACTGCAGGAAGAGGAATCTCGCCGGCAAGATCTCGTTCTCAGATTTTTCCCCACCCCTCACCCCTGTATTCAAAGGGCTTCCCTACCATACGATCCACTCAGGTACCGAATTCCTTCCCCCCACTCGTCGATGTGTCGTCATGTCAGCAAGGTTTACAACAGCTTCTGCCAAATTCGAAGCTGTCGAGGAGAACTTGGCAGGGACACAAAGGTCAGAATAGCCCCTGGAGGGAGAGGGACATGACCAAACAGTGCCATGGGGGAGGGGGGAGGTGCTCTGTTTTTGTTGGGGAGAATGCCGCAATGGTTATTGGGGGGAGCATGGGTTACCCTGATGCTTGTTGGGGGGGGAGGGGGAGGGGGGAGGGGAGGGGGGTGCCTCAATGCCTTTGGGAGGGGTTTGTGCTCTGATGCTTGTTGGGGTGGGGTCCCCCTGATGCCTGTGTGGTGATGGGAGGGAGGGGGGCGGTAGTGGTGTTGCCCTAGTGTTTGTCGTGGGGGTTGGGCGGGGAGGGGTCCTTCATGTCTATGGGAGGATGGGAGGAATTTAATTCCAGTGCTTATCAGGGTGCCCTTTAAAGATGACACCCCCATCTTTGTGGAGCCAGCTTTGGTGAGTCCACCAGGCCCCGCCTCGCCAGAGTGACGACGTAAACCATACGCCCAGATTCTCCGTGCACAGGCTGCCTGAAAATCAGGAGAGAAAACTCAGCTGTGTGGCTGGAGAGCTGCACACTGGGTTTCTCACTGAAACTGACACTCTGACAAATTACGGGAAGATTCTGCCCTATGTAATACAGTCTGCATTTTAATTCAATTTCCAATCATTTTAGGCTCATTGGCTCCTGTGTCCATTTCCAGGTCCATTCCTAAAACTGAAGTAAGTAATTAGGTGTTACATTGTTTCCAGCTCTGACTGTCAACTATCAGGAGGCTAGTGTAGAACTTTGGAAGAAAATAGGCAAGTTGGTGGAATTGGTAGACAGGTGGCTGATGATATTCAAAGCAGAGAAATATGAAGTGATTTGGTAGGAAGAATAGAAGAGTAACATGAATAGGGGAGAACGTGGCTGGAATTTTTCTACTCCTGTTCTTCTTGGACGGGTTTGGTCACAGGGGCGGAAATTCCCGCGAGAGGCCCAAATCGTGTTTTATGTTGGTGGAAGGTCTCGTTGCAATTGTCCCTGCCGGTGATGTAACAGGAATCCTGAAGTTCAACGTGGGAGCCCCATCATAATGAATTAGCATGTAATTATCTGGCCTCTAAGTCTGATCATTCTCCCCCCTCCCCCCACATTAGATAATCCATTCACATCGGTGTGAAAGCATGCTGGAGTGAATTACAAATGGCCTCCCACGGCGGGCATCTGGTGTGGGTAGACCTGCGGGAGGAGTTCAGGTGAATGCATCACTCAGTGGGCAAAGGGTCATGCCCAGGTTGTACCAGGGCAGCGCCTGGGTGGGAGAGGAGGGTGGGTGTGGTGCAGGGAGAGATGTATTCTAACTTTTGTGTACCTTCAAAAATGGTGTCCCAATCTTTAAAAAATTATGTTGTTGACGTCACAGGACCCGCCTCTTCAAATTTTTAAACTAAGTTCCGAACAATATGACAGAGAAAGCTACTGTTCAGATTTAACATCGCTTTGCCGACCCACCACCACCCTCTGCAAAAAAATGGTAAAACTCCACCCAATACAAAATATAAAGTACAACTTTAAAGGGCTACAGGAACAGAGGTACCGAGATGTAGATGTGCATAAATCATTAAAGGTGGCAGGACAGGTTGAGAGAGCTGTTAATAAAGTATACAACATCCTCAGCTTTTTTAATGGACACATAGAGCACAAGAGCGAGGAGGATATGTTGAACTTATCTCGATAACCATGTCAGCCTTAGCTAGAGTATTATGCCCAGCTCTGGACATCCTACTTTTGGAAAGATGTGAAGGCATTGGAGTGAGTGAAGAACAGATTCATGAGGATGGTGCAGGGATGAGGAACCTTTGTTATGAAGATAAATTGGAGAAGTTAGGACTGTTAGAGGAAAAGGAGACTAAGAGGAGATTTGATAGGGATATTCAAAATCATGAGGAATCTGAATCCAGTAGATAGAGAGAAACTCATGAAAGAATTGACAACCAGAGGGCATTTAAGTAATTTCTAAAGTAAACTTAAAGTAATTGATGAAAGGTATATGGTGGCCTAAAGAGCAGTCCTGAAGGAACAGGTGACTGCCTCAGAGGAAACTAGCAATTAAGACTTTTTTTAGAAACTGAAAGTGGCAATGCAGGTGGAGAAGGTAGTCAAGAAGGCATACGGCATGCTTGCCTTCATTGGCCAGGGCATTGAGTTTAAAAATTGGCAGGTCATGTTGCAGCTTTATAGAACCTTAGTTAGGCCGCACTTAGGATCTAGTGTTCAATTCTGGTCGCCACACTACCAGAAGGATGTGGAGGCTTTGGAGAGGGTACAAAAAAGATTTACCAGGATGTTGCCTGGTATGGAGGGCATTAGCTATGAGGAGAGGTTGGAGAAACTTGGTTTGTTCTCACTGGAGTGACGGAGGTTGAGGGGAGACCTGATAGAAGTGTACAAGATTATGAGAGGCATGGACAGAGTGGGTAGTCAGAAGCTTTTTCCCAGGGTGGAAGAGTCAATTACTAGGGGGCATAGGTTTAAGGTGCAAGGAGCAAGGTTTAAAGGAGATGTACGAGGCAGATTTTTTTACACTGAGGGTAGTGGATGCCTGGAACTCGTTGCCGGGGGAGGTAGTGGAAGCGGATACGGTAGTGACTTTTAAGGGGCATCTTGACAAGTACATGAATAGGATGGGAATAGGGGGATATGGTCCCCGGAAGGGTAGAGGGTTTTAGTTAAGTCGGGCAGCATGGTCAGTGCAGGCTTGGAGGGCCGGAGGGCCTGTTCCTGTGCTGTAATTTTCTTTGTTCTTTACATACCTCAATGTAGAGCTAGGAGGATGAGGAATGCATCTCCTGTTTCCACATTAATACCAAAATCAGTGCTGTCGCAGATTTGCTCAACTACTTCCCTGCATAGACTAACTCCCTGGATTTAACTGCATATCTCAGCTGGCACCCCGAGTTAGCAGAAACTGGAAGTGCTCAAACCAGTGAGAAGCATCAAGGTGCTCAACTGATGCCAGCAGCTCATTGTAATTATGATAGAAAGGGGCAAAGACAAATTTAGGATGGTGCTTTGCTATTTCCACTCTGGTGCACCTTGGCTACATGCTGCATGGATTATTCTCTCTTTTGGACACTTGTGAATTTAGGATGGAATGACTCTTTGCTTATTTTTCCAATCAGTTGCATATTATTGTTGGTTGACTAATTGAGATTCCATTTTTATTACAAACCATTCTGGAATTCTTTTCCAGTGTTTCAAAGATTGATTCCTCAGTTACCTCAGTTGGCTTTTGGAGCCCAAATACACCAAATGTAATTTTCATTACTTGTGTTTCTAAGATTTACACTCATGCTTTTTTGGATCATATTCTATGATTATGTCCATTTTTTCATGAAAATTACATAAAGTTTGCTGAGGTGTATAAAGCAACATTTGTTGAATGGTTGTGAGGCTGCAGAAGAAATTCAAGAAGGGATTAGATATAACTCTTCGGGCTAAAAGGATCAAGAGAAATGGGGGGAAAGGGGCATCAGGATATTGAATTTATTATCAGACATGATCAAAATGAATGGTGGAGCAGGCTTGAAGGTCTAAATGGCCTGCTGTTTCTATAAAGTAGAACTCAACATCATGGAATACATGCTGATAAGTGATAGCCATTGGCTCAGTCATCTAGCCGTAATGTGCATATTACACATTCAAAACAGTGGGCCTGATTTTACCAAAACTTCGCGTCCGTTTTCGGGCGCGAAATCGCAGTAAAGTTGGGCGTCGGGCCTTTAACGCGATCTGCACCCGATTCCAAGCAGATCGCGCCTTTACCGACACCCGATTCAGGCGCGGGTCCGCATGCATTTAAATCGACTTAATGAACTGCGTGCCCAACTCTACCGCCAAATCCCACTTTACCGTCTTCTGGCCCGATCCGCGTCCGCGCTGTAACCGACCTGCAAAATAAAAGTCTGAAGTCGCCGCTGCAGCCTCCAAAGAGCGGGGTCAGAGACTGCAACGGCTCTCTGACCCAGGTCATCCTCTGGTCGGGGGGGAGGGGGGTGGGAGGAAGAGAGGGGGTGTGATGTCTCATCCCCTGCGGGGGTGGGGGGGTGGGGGGCGGGGGGAGAGGGAATGTGACGTCTCATCCTCTGGTTGGGAGGGGGGGAGGTCGGCTGCCAGTCTGCGGCCGATGCCTCCTGCCGGAGTGGATGTGTGGCCATGCCATCCCACGAAATCTTCAGGATGAAGCGATTCCTCGCTAAGAAGATGAAGCAGAACCGGCCGATTCCACTGTGGATCCGCATGAAAACCGGCTACAAGATCAGTACAAGTCCAAGAGGAGACACTGGAGAAGGACCAAGCTGGGCCTGTAAAGGGATACACCATCACTGGTACACTACCAGCCACAGCCATCTCTCCCGCTCTCTTGCCCCTGCAGGGAAGAGTAATCTGTGGCTGGTAGAGTACCAGCGATGGTGTATCCCTTTACAGGCCCAGCCTGGTCCTTCTCCAGTGTCTCCTCCTGGACTTGTACTGATCTTGTAGCCGGTTTTCATGCGGATCCACTGTGGAATCGGCCGGTTCTGCTTCATCTTCTTAGCGAGGAATCGCTTCATCCTGAAGGTTTCGTGGGATGGTTTGGCCACATGTCCACTCCGGCAGGAGGCATCGGCTGCAGACTGGCAGCCGACCTCCCCCCCTCCCAACCAGAGGATGAGACGTCACACCCCCTCTCCTCCCTCCCCAGGGATGAGACGTCACACCCCCTCTCCTGCCCCCTGCCCCCCCAGGGGATGATCGGTCACACCCCCCCCCCCCCCCACCCCCTGCCCCGACCAGAGGATGAACGTCAGAGAGCCGCTCTCTCTGCTTTTTCCTTTTTTTTCACACCCGGGCGTGCTCTGTCGGATTTTTTTTGAACTGCGCATGCGCAGTTCAGAGCTCCGATCGGTCCGCCAGCGCTAAGCCCCGCACACAGCGCGAATCGGACCGGAGCCGGCAAAATGCATATGGGCGCGCTGGAAAGAGGATTCCAGGCACGGATCTATTTGACACCCAGATTCGGCACTTAGACTCAAAATGGTAAAATTCCCCCCAGTATTCAATACACTATCAAGTTATTCTGACGTCTTTGTCTCCACCACCTTTCCAAGCAGTCCGGTCTAGTCATGCAATGATCATTATCATTGAAATTCTGAGTTCCCATTGCAGTATTTCATGCACTAATATTACTAGCAGCAGGCACATAATACATTGGGCTGAGTGCTTCCGATCCAGAGACTCGAGCATATAAACCAGGCGAACACTTCAGTGTGCCACTGAATAAGTGGTGCAGTGTCAGAGATGCCACCATTTAGATGAGGCTTTAAACCTGAGTTCCATCTATTGTCTCTGGTAGATAGGGGATGACGGGTTGGGGACAGGGAGGGGAGGGCGGAATCTCATGACATTGTTTGAAAATGGGCAGAAAAAGTCTCCACACATTATGGCCAGCATTTAAACAGTCAACCAACAACACTAAAACATTAATCACATTGCTGTCTGTGCAACATTGATCTGACAAATTGGCTGCTGGATTTCCCTTCATCACAACAGTGGCTGCATTGCATAAGTACTTCATTGACTGTGAGCACTTTGAGATGCCTGAGGGTGTGAAAGTAGCTAAAAAAAAAACAGAGTAAGCTTTTCTTCTTGTAACTGGTATTATTCCTGAGATTTTCTCAATGTCAAAATACAAAAGAAATATAGGCAATTGTTTAATGGTATTTTCCCTCCCTCCTTTTTTCACTAATTTTCTTCCCTCATATCCTGAAGGTGTTGAATCCTCACTGGAATGGTTACACTGACAAATTAGGCACTCCATTATCTCATTAAAAAATTCTGAATATGTGATTTTACACAGTGAATGCCAATGTCCACCATCTACAAGGCACAAGTCAGGAGTGTGATGGAATACTCCCCATTTGCCTGGATGAGTGCAGCACCAGCAACACTCAAGAAGCTTGACATCATCCAGGACCAAGCAGCCCATTTGATTGGCACCACATCTACAAACATTCACTTCCTTCACCACCGACGCTCAGTAGCAGCAGTGTGTACTATCTACAAGATGCACTGCAGCAATTCACCAAAGATCCTTAGGCAGCACCTTCCAAACCCATGACCACTTCCATCTAGAAGGACAAGGGCAGCAGATATATGGGAACACCGCTACCTGCAAGTTCCCCTCCAAGCCACCCACCATCCTAACTTGGAAATATATCGCTGTTCCTTCACTGTCTCTGGGTCACAATTCTGGAATTCCCTCCCTAATGGCATTGTGGGTCAACTCACAGCACAGGTGGACAGCAGCATTTCAAGAAGACAGCTCACCAGCACCTTCTCAAGGCAACTAGGAATGGGCAATAAATGCTGGCCAGCCAGTGATGCTCATGTCCCAGGTATGAATAAAAGAAAATGAACTTTTTCATCACAAAAATCATTATTTACAATCTAGCCTTATGGGTCACTGATTAACAATCAGGAGCTGGGACCCTCGATGATTTCCTACAGTTCTACACCAGTTCTGCTGAGACATAGTCAAATATTTCATTTCTATATAATTTATTTTTGTTGCATAAAAATGTGCTTGTTTTGCATATTGTCCATTACTTTTGAATTTTTAAGTTCATAACATTTCAAAATTTGAGCAACTAAAAGCAGCAATTCCAACTGATGTTGAACAGATTATAAATTATGGTTTC
Organism: Mustelus asterias; assembly: GCF_964213995.1. NCBI lineage: Eukaryota > Metazoa > Chordata > Chondrichthyes > Carcharhiniformes > Triakidae > Mustelus > Mustelus asterias. Next base: position 135,323,007 of record NC_135801.1, on the reverse strand, counting down.
TGTGAATTTGCTATCTACATTGTAAATTCCAGTTAAAAATGAAAAAAACAATACATTTCTCTGTACAATCAACATAGTGAAAAATTAAAGTAATGAAAGAAAACAGTGTGCATTTATTCAAATTTCCTATCAATAATATGTTCAAGGAATGATGTGGAGATGCCGGCATTGGACTGGGGTAAGCACAGTAAGAAGTCTCACAACACCAGGTTAAAGTCCAAAAGGTTTATTTGGAATCATGAGCTTTCCGTGCTTCATCACCTGGTGAAGGAGCAGCGCTCCGAAAGCTCATGATTCCAAATAAACCTGTTGGACTTTAACCTGGTGCTGTGAGACTTCTTACTATGTTCAGGGAATGATCTTTGATGTTGCCTATTAATTCAGACTCTGAAATAATGACAGCTTCCTCTGTTGGTCCTTAAAGCTTAAACCAAGTAATTTGAGAAAATTAGCATTAGCTTTTTTCAGTTCAGGATTAGCTCTTGGTCAGAAATTTATGGGTTTGAGTTCCAATGTCCACCATCTGCATTCAGTCTTTCACCAGGTTACAGCTAAAATTTTCCTCTCGTAATTTGAAACTTTTCTGCCTTCAACAACAAAAGTAGATTGCAAACCAATTGGTGTTGGCTGACCGCACAATTTGTGATCTTATGAAAAGTGACCAGTTAAGAGGCCACCTCTCCATTCTCTATCCAATTAAGGCAATTGCAGGTTTTCCAAGATGGGAGGCCTAATCAGAGGGCCTGAAGTTCTGGTTGGCTGGCAGGACAGTGGGAAGAGGTGGATGCTACTGATACAGGTAGGTGACTGCGAAGATGTCCAAATTGATGGGCTCTTTGCAGCATTGTGAAAGTTTAAAAGTCACACATGGCCACAGCTGTCAGGCCATCATTGTGGAGGGGAACTGCCCTACACAATGGCTTGTAGCTGTGACTGCAGCTATCATCTCCCAGCTGTCCGTGATGGCGCCATTGAGAGGAGGTGTTGTGGCTCCAAGCCTGCTGCCAGGAAACCGCCTCCAGTTAAAGACGCCATCAACCTTTTGCCAATGTATCCATTAACGAGCATAATTGACTTCTCGCTGCACCCGACTGAGTAGCCAGTTCCGCATTGACACCCCTGCAAGATACTTAGCTCAGAAGTGGGAATGCATCAGGAAGGCAACCTGATCCAAAAGCAATGACCATACTGTATTCTCATCCACAGGGAAGATGGACACTATGATCCAGCTGGAAGGAGGCAAGATGCTCAACACAAGGTCTACAGGCAGACGATCGTGACAAGTCTGAGCACCAGTGCCTCATAGTTGATTGCTGCTGACACCTGCAGCTTCCTGAAAGAAGACGGGGGGCTGGGCATTGGGGTGGGGGTGGGTGTGGGGGGTAATTGGCACATGTGCAGTGGCCCGCTCAGTGCTATGCTACTGGCCTCTCAGGCGGGAGATTCGTTCTGGTAAGTACGCTAAAAAAACCCAGCAGAGTTTACTCCCATTTTCCCACGCATTGGGAACTTAGAATTTTTTTGGGAGAATCCCAGTCTTTCTCAATGGAACAGGGCCAATGGATGACGAGGTGCTTGTCAGTGGAGAGCCACTCGCCTCTTCCTGGGTCTTGTCTCTCACCAAGTTGTGTGCTCTCTTTTGGTGGCTCGAACTAGACACTATATTCAAGGATCAGAACATTTTATTATTTACACAGGACTTCCAATGACTTGTACTTCAATATTTGTCTATATATAGTTCAGAGCTGTACAACCTGTTAGCCCCTAGTCAGATATGGTAAATTTGTTTTTAACTAGTAAGTAATATATCAATAACTGATGCCACTCATACTCATATTAACATATCGTAAGCATGCATCCTTTAACCTTTCTGTGCATTTGTTGACAAATTAATAGTAGACTGCGCGAGAATCCATTAATTGTTGTGAGTGCTTTTCTTCCTTTGTTACTGTTTCTTGATTATCCACTAAAATAACGGAGGTGAAACCACTGAATTTCAGCACCAGGGAACCCCCAGCATCATTGGAGTTGTTATCATGCCCAGTTCAAGCAATCAGAATAAATACTCAAGGCGAGAAGTAAGGCCAATCAATATTGAGGAACTCCGATGAGGCATATGATAGCAAAAAGCAAAATAGCATTCAACCACATTCTCGATGAATGTAGACATGGGGTTGGTGTGGGAAGTGGGGGACAGGAGCGGGGTTGATATATCTCACTGTGTGAGTCAACATTCTCAGGATGCACTCTGTTCCAGTTAAATCATGATCTCATCTTCTGATCAAAACCTTGAAGATGGGTGGAGCTATTTTGTGTCAGGGAAATTTGTACAAGAATTTCAAACCTTGGTGAAATATAGAGACTATGTTTTCACACTCAATGGTAATAGATGTTAATTAAGTAAATATACACAAGAAATGTACTTACATGTACTGACTCTAAGGCATTTTATAGGTGGCATGGTGGCACAGTGCTTAGCACTGCTGCCTCACAGACCCGGGTACAATTCCAGCCTCGGGTAACTGTCTGCGTGGAGTTTGCATGTTGTCACTTTTTCTGCGTGGGTTTCCTCCGGGGTGCTCCAGTTCCTTCTCACAGTCCAAAGATGTGCAGGTTAGGTTGATTGGCCATGGTAAATTGGGGGATTAGCAGAGTAAATATGTGGTGTTACAGTTATAGGGCCCGGGTGGGATTGTTGTTGTTGCAGACACGATAGGCTGAATGGCCTCCTTCTGCACTGTCGGGATTCTATGCAAAAGTGATGCCATTTTAGCCATGCCATTGGCTAGCCAATGTTTACTATTGGACAACACTAAAGTAATTCCAGATCCTATTTGTCAGTTGTTATCTGCTCTGCCATGAATAGACATGTTGGGCATCAAGTATTTCTTAATATTCCCACAACTTCTTTTAACTTTACTTTTACTCATGGATGGTGTCCAAAAAGATACTTACGTCAATCACTTTTTCTTCTGATATGAGGTACTTTACTCTTGTCCATATCAAATCTAATCTGCACTCTTTGTCATTCTGCATATTTAATTGACTGAATGTATGGTTTCTGAGCTGCTTTCTCACAATTAGTAGGTTTGGTAGGCCCGTTGAATTAGAATACAAGTTGTTAATAGACTGAGAAATATTAGGGGACGTACTACTAATTCCTAAGCTGCCCCGCTCAGCATTTTCTCTAATCCTGCTATGTCTCCTCTAACAAATGTGGTCTCTTCCCTGTATTCAGCCAAAATATTATCAATGGAATCTCGACACTGTTACATTTAAATAATAGCTCTTTATATGGAACCTGGTCAGATTATTCTTGGAGATCAATGCATATCCTTTTGAATCCATATCAGCTACTCTTTATGAAGCTGACAAGATATTAAATCAATGTTCTAAATGGAGCTCTGGTGGTTCAGTGGCATGCAATGGCTGCGATTTTCCCATTGAATGACGAGTATCATAATGGCAAGAAAACTGGATCTGTGCTAGTCTCTCTGACATGGACTGGATTGCAATCGCCCCTCACAGTCATTTTGTGGGAGAGTGCTGATTTATGTGCCCATTCTGGGAGGGGTGGGGCCTGAACACGCCAGTGAACCTGTCTGCAAAGCAATCGGGTGCTGTTTGAAAGGGCAACCCAATCCCATAGTGCACTGGGAGACCCCCTCCTTCCCTCCACAGACATCGGGACACCCCATCCTCATCGACAATATGTTTCCCCATGACCTCCCCAACATGGATCCCTGGCATTGGTCCCCCTTCATGACCCCAACATGACTGCACCTCATGACCTCGACATGCCCCCACCCCTTTCATGACCCCCGTCAGAGCCCTCCCATCATAGCCCTGCCTGAGGCCCCAACCCTGCTCAGACCCCACCCCCACATGCCCCATCCTGTTGGAACTGCCCCTGGTACATCGGCAGTGCCCACCTGGTGTCAGATGGGCACTGCCAGGGTGCCAGGTGCGCACTCCCAGATGGGCACTGTCAGCCATGACCCCGACCACCCATGGTCTTCAATGGCCTCTGAGCCCCCCCAGTGTGGCCATCACACCTGTGCGGAATTTTCCCATCTCTCGGGAATCGTATTAAAGGTCCATTGAGTGGGATTTTCCAGTCTTGGAGCGAGCATGGCCAGAAAATCCCGCCCCTGGTCTCAAATCATGGATGCCAATAGTGATTCTTGCCAGGCTTATAAAGAACAGTACAGCACAGGAAACAGCCCTTCGGCCCTCCAAGCCTGTGCCGCTCCTTGGTCCAACTAGACCAATCGTTTGTATCCCTCCATTCCCAGGCTGCTCATGTGACTATCCAGGTAAGTCTTAAACGATGTCAGCGTGCCTGCCTCCACCACCCTACTTGGCAGCGCATTCCAGGCCCCCACCCACCCTCTGTGTAAAAAAATCCCTCTAATATCTGAGTTATACTTCGCCCCTCTCACCTTGAGCCCGTGAACCCTCGTGATCGTCACTTCTGATCTGGGAAAAAGCTTCCCACCGTTCACCCTATCTATCCCCTTCATAATCTTGTACACCTCTATTAGATCTCCTCTCATTCTCCGTCTTTCCAAGGAGAACAACCCCAGTTTACCCAATCTCTCCTCATAGCTAAGACCCTCCATACCAGGCAACATCCTGGTAAACCTTCTCTGCACTCTCTCTAACGCCTCCACGTCCTTCTGGTAGTGCGGCGACCAGAACTGGACGTGGTACTCCAAATGTGGCCTAACCAGCGTTCTATACAGCTGCATCATCAGACTCCAGCTTTTATACTCTATACCCCGTCCTATAAAGGCAAGCATACCATATGCCTTCTTCACCACCTTCTCCACCTGTGTTGCCACCTTCAAGGATTTGTGGACTTGCACACCTAGGTCCCTCTGTGTTTCTATACTCTTGATGGCTCTGCCATTTATTGTATAACTCCTCCCTACATTATTTCTTCCAAAATGCATCACTTTGCATTTATCCGGATTAAATTCCATCTGCCACCTCTCCGCCCAATTTTCCAGCCTATCTATATCCTGCTGTATTGCCCGACAATGCTCATCGCTATCCGCAAGTCCAGCCATCTTCTTGTCATCCGCAAACTTGCTGATAACACCAGTTACACCTTCTTATGCCGCACCCAAGGCTCAGAAGATCTTGGGAGATGGGTGAATCGGTGTCAAACAGGCTAAGCATATTTAAATACTACTTTAATTATGCTAATCGGCATCGTGCCCTTTCTGGGTGCGATCCGGTTTGCGCCGGTAGAAAGGGGCCAGGATGATTGCAAACTATTTGGTGGCAAGCACGAAACCTGTTTTGAAGCTGCACGGAATTTTCCAGAATTAGCGCGATCTGTGTCAGGCACAAGAGGCCGTATAATCGCCCCCAGTATATCCTATGTCACTGTTGGTATACAAGCAGGTAATTCTCCTGATGTCCTGCTATAAATTAAAGCATCAAAAAAGATTAATTTGTCATTCATATGGCGGCTGTGTGCAGGATGTTACTGGGATATAGTTAATGTCAGCGCATTTCAAATGCATTAATTACAATATCGTCCCGGATGTTCAATTACAGAGCAGAAATATGAAAAAAACAGTATTATTAAGATGACATTGTAAATTGCAAGATCAAAGCTCAAACAGTTGACATTCATATCCGAACCCTTAACATGATATTGCAACCTGACAATCACTGACAGCCTTCAAATACTATCATGATATTCCCACTTGATAATCACTAATCAAATCTGAATCAGAATAAGCTTTCACAGGCTGGAAATTCTTAAATGCATTTCAATTCTGACACGAGATCACAGCCTGGCAATAATAAGTCAAATTTATATCATGCCATATCTTCACAGCTTGATAACATTGAATCACGCCTGTCTTCTGGCATGATATCTCAATCACAGTTTATAATGCACAATATGAAAGTAGTGTATTCAGTTTTATTCCATTGTTTTTACTTGCTTTGTAATTTAAAATAAGATTAAAGTCATTGGCATTGGCAATTCGGGCCAATTTGGGATGTCTAGGCAATCAATATACTTTGATGACCACACTACAAGATCAGGTTGGTCGTCTGCCCACCTTTTGGCCTCACTGAAGTGGGAAATAGGCAGGTTGGACGCATGCTTGGGTGGGGAAAGAGATTTTTAGACTTTAATTCCACTCATCCTTTATGTCCTCCTCAATGCTTACTTTCCCACCTCGCTGTGTCCCTTAGAAATTTTAAATATATTACTCTGGGGTCCCTTCATCTAATTCATTAATATAACCTATCAATAGCTGAGGCTCCAGTCTTGATCCTGGCAGCTCCTCACGTAACTATTTACCAACCTGAAAATACAATTTATACCTCCTCTATCAGCCCTTTAACCTCTATCCAGGTTAATATATTATCACAGTTCAATGAACCCTTACCTTAGAACAAAGAACGAAGAAAAATACAGCACAGGAACAGGTCCATCAGCCCTCCAAGCCCATGCTGATCATGGCGCCCAAACTAAGCTAGCAAAAATCCTCCTGCCCTTACACACCACATTCCTCTATTCCCTTCTTATTCATGTACCCATCCTGATGCCTCTGAAATGTTGCTATTGTGCCTGCTTCCACCACCTCCTCTGGCAGCACGTTCCAGGCACCCACCACTCTCTGCGTGAAAAACCTCCCCTGCACACCTCCCTTAAACTTTCCCCCTTTCACCTTTCACCTTGTAATTGACCCTGCCACCCTGGGAAAAAGCCTTTGATTATTCACCCTGTCTATGCCTCTCATAATTTTGTAGACTTCTATCAGGTCTCCCTTTAGCCTTCGCCTTTACAGTGAAAATAATCCTAGTTCATTCAACCTTTATTCATAGCCAACACCCTCGGTATCAGGCAACATCTTGGTGAACATTTTTTGTACTCTCTCCAAAGCTTCCACATCCTTCTGGTAGTGTGGTGACCAGAACTGCACGCAATACTCCAAATACAGCCTAACCAAGGTTTTATATAGCTGCAAAATGATTTGCTAACTCTTGTATTCAATGTTCTGGCTGATGAAGGAAAGCATGCCATATACCTTCTTAATCACCTTGGCCACCTGTGTTGCCACTTTTAGGGAACTGTGGACCTGCACATCCAGATCCCTCTGTGTGTTAATGTTCCGAAGGCTTCTGTCATTATGAGTATAATTCATACCTAAATTTGATCCTCCAAAATGCAATCATCCCGCATTTGTCCAGAATAAACTCCATCTGCCACTTCTGTGCCCAAGTCTCCAATCTATCTATATCCTGTTGTATCCTCTGACAATCCCTGGCACTATCAGCAACTCTATCAATCGTCGTGTTATCCACAAATTTACTATTCAGGCCACCCACATTTTCCTCCAGATCATTTCTATATACTACAAACAACAGAGCTCCCAACACTGATCCCTGCAGAACACCATTAGTACAGATCTCCATTCTGAAACATACCCTTCCACCACTTCTCTTTGTTTTCTATGAGCAAGCCAGTTCTGTATCCATCTAGCCAGCCCACCCCGAATCCCATGTGATTTTAGTTTTTGTACTAGTCTGCCATACGAAAGTCCATATAAACTACATCCACAGTCCTTCTCTCATCAATTATCTTTGTCACCTCTTCAAAAAACTCAATCAAGTTGGTGAGACATGAACTTCTCCATACAAAACAATGCTGCCTGTCACTAACCAGTCCATTTCCCCCCAAATGTGTATATATCCTGTCCCTCAGTATCTTCTCCAAAAGCTTCCCCACCACAGATGTCAGGCTCACCAGCCGATAATTTCCTGGATTATTCCTGCTTCCTTTCTTAAACAAGGGAACAACATTGGCTATTCTCCAGTTCTCTGGAATCTCGCCTGTGGTCAAAGAGAATGTGAAGATATCTGTTAAGGCCCCAGCTATTTCTTTCCTTGCCACTGCAGTGCAGCAATCCTGCATGTTGCCACTTGTGCTTATTGGAAATCCAAATACACATATCCACTGGTTCTTCTTTATCTAAACTGGTAATTACATCATTAAAATTCTAATAGGTGTGCCAAACATAATTTCCCATTTTTCTAACACTGTTGATGCTATTTAATCACATTATGGTTTTTTAAGTGCCCTGTTACCAATTCATTAGCAATGGATTCCAGCATTTTACCAAGAACTGGTGTCAATTGAGCTTGTCTATAGTTACCTGTTTTCTCTCACCTCTTTTCCTGAATGGCAGTACAAAGAACAAAGAACAATACAGCACAGGAACAGGCCCTTCGGCCCTCCAAGCCCGCGCCGCTCCCTGGTCCAAACTAGACCATTCTTTTGTATCCCTCCATTCCCACTCCGTTCATATGGCTGTCTAGATAAGTCTTAAACGTTCCCAGTGTGTCCGCCTCCACCACCTTGCCTGGCAGCGCATTCCAGGCCCCCACCACCCTCTGTGTAAAATATGTCCGTCTGATATCTGTGTTAAACTTCCCCCCCTTCACCTTGAACCTATGACCCCTCGTGGACGTCACCACCGACCTGGGGAAAAGCTTCCCACCGTTCACCCTATCTATGCCTTTCATAATTTTATACACCTCTATTAAGTCTCCCCTCATCCTCCGTCTTTCCAGGGAGAACAACCCCAGTTTACCCAATCTCTCCTCATAACTAAGCCCCTCCATACCAGGTAACATCCTGGTAAACCTCCTCTGTACTCTCTCCAAAGCCTCCACGTCCTTCTGGTAGTGTGGCGACCAGAACTGGACGCAGTATTCCAGATGCGGCCGAACCAACGTTCTATACATCTGCAACATCAGACCCCAACTTTTATACTCTATGCCCCATCCTATAAAGGCAAGCATGCCATATGCCTTCTTCACCGCCTTCTCCACCTGTGACGTCACTTTCAAGGATCTGTGGACTTGCACACCCAGGTCCCTCTGCGTATCTACACCCTTTATGGTTCTGCCATTTATCAAAAAGCTCCTCCCTACATTATTTCTACCAAAATGCATCACTTCGCATTTATCAGGATTGAACTCCATCTGCCATTTCTTTGCCCAAATTTCCAGCCTATCTATATCCTTCTGTAGCCTCTGACAATGCTCCTCACTATCTGCAAGTCCTACCAATTTTGTGTCGTCCGCAAACTTACTGATCACCCCAGTTACACCTTCTTCCAGATCATTTATATAAATCACAAACAGCAGAGGTCCCAATACAGAGCCCTACGGAACACCACTAGTCACAGGCCTCCAGCCGGAAAAAGACCCTTCCATTACCACCCTCTGTCTTCTGTGACCAAGCCAGTTCTCCACCCATCTAGCCACCTCCCCCTTTATCCCATGAGATCCAACCTTTTTCACCAGCCTACCATGAGGGACTTTGTCAAACGCTTTACTAAAGTCCATATAGACGACATCCACGGCCTTTCCCTCGTCAACCATTTTGGTCACTTCTTCAAAAAACTCCACCAGGTTAGTGAGGCATGACCTCCCTCTCACAAAACCATGCTGACTATCGTAAATGAGTTTTTTCCTTTCTAAATGCGCATACATCCTATCTCTAAGAATCTTCTCCAACAACTTCCCCACCACGGACGTCAAGCTCACCGGCCTATAATTACCCGGGTTATCCTTCCTACCCTTCTTAAATAACGGGACCACATTAGCTATCCTCCAATCCTCTGGGACCTCACCTGCGTCCAGTGACGAGACAAAGATTTGCGTCAGAGGCCCAGCGATTTCATCTCTTGTCTCCCTGAGCAGCCTTGGATAGATTCCATCAGGCCCTGGGGATTTGTCAGTCTTTAAATTCTCTAACAAACCTAACACTTCCTCCTTTGTAATGGAGATTTTCTCCAACGGTTCAACACTCCCCTCCGAGACAGTCCCAGTCAACACATCCCTCTCCTTTGTGAATACCGACGCAAAGTATTCATTTACGATCTCCCCTACTTCTTTGGGCTCCAAGCATAATTCCCCACTTTTGTCCCTGAGAGGTCCGATTTTTTCCCTGACAACCCTTTTGTTCCTAACGTATGAATAAAATGCCTTGGGATTCTCCTTAATCCTGTCTGCCAAGAACATTTCGTGACCCCTTTTTGCTCTTCTAGTTCCCCGTTTGAGTTCTTTCCTACTTTCTTTGTACTCCTCCAGAGCTCCCTCCGTTTTTAGCTGCCTGGACCTACCATACGCCTCGCTTTTCTTTTTGACCAGTCCCTCAATTTCCCTGGTTATCCACGGTTCTCGAATCCTACCCTTCCTATCCTTCTTTTTAACAGGCACATGCCTGTCCTGTAGCCCTAACAACTGTTCCTTAAAAGACTCCCACATGCCAGATGTGGATTTACCCTCAAACAGCCTGTCCCAATCAAGAGCTGCCAATTTCTGTCCAATTCCACTAAAGTTAGCCTTCCCCCAATCCAACACCTTACCCTTGGGACACCACTCATCCTTTTCCATCACTATCCTAAAGCTACCAGAATTGTGGTCGCTATTTGCCACATGTTCCCCTACCGAAACTTTGAAGACCTGACTGGGCTCATTCCCCAGTACGAGGTCCAGTATAGCAGTGTTACATTTGTTCCCTTTCAATTCCCTCAGGCCATTCCTGAAACTGAGACATTTTAGAAGATTACAACTACATGCAGTTGGTGTGTAACCATGCCCAGAAGATCCTATCAGTGAACGGCCATTATCCTGGCAGCAGCTAGTACAGCTGTGTCAGCCATCTTTGATCCTCTAGAAAGAACCAGAGATCCCTTGTTGCCTGATAAGGGAATTCCGCTCGCCACCTGGCTTATGACTCCCCTCTTCCACTTGACCAGGCAGGATAGCACATCTACAATGTGAGCCATGCAGCCACCAGGAATATTGTGGAATTAACCTTCAGCACCTTGAAGCAATGGTTCTCCAGCCTGTACCACTCAGGAGAAGCCCTCCAGTACACACCAGAACATGCCTCCAAGTTCGTCTTAGTCTACTGTGTCCTCCTCAACCTTGCTATCATGAGCACAAGAACTGTTGCCCCATTTCACTTGAAGGACACTTCAGGAGGAAAATGGAGTGGAGAGAGAGAAAGGAAGGGAGAGGAAGAGGGCAAAGGAAAAAAAGCAAGGGATGAGATATCCAGGACCCCTTTTCTCTGTTCAAACTCCCTGGGAGTGGATACTCCGGTTCCAGTTCCCCTGAGATGTGATTCCCACAACATAGTGGGTGGAATTTCATTCAGCATTTTGTAGCAGGGAACGTGGCGGATGAGTCCAACTTATCATGGGAGAGGTCACATGTCACTTTCATGGCGGTTGGAAATCATCCTGCAATTCAGTCAGAGGCCGGGTGGGGGGAGGAGGGGGGGAGATGTGTGGGAAACTCGCTTGCAGTGGGATGTCAATTAGACTCATTATTGGATTAATTGGCACCAATTATCCCTGAGCCTATCTGTTGGAACACAGATCTCTGGACTGTTGTGAGAGTCCACAGCCCCTTTATGTATTATTATTTGCAACCATCGTAGGCAGTAGGCTGAGCCTGTATCACATCAAACTGGGCTTGCACAGCAACAGGCATGATCTCAGTCTGAGCTTCCATTGCAGCACTGGGATGTTGGGTAGCTTCTGCTTTTACTGCAACTGAAGCTGAGACATTGCCCACTCAACACTTCATCTCAGATTGCTTCACAACAGAAGTTGTTGGTCACCACTTCTACTCTAGGAAGGATGGGCTTGAGACAATGTGTGCTAAGTTGAACTCCTCCATGATGAGAGGCATGCCAATGTAATGCATTTTCCCGTGCATGGCCTTTGGCATTCTCCTTTACGCCACCCCAATGAAATCTTCACCAGAGTCTTCTGCAGCTGAACTTATCATTGAACACATCATGCAGGAAACTGACAGACCAGCTATCCTTTCCCCTTAGTCTGGCTGCAGCCTACTCATCCTCATTGATTCACTCTATTCTGATCTTGACTCTACACTACCCTTGAAGGTCTCCACAGTGTATGTTTCTGAGTTAATGGCTCTGAGTGTCAGATCATACTCTGATGTTGTTCTCACTCTTCACAACACAGCTGTAGTGGCTGACAAGCCAGCACTTCTTAAATATCTGAAAGCAGAAAGTCAGAAGAAGGGTTGGTTGGGGAGAGAGAAGGGGAGTAGAATTGAAAGCAAGATATCCATGTTCACACCATCTGCAAATTGCACTTCATGCCAATTCATGCAGTGGGATTTGAGAAGGCGCATAAGACAGGAACATCTGGATGTTCTCGGTAACAATTTTTGCAATAGCCTTAATCACAGCCAAGATGCAGGGGTCAGGAGATGCAGGTATGCCTGCCCCACTATCATTTCTCCTCTGCTCCCTGTTATTATGTACCAACTTGTTCTGCAAGAAAGGGGGCAAATGTCAGTGATTGCTTTGTAATTAGATGATGTGTTTTCCATAGCTGAATAGCTGAAGGCATGTGGAAATGGCAAGAATAGGGTTTGAGGCAGGGAGTGCATCAAGAGAGGGTTAAGTGGAGCCTCTGAATGTTTAGCATAGGTCTTGATTGCAATTGGGTGAGTGATGGGGAGCGGGGGGGGGGGGGGGGGGGGGAATGTGGTGCATTGAGCAGCTGGAGAGGTTCATGATAGTGTGGATAGATGTCATTTGAAGATGTATCTTTGAACTGTCACGTGAAGTAATTGAATTACTTTCCCCCGCTGTGGCCAAGTCCTTCTAGCTGCCCTCTGGGAATTGTAATCCTTGGTAGTCTGCACAGGATGTGTTTTGAGAGTCTTCTACCCTTCTTGTGGAAATATGGCATCTCTTCTCCTTTCAACCTCCATCACTAAGAGTGTCAGGTCTATATCCAAATGTGTGGGAGCCCTCTCTCTGGCCTGTTGTTCTTCTAACAGTCGCCTACCTACCAGCAAAATCTTCCTGACATTATTTCAGCAGCTCTTGAAACATGAGCGCACTTAGCCTTTAAGAGGTGTAGGTAACCATCTGTCATGTTAGTCAGGTACATGCCTGGGCCCCCCATTGAGTGTGCAGTCAGTCATCAGCGTATTCTTACAGTGGCCCACATGCTGCAATCATGTTGCTGAAATGTAGTACAAAGTTTCACTTTGCGATTGCCCGTGCCCAGTAATGGGCCTCATCTGATTTTACCCCATGATGTACCTGCTGTAAATTTATTAGATCATTTTCAGTAATTAAGTTTATAGAAAATTGCATTCATGATTTGCATTGTAACATTTTATTTATTTCTCATGTCCCATTCCTGTTTCTGATTTCAAATCTTACCTGGGATGCTCCCAGCTTGTTTGTTAATGTCTTAGGTTGTCCGTCATTTCAAAGTCTCCAGTGCAGACACTGTGACCCTTGGAAACTCATGCCAAGGAACCAAGAATGCCATAGGTTAAACTTGATGGAAAATGGGGGATTTGAATTTTAAGAGCAGGGTTTTTAAAAAAAATGTAAGTAAACTATTCAAATTGTCGTCAGATTTGAAACATGTTTTCACCGTGCATTGAGAAGCAAATCTCATGTTCACAGAAATGTTTAAGAAAAGGTTTGAAAGGAGAGTTGCTTTGTTCTTATAACTGAAAACACTACTGTATAATTATGCAAATATTTGTGCTGGGCGGAATCCTTCTCTCTCCCTTTTCCTCTCACCCTATTATCACATTCAGCTCCACTAACCCTTTTACCCATCTTACTTTCTAACCTAGAGTGTAGTAAAAACCAGAGTTAATGTTATATTGAATTCTCTTAAATCCTCAGAAAATATCCAACTGAACTGCTGGAAATTCAATTTATTTTGTTTTTATAAATTAATTCCAGGGAGCATGTGCTCAAGTAGAGTGATGTGGATAAGTGGAATGGTGTATGCGTAATGTCTTTTTTCCTTAAGTTCTTCCTCTTCCTAAGCCCTGTACATCCAATTACAGACAGGTGCAGGCCTTATGTTGATTCAAGCAACTATATTGAACTAATCTTTAGCTGCCCCTCTGGGATCTTTGTTGGAATCATGCAGAAGTCTTATTGGTGCAGACTAATGCCTCAGGTCTCCAAAAGGCTGTTGTGATTCTGCAGCACTTCGAGCACTAGTCTTTGACACAGGAAAGCAGACTATCCAGTTATATAAAAATAAATGGCATTTGGAAGCCTTCTTTTGGGCTCCAGTGTAGATTTTTAAATCCATGAGCAGTGGACTGGCATTTTTAAAAAAATCTATATCGCTAAAAAATCTGAAACTTTTTTTAAGTTCATTAGATTGTATCTGACTATCCTCAATGAAATAATGAAATCATACGCAAAATATCATTATATAAAGATATTGGCCGGAATTCTCCAGCCGTTCATGCCCCGCTACTGCTGCCAGCGAGAACGGAGAATTTAGCGCTCAGCCAAATCTTTGTTCACTGCAGCGGGACTGAAGAATCCCAGTTGCAACGAGGTCGAAGAATTCGACCCGTTGATTCTTTTTACCCTTTAGAAAACCCAAAAGTACCTTTTAAAATCCTTTATACATACTGCTGTAGTTATTGAGTTTTTATAAATATATGCCTTCTAAATAAAATTTCTGACATAAAATATGCCCAAACATTGTTTGAAAAATTAGAGTACTGACTGTAATAGTTAATGCACAGAAGACAAGGTAGACAATATAAGGATAGGAACAGAGGAGCAGGAGTAGGCCATTCAGCCCATTGAGCCTTCTCCGCCATTCAATGTGATTATGACTGATCACCCATTTCAGTGCCTTTTCCCCACACTATTCCCTATCTTTTTGCATCATTACCTTTAGAAAGCTGTCAATCTCTACTGTGAACATACTCCACAGCTTCCCCAGCTCTCTGCAAATTCAAAAGATTCGCAGTCCTCTGATTAAAAAAAGGTCTCATCTTGGTCCTAAATGATTTCCCCCTTATTTTGAAAGTGTGTGAATCCAGTGAGAATTTGAGAGGTGGGCTGTGGAGGAAAGTGAATGGAGGTATAGTCGACAGTATCAAACGCTGTGGAATGCCAAACTATTCCACGGAGAGCTCCGAGAAGACACACTGACAGGGGATGTTATTCATGACTTTGGTCAGGATGGTCTCAATACTGAGGATGGTTGGAACTGTGAATTTAACAGAGGGAGTTTAGTAATATCAAGCATAGGTGCAGAAATGCAAGTTTGGTGTTGTCACTATTAAAGCTCTCTTTCAATATTTTAAAACAGGTATCCATATGGCCTGGGTAAGGTTAATTAATGAACCATGGAGATTTGTGAAACCTATCCCTTTTAAATAGCAATATGTGGCTTTCTTTCGATTCTCCATGAGAAACTATCTTGCTGAGCTTATGTATACATAAAGATCCAGGATCCGACATCACTCACTGTTGATGTTCCCAACTAACAATGTATCAATATGGTGAAATCTGTTAAATACGTTTGATGTTAGTTCCTGCGTCTAATATAGTGCGATTAGTTTGAACTTTTGGGAACTGGAAGATATAACAAATCCTAGATAACTATATAACAGTTGAATTTTCTGACTAGTGTGGTTATAAACACTTTTTTGATGGACTGAAATATGTTATTGATAAAATACTTCATAATCATTAATCTTCAATGCTCCACTGATATTTTCTTATTCCACTGCTTGTTGTACTTGCACTCAAGAAAGATAGCCACAATATTGGATAATGACACAGAGTAAGGTCTCACAAACAGGAAGGTGATGCATGACCACTTCAGCTATTTTGTTCATGATATCAATTGAACAATAAATATTGACCAAGACACCAGGCAAACTAACCTGCTCTTCTTCATTCTTTTCAACTGAGAGAGTAGGCAGGCCTTTAGTTGAAGACTGCACCTTCAACAGTATAATGTTACCTCAGTATTGCAATGGAATGTCAACCTGAATTATGTACTTGCATCTCTTGAACCCACAACATTCTGATTCAAATGCAGAGTGCTACCACTGAGCCAAGGCTTGTATTGATATAAAACCAAACCACAAAGTTTCAACGACATTACTGCTACTCAAATTATAGCCAAAAATCAGTGCATTTGATCTATAACTGAATATTAATAATGCATTTGGATGCCTTGCCCTTGATGAATAAACTTGCTATACTCGGAGTTTTACAAATTGGCAGGGGTTGAAATATCTGCACGATAATTTTAAAATAAAGGAGATAATGAATCAAGTTGTGATTACCAACCTGATCAGATTCCTCAGTGAACAATGTAGTAATTCTGGCTTCACTTGATTGACAATTTTAAAATAAAGGAGGTAACGAATCAAGTTGTGATTACCAACCTGATCAGATTCCTCAGTGAACAATGTAATAATTCTGGCTTCACTCGATCGACAGTTCCGACGCGCCACAGCGAAAAACCGCACCGACCTCCTCAGAAGTCAAACATGGGACACGGTGGACAGAATACCCTTCGTCGTCCAGTACTTCCCTGGAGCGGAGAAGCTACGACATCTCCTCCAGAGCCTTCAACATGTCATTGATGAAGACGAACATCTCGCCAAGGCCATCCCCACACCCCCACTTCTTGCCTTCAAACAACCGCACAACCTCAAACAGACCATTGTCCGCAGCAAACTACCCAGCCTTCAGGAGAACAGTGACCACGACAAAACCCTGCCACAGCAACTGCTGCAAAACGGGCCGGATCATCGACAGGGATGCCATCATCTCACGTGAGAACACCATCCACCAGGTACACGGTACATACACTTGCAACTTGGCCAACATTGTCTACCTGATACACTGCAGGAAAGGATGGCCCGAGGCATGGTACATTGGGGAAACCATGCAGACGCTGCGACAACGGATGAATGAACACCGCTCGACAATCACCAGGCAAGACTGTTCTCTTCCTGTTGGGGAGCACTTCAGCGGTCACGGGCATTCGGCCTCTGATATTTGGGTAAACATTCTCCAAGGCGGCCTTCACAACACACGACAGCGTAGAGTTGCTGAGCAGAGACTGATAGCCAGGTTCCGCACACATGAGGACGGCCTCAACTGGGATCTTGGGTTCATGTCACACTATCTGTAACTCCCACAACTTGCCTGGACTTGCAAAGTCTCACTGGCTGTCCTGTCTGGAGACAATACACATCTCTTTAACCTGTGCTAATGCTCTCTCCACTCACATTGTCTGTACCTTTAAGACTTGATTAGCTGTAAAGACTCGCATTCCAATCATTATTCATTATTCTGTAAATTGAGTTTGTGTCTTTACATGCCCTGTTTGCTGTTTATGAGCAGATCTCCCACTCACCTGACGAAGGTGCAGCGCTCCGAAGGCTTGTGGCTTTTGCTACCAAATAAACCTGTTGGACTTTAACCTGGTGTTGTTAGACTCCTTACTGTGTTTACCCCAGTCCAACGCCAGCATCTCCACATCTTCACTTGATTGGGCAGGATTTTCCATTCCCGCCTGCCCTGGAAGCAGAAAGTCCCGCCCAAGGTCAACAGACCTTTTGCTTATCTGTTAAATTCTCCGTCCCACCCAACACAAGTCCGGTGGACAGCATGGGAAGATTTATTCTCTTTTCAAAAATTGGGCCATGGAATCCTGCAGGCAAACTTGGATTTGGATTTGGAAGATTACTTAAATCAAACAGGGGTCTTTTGCTCCGTTCCTTTTTGTCGGTATTGTGGCATTGAAACTGGAGCAAGATTATAGTTGATATGATTTATTGTGTCCCTTCATATGCAGTCAAGAATATTGCTAACTTGTAACAAAATATAGGCAGGTGTAAACTAAGATCTTAGCTTTGTTCAAGTTGCCCCATGCTCCAAGAGGAAACATTTCAATCACACAAATTATTGTTCATCTATTATAAAATCTTACGTGAGATCCTAACATCTTTAAGGAACAATGGTAATGTTGGCAAGATTTGCCTGAGAAAATGATAGATTAGTATAAACAGCAATTCAATACTAATATTCAAAGTCTGGGCAGAATAATATGCTTACTGTAACAATGGTTTATTGACTTATATCTCTGTCTCTCCAGTTTTGTAGGAGCATTTGGCCATGTCAATTCAAATAGCAGAAAATATACCAGAATATGTCTGAAGATGTGAAACAAGAGATGGGCGACATGGTGGCACAGTGATTAGCACTGCTGCCTCACAGCGCCAGGGTCCTCGGTTCAATTCCTGGCTTGGGTCACTGTCTGTGTGGAGTTTGCACGTTCTCCTCGTGTCTGCGCCGGTTTCCCCCGGGTGATCCGGTTTCCTCCCACAGTCCAAAGATATGCAGGTTAGGTGGATTGGCCATGCTAAATTGCCCCGTAGTGTCAGGGGGACTAGTTAGGGTAAATGCATGGGGTTATGGGGATAGGGTCTGGGTGGGATTGTGGTCAGTGCAGACTCG
The DNA here is from genome assembly GCF_964213995.1 of Mustelus asterias. Classification (NCBI taxonomy): domain Eukaryota; kingdom Metazoa; phylum Chordata; class Chondrichthyes; order Carcharhiniformes; family Triakidae; genus Mustelus; species Mustelus asterias. Next base: position 135,304,646 of record NC_135801.1, on the reverse strand, counting down.
ATGGGCCGAATGGCCTCCTTCTGCACTGTAGGGATTCTATGATTCTATGAAATGCTATGAATGCAGTGAGGAAATTTATTAAAGGAAAATGTGGAATTGACCATTGGATTCTGGTTATTAGTTGTGACATTACGTCATTTAGATTTATGTAAGGATATTTGTGGGTGAGGATTTCAACTTGGAGTGAGTTCCCCATGAGTGAGGTTGGGATCATTTTATCTCCTGAGACTCCCTTAGTGATATGGGGTGAAAGACACAGTCAGCTGTTTAATGGCAGATGAAATTTGGGAGATCTTGATTTCTCATTTGCCACTCAGGAAGGTAACAAGAGGGGTATTCAGAAGGGAAAGGGGATAGAATGCAGCCTGGGCAGGAGAGCCTTGATTTTTCTGTGGGGCCCACAAGATCCTCCTGATCCCACAAAGTTGAGGATAAAAGTTACCTTTTTAGGGCCTCTGCTGCTTACTTGATACATTCAATGGAGCAGGGTGCCTGGGGAGAGCACTGCTCAGTTGACATTTATAATGTCCTCAGGGTTCCATGGCATCACAGAACCGAGATTCACATATATTAATGAGGCTCCTAACTCAGCCAAGCAGACACCTCAGTCACCTAGAAAAAGGACTCAATTAAAGCAGCAGCAGGTGTGAATAGTGCGTAAATAGGGCAGCAATTTTAGCTATGCAGCTGCCCTGATTCTACCAAGTCAGGTGGGTTAAAAGTGTCCCTTTAGTCCCCATATATTAGAAGTATTTAGTTTCTGTCAGAACTGAGCTTCATTTATGAATTATTTATCCTTGTGGATATAGAATATAGAGAGAAAGACCGAGTTACAAAGCTTTGATGCTGCAGATGGGGTTCTTGCACACCTCACCAAAAGGTCTTCAAAGTCATCCGTAGCAGATGTTTTTTATTTCCAATATGCAAATTGTTTATTGCAATTAGGTTATCCATCATATGTAAAACTGATTTCTTAAGTGCACTATTACATTAGCTTTCATTGGTCTTGATCACCTTCTACTGAAGTGAGAACTTATGAATAGCAACATCACGCTAAAGCAATGTAAACTGTCTTTTTATGGTATCCATTGCTCCACAGGGAGCTTTGTTTTGTCATTGGCAACGACTAGTTCCTTTCTTTACAAGGTAATTAACAGTAATGAAGCAGTTGTTGATTTGCCATGGGCTGCTTGTTTGCATGCAGCCTTGGACAGATTTCAGGAGTCAGAACTAGGGATGTCCTTGCAGAGCTGATGCCCCCAGCATTAGCTACATAAAATAGCGAGCCATTACACACTTAATTCCTTTTGTTTTTCATCAGGATGACACACATGGTAGCACTGGCACGAGGGATATCTTGTTCAAGCAGAGTCAGGAACTGAGAAACACCTGATATCTCAAAATAACCTTGCCACAGGGTTAGATACTACATGACGGGAATGTTTTCATTTTGGTTACGTTGCTCTTTGTCATTTTCGGCCTGTGAGATGCTCGGAACAAAAAGGCACATATTGCTTCATTAGTTAATTGTGCAGCTTACAGCTCTTTAGAGATGAGCAGTGAAGACCATTTGTCTGATGGCTTCATGCTTTTTGCTGCATGTTACGGCCTAATGATGGTAGTAATGGGAGGGGGACCTACCAGAGTCATCTGTCAAATTAACACTTTGAATTATTTATTGCCTTGGTTCAAAGTATAAACTTGTTCTGGAGTGCCAGATGAGGCAGCTTTTGATGCCCTAAAACATTGATTCAAATCCGAACCTGAGATAGTAATTATGTTGCAACAAAAGCGCACAGCTCAGAGAATGTGATTTAATGTGAAGAAACACTTAACTTGTGTTTAAATGTAACATGGAAATACTTCAACATCTGAGTTCTGACTGAAAATAAATCACCTACTTCTCTCAGAATGGTTATATGTTGGTATTTTGCTTCTTACTGCGAAAAGCTGAAGACAACATGAACGATCAGTTTTACCAGAGATTATAATCAATACAAATGACCAGGATGTATAATGGCTTCTGACTGGCATTATTTTGGCACAAATACTGAACACTTATATAGTACCAAGTTCAAATACAATGGTTAACAGTTGTGTCAAAATAGCACGGGGAAGAATTTGGTGTAAACGTATTGTGGATTTGTTCTAAAATGTCAATGAACAAGCATGGTCACCTTTTTACTAACTCCACACAGTTCTTTAGTCAAATGAAAATAATAACATAAATTTATATCCAGCCTTTAACATAATGAAACATCCCAAGGCAATTCACAGGAGCATTATGGAACAAAGTATGATACCGAGGCACATAAGGAGATATTAGATAATACATTAAAATCAATGCATCCTAGTAAAGCAAATTATTGCAAAATAATCTTACTAATCATAAGTGCTGCATTTGACCATCTGATTTCCAATTCATTATGTAACTACTGGACTGGGATTCCTTAAAAAAGGATTCCTTTCTGATGTGCACTTTCCTAATAAGATAGTTTAGCACTAGCTGTTATGGTTTAAAAGGTTTATTTATTAGTGTCACACATAGGCTTACATTTACACTGCAATGAAGTTACTGTGAAAATCCCCTAGTCGCCACACTCTGGCGCCTGTTCAGGTACACTGAGGGAGAATTTAGCACGGCTAATGTACCTAACCAACTCATCTTTCAGACTGCGGGAGGAAACCGGAGCACCTGGAGGAAACCCATGCAGACATGGGATGAACATACAGACTCTGCACAGACAGTGACCCAAGCCGGTCCACACAGGCCTCCTCCAACAATACTTCATCTAATCCTTCCTATCTGCATAACTTCTATTTCTTTCTCTTTCTTGTATTTATCTAGCTTTCCCTTTTAAATGCATCTATGCTATTTGTCTCAACTACGCATATTCATTTGAATGGGCGGCACCCTGGCACAGTGGTTAGCACTGCTGTCTTACAACGCCAGGGACCTGAGTTCAATTCCAGCCTCTGGTGACTGTCTGAGTGCAGTTTGCACATTCTCCCCATGTCTGCATCGGTTTCTTCCAGGTGCTCCGGCTTCCTCTCACAGTCCAAAGCTGTGGGGCAGGGGGTGGGCCTGGGTAAGATTCTGTTTCGGAGTGTCAGTGCAAACTTGATGGGCTGAATGGCCTCCTTCTGCAATGTAGGAGGTCTATGATTCTAGAATGAATGGGAATAGTTTTCTAGCATTGTTCCACTTATTATATTCCAGTGGAGCCTTAAGCCATTAATCATGTATAGCAGAAGCCCCTATCTGTGTGTTGTGCATGACTTTGGCCCAGGTAATGTCTCAGAATGCCTTTCTGCAAGGCATAGCTTCCTGCTTTAGTACAAAATTACCCCTTACAGAATATTCGGTGCTGGTAGACGATGAGCACACTGTCGCTAAACACACACATAGAGCCTGAAATCCCTGGGACTTCATTCCACCACTAAATGTTTGGCAGGGTGAGATCTGGCTGCCTGTGCCTCTGTCCCCATTTCACGTTCTGGGATAGAGGATATCTTCACAAGGGGCTGTCTACCTCTGCCGGGGAAGGTGGAGGGACAGGAAATTACTACAACCTTTCCAGGCTCACTATTGGCAGAATGCAGCAACAATAAAAGAAGTGAAATTGCCTGATGCCCCAAATACCACTCACTGTGTCCTGTAGGTCCAGGAAAGTCTCCATATCCAATTTGATTATGTTAATTTTACTTTATTTTTCTGATGAGCTTTTGGCAACATTTGTATTGACAAGTCTTCTAATTCCTGGACACATGATGGAAGTCACAGTAGTTATCACTGAAACTATAGCAGGAGAAGTTTATTACATAAAATATATTGTAGTTTAGAGAACAGGACTACCCTATTAATGGTCAATAATTTCTTCATCCCCATGTATCTCTCTCTTCTGTCCACATACCTATAATTGTCCCTTCCTTAGAGTATCTGATGTGCATCTTCCTTTAGATCTTACTTCTGGCACCTCTGTTCTCTTGGTGATATACATCCTATGTTTTAAGGCTATTTTTCTTAGTCAAGTGCCTCGAATAATAGTGTATCACCAGAGCCATCTGTAATATAGACAGAAAAATAATAAATATTGAAGTTAAACCATGAAATCAGACATCTGTCTTTTTAAAATTAATGAGCTTGTAGAGTCTGAAGAAAATCTTTCAGGGGTTGCCATCTGGTACGTCTCCCCAGTATTTTTCAATGTCAGCTGGGCTAGGATCCTACTGATCTCTGAGTTTTAACAAGGGACGAGAGCTCATGCAGCATTAAGGCTTATACAGAAAGGATGATGTATCCAGCATGACGAATAGACCTGAGGCCTTGTGTTTTAAAGCAGTCCTGTTTGCTAGTAATTCCCCTTTAAGCAAGGATGTTTCTGATGAATCTGCAGGCTTGATGTAACTCAAATGAGGGTGTCTACCTGCATGCCAGAGCTGACAGCAGGTTGTTCAACCTGAAAAGACTGCACACCAAGGCCAAAATGTGCAATGTCCAAGTACGTGAGTGCTGTTTGCTGCACTGGCATCCTATATTGACGTTCACTTGCAGAAGTTTGTAATCACTTTCCCAGGTTTGCAAGAGGTTTGAATTTACAGGGCAGGATTTTCCTGTCACGCTTGCCCCGAAACTGGAAAATCCCGCCCCAGGTCAACGGACCTTTCCATGGTCCGCCCCTCGCCCGTTACGATTCCCGTGGCAGGCGGAAAGGGAAAATTCATCTCATAGTGTCAGGATTACCAAAGTTATGGGCCAGGATGTAGAGACTCCAACTTCCATCAACACTGACAACATCATTCTAGTGGTGGTCCAGAGCTCCACGTACCTTAGACCAATGATTCCCAGCAACCTGTCCCTTGATGCCAAAATCAGCACCAGGATTGCCAAGGCTGCAGCTGTCCCGTCAAAGTTGAGAGGTGGAGTGCGGAACAACAGCAAACTAACTGAAAATACAAAGCTCCATGTGTACCTGCGTTCTCTGCACCCTACTTTACAACAGTGAAACATGGGCAACTTATGCAAACCATAAAAATTGGCTGAACAGTTCCCACTTCTGCTCAGTCAGGCACATTTTGGGCAACTCCTGCCAGGATAGAGTGTCAAATATAGAAGTAAACCAGCAGGTAATGATTCCCAGCATGTTTGCTCTCTAGGGTCTGTAGAACATTGAAGATTAATGATTATGATTTTTTAAATCAATATCATATTTCAGTACATCGAAAAAGTGCTATATGTCCACACTAGTGATGGCCGGGTCACATGCTCTATGACGAGCTTGCTATCAGCATAAGACCAATGGGTTTTCCACATCTGTAATACAAGGACATCTGTCAGCAAGACCACAAGTTAACTGGGTGGGAGTCAATGCACAGGAAGTTCTCTCTGCTGAGGGGTTTGGTCTAATTGGTCTGCTGATATTTTAACCTTACTTTGTTTTCTCTTTTTTGTATTAATTGTGAAATTTAAAAGTGCTTACAATTAACTGGAGTGCATCATTTTCAAGATAGGTGCTCATTTTCTTTTCTGCAGGAGCAAGTCCTGTACTCCACTTAGAAATGCAAACATTGCAAAGGGCAAAATCTTGCCAAAAAATGGCAGAGTGTTATTTCTGGTGAGAAAACAGGCCTGTTTCTCTCCAGAGAAGCTGGTCAGTTCTCTCTCCAGATCTTATAACACTGCCAAAAATAAATCAAGGGGGCATGTTTCATGCCATCATACAAGGAGATGGGGCCTCAACATGCTAACAACACCTGACTACACAGAGATGGGGGAACCATCTCTAAAGGGTGCCCCAATCAGAACCTAAGTAAATGAGTAAACCTCCCCTCCAGCCCACCACAGAGGTCTCCCCATCCCAGATCAGAGTTGACACTTCTTTATCCTGCCCCGATCATCGGCTCCTTCCCATGACTCACCCCCCCCGCACCGTCTGAGCCAGTACCCACCTCCACCAACACTCCCGCAACGGCCGTGGCCGGCATAACCTATCCTCCATCCACTCCCAGCAATCTCCACATCTAAATGAATTTTCTCCCCCACCCCCACACCCAACGATGCTCCCACTGGGGTCCACCCCTTAGCACAGGTTGGCATGGTGCTAAACTGGCAGTGCCAAACTGTGACAAGGGTATTGCCAGGTCACTGCCTGGCCATGTCCCTCTCCCCAGGAGCTATGCTTGCCTTTATGACCCTTGGGAGACACCCCTCCACAACAGGTTCATGTCTACTGAACCTGTTGTAAGTGGCACTGGTGTGATGGCACACTGGCACCTGCTGTACATCCAGTAAGAGGAGAAGTCACAAAAGAATGCTTGTTAATGACATGCTAATGTATTAAAATTAGCTTTCTGTGATCCCACAGCATGTTTCACTTCACTCCACCGGCGAGAGGACGGTAAGGTTGGAACTCAGAAACTCACTGCCGTGAATCGCACTCTCTGGATTGTGAGCATGTGGCGCCATTCCCACAGACGGAGAGTACGGGATCAAAATCCCCCCCAACCCTGTGTTTTCCCCACAGCCTTTCAAGTATTTTTGTTTTTTTTATTCCTCTCATGCAGATGAAGCCAAACAAGTCGAGTATGTCAACCTTGGAAATTCTTCCAACACTCCAATGGCTGGCAGAGACTCCTGGTCAGCCACGCTTGATGTGGAGTGACGGCCCTCAAGTTATAAGCCCCTGGTGACAGGATCTGTTCCTGGAATCACTAGCTATGGTATCAGACAAAAGTCTGCCTTAGTGCACCACTCGGTGTGGAAAGAGAATTAGAGTTGGAGCAAGTGAAGCAACATTGGGTATAATTCTAGCTTAAAAAAATCATTTTATGGACAGTCATAGAGTCATAATGACAAAAGGAGGCCATTCAGCCTGCCAAGCCCACCCTGGCTCTCCGCAGGGCAATCCATTCCCCCACTCTTTCCTGCTAGCTGTACCTTCAATTCATTCCCTTCAACTGTCCAACTACTTTCATTTTAAAATCATTGATCGTTGCCACTTCAAACACTCTCGCAGGTAGTGAGTTCCAGATCATTACCATTTACTGCGTAAAAATGCTCTTCCTTACATTGTACTGATTTTAATCTTTCCAATTTATTGTTATCATCAATATCAGTCAATCAGAATTGACTACAGTGAATATGGGGGGTACGTTGAGTTTAATCAGGTTTTATGGTGGAATATGTACACACTAGTTACACGGCAAAAAAACTATGACCATGGCAAGTAGCATGTACCGGTTCGGGTCGGAAAAGAGCCCTGGCATGTACGATCAGCTCTTTAATTTTGATGAAAAAAGAAGGTCATTGTCCAAATTTTTTCGCTTGCTCTTATCAGGTCAGGTGCAAGAATGCCAAATCTCAAATGGAACAACAATTTATATTGCATGAGAAACGGATGCTGATTCATTAGTAAATTGACTGATTGGTCAATGTGTTGTTATGGAGAATGCACCAGGGACCTATTGTACTCCATAATCAGCCATGATGGTATTGAATAGTGGTGCAGGCTTAAAGGGCCGAATGGCCTACTCCTGCGCCTATTTTCTATGTTTCTATACTTTTGTTTAATTCAAAAGAAGTGCAGTTCATGTATCTGTTTTTTTTTCTGCAGAAGGCAGGTCCCTGCTTATAAATATACATAGCTTCTGGCAAGGATAAGTGAGGCACATTGTCAGCCCCTCTGATAATTTTAAATTTGTTATTAGTGTAATTCTTCGCACACTTATAATTGTTCAGCAAGTGCTATCTAATTGTGGAATCACATCTAACATTAGACATTGGACAGAACTTCCAAGCCCCCCATGGTCTGTTTGATGGTGGAAAGATATGAGGCGGGATTTTACAGCCTTGCTCGAGCGAGACTGGAAATTCCCGCCCGAGATCAACAGACATTTCTGTTGTCGGCCACTCTCCCGCTCTGATTCCGGGGTGGGTGAGGCAGTAGAATTCCAGCGATGGTGGGAGGGCCAGAAATTACTTTCACACCGGTGTGAAATTACAGCAGAATCTGCCACTGGTGCCCACCTTGACAGGCTGGAAAACCCACCAGAGGATGCTGTGAATCTCATTTGCATTCTATTATTGGGATGCAGATGAAGGCCTGACCTCTAAACAATGGCTAGGGCTGCCCCTGGAGTTCAGGATGGTGGCCACCTGCAACCTGCACCCTGAAACACCACAGCAATGGCCCATAAAATCATAAAATCACTACAGTGCAGAAGAGACCATTCAGCCCGTCGGGTTTGCACTGAGTCTCTAACAGAGTATCTTACCCAGGTCCTCTCCCCTGCCCTATCCCTGTTATCTCACATATTCATCTTGGCTAATCCATCTCACCTAGACATCTTAGTACACTAAGGAGCAATCTGTACTAACTCTCCATAACTAACTCAAACCTCTCCAAATGCCTGTTATATACTTTTGAAAACCTTACCCAGCACAGATGTTAAACTGACCAGCCTGTAGTTACCGCCCTTCCCCCACACATCTAGGAAAGATTGGAAAATTATGACAAAACCTTTCACTATCTCTACTCTTATTTCCCTTGGTAAGTAGTCTCACAACACCAGATTAAAGTCCAACAGGTTTATTTGGTAGCACGAGCTTCCAGAGCGCTGCCCGAAAGCTCGTGTTACCAAATAAATCTGTTGGACTTTAACCTGGTGTTGTGAGACTACTTACTGTGCTAACACCAGTTCAATGCCAACAACTCCACATCATGGCTTATTTCCCTTAGCAACCAGAGGTGAAAGCCACCTGGACTAGGTGATTTATCCACTTTAAGCATGGCCAACTTTTCAGTTCATTTGTCTATGAAATTTCACATCATCCATTATCTCTCTATTGTCCCTGTTTCTACTGATATTTTGTCAACATTCTGTTCCTTAGTAAACATTGATAGGAAAGACCCATTCAGTATTTTAGCTTTCCCTGCATTTCTAACCACATATCACCAACTTTGCACCTAATAGGTCCCAACCCACCTCTTCCTACCCGCTTACTATTTGCATGCTGGTGGAAGCTTTTTTGGTTTTCTTTTATTTTAATTCCATTCTCTTGTTGACAGCCTTATTTTCCTCCTCATTTCCTCTGGTCAGTTCCTCCCTCCAATTCGATTTTCAAGTTTGCTGACGACACCACCGTAGTGGGCCGGATCTCAAACAATGACCAGACAGTGTACAGGAATGAGATAGAAAATCTGGTGAACTGGTGCGGCAACAATAATCTCTCCCTCAATGTCAACAAAATGAAGGAGATTGTCATCAACTTCAGAAAGCGTAAAGAAAAATATGTCCCTATCCACTTCAATGGGGACGAAGTCGAAAGGGTCGAGAGCTTCACGTTTTTATGTGTCCAGTTCACCAACAATCTGTCCTGGTCCCCCCATGCCGACACTATAGTTACGAAAGCTCACCAACGCCTCTACTTTCTCAGAAGACTAAGGAATTTGGCATGTCAGCTACGACACTCACCAACTTTTACAGATGCACCATATTAAGCATTCTTTCTGGTTGTATCACAGCTTGGTCTGGCTCCTGCTCTGCCCAAGACCACAAGGATCTACAAAAGGTCGTGAATGTAGCCCAATCCATCACGCGAACCAGCCTCCCACCCATTGACTCTGTCTACACTTCCCGCTGCCTCAGCAAAGCAGCCAGCATAATTAAGGACCCCATGCACTCCGGACATTCTCTCTTCCACCTTCCTCCTTCAGGAAAAAGATACAAAAGTCTGAGGGCACGTACCAACCAACTCAAGAACAGCTTCTTCCCTGCTGCTGTTAGACTTTTGAATGGACCTACCTTGCATTAAGTTGATCTTTCTCTACACCCTTGCTATGACTGTAACACTACATTCTGCATTCTCTCGTTTCCTTCTCTATAAGCGTTATGTTTTGTCTGCATAGCGCGCAAGAAACAATAGTTTTCATTGTATGATAATACATGTGACAATCATAAACAAATCAAATCAAATCAAATCAAATCAAAATCATGACATACTGTATTTAGCCTTATTCTTGTTTGATTAATTTACCAAACATGCATCCTCTTTTTTTCTTTCATCAAATTCTCTATCGTCCTTATCACCCAATAGTGATCTGGTTTGGTTCCCATACCTTTCACTGTTGTTGGGATATGCCTAGCCTCTAACTGAAACATCTCTTTCAAGATCACACATTATTTCCTTACAGTTTGTCCTGTAAGGATCATATTTGGGCACAGCAATGTGAAACTAGGGCTGGAATTCTTCCAGAAAAATTCTAAGTGTGGAATTCACATGAAAACTGGAGTAATTCATGCTGGTTTTTTCAGTGGGAGTTCAGACCTGAATCTCCCACGCTCTGTGCAATGTCAAGGCCGCCAGTGTGAATATTATTAAATTTCAGGAGATTGGGCCTATCCCTGTTGGAGAGGCTGAAATCAGCGCACTGAGTGGGCTACTGTGCATGTGCTAATCTGTCAGTGCCGAGATTGGCGCATGTGCAGTGGCCCCACATTGATGGCCTTCTGACAGCTTGCCAGCTCGATCACTGGCCAGCCCCGTGGCCCCCGCATCGTCGGCCCTCCACCCAACCATGGCCCGATCGCTGGCCAACTCGATCACTGGCCAGCCCTGCGACCCCCGTATCGCCGGCCCTCCACCCACCCTTGGCCCGATCGCTGGCCACCTGACCATTCCTGGGCCAGCCCTTAACCCCCCCCTCCTAATCCACCCTGATCTCCAGCCTCTCCCCCGATTCTCCATCCCACAGTCCTGACACCACCCCCCCCCCCCCAAGTCCCAACACCTCCCCCCAAGTAGGCTGACTGCCCCACCGCTGACCCCGCCCCATAGCCCCACCCCTTATGCCCCACCCCTTTGGCATTGCCCCATGCCCGATAGGCAGTGCCAAGGTACCCCCTGGGCATTGGCATTTTGCCCCTTGGGCTGTGCCAGGAAGCCCAGGGTGGCACTGGTAGGGTGCCAATGCCCAGTGCCCCCCCGCCACCCGACCTTCTGGAGGGCCCTGGTTGCCCCCCCTTCACTCCAGCGGGATTGGGCCGCTAACTCCCTGAAAGTGGGGAGCTACTGTGAACCCCGCTGGAGTGAAATGCTCTGGTGGGGTGGAAGAGGCTAATGGGCCCACAGACATCAGTCCCGGGCCCGCTAATTGCATTTCAATTATATTAAAAATTGGAAGTAACATACTTATCCGCCTCCCCGCCGAGCAGAGGCCGCCGGAAATCCAGCGCTGGGAGACGCTATCACTGCAGGAACACATGCGCGAATCCCGCACATCAACTGCCATGAGATTCTCCCAGCCCGCTGTGCTAAAACGTTAGCTCAGCCTGATGGGAGAATCACCCCCTCGGTGCTGGTTGAGGAATAAATATTGGTTACGATATCCCTGCTCATCTTTGAAATAGTGCCATGGAATCTTTTACGTCCTGCTTGAGCTTCAGTTTAATATTTCATCCAAGAAATGGCATCTCCAATAGTGCAGCAGTCCATGGAGCGGGATTTGAACACAGAGCCTTACCACAGATATTCAGCCAAATAATTATCAGTATAAAATGCTGCTTTGAGCCTTTGACCATGGCTTTTTCTCTCCGACTCCAAAGAAGGCAAGGATATTAATGTGTGGAACTCACTATAAATATTCAACAGAAGTGCATAAGGAGCGTGAAATGGATTATTTGTAGTCTTGTAATAGCCAAAGCAATGAAACATTTAGGGTTCACCTTGATTGGTTTTGGAGAGGCCCTACAATTTTCAAAGTGGGACACATACACTATAATGCTCCAATCTGAAAGTTGTGGTGGGCCAACCAATGCTACTTTGATATATTTGCTAATTCAAAAGGCAGGTAAGGAACCAACTTACATTTGGATTAATAGCTTGCTAATTCTGATTTAATTACACTTTAAAATGTTACAACTACTTCCAGGTTCCAGGCATAAGGTGCCTCCTCTCACTATGTAAATGTGCCCATACCATTTTAAAAGTTAAATTGATTTTTTGACATCAATCCTTCTAAATGTCTAATAAATGTTATTAAAAAGTTAAATACATGAATTTTTGCATGATTTATCAGACTTTTAAAAATACAATTTTCAAAATAATTTACCTGATCAAAATATTTGTGCTTTAAAAAAAAGTTTTAATTTCGAAAAAAACACACTTATTTTTAATCTTGCAAAATTATGTTGAAGATTTTAGTTTTGTAAAATTAATTATGTCAACTAAAAATGATTTTCCAATCCCTTTTTACTACAAGCGGAGTGGTTTTGTTGTGCAATGACTAGACACCACGGGGAAAAATGCCTACCATTTTCATCCATGCCAGTCTGTGCTGCTGGGCATCGCTGCAGGTCCTACCCAGAAGGGAGTCCTCTTTTCAGGCAGACAAAATTCTAAACAACTGGATGAAGGCTCGAGATTGTGCAGAGATATATTTGACATCAGCAATGCCACTGAGCAGCTGATTGCAAAATCTGGGCAAGGTGGTAATGGAATTACTTGCATTATACATTCTAATAGCCTGTTTCTATGCAATTTTTGAAAAAAAAACTTTTCTTGCCAGTTCTCATTGCTTTTCTCCTTGTTAGCTTTTACAATTCCACGGCTGGTTTTCCCAACAAGGTGCTCATGCTTCCTATCTTCTATGTTTTCTATTCAGTGGGAAGGGGGAAATGACATTGGAGTCAATCTTATTCGATACATAAAGTAAAATAAAGTTTATTTATTCGTCACACATAGGCTTACATTAACACTGCAATGAAGTTGCTGTGAAAATCCCCAAGGCGTCTATTCAGATGCACTGAGGGAAGAATTTAGCACGGCCATTGCACCTAAGCAGCATATCTTTCAGACTGTGGAAAGAAACCAGGGTACCCGGAGGAATCCCATGCAGATATGGGGAGAACATGTGACCCAAACCGGGAATCAAACCTGGGTCCCTAGAGCTGTGAAGCGGCAGTGCTAACCACTGTGCCACCATGCCGAACTAGAGGAATTAGTGTATGATGAACGGGAGTGCAAACCCAAGTTGCTTTAACAATGCAGGCCACTGAGGCTAGTTGTAACACTTCCAGCTGTCACCCCAGCTGATACCAGTTCAGCATAGAGAAATTTTTCTAAGCAATTTTAACAAACAAATCGCTTCAATCACTTTATAAGGCAAATAGTCAGGAATATTTATTCTTTGAAACTCTAAGAAGAATAGAATAATCTTCCTTTACATTTAGTTATATGTTTTATTTGTCCATAACAGCAGTTCTTTTGCCAGTGATTTAAAATCTTTGTTATTTATTGCCGCTTTGCTTAACTGCTGAACTCTCGTTTCATGTGGAATGACCCTGCCGGTCCAGTGTCTAGAGTAATAAGGTGAATGCTTCCTGTCACAATGAGTTGACAGGACTCACTTCCACACTAATAAAATGAAACCCAGTTTAATAAAGCACTCTTTCCACATTGAACTTATCTGTACTTGTTCCTGGCAATGTTCGGGTCAAAGGAAGATCAAGTCATGGCTGTGGTAAATCAACCTCTCAAAACAAATCACTGGACACTAAAATCAGAACAGTTGCATGGAGGGACCCCTGTGACCCCTGCTTTCCCAGCCAGAAACATCTGACCTGGCAGTGAAATTTATCACAACATTTCAATTAAACATTGGCAGCCATATAGTCAGCGCTCTGCCCTGCTTTGCTCTGACCTCGTTCTGCTAAAGGGGGTCAGGTGCTGTTATTACTGACTTTCCTATGAGTAAATACCAGGTACTGAGAGCAGTGGGTCTTCCTATTGCTTTGCTGTAATCTTCATCCAGGTTTAATGAAGTGGACCTCAGAGTTAGTGAAAGAGTGGGAGGAATCTCTGCTCGGAAAACAAAGCAATTTGCTCAGGATAAATGTCCTTTGCATAGTTATTTTCAAGGTCATTTGGTACTTCGAACTTATAAATATTTCTGAAGCTGAATAGCCAGTATTAATAACAAATTATTAATACATTTTTGACCAATGTTAACTGAGTTTTTATATATTTAATATTTTTGTTACTTTAATCACAAATTATGAATCAAATTGGCCTAGCACAGTGGCACAGTGGTTAACATGGCTGCCTCACAACACCAGGAACTTGGATTTGATTTCAACCTTGGGTCACTGTCTGTGTGGAGTTTGCACATTCTCCCCGTGTCTGCGTGGGTTTCCTTTGGGCGCTCCGGTTTCCTCCCACAGCCCAAAGATGTGCGGGTTAGGTGGATTAGCCATGCTAAATTGCCCTTTAGCGCCCCAAGGTGTCTAGGTGAAGGTAATTAGTGGAGTAAATATGTGAGGTTATGGGGATAGGGCCTGGGTAAGATGCTCTATCAGGGTCGGTGCGGGCTAGATGGGCCAAATGGCCTCCTCCTGCACTATAGGGATTCTATGATTCCATTCTACGAAATTTCAGTCATATTAAATTTGATGTGAACAATGTTCAACAGACACATATTGATTTAAAATTAATGCAAATACAAATGAAATGCATACAGTTGCTTTACAGATTGAATTAATTTCATATTTGAAATTGAAGTTGTCGCTTTCCCTCCAATATCGAAGATGGCTATTTTTTCCATGTGTAGAGTCTTCTGTTGTGCAATTGAACGTAGCTGTGAATCTGATTGCAGAGTGACATGGCTTTCCACAGTGCAGGTAAAGATGGATTGTCTGATTTTGTTGGGACTACCTGGTCTCTCCAGCTTGCCTGCTGTCCTAGCTGCTTGTATTCATTACTGTTTGAAGGAAACAAGGTCACTGTATGAGAATGCTCACCAGGTTGTTCTTCCTTGCGCATTTTTCTCCCAGTCTGTGGTGGATGTTTCCTGAGGTTTGTCTGCAAGGAGCCATTGAACCTTAATTTCACTTTAACTCACAGGCAGTGTCTAAGTTCAAGTTGTGAGCACACAATCATCTTTTTATCATCAGTTACATTAACTACATCTCCTCTCCATCTGAGTTGGGCTCTAGTGATGCATGCTTCAATTACAGATATTTCTGCTCTTTGCAGTACCTCAGTGTTGGACATTTTGTCCTCCCATTTGATGTCTGTGATGTTCCAAATGCATCTCATATGTCCAGCTGCTTAATATATAGGGGGAAGAGTGGCAGAGTGGTAATGTTACTGGACTAGTAAACCAAAGGCCCAGGCTAATGGTCTAGGAACATGGGTTCAGATCACAGCATGGTGGCTGGTGGAATTTAAATTCAATTTACAAATTTGGAATTGACAGCTAGACTATGAAAACCATCATTGATTGTTCTAAAACTTACATGGTTCTAATCCCCTTTAGGGAAGGAAACCTACCATCCTTACCTGATCTGTGACTACACGTGACTCCAGATCCACAGCAAATGTAGTTGACTCTTAACTGCAATCTGAAATGGCCTAGCAAGCCACTCAATTCAAGGGCAGTTAGCGATGGGCAAAAAAAATCTGCCTTTCTCTGCAACACTCATATCCCAGAAAATAATTTTTTAAATGTTTAGAATAAGTCATCCATGTCTCAGAGGCATATTACCACAACTCTATACACATCAAGTTTGTTGTGAGTCTGATACCTCTTTTTTTTTTTGAGTAACCGGGCAAATGCTGAGCTTTTCAGTCACAGAATCACAGAATCCTACAGTGCAGAAGAGGCCCTTCGGACCATCGAGTCTGCACCAACACATGAAAGGCCCTGACCTGCCCACCTAATCCCACTTGCCAGCACTTGGACAATAGCCTTGAATGTTATGGCGTGCCAAGTACTTATCCAGGTACTTTTTAAAGGATGTTAGGCATCCCACCTCCACTGCTCTCCCAGGCAGTGCATTCCAGACCACCATCACCCTCTGAGTAAAAAGGTTTTTCCTCAAATCCCCCCTAATCCTCTGACTCCTCACTTTTAACTTGTGTCCCCTCGTAACTGACCCTTCAACTAAGAGGAACAGCTGCTCCCTGTCCACCCTGTCCACGCCCTTCATAATCTTGAACACCTCAATCAGAATACCCCTCAGTCATCTCTGCTCCAGAGGAAACAACCCAAGTCTATCCAACCTTTCTTCATTACTTAAATGTTCCATCCCAGGCAACATCCTAGTGAATCTCCTCTGCACCCCCTCCAGTGCAATCACATCCTTTCTATAATGTGGTGACCAGAACTGCACTCAGTACTCTAGCTGTGGCCTCACCAAAGTTCTATACAACTCCATCACGACCTCTCTGTTTTTGTAATCCATACCCCGATTGATAAAGGCGAGTGTGCCATATGCCTTTTTCACCACCCTATTAACCTGCCTTTCCGCTTTCAGAGATCTATGAACAAACATGCTAAGGTCCCTTTATTATTTGGAACTTCCCAGTGTCAGACCTTTCATAGTATACTTCCTTGTCAAATTACTCATTCGAAAGTGCATCACCTCACACTTTTCAGGGTTAAATTCCATCTGCCACTCATCCACCCATTTGACCATCTCTTCTATATTTTCCTGTAACCCAACCAAATGTAAATTTTATTTCCCACCTCATTGTCAATGGAGACATTTCTGGAAGTTGTGATAGCTTCCAGGGTTGTGTCATACTTATAGTAGGTAGACATAGTCAGAATTTGGTGGTATTTTTGATTTGATTTGATTTATTATTGTCACATGTATTAACATACAATGAAAAGTATTGTTTCATGTGCGCTATACAGACAGAACATACTGTTCATAGAGAAGGAAACGAGAAAGTGTAGAATGTAGTGTCATTGCTAGGGTATAGAGAATGATCAACTTAATGCAAGGTAAGTCCATTCAAAAATCTAACAGCAGCAGGGAAGAAGCTGTTCTTGAGTCAGTTGGTACGTGACCTCAGACTTTTGCATCTTTTTCCCGAAGGAAGAAGGTGGAAGAGAGAATGTCCGGACTGTGTGGGGTCCTTAATTATGCTGGCTACTTTGCCGAGGCAGCGGCAAGTGTAGACAGAGTCAATGGATGGGAGGCTGGTTTGCGTGATGGATTGGGCTACATTCACGACCTTTTGTAGTTCCTTGCGGTCTTGGGCAGAGCAGGAGCCATACCAAGCTGTGATACAACCGGAAAGAATGCTTTCTAAGGTGAATCTGTAAAAGTTGGTGAGCGTCGCAGCTGACATGCTAAATTTCCTTAGTCTTCTGAGAAAGTAGAGGCGTTGGTGGGCTTTCTTAATTATAGTGTCGGCATGGGGGGACCAGGACAAGTTGTTGGTGATCTGGACACCTAAAGATTTGAAGCTCTCAACCCTTTCTACTTCGTCCCTGTTGATGTAGACAGGGGCATGTTCTCCTTTACGCTTCCTGAAGTCGATGACAATCTCCCTCATTTTGTTGACATTGAGGGAGAGATTATTATTGCCGAACCAGTTCACCAGATTCTCTATCTCATTCCTGTACTCTGTCTCGTCATTGTTTGAGATCCGACCCACTACGGTGGTGTCGTCAGCAAACTTGAAAATCGAATTGGAGGGGAATTTGGCCGCACAGCCATAGATGTACAAGGAGTATAATAGGGGGCTGAGAACACAGCCTTGTGGGGCACCGGTGTTGAGGATGATCGCGGAGGAGGTGTTGTTGCCTATCCTTACTCATTGTGGTCTGTGAGTTAGGAAGTTCAGGATCCAGTCGTAGAGGGAGATGCCGTGGCCCAGGCCATGGAGTTTGGAGATGAGTTTCATGGGAATAATGGTGTTGAAGGCTGAGCTGTAGTCAATAAATAGGAGTCTGACATAGGCATCCTTGTTATCTAGGTGTTCCAGGGTTGAGTGCAGGGCCAGGGAAATGGCGTCCGCTGTGGACCTGTTGCAGCAGTAGGCAAACTGTAGTGGATCCAGGTAGTCTGGGATGCTGAATTGATTCGTGCCATGACTAACCTTTTGAAGCTTATTTGGGGAGTATCTTGGTCTCCCTTAAGCTGATGGCTCGCCAATGGATCTTAGACACTTTTAAAAAACAGTCCATGATTCCTTGATCCAATGATCAGCCAATGATCCATAAGAGGGCTCAGTCATTGTCAAACAGTGATTCCCATATTATCATCTCTGATACTGTAGTGGAGGATTTCAGTCATCTCTGGTTGAAGAGATTGCCATCTAATGGCCAGAGTCACTGACTGTGGTGAATACACTGACCCCTTTGATGCAACAAGTGGTGTGAAGCAGAGGTGTGTCAGTATATTCTTTGCTGTCATGCTTTTTCTAGTGTATTTGATGGAACAGTTGAAATTGAAATGATTCCACTGCAAATGCATTTTGATGCTTTTATGTCAAGGTAGTGGCCGTTAAATCACAGAGTCACAGAATAGTTATAGTTCAGAGGGAGGTCATTCACCCTTTTTTAACTGTGCTAGTTAATTGAGGGAGCAATTCACCTAGTGCCATTCCCCTGTCTTCTGCAAGGTGTAACCCTGCACAGTTTTATTTGCAGATAATAATCCAATTCCCTTTACAATGCCTTGACTGAAACCCCTCATCTACATTCTGAGACAGTGCATTCTAGACCTTAACCACTCGCTGTGTGAAAAGGGTTTTCCTAATGTTGCCATTCATTCCCTTGAGAATTACTTTAAATTTGTGCCTATTTGTTCAATTGTAACAATTTCTTTCTGTCCACTCTGTCCAGACCCCCTCATGATTTTGAATACATCCTCTCAACCTTCTCTTCTCTGAGGAAAATAGTCCCAACTTTTCCAGTCCATCTATGTAACTGAAATTCCTCATCCCTGGAATCAATCTTGTGAATATTTTCTACACTCTCTCTACACATCCTTCTTAAAGTGTGGCACTCAGAACTGGACACAATACTCCAGTGGAGGCCGAGCCAGTGTTTTTTACAAGTTTATCATAACTTCCTTGTTTGTGTGCTCTATGCCCCTATTAATAAAGTCTAGGATAGTGTGCACTTTATTAACTATGCTCTCAACCTGTCCTGCCACCTTTAATGACTTATGCACATGTACACCCAGTTCAGTCTGCTTCTGTACCCTCTTTAGAATTGTACCCTTTATTTATATTGTATAAACACATTCTTCTGACCTGGAATAAGTCTTCGGAGACAGAAGCCCCTTTACCAAAATCCCTTTACAATTTCAACAACAGTACACAGAGTGCTATCAGCCAACAGTCTACCTTCAGGAGTGTCAGAGAAACTGACACTCCCGGTTAAATACAAGGCAAAGACTCCCTGGTTGGCCCATCAACTGACTCCTTAATCAGGGAACTCTTTTTTCCCCAACCAAATAAATAAAATCAAATTAATTTAGGGACAACTCAAAAGGGGCAGCTCCCTAAAAGGAGGGGAACCGTCTGAAACAAAAGACAAGGCGGAAAGGAAATTTAAAACATCAAATTAAAATGTGATTAAAGGGGTCAATAATACACCCCAGTCCCTTCAGTGCCCAGCGGGCAACTCCTTAATCAGGGAGTTCATATTCTAATACACCAACCTCAATGGCCTGACTGAAACCATTCCACAATCAAAATGTATCACTTAATGAATTTCTGCATTAAATTTAATGTTGTTCACCTCACCCATTCAACAAATCCTACCTTTGTTCCTTTTGAAGTTCAGCACTATCTTCTTCCCAATTCACAACACTCCATGTTTTGTATCATCTCCAAATTTTGAAATTGTGCCCTGTACACCAAGATCTAGGACATTAATATATATCAGGAAGAGCGAGGGTGCTCACACTGACTGCTGGGGAACTCCATAATAAATCTTTGTCCAGTCTGAAAAACATTCCTTAAACACTACTCTTTGTTTCCTTTCACTCAGCCAACATTGTATCCATGGGCTGGATTTTACACTCCCCTGCCTGCAGATTACAAGGTAGGAGACTCGTAAATCCAATGTGTGGCCTGCCTGCTGCATATCCAACCACCCCTGACTTGTCTTAAATTAATGACTACTCAAGGCCTTTCCAATCCCTGCCACTATTTTGCCCACAGCGGGGGAATGCCCACGGCATGTGGAAAGCCTGTCACTTTAGATACGCAGGCTGGTGTTGGGCGGGCAGGGCATTGCACCTTCTTTGAATGTCTCCTGTGCCCATCGGAGTTACCCTCCTTGCCAAGGTGATGGTTCCTCCTTATTGATCTCCCCTCCACGTCCTCTCAAACCCAATCCCCAACCCCTCACTAGGATCTGCCAGTCTGCTCCCGATGATTTTGTACCTCTGACTTATTTTCAATCCAAGATGCTCTTCATGGGGTTTGCCTGTAATCCTTGCAGTGGCCATTGGTCCTACCTGGTGCTGCTGGGAGTATCTGCTTGGCTCTCTAAAATGGGACTTCCTCTTGAAGTAAGGGCAAAAGTTTCACCTTAAAGCGATTCATGCTGCTCCCAGTGTTAAATTGCTGAGACGCAATCATCAATTTGGTGGGCAGGCTTGTCACCAACATTTTAGCCAGACCACGATGCTCCCATACAATCCAGCCACATGTTGCTCCTGTCCTTTCTCTTCCATGAACTCCAACTTTGTTCACAAGTCCGTTGGCGGCATTTTATCAGATGCCTTTTGGAAGGCCAAACAACAGCATTACCCTCATCATACCTCTATTAGCTCATTAAAAAAAACCCAGCAAGTTAGTTAAACATGATTTTCCCTTAACAAATCCATGCTGACTTCACTTAATTAACCTATATTTGCAAAGTGACTGTTAGTTATGTTCTGAAATTGTTTCTTCCCCACTACTGAAGTTAAACTAACTGGCCTGTAGTTACAGGACTCGCAGTGGTTTGATACAACTGAGTGGCTTGCTAGAACATTTAGAGTCATAGAGTCATAGAGGTTCACAGCATGGAAACAGGCCCTTCGGCCCAACTTGTCCATGCTGCCCTTTTTTTAAAAAACCCCTAAGCTAGTCCTAATTGCCCACATTTGGCCCATAATCCCTCTTACCCATGTGACTCTCAGCACCTTACATAGAAGTCAAATTGGAGGGGTGGGGGGGGAAAATGCGAAGAGTGAAGAAAAAGGAGAAAGATGATGGCTTGCACTCTTCTGCACCTCATCCCAAAAACCCAAGGGTGTGAGGTGGGGTATGAAAGCAGAGGCGGAGCGCCGGCAGACAGAGGCAGAGGCAGGCGTGCACTCACGCACACACAGAGAGAGGAGCAGGCACGCATGCACACACAGAGACAGAGAGGCAGACACCTCTCTATCAACAATTAACAGTCAACCACATTGCTGAGGATCCGGGATCACATGTAGGCCAGATCAGGGAAAGATGGCAGATTTCCATCTCAGAAAGACATTTGTGAACCAGAAAAGATTTTACAACAATTGATGAATGTTTCATGGTGACTAAATTTCTATTTGAATTGAAATTCCACCAGTTGTCATGGTGGGATTTGAATCCATGTCCTCAAAGCATTAGCCTGGGCCTCTGGATTATTGGTCTAGTGATATGACTATCCTGCCAACAGCATATTGCTGTTCAGAGGTGTTTATGAATTTTCTGTATTAATTCATGAAGCTATGAGTAAATTCTTGAGCAAAATTAGCAAATATTGATCCTTTTTCTCGTTTAAATAAAAATTGGAGCTCAATGATTTGATCTTGAGATTGTAGCTCAATTTGTAAATACAAGCTATCAAACACAAAAAGACTGGCCTTAAATTCCCTTGGAGCTGCCCCTAATCTGCAGCTGTAACTTTGACCTGTATTGGAAACCTGTTATGTGCATGAACAGAGTTTCTGCTGCAGTGTTAATATGACAGTGTGGTTGTAACTCGAAAGACATTCTTGGTCAAGCTTTATTCATGGAGCTTAGGTATTCAGGATATTATTATATATAACAGGAGAATAACAAACTTTTACACATCGTGGCTAATTTTATTTTTCAGAGCAATGGATAAGTAATTGACATTTGAACCACAAGTTTTAGCGCCTCACCACTCAACAGGTGTAAAAATGCCATGGGCTTCTTTGTCACTAAAATTGAGACAATCCATTCATTTGGTTCTGCTGCTCCCCTTGTTCACCAGGCCACATCTTCCCTCAGACTCCTCAGCGCTTGTCCTGAACTTTCATTTTTCTCCCATTTCTCCATCTCCTCTCGTCCACGTATATCCAATCTATGAGAATTACCTTCTGTTTCCTTTCTCCTTTTTGCTAAATGGTCAACCATCCAACCTCCCTTTCTAAACCAATGCTTCTTAGTTTTTGTAAATGGTTACCTCTTCTAAGGTACTGTCCTTATCCATTTCAAATCTATCGTCATCACTTCCTCCTCAAACCAAGACATATTTCGCCTCACCCTCCTTGCAAATACCATACTATTTCTCTCCAAAACCCTACAACGCACTGTTTTCACCCAAATTCCTGCATCTGCATGTTTTGAAACCCTCTGACCAAGTTTTCATCCACCATGTAAGCCAAATGACCCTACCACATTCACAATTCTTTTTTTTCAATCATAGAACATGGACTGGCCAACACTTATTGCCCATCCCTAGTTGCCTTTGGAGGGCAATTGAGAGTCAACCACATTCTGTGGCTCTGGAGTCACACGTAAGCCAGACCAGGTAAGAATGGCAGATTTCCTTCCCTAAAGGACGTTAGTCTACCAAATGGACTTTTCCGATAACCAACAATGGTTTAAGTTAAATTAAGTTTAGTTATTAGTCACAGCTAGGCTTACATTAACACTGCATTGAAGCTACTGTGAAAACCCCCGAATCACCACATTCCGGCGCCTGTTCTGGTACACTGCTGGAGAATTTATCATGGCCAATGCAGCTAACCAGCATGTCTTTCAGACTGTGGGAGGAAACTGGAGCACCCGGAGGAAACCCATGCAGATATGGGGAGAACGTGCAGATTCCGCACAGACAAAGACCCAAGCTGGAATTGAACCTGAATCCCTGGTGCTGTGAGGCAGCAGCGCTAACCACTGTGCTACTGTGTCACCCACGGTTGTTTCATGGCCATCAGTAGACTATTCATTCCAGATATTTTTTATTGAATTCAGACATGGTCAGATTTGAACCTGTGTCCCCAGAACATTAGCTAAATTTCTGGATTAATAGTCTAGCGATAATACCACTGGGCCATTGCCTCCTCAGGTTTAAATCTCATGATTGCAACTGTGGTACATGATCTCCTAAATCTCCCTGCAGCTGCATCATTTTCCTCCAATGTTTCAACTTCAGTGTCCAGTTCAGGGAAACTATATTTGCTTAGATCATCTTTCCAAAGCATCTGCAGCAATAGCTTCCATTCTCACACCAATAATGTTATCTCTTGAACCTCCCCGTGATTCTATCCTTGCACCTCCTCATCCTCATCTACTTTGTGTTAAAGAAGCATTTGTAACAACATATGCTAAAGACAAAATAGCTGATTCATGGTTCTAATTGGGTGAGAAGTTGACATCAAGCACACAGAACCAGAGACAGGCTGAACAGCTATCAGGGACAGATCGTCTGCTCCTCCTGTTCACACAAGGAAAATAAATAAAACATTTGAAAACACCCTGGTTAGCAGGGCACATTTAAGTCCACCTCTCATTATTATTCCAACAATGTTCAATACCATGCAGTTTACCAGAATGTTCTTCTTTAAATTATTTTCAGAACTAGTATGCACTTCCTCTTGTCTCTTTGAAGGATGCATTTTGCATTACTTTTCAGATGTTTTCCTCCACTCTCAGAGAGTTGTATTGATACAACTGCACTGTGCACTGTCTGGGGGAAATCTGAGACCGAGGATACAGGGAGGTGAAGACGTACAGCTGCAGTCTGTTCATTCCACCACAACCAAGATATGTTTCTCGATAGAATAACAGAAGTGCATATTGTTCCTTTTAAATAATCATGCGTACAATACATTTATTTTAAGGAGCTGTTGAATGGATGATTCACCAACTTGAGCAGTAACTTGTCTTTAACTGCCAGTTATTCTGTGCATTTTGTTTCCAGTGTGAAAGAACAAACAATAACAAATCCTGTTGCTTCAAAGTAATTAATGCTGACTCATCACGAATCAGGAAAAAACAACCATTGTGCCAACAAATTCCCACACCCTCTGTTGTTTTGACAGAGCCAAACAAAAACTAAAGTGTTCCACCTTCAGATCAATCTAGTACAGGTTTTGTACTGCTGATAATATCTGATGTGTGAATTGGAGCTTCCCTTTTCCCTATAGCTTGCTCTCCCTGTTTAAAAAATAAACAGGTACAGCTCACGACAGGACAAAACCAAAAACCTTGATATGCTTAACCATGCAAGGTGCTGCAGTGTATCTAAACAAATAAAGGAAGTTGGTGCCCTCAGCACAGGCTACAAAACTGTCAGATATCAGACTCTGAGTCCTATTTTCAGATGGGTCAGGAACCTTTCACGCCGTGTCAGTAAGGCTGGCTCATTTCCTTTCCAATGAACCAGATCCTTTTCTGTCATCAGCCATTGGGACATTCCCCATTCTCTGACAGAAAACCTACAATATCCAGTGGGAGACAGAGTTCATCAACGATTTCATGCGTTCAAAATATCACATTCTGTTGCAGAGACTTGCCAAAGATGCTGAAAGACGTTATGCCATGTTATTTTTACTCACAGCGTGTTCCCAGAAAATTTGGCAAGAAATGCTTATGTAGAGAAATCTGTACATCTAATGTGGAAATAAGTCAGCACACCATCTTATCATTGCTGAGATTTGCAACAATCACACCTACATCATAAATGAATGTGCATGTCAAACATTTCACAAGAATGCAACTTCAGACAAATTGCAGTTAAAAATGAAATAGAATGAAAAATAGAAAGCTAACTTTTGAAATTATGTATTCATTGATGTGATCTGGGTACTGCTTTGAAGGCCAGCACTGACTGCGATCCTTAATTTTCTTTCATAATGGATGAATCATGGCAGTCTGTGTGGTGAAGGTATGCTCACAAAGCTATTAGCTGGGGAGTTCTAGAATTTTGAATAAGTGGCTATGAAGGAACAGTGATATATTCCAAAATTAGGATGACATGTGACCTGGAAGGGGACCTGTAGATGGTGGTGTTCACATGCACCTTCTGCCCTTGTGGGAGTCTTGGTGAGTTACTGCAGTACATCTTGTAGATGGTACACATTGCTGCCAGAGTACACTTGTCTACTTGTCCATTAAGGTGGACAAGTCCCCGGGACCGGTTAGGGTCTATCCCAGAATACTGAGAGAGGCAAGGGAAGAAATTGCTGAGGCCTTGGCCAAAATCTTAGTAACCTCTTTAGCCACAGGCAAGCTACCAGATGATTGGAGAGTAGCTAACATTGTCTCTCTGTTTAAGAAGGACAGAAGAGACAATTCAGGAAATTACAGGCCTTTGAGCCGAACATCAGTGGTGGGGAAATTATTGGTGAAGATTCTTAGGGACAGGATGTATTCACATCTGGAAGAGAATAGGCTGATTAGCCACAGGCAGCATGGTTTTGTGAAGGGGAGGCCATGTCTCACAAACTTGAATGAGTTCTTTGAGGAAGTGACAAGAAAAATTGACCAGGGCAGGGCAGTGAATGTTGTATACATGGACTTTAGAAAAGCCTTCGATAAGGTTCCTCATGGCAGGCTGATACAGAAGGTGAAGTCATATGGGATCCAAGGTGAGCTGGTAAGATGGATACAAAACTGGCTTGGGCATAGAAAGCAGAGAGTAGCAGTGGAAGGGTACTTTTCTAACTGGAGGTCTGTAACAAGTGGTGTTCCACAAGAATCAGTGCTGAGGCCTCTGTTGTTTGTAATATATATAAATGATTTGGAGGAAAATGTAGGTGGTCTGATTAGTAAATTTGCAGATGATACAAAAATTGAGGGAGTAGCAGATAGTGACGAGGATTGTCAGAGGATACAGCAGGATATAAATTGGCTGGGGACGTGGGTGAAAGATGGCAGATGGAATTTAACCCAGACAAATGTGTGGTGATGCGATTTGGAAGGTCTACTGCAGAAGGAAAGTATACAGTAAATGGTAGAGCCCTTGGAAATATTAGCATGCAGAGGGACCTAGGTATGCAGATCTACAGCATCCTGAAGGAGGCAACTCAGATGGACAAAGTGATCAAGGAGGAGTATGGCATGCTTGCCTTCATTGGTCGGGGCATTGAGTATATTAGTTGGAAAATCATATTGCAGTTGTATAAGACTTTGGTTAGGCCGCATTTGGAATATTGTGTACAATTCTGGTCGCCACACTACCAGAAGGATGTTGATGCATTTGAAAGGGAACAGAAGAGCTTTACCAGGAAGATTATCTGGTTTGGAGGATATGGACCATGAAGAAAGGTTCAACAAACTTGGATTGTTTTCATTGGGGTGTCGGAGGATGAGGGGGGACCTGATAGAGGCTTACAAGATTATGACAAGCTTGGATAGAGTGGATAGTCAGAGTCTTTTTCCCAGGGTCAATTATTCGGGGACATTGGTTTAAAGTGAGAGGGGGAAAGTTTAAAAGAGATGTGAGGGGCAGGTTTTTCACACAGAGGATGGTGAATGCCTGGAACATGCTGCTGGAGGGGGTGGTGGAAGTAGATTCTATAACAATGTTCAAGAGGCATCTGGATAGATACATGAATAGGCAGGGAATAGAGGGATATGGACCATGTAGAGGCAAGAAAATATTAGATTAGAGAGGTAGCTGTGTTGGCACAGACTTGGTGGGCCGAAAGGCCTGTTCCTGTGCTGTACTGTTCTTTGTTCTTTGTTAGTACACTGATGGTGGAGGGAATGAATGTTTAAGATGGTGGATGGGTTGCCACCTAAATCGGTTGCTTTGTCCTGAATGGTTGAGTTTGAGTGTTGGATTTTCACTCATCCAAGCAAGTGGGTGAGTATTCCATCACACTGCTAACTTGTGCCTTGTAGCTAGTGGAAAATCAGAGGTGAGTCACTTACTTAGAATTTCCAATCTCTGGCCTGCTCCTATAGCCATAATATTTATGTGGCCAAGCCATTTAATTCCTGATTAATGATGACACTCCAGAGTGTTGAAAGTGAAGTGCCATTGAATGTCAATGGAAGATGCTTTGACTCTGTTTTATTGAGAATGGTCATTGGCTGGCATTAAATGGTACAAATGTTATTTGCCACTTACAAGCAGAAATCAGGGTATTGTCCAGTTCATGCTGCATGCAGGCAGGGATTGCATCAAACCAAATCAAATCAAATCAAACCAAATGAAAATCAGTATCTGAGGGGCTAGGTATGAAACTGAATACTATGTAATCATTGGTGAACATCTCCCTCCAACCTCATGATGCAGCGAAAGTCATTGATAAAGTAGCTGAAGATGGTTGGACATCTACCCTACATTACTACAGGGAAGAATTCCTGCAGCAATGTCCAAGGGCTGAGATCTCTAACAACCAAAGCCATCATCTTTTGTGTTCAGTATGAGTCCAACCCATGAAGATTTTTCCCTCAAATGCCTCACTGAGTTCAATTTTTCTGGGGTTCCTTATTAAAATATTGCCTTGATTCCAATGGTTGATTTCAATTTCTGCCCCATATCGGAAAAATCAATTTTGTCCATGTTTGAACTAAGTTTGAAATGAGATCTGGAATGGAGTGGTCCTGCTGGCCCTTCATTGGTGAGCAGGTTATTGGTGAGTACGGGCCTGATTTTACCATCAAGTAGCACCCGTTTTCGGACGTGAAAAATTGGTAAAGTTGGGCGTGAGGCGAGTAGCACAATGCGCGTCCGTCTCTGAACTGGTTCCCCCTTTACCAAGGCCTGAAAAAGGACGTGATCGGGACTGTGCCTGAATCGGGCGTGACGGCTATTTGCATGCATTTGAATGGAATTAATGGGCTGCACGCCCAACTTTACCAGCACTTCCCCCTTTACCATCACGTTCTCCTATCCTGAATTGGTGCAAAACAGACATGCTCCATAAAAGTCCGATTCAGGCTCTCCATCAGTAAGGGTTAGTGAGGAGGTAAGTGCATACCATCCGACGGCTTTCTGCTGCTCACGGATGACCTTTCGTTGCGGCCATTTTCTTTCTTGGGTCGGTGGAGGCCCTGCGAGTGTGTGGGGGGCTGTTGCTCTGCAGGGTCTCCGATGTCAAATTTGCAGCACGGACCCGGGTCTCAGCACTGACCTTGGGTCTTGCAGTACTACTGGGTCCCAGAACACTCAGCTCACTTTCAGCTGAAGGATGTGCACAAAGCCCTTGCAAATTCACTGCTGCAGCCTCTCAACTTTGCAAGGAACTGTGATTGTGGGGATCATGTGGCTGGGGGAATAGGGGGGCTGTGATTGTGGGGAGCATGTGGCTGGGGGAATAGGGGGGCTGTGATTGTGGGGAGCATGTGGCTGGGGGAATTGGGGAGGGCTTTGATTGTGAGGAGCATGTGGCTGGGGGAATTGGGGGGCTGTGATTGTGGGGAGCATGTGGCTGGGGGAATTGGGGGGCTGTGATTGTGAGGAGCATGTGGCTGGGGGAATTGGGGGGCTGTGATTGTGAGGAGCATGTGGCTGGGGGAATTGGGGGGCTGTGATTGTGGGGAGCATGTGGCTGGGGGAATTGGGGGGCTGTGATTGTGGGGAGCATGTGGCTGGGGGAATTGGGGGGCTGTGATTGTGGGGAGCATGTGGCTGGGGGAATTGGGGAGGGCTTTGATTGTGAGGAGCATGTGGCTGGGGGAATTGGGGGGCTGTGATTGTGGGGAGCATGTGGCTGGGGGAATTGGGGGGCTGTGATTGTGAGGAGCATGTGGCTGGGGGAATTGGGGGGCTGTGATTGTGAGGAGCATGTGGCTGGGGGAATTGGGGGGCTGTGATTGTGGGGAGCATGTGGCTGGGGGAATTGGGGGGCTGTGATTGTGGGGAGCATGTGGCTGGGGTAATTGGGGGTATGGACAGTGACTGTTGATGTGCTAGCGGCAAGCAGCATTCCTTAACCTCTACATGTGTCCCTCTCCATCCTCCACAGCACCCCCCCCCCACCCACCCTGCAGAGTGATGAGATGGCTTTTGCGATGCAACCAGTCAATCTTGCTGTTCTTTTGGTTGCTTCTAGAGCTGAGGAGGAGGAGCTGGAGGGAGAATTGTGGGCACAAGAGGCCCGAACTTACCACTTGCAGGAGTAGAGGGAGACGATCACCAGAGGCAGGAGGTGGCCGCCATTCGCCCAGAGGGGAGGTGCAGGAGAAGGAGGGAACAGAGATCCCAGCAGTTCCGTGCACGTCTCTGCCTCCAAAAGGAGACAGTGCAACACCAGTGCCACCTGTTGCAGGACCTGGCACCTAGTCTCGGTGGCTGTCAAATTGAAGGCCGCTCTGAACTTTTATGCAAGTGGCTCCTTCCAGACCCCGAGCGGAGATGTCTGTGGCATTTCCCAATCAGCTGTGCAGACCTGTGTCAAGCAGGTCACAGAAGCCCTGTATGCCCAGGCTGGATAGTGCATCAAATTTAACCTGGACCAGGCCCATCAGGAAGCCTGGGCTACAGGGTTCGTAGCCACTGCGGGGATGCCTAATGTACAAGGGGCCATCAACTGCACACACGTCGCCCTCAAGGCCCCCCTGCAGAAGCATCAACGGAAAGGGGTTCCACTCTCTGAGTGTTCAACTGGTGTGTGACCATAAGATGAATATTATGCATGTCTGTGTAAGACATCCAGTTAGTGTGCACGACAGCTTCATTGTCAGGAGCTTGGACATCCCGGAGGCATTTGAGGAGGAGTCCAGGCTGCGCGGGTGGCTCGTGGATGATATGGTTACCCGCTTCAGACATGGCTGATGACGCCTGTGTGGAGGCCTGTGTCTGAGGCAGAGACCCGCTATAATGAGGCCCATGTAGCCACCTGCACGATAGTGCAGAGGTGCATTGGGCTCCTCAAGATGAGATTCTGGTCCTTGGACCGATCTGGCATGGCCCTACAATACAATGATGTGGAGATGCCAGCGTTGGACTGGGGTAAACACAGTAAGAGTTTTAACAACACCAGATTAAAGTCCATCAGGTTTATTTGGTAGCAAATGCCATTAGCTTTCGGAGCCCGACTCCTTCATCAGATGGAGTGGAAATCTGCTCTCAAACAAAGCACACAGAGACAATACAACCCAGTGATGTCTTCCCTCATAGTGGTCGTGTCCTGTGTCTTGCACAATCTGGCTCTACAGAGAGGTGACATATTGGAAGAGGAGGACGTGGAGGCTGACCAGCTGGGCGAAGCTGGGGAGGATGACCAGCAGGAGAGGGAGGAGAGGAGGAGGAGGAAGAAGAGGAAGAGCATGCCGATGAACACCAACCAGGTGCTGGAGGGCTGGCAGCCCAAATGAAGCATGCGAGGGCGGCTAGGGAGGCCCTGATCACCAGGTGGTTCAGTCACTCGGGGTACATGTCTGTGGGTTCCATTACCATCCCCCCCCCCCCCACCCCCGCAAATTCCTTCTATCTCCTGCAACATTGTCACACCAGAGTGGTGGGCCTGGGTACGCTGTGTTTGCAAGTTTTTTGGCAGGCAGGAGGGTGATGACAACTCGCTGAGCACCATTCTGATGATGCCCTGCTGCAAACTAGTCAGGGAACCAATGCCTTCTTTCCTCAGCGACACAGTATTGAGGGGCCTCCCCAACTGACATCAACATGAAGCATCGTTCCGACGATTATCAATGGAAGATGATTCCTATTCGAGACAAATCTGTGACAAATTAGTCACAGGTGGCTGGTGAAAAAACATTTAATGGCAATAAAGGTGATTAAATAATAAGTTCTAACATAAAAACTTGTGAACAGAAAATGTTAAGTTGCTTAAACATCTTTCTAACTAGTGCAGCCCTTCACCCGTGCCATCTCAGTGCAACTACAACTTCCTAACTTTACATGGCTTACTACTATGTCTCAGTGACTCCCCAGAATGTACATCGTTGCCTGTTATGCACGTGGCAAGCGTCTTTTGGAGGTTCTGGATCCGAAGGGCCCTGACCTGCTTCCAGGTGTCTGGGATGTTTCCATGACACCCTCTTCATCCCGCTGCCCCTGAGAGTTAGGAGTCAGGAAGTGGGGAGTCAGAAGGTGTAGCCACAGCCACAGTCTCCTGGCTGGAAGGCCCTGGCATGGGCTCAAGCCTTCCTCCTCCCTTGGCTTCCTGTGGGCCTCTGGGTCACTCCATGG
Organism: Mustelus asterias; assembly: GCF_964213995.1. Classification (NCBI taxonomy): domain Eukaryota; kingdom Metazoa; phylum Chordata; class Chondrichthyes; order Carcharhiniformes; family Triakidae; genus Mustelus; species Mustelus asterias. Next base: position 135,273,519 of record NC_135801.1, on the reverse strand, counting down.
GATGACGGTGCTTTTGCAGTGAGCTCCAGAAGCTCCGGCATCACCCGACACTGCCAGTCCTATCCATGGTGGTCGAGCCCTCTGCGATAGCCACATGAGTCGGGGCCACCTCTCAATGGCTGCAGCAAGTACCCTCTGAGACTGGGCTATGCTCTGTAGCCCCTCAGCCATGACCCTCTGCGACTGGGCCACGTTCTTAAGGGCTGCTGCCATAGCCTGCTGTGTCTCAGCGCTGTCCCGTGGGGTCTCCTGCGAGCTCTCGAGCCTCTCAGCCATGGGCCGCAGAACCTCAAGAATCCTATTCAGTCCCTCAGCTGTGGCTTGCTGTGACTCAGCCACAGCCCTTTGGGACTCTGCTGTGGCCTGCCGTGACTCGGCCATCACTTGGAGCCTGCCACTCATGGTGAGGATTCCCTGCTCCAGGCTTTCCACTGCAGACGCCACTCTTGCAGTGTTGGCCTGGGAAGCAAGCGAGACAGGCAATAACCGGTCCATCTGAAAGCTTTGAGACTCCTCCCAACAACCTCGCAGTTGGTCCAGTGTAGCCGTCAGCCCCTCCTCCATTCCCTGGCTCTGTTGCTGCATCTCCAGCAGCTGAGGGAGAAGTGATCTCAGAGGCCCAGCGTGTACCCTGGGGCCAGCTGAGTCCTCACCTCCAGCAGGCCCCCGCTCGCCAGAGGCCTTGGACAGTCCCTCTTCCACCCGATGTACATTATCACTTGTGTCATACTCACTGGAGAGTGACCCAGAAGTCTCACCACTAACTGGACCCACCAATGTGTCAGTATCTGGGATGGTGAGTTGTGTGGTGGAAGCTGACGCCAAAACGGTGCCAGCCTCAGAGGACCCTTCACCCATATCCTCCGAGGGCTCGTCCGAGCTGTCTGGACCAGGATGGGCAGGAGCTGCAGTAGGGGGCTGGAGTCCAGAAGGCCCCAGGGCGTCCAGATGTGTGCCTGCAACACAGGACACAATATTAAGTGCAAAGGAGGGAGAGGAATCAGGGATGCCAAGTACATGATTCACATTTCTCCATTGAACATAGGAAAAAGCACCAAGAAAGTTACATCACAGGAAAAGGCCTTTCGGCCCTCCAAGCCTGTAGCAACCAGGCTACCCACCTGATTGTAACCCTCACCCTTCCCATCCCATTCACATAGCCTGCTCAAACGGGGTGAGGACCCAGAGGTCTGGCTCACCACCCCCTGTCTTCGCCCTCTCACGGTGTTATGGTCGGGCTTCTCCTGTGAGGACAGAAGGAGCCATGAAAGAAATGATGGCATGACTCCTGCAGAGTATCAGGTGATGGCCCTTAGAGGACAGACGCAGTGGGGTTCTTGGGGGGATAGGAAGGAGCTGCTTGGGGGGCCAGGAGCTGGAAGCATGCAGGATGCTGAGGATGGAGGATCTGGGGGAGATATGGGGGAAGATGCTGGATGGGGTTAAGCACTCACCCTTGCTGCCTGAGGTCATTGACCTTCTTGCGGCACAGCTTCCCGGTTTGGGGGGGCCAGTGCCTTGGCACTGACTGGGATGGCAACTTCCTCCCAGGCCGCATTTCCATCAGAGCCCCTGGTCTGTGTCCTCCTGGGGGGAAGAGGGTGTCCCGCCTCGCCTCTGCTGCATCCAGCAGCCTCCACAGGTCGCCCTCAGTTATTCAGGGGACTGGTCGTGTGCTCATTTTGTGCAGGAATGCCTGCCTGCCTGTCCATTCTTGAGTTTTTTAATGGAGTTGCCCCTCGTTAGGGCAGATCAGCTGCAGGCAGTTTGGCAGAACATTCCAGCAAGTTCCATGCAGTTTGCTTGTTAGCATTGAGGGGAAAACAAGTGAGCACTTGCAGCTGTGCTGATGGGGAGAGGGGAGGTGGTGGATCAGTGCCTCAATGATTGGGGACAGGGGAGAGAGAAGGATGTATCATACAGCCATCGGAGTCTGGAGGAGATGGGAGCCTTTTGCAGGAGAGTCCGGGGTGGGGGTGAGGGGGATCACCCTGCCTGATATCTGTAGGGTGGAGGGGGGAGGGTGGATCACTCTGCCTGAGATCAGTGGAGGGGGGGGGGGGGGGGGGGGGGGGGAGGAGGGGGGTCTGCTGCCACTCTGCCTGAGATCAGTGGGGAGAAAGGGGGGGTCCACCACCACTCTGCCTGAGATCAGCGGAGGGCGGAAGTGGGGTCTGCTGCCACTCTGCCTGAGATTAGTTTGGGAGAAGGGGGATCCGCTGCCACTCTGCCTGAGATCAGTGGGGGGGAAGGGGGGAGGGGCCCACGATCGGTCTGGGTGGTGAGGAGGTGGGTGGATAAGCGGGTCATTAATGATGTGGGGGTAGGGCAATGTCTGTCGGGTCCAGAGGGGGTCATTATCCGGCCCAGGAGGAATGTGGCAGGGGAGCGTTATTGTATCACCCTTTTGTCTGCACATGCGCATTGTGAGGCGCCGATCGGAGCTGCAGGATTTTGGGCGCATTAAGCTTGTGCAGCGTGATTTGGAACCTCTGATATTTTCTCAGGCAGAGTGCATATGGGGACGCCTGAGAACGGGTCTAAAAGTCGGATCTGAAACACTCTCAGTTTCAAATCCACCTAGCACTTAGAATCGAAATGGTAAAATAGGGCCCTGTGTGTCAGTGACACCTGCCATTACTGGGTACAGTTCTTGTCAGAGGGATATGATCACACCGGAGGCATAGAGAAGAGATTTACAAGGATGTTGCCAGGGATGGAAAATTTTAGCTATGAGGAAAGATTGAATAGGCTGGGGTGGGTTTCTTTGGAGCAGGCTGAAAGGACATTTAATCATAACATCATGAGGGTCTGGATAGAATGGATAGGAAGGACCTATTCCCTTTCACAAATTGTCAATGTCCAAAGGCATAAATTTAAAGTATTCATGAAAGGATGAGAGAGAAGTTGAGGAGTGGGTGGCGGAAGTTGTGAATTGAGTTCAGGCATTGGTGAGGCCGCAGCTGGAATACTGTGTGCAGTACTGGTCCCCTTATTTGCGGAAGGATATATTGGCCTTGGAGGGAGTGCAGAGAAGGTTCACCAGGTTGATACCAGAGATGAGGGGTGTTGATTATGAGGAGAGACTGAGCAGATTGGGTTTGTACTCGTTGGAATTTAGAAGGCTGAGGGGGGATCTTATAGAGACCTATAAGATAATGAAGGGGCTGGATAGGGTAGAGATGGAGAGATTCTTTCCACTTAGAAAGGAAACTAGAACTAGAGTGCACAGCCTCAAAATAAAGGGGGGTCGGTTTAGGACAGAGTTGAGGAGGAACTTCTTCTCTCAGAGGGTGGTGAATCTCTGGAATTCTCTGCCCATTGAAGTGGTGGAGGCTACCTCGTTGAATATGTTTAAATCACGGATAGATGGATTCCTGATCGGTAAGGGAATTAGGGGTTATAGGGATCAGGCGGGTAAGTGGAACTGATCCACTTCAGATCAGCCATGATCTTATTGAATGGTGGGGCAGGCTCGAGGGGCTAGATGGCCTACTCCTGCTCCTATTTCTTATGTTCTTATGTTCTTACGTTCTTATGAATGAGATAGAAACTCATGGCCTGAGATCCCCACTGATCTCAGGCAGAGTGGCAGCAGACCCCCCTTCCCCACCCCACTGATCTCAGGCAGAGAGATCCGCACTTTAAGTAACATATCCTACAAGTCTATGGATCAAGATCTAGAAAGTGGATTTGGCTGGATGTATTTTTATTCTGCACAGACACAGTGGAGTGAATGGCATCCTTTATTTTCATGATTCTATGACGGCATTAATTAGACATTCAGTAATTAGTCACATTGGATTTGTCTTATTCTTTGTACTCAGCACATACATGGGTAATTTTACACTTTGTTGGGTAAATGGCAGTGTTGTCGTTATTTCTGCAACAGCTTGGCTGGAGGC